>NC_137471.1:147440691-148110340 GCF_964235325.1 Thermobia domestica | reverse complement strand
CAAGCAAAGTCACGGATACAAATACCTAGAACCACATAATATTTAATGTAAAAAAAACAATTACTACAACTGTTATATGTTTTGTTGTGTTCTGAGGTTGGCATTACATGTGTGTACACTTTCTTTTGTGAAATCGTATTTGAGATCACTCCTCTACTCTCCACCCAGCATTACAAAGTTGGTTCTGAGTCCAACTCCCTTTAAGCCTCGGTATTGAAACGTCTTTGGCCTACTGGTTCGAAGATGATGAGAAAGTGCACTAAAAGTCTCAATAATGGGGGGAGACTCGTATTTCAGTGGTAGAGCTTGTACTGGAAATCGAAACCCAGGTAACATATGAAGACTGTGAGCTGAATCTAGATAGGGAGGGATAGCTTGACTAAATTAAAGAGACCATTCCATTTTACATTTTATTTATAAGAATAGAAAAAATAAAAATGCGAATACAGATGTATTTCACAAATCGGTTACTTGGAATTACAACTTGAAATTCTTACTACATCACGTATCTGGGCACAACCCCTTCGTAACCAAAGGGATGCTAGAAGGTTTTTATGCTAAACCGCGATTTATTGTGAATAGTGAAATTGAAACTTCGTACATCGCAACTTGCATTGGCCCAAGAGGTAAAGTGTTAATTCTCGAAGAGGGAATTTGGTCTCGATTTGAAAATAAAATTCATATTTGTCACTAAACACTCTCAAGGTGCTCATCTCGACTTGAGGGGGGAACTTAGAAAAAATAATCACATACCTGATTTTATGCAGAGCGTCCCTAACAAGAGCGAAGTACACTGGTGGTAGGCATGCCGCAGAATCACCCGAGCCGGCGAACAGGCCTCGCTTATATAGGCGCTTCGTCCCACGCATTTCTGCCAGTTCTGACGTCGCTCGAAGCTACGTCACGAGCCTCGACGAGCTTGGAGAAGTTTCTTCACACGCATGCTCAATATTGGCTAAGACGTCTAGTTTTTTTCTATGATTTTTCCCTATCACGCCAGGGTTGAACTTTCTATTTTACATTTACTTTTACATTTTTATTTCACGCATAGCTCCAAATACATAATGTTTTTCATGTACTTATCGTTTGAGTGGTATTACCTAAATTTGCATCCGGGACCCGGCGCGGTGATCTGAGTAAATCAAAGCCAGGGTCATACCACTATTACATGTGTGTGGGTTGGTGTCAATGAGGCGTCAGGCTGCTAATACAATCAGAGCCTCAACTGACTCCGTTCTCCCTTTCTCTCTTTTCCTTGCTGCACACACAATTTGAAAACCGCGGGCGTCTCGCCCCATAATTTGAGTCCGGCATAGGACTTCGAGGCATAACTGTGTAACAGTTATCCGCCGACCTCGGTAAAAAAAATGTCGAAAGTTATCTTCCTAATAAAATAATACGGAAACGGTTATCCAAGGCAAGTTGCTGGGATTTAAAGGGTTAATATAGAACGGGCCTTACGTAAGGCGCTAAGAAACTAAAAACAAAACTTTCTTGAGAATTTTGGAGATTATGAACGAATAACTTGCAAGAGACGGGATTGTAAGATTTCATGCGTTTGACTATACTACGTTTAACTGCTACAACAGTTCCACTAATAAACTAGTAGGTTAAAGAACCATGTTTGGTATTACCATGTTTAGTACGAAGCTTTATGACTTAAAAGTTGTAGGATGAAACCTTACAATCATGGTATCCTTCTAGCTTAAAATTGTCAAGAGATTTCGTGTGAACTCACAATAGTAGATTTTTTTAACCAATTCCTAACCATAGTATTAAGCATGACTTTGAACCGATTATGAGTACAACTTCGAGTATCATAATGAAAATGAAGATTTTGTGAGTTTACTGATTTGCTAAGTACCATTATATTTACTGTACTGAGTACAATTATAGTCATACGTGTTGAATGTGATTTGTCTCAGGCTACTAATATAATTCAGCTAAAAATGAAAGAAAATCAACATTAAATACACTCAAACAAAATTAGCGTGAAGCACGTTAAGGTTTGACTGAGATGGACGATAAAATTACAAGAGCAGTTTTCATTGGTTATAGTATAAGCCAAATGGGAAAACATGCAATGATATAGAATAGTACACTCGATTGTGTTGCCTTAAATCTTAAATTATTGCGATGTTGTGCCTTACAGTTTGTGAACAAAATTCCTTATGTTGTTTCAATATACCATTTATACTTCATAAAGCATAGGCTATACTCTACTTTCCAGAATCAAATGAATATTGAATATTTATGGCATGTAAGGAAAATATAACTTGGAAAGTATTTGAGTACTTCATTACATATCTTGTATTATATTTATTTGTAATATAGAAGCGATTGCATACTAAATGATTAAATCGCATATGTAAAATAACTTGAATAATTAACAACTAGCGATTGAAACACAATGCTTAATAAATGTTTCAAGTGCGTCTATACACATTTTATATTAAACTCATCCTAATGTTATAGAAGAATAAATCTCACATTATTAGCTATTGTTCTCTACATGGGTAATGCAATAAATGTAATATATTACAAACTTACTGTATAGCTCTGTCCTATACAAGTTGGTCACCGTATGTACATGTGTTTTTATAAACTTCTACTCAGTCTGATTGCTATTGCGACCTCGATATGGTTTCTCTTATCCTATGTGGTATGCATTACGCTAGACACATTGACATTTTACGTATACTGGCAATATACAGACATTACCAACTGATTAGCGCATTTTAGCGCACCTAGGGATTACATACAATCACTCTAGATTTCATTTCCATGGGAGGTTCTGTTAGCAAGGGGGGAGACTGAATGGTTGAAGAGTTGACCCTATGGTTAGTGGGTTAGTTTATGCCCTAATGGCCTATGGTAATAACGGATACAAATTATAATATTCAGGGATGCAGTTACATTTACCATACTAGAGTACATGGTTTGAAGGGGACTGTATAAAGTTTCTTTATAATTAGGGGGGGATGTTAGGGGGACCTATAGGTTAGTATTGTTAGTATTCCTATTCTTATTATTATTAAAAGTATTATTGGTATTAGCATTCGTATTTTATCTTCTTTTTTTATGTACAAAACGAAATCGAGAGGGATTTCTTCATAGAAAGGAAATTTACGAAGTAAAGTTACATCATGTTCCATCATGTTGGTGGTTCCTGTTGTTTTATAAGATAGATTTTTAAACACAAAAGTTAACCACAACAAAGCTATGGTTGACCTAGAGATTTTTTTTAAAACAAAAAATCACCGGAAGCATGTTCCGTTCTTTCTTTTAATTCAACTAACCTTGACTGATAACAACCATAGGTTTCCGTTGGTGGTGAACTTTCCTGTTTTTAAATCTCAAACATATAGTGTAAGTGATTTAGTTCTTCAGAGCATAATTCTACATAGAGACGACATACATGGTGACATGTATGTATCCTGTTATTGAGCAACAGTTGAATGCGGATATGATTAAATTCAATGTGCAATGGATAATTTAATAAAATAGTTCCTTGTCTTTTTCACTTCGGTGTTTGCCAAAAGATAAACATACAGAGGTTCCAAAAATTACGGTCTTTAACCTAGTGGAATGAGAATGTGGAGACTCGATTACCATACTCACATATAGGCTTCTTCAATATTCTGAAACAAACTTGTGCTTTTATTTGACCAAACAATAGGAATTTAATTTCTATATTTAGACAATAACCTTCCATGGCTTTTGGTACGTTTGATCGTGGTTATGACAATGAAATTGAGTTATTTCATATATTGAGAAAGTTTTAAAGTCTCTTAACGTTTGCTTGTTTGGTTAGTGTTACAATCTTCTTATGATTTGTCACAACGCTGATTTGTAAGAGTTTTTTTCCTTTTATTTTGAGTCTTATCACTTGTCGAAATTTTGTGTTGTACTGGTACGAGAAGAGTTTTTCACCTGTAAGCAATGAACTGAGGTAGGTCAATGGGAGTCTGTCCGTAGATAAAAAAGATTTTCTTGTCACAGTAGAAGTTTATAATTCTTGAGGCACAGAGAAAGTTCTGTATCCGGATGGAAGTTTAGATTTTAGATATCTGTTGTCCAATAATAAACAGTGATGGATCGAACAATAATAATAATCGATTTCCATATCGTCCCCGTGGATCAGCTCTGGATGGGGCCGATAGGCTGTGATCTGGATCCTTGGGTACCTCCAGATACCAGGACGGTGCGGGGGGGGCTTACTCTAGACATCACACTGGGAAGGCAATGGATAGAGATCTGCAATCAAAGAGACTATTAGCTTACATTATCATTAATGCTTTACATATTAACCTTGGCTTATGCAGAGTACTTGTTTATATAGGAAGGCCACTGAATCCTTCTTGTAATTGTTCATTATATATACTTTTTTACCGGGGCTGACCACACATCAATTTTAAGAAAGGTATAGTGATTGATGGAACCTGCGAAGGTTACCAGTAATGAGGCTATCTGAAAATGAGAGTCGAATAAGAAAAATGTTTTTCATTCAGATGTCCTGAGTGTGCTGTCCACACATCATCAGAGTCTAGGTATAGATACCTGTTTGAATAATGTATGTGATTGTATTAATATCACAATAAGATTAAGAATCAATTGTGGTACCATGAGCAAATTAGACCGGAAGCCTGGAAATAAGTGTATGTGCGCTGACCACACACTACTATTAGGATGCCTCTTGTGTTTGATCTGTGACTGTGGGTGAAGATCAAGATAACGTCATGGTAAAACAAGTTCTTCACAAATTGATTGATGTACCTAACTCGGTTTGTTTCTTCGTGAGTGGAATGATAATGAGGGAGGAAAGTGGATTATTAAATATACTTTTCATTTACTGCAGTGATTAATGGGCGATGAGTCATATGGTGATTAAATTCAAGGTACTTTACAAGATGGACAATACCTTGTTTGCTATTAAAACGTCAGAACATACATTACTTTATTGACATACATTTGCCGTATATTTTATTTTCAGATGTAGTCAGGTCGAGGAATAGAGTGTTGAAAGGAAGTTTGAATTGAGTCAGTGCGACGGAAGTTAGCTAATTATACAGCTTGGTATAATGATATGTGGCTTGTAAATTATCAGCTCAGCTGACGCATGTTCGGAGAGAGGGGGAAAAAGGGGCTTTTGCATCGCAACTGAGAGAACACATCTAGTATACTGTTACAGATGCCGGCTTCAGACCAGGGACATCTTAACATTGTCAGATAAGTATATTTGTATTTATTTTTAAGTTAAAAGATAGGAGTGGTCAGTCGTTTGGATTTCTATGCATGAGTACAAAAAGTTTGTTGTATACGGTCTTTTATACCTTGAAATGTTAATATTATCTACCCTTTTTTTAAATTGAATTTTAACAAAGATAAAACTTAACAAGTTGATGCAATGAAGTAACTTCGTGAACCACAGGACTATTAAACAGATCTTAGATTCAACAAGATTTAGTTAAATTTAATTATACCTTTACAACTACACCAGTTAGGAGAATTAGTTCCAAAGTATCATCAAAATTTATGGTAATGGATTGAACTGAAAATTTAAAATATCTCAAGCAAACTGATATAAATTTTATACAAGTAAAATTTCATTATTGAAATTCATTTCTAGTTTTACGCTTTATTACACCTTGTGTACCCATAGTGTTCAAGATAAGACTTATCTCACAATAGGGCAATCCAGCACCTGAGAAATGCTCAGTTAACGTGCCTATTTTTTTACATTTGATTTTCCTTGTTTTTTAGAGAGTGTCTCACTAGATCCTTGATGATACGTTGTCTCAGTTGTTATAATAATATTGAATTAATATTGTAGGGTTTTGAGCTCGATAAAGTTAATTATTGACAAATGAGGCCCTCAGAGGAGGCAGTCTTATCTTGTGCACATTGCGATTTGTTCATTATATTTGCAACCTTTTGTAGGTAGCTTAGTTAGAATAACAAAGGAAAATATCAAATTTCTTTGTCGAAGTAAATTGATAATCAAGTGATTAAAAATTAATAACTTTGAACAAATATATAAAAAGGAAAATGAATACTCAGTTATCTCCAATGCGCAGGTCCTTTCACTTCTCTCACCTGGGCACTGCTGTCAGGCCTCTGAAAGAAAAGGTCTGAAACGAAAAATTCTCACACACAAAAATAGTATTATAGATTGAATCCGGGGACTTGAATATGTTCGTAGTGTCCCGTCTACTTATTAGTCGAAATTTAAAGAACTTGGTAGTTAAAACGTTACTGAATTCAAGTAGTAGTTACATTGTATCTGATTCTGCACTATGCTAATTAGTAAGTATGATAACAAATGAGTTTAAATAAGTTCTTAATTTTGTGGTTCATATTTTTCAGCTTGTTGGGGTATACGTATCATCCTTTGCTCGAAGAACGCACAGGAAAGAGAAGGAAAGATTTTATGTTTCCAGAGACAATGATCGGAGGTTTCCTGTTACGGGGTAAGTACTATCTCCCTGAATTGTTAGTGTATTATTTTTGAAGCGTGCGTTTTCAATTTCTTCACGTCAAGTTACCAATTCGTTATACTAGTGAGTGTTAACATAGTTTAGTGCTGAACTCGAGTGCAACGAAATCGCAGTTCGTATCCTGGGAGTATCCCATACCGTTTTTTTTTATTATTGCTGAATTAAGTGAAAACCACAACGAAAGATAGTGATCAAAGTTACTGTGCAATACCTGTGTGCGTTTTGCAATACCTGTGAATTTAGTAAGTGTTTCCTTAAGGAAAAACGAAAACAAAAACGGTGTTTTGTGCGCGTCACTCATACAGAAAGTGCGTGAGTCGGGGTTCGATCTCTGACTTATCTGTTTCCTTTCAAAGTTAGATACAATTGCGTAAATGCCAATAATCACCAGAAAGTGATGTCATTTTAACAACGATATTAATGTTGACAAACATTCCGGGTCTCGAACTCGGGACCCCTAGTGTAGATAGTGATGATATGTGGTAAACTAAGTGTCTATTGAAAGTATTTGATTCTAACCTACTTTCACATAACCAATTCGAATATAAACTTGAGCTCGTGAGGAGCGATAATTAAGATATAGAATAAAAAATGATCCATCGGGGGATCGAACTAGTGGTCGCTAAGAACCAATTGCTTAACAGAGACTACGGTGTATCCCAATCGTGATAATCTGTTTGGCAACATTAATAACATGTTTCGTTTCGTTGTAGTTTCGTTCCCCTGTTTTTAATTATTTCTATATTCCTGATATAAAATGCTAGTGTGTTCTTCGATGTTGACGCTACGCGTCACATCATTCTGAGTTCTTGTTAGCAGCTGGATTCACTTCCGTCACCTGATAAGAGTTGATTTCCTTTTTAGTTTTAACGCTGAATGAAAGACGGGTTTTGAGGAAGTATCCGCGATCAATTTAAAAAAAAAAATCATTAAGCAAAACGATATTCGATTAACTTTAAGTTGTAAAGAGTACTACTTTTGTTTATTTTGACTTATAACTCATTTCACTTGGATGGATATTTAACGTCAAGTTCTTATATTTATATCCTAAAATTCGTGTGCGCCGTGCGCTGTTGTGATGCAGTGTTTTCCATCTAATAACCAGGGCCGCTTATGGAGGGGGCCACCAAACTTTGAAAGTCTCCTGACTTGTAGTTTTAAATCTTTTGACGGGTATAATCATAAGTGTTATTCTGACTCAAATTAAGATACTTTATACCAGATTCATTAAAAAAAACAAGTTGACAGAGCTCGAGTGTCCTTAATATGTGTCATGTAAAGTATGAAGGATTCTATTATTCGAGTATTGATTTTCATTACGACCTCCTGATGTACACATAATGATTCTCTTCCAATGTTTTATTATTATTATTATTATTATTATTATTATTATTATTATTATTATTATTATTATTTTAATGTACCACTGATAGCGTGATTTAATACCTTTCTGCGTTGTATTATCAGCGTTGTCTGCCTTTTAATTCAAACAAAGCTAAGATTTTAACTTGTATGAAGGCAGTTACACAGGGATGATCGAAAAACACGAGTATAGTGGTGTAGTGGTAGGACAACATCTGGGAAGTTACTATAGTCCACAACGATGTCATTTTTGTAACCGTTACCTTACATGACATGGCGATAGTATTATAATCAAGTTAGTTACAATAAGCGGGTTCTAGCCCATTACCCAGTGATGGGAGGACAGAAAAAAATGAAGGGGGCTCGATCTACCCCCAATATTCTTACGAAATACATACGGTAGCCTTAACACTAACTTAAGTTTATGATGAAATAATGATGAAATAGAGTTTTTTTAAATGAATGGCCGTTACATATATCATTGTAAATGTATACCTTATGCTAGTACATTGCCGTGGTTTGCCAATAGATTGGCCCTCGCTTAGAGATTGGCCACTTTTACAGCAGCATAAGGTCACTTGTGTTCACCCAGAAGGGGCCGCAGAACATTTTCACTCATATCTATGGATACGAAGTCCACAGCAGCAGCAGAAAACAACATGTCAGAGACTAAGGCGTATTTCTCCTTATTTCGTTTTCTATTTTATTTTATTTTTTTAAAATTAACCAATATGCTTTCCGCCCGAACTACGCGGAAAAAAAATAAAATAAAAAATAATAACAGCTCAATGAAAAACAAACGGGGAGGCATTGTGTGGAGTAGCCTTACGTAAATATCTGGTGGGGGGAATTACGCTCCTTTTTTTACAGGTAGATAACCCGGATTAAAAGAAAACGACACATAAACATTGCGTTCATCATAAGTAGGCATAAGTTTGTAACGGAGCAACCAAAAACAGGCAATATTGACTTTGCTTTAATTTTCCAGGTTAATGCTTTCCCAGATACGAAGAGGAAGAGCGGCGAGTTTCTTGAGAGAAAGAAGTAAAATAATCAGACGTCGGCAACGGACGGATCTCTATAATATGACTGAGGAGTTTGCAGCTGCAACGTCGTATACTTAAAGTCGGATTTGAGTATACATCATACAGGGATCTACGCATGTATGTATAAATGGTCGGATCAGTAATAATAATTTCTCTTTTCAGCTATGTCAACATTTGTTTCCTATAGGTTCTCTGTGTTTGGCAGCATATTGGGAGTTGTATAGGAGAAGAAGAAGGGTAACTCATTCGTGGCCGGCCACATTCATACAAAGAACAAAAGAATATATTCATCCCAATATGTTGGCAAAATATTCATTTAGGTATCAACTCGACATAACCTTTTCTGTGACGCGTCTACTTTTCCTTGGTATGGTAGTTATGGTAGGGCCCTGATTCTAAAAATGACTTATTTGCTCCTCAGAACAATTTTAGCGCCGCCGACTAAGATGAGTGCCTATTATCCATAATAGGCCATGGGTATCTAATGCCTTTTACAGCATCGAAGGGTTAGGGGGAATGGATCCCAGGAAGTAACTTTTTTTGTTTCTAACTGTTGAAGAGTATACGAAATAGTTATTGTTGTTCACAATTTCACAACGTATACCTTTAGGCTTTATCTATAGCCCTGTATTCACGTGTTCCGGTATGCCAGAGGTCATGTTTGACTACGTGTACTCCACTTTTTAGAGGTCTATACGATATATGAGACATTCGACACACTCACTAATTAATATACGCCAAGTTTTTCCTCTTTTTTTATAAGTTCGTCTTAAATTGAGGCGGCGAGGCCTAATGGTCAACTTATACGTTACGCTTAACATTCATCGTCCTCACTATCGCTAGAAACTTACAGCTCGTGTGAGTTGTCTCGGGGGAAATACTTCTTTAACCTTTCAATAGTTACAATCTGAGTGTGGTTAGGGTTTGCTACTAATTCAATTTTACAGGCATTTGTGGGAGAAATACTCCTTAGGTAATACGGTCCCATAAACTTGGGTGTCAACTTAGGAGAAATATCCTTCTTAGGTAGATAATCTCTACACAATACTAAGTCACCAACTTTTAGCTTTATAGGTTGTCTAGTGCGATCGACTGGTAATTTAGTCTGCTGCTGTGCATGCGTCATAGCCTGCTGTGCTAACTTACGGATTATCTTTAGTTGTTTTTGATGTTCCTGTATTTTAGTAAATTGATACTGGGTGTCCAACTGAGTGGGAAATCTTGCCTTTTGACCAAAGACAATCTCATATGGGGAGTATTTCCTAATAGGGGAGGTTGATATATTATAAGCATATGCACACAATCGGACATATTCCGCCCACTTAGTAGACTGTTTAGCTGTGTACTTAGTTAGAAAATTTGCAATGACAGAGTTAAATTGCTCACACAGCCCGTTTGTTGACGGTTTGAATGCTGCGGTTCGAACATGTTTAATGTCAAATAAGTCATTTAGTTCGGCCATTATCGCTGAGAGAAAATTCGTTCCTCTATCCGTCAATACCTCTTTAGGGGGGCCAAAACGCGTGAATAACTCGTCCAACATGGCTCTAGCCACTGTCGGAGCTTTCATATTTCGTAGCGGTACTAATATCGCGAAATGGCTAAGATATTCTATCAAAACCAGGATATAGCTGTAGCCTGCGCTACTATGTAGCGGGCCAAAAATATCCAAACTCCAACGGGAGAATAGTTCCTCTTTTACAGGTAAAGGGTGAAGAAAAC
Source organism: Thermobia domestica (assembly GCF_964235325.1). NCBI lineage: Eukaryota > Metazoa > Arthropoda > Insecta > Zygentoma > Lepismatidae > Thermobia > Thermobia domestica. The sequence continues at coordinate 148,099,713 of NC_137471.1, read as the reverse complement.
CTTGTTTCTTTCTCGAGGGATGTTCACCCTCTGACATTCGTCACACGAGCGCACGTATTCCTTAACTATTTTCCCCATGTTAGGAAAGTAGTAACGTTCGTTCACTTTAGAGTAAGTGCGAGAAAATCCCGTATGGCCTCCACACAGCGGAGACGAATGGGCTTCTTGTAATATATCGGGGATAGCCTTTTCCGGTATCACTAGTTTCTTATCTTTGTTCATGACTCGGTAGAGAACATCGTCAACTACCACATAGGGTTTTAGAGCACGATCAGTAGGGTTATCTGTCTTCTTTTATATTAATTCTCTAATTTCATCGTCCTCATTTTGCATTGTTTTGATATCTATTTTGGGACATAACACTAGGTTGCACACGTCTGCACAATCTTCTTCTTGACCAAATTTTGAGGGTAACTCATCGTTTAGCGGACATCTTGACAGAAAATCGGCGGTCACGTTATTGCGGCCTTTGACGTGTTCGATTGTAAATTGATAAGGTTGCAAACGGATGGCCCAACGCCAGAAACGAGAATTTAGCATCTTATTATTTCTGAGGTAACATATGCCGTAAGCATCGGTCCGCACAATAAAGGGCCAATAGAAAGTGGAAATGCAAAATCGTCTTAGTAACTCCTAGCGCTTCAAGCTCAACCGTGGAGTAGTTGAGCTCCGCTGGAGACAAAGATTTCAAAAAATAGGCTATTGGGTGTTCTTTGTTATCTTCTTTAATCTATGCAACGTATCCACCTATTCCGTATCGACAGGCATCCGAATAGACTATGGCGTCCTGATTTGGGTCAATGTGTGCAAGGACTGGGGCAGATATAAGACAAGATTTCAAGGTATCCCATGCTTGTTTCTCGGTTTCTCCAAACTCGAATTTGGCGTTCTTTTTAGTCAATGAAATGAGTGGTTTTGCAATAGAAGAAAACCCTTGGACAAAAGCTCTGTAAAATGAACAAAGTCCGATAAAACTACGTATTTCTTTGACTTTGGTGGGGTATGGTACCTTTGATATAGCTTCCGTTTTTGCGGGATCTACACAAATTCCTCGTCTACCGACGATGTGACCAAGCACAGAGGCTTCTTCGTAACCAAAGTAACATTTCTTAGGGTTGAGTTTTAAGTTGGCCTCCCGGAGTCGAGATAAAATAATTCTCGTTCTTTCTATTAAAGCTGGGAAGGAAAGACTAGTGCAAACCAAATCGTCTAAATAACAGATTACATACTTCCACATAATGTCCCCAAATATAACATTCATCATATTTTGAAAAAGGGCAGGGGCCATGCTTAGACCGAATGGTAGTCTCAAAAATTCGAATTTTCCCCGGCTGCAGATGAATGCAGTCTTCTCTATATCACACGGACGGATTAATAATTGATGGTATCCATTTTGCATGTCCAAAGTATTTATGTATTTGGTACCATTTAGAAACGCTAGTACTTCATCTATGCGCGGCTCTGGCGTATAATTAGGCCTTAATATCAAATTTAGCCTTCTAAAGTCCACGCATATGCGCGGGGAGCCATCTTTTTAGGTACTATCACAATTGGTGCCGAATATGGGCTCTTACTTTCCCGGATAATATTGCTGTCTAACATTCTCTGGATCTCTTCCGCGACTATCTCTCTCTGTTTTGGTGTTTCTCTATATGGGGGGTGTGAAACAGGTATATCTGTAATGACCTCTAAAGGGCACATAAATTTATCGGTCGCCGCAGTCAGACGAGATTTGTCCCAGGCTACAACATCCCTAAATTCCATCAATAAGTCCAGCAACTGGTTCTTTTCTTCTGGGTTTAAGTTTGGACCAATATTCAGTACTTGAGCTAATTCTTCCTTTGTTTGGGGGACTTTCTGGGGTTGTCCAGGGACTTCCACGTCGTCTGTTTTTGCTTTGTTAGTAAGGTGTATGATCTGATTAACGGCCTGTACGTCATTGTCCGTTTCGTCATTTAAGGACTCGACCTGGGGAACAAGTTTCCCTAAATAAAGGTTTTTAGACAAAGATCTGGTTCGATCTGAACTATTAAAAATAGTCAGAGTAATATTTCCATGGTCAGTAAAAACTGGACCTCTTGGGATCAAACAGGAGTGCCAATGTCGAATTCCTTTGGACGGTAAGAATTCCCAAATATGCACGTTCCCGGTTGGTGCGGTAATTTCTATGTCATACGAAGCCTTGGACGGCACGCGCACATTTGCTGGAAGGTGCACTTTATAGGTAGTGTCCGGATAGATATCAAAAATTTCGTCGCTTAACCCCAAGGGGTTTGGCACGACCTTTTTCTTACTATGATCCTGAGCCGAACTCTCTAGGTCAGGGAGAGTTGCTGGGTCATTTACACTTCCTTGCGTTGTCAATCGTTTTTCTAATGTTTCTAACTGTCCTCTATTTGATTGTTCGTCTACAGGCTCATAAGGCGCCTGTGAGGTCAGGGGTGACTTTACAGAGTGTTGGTTCTTTTTGCTATATTTTGTCGCATAAAACGCTTTCTTTTTCTTTCTTGGAATAATTTCTGTACCCGAACATTCTGTAGAACTAGCTACCAAAGTTCCACTAGGGCCTGGTTGAGGGTCAAAACTGCATAGATTCTTTTCCTCTTTTTCTAAGTCAGGCGTATTGGTAAGTTCCAGCTCAGGAGCACTGGAAGATACCTTACTTTTCTTAGTTCGTTTACGTCTAGCCTTTTTACTCCTATTGACTTTTCCATTCGTTTTATTCGTAGGCGCCGAGGAAAATATTGTAGTTTCCCTGGAACACACGAATACTCGAGATGTAATTTCTTTAGCAGGGAGTTTTTTGTCTTTTATCAGCCACACTAGCAACGGAAATTATGGGATTTCTGGTGACCAACTTTGGAGACGGATCCTTACTTCTAAGTGGGAGGTTCCGTTTCCTATAAGTTGGTTTGTTTCTATGATGGGGGATAGAGAAACCTGTTTGTCTAGCATTATCGTTCTGTATTGATTGGGAATCGCTAAACGATCTTTTTCCTACCGATGGAGGGTATCGTTCAACATGTTTTAAGTCTAAGGTATGAATCACACCTTGACGATGCCCATATGTACCTTTTGGGATTGTGAACCATGAATCTTCAAAATGATTCCCGTCTTTATCTGCTAGCTCCAAGTCTTTGGAATGGATGGTTGTGACATACTTGTGCAAAAAATCTATCCCTAAAATAACGTCAGAGGCGAAAAACTGTGGGACAACTATAGCTACGTCTAGAAACCTTCGTTTCGTTGTTTTCAAGTGATCCTTGAAACAACACGCTATTCTCACCACAGGAATGTAATCTGTGGGCTGGGCACCTACGCCACGAAGCTTTACATAACCCTTCAGTCTTTCAGTTAGTGGGAATCTTGGGGGTAAGAGGGTTTTCGAAGCCAGCGAAATTTCTGAGCCTGTGTCTATAAGACCTTGCGCCCAGCGGTCTCCTATTTTTATCTTGACTGTACAAAGCTGCGCCTGCCCATGGTCAAGGCCATAGGCATTTTGGTGAGTGTTCCGATACAATTTGTATCCCGGTTCTGCTACTACTTCGTCTGAGTAATAAGAGCTAATGCGTACAAATCCAGGTTGGTGTTGTTCTTTAATGCTTGACCAGTCCGAGCGGTCATTTTCCCATATTACGTCATAACTAATTCTCTGACTTACTAATCTTTGTGCTGTGTGAAATTTTCTCAGATATTATAGGCACTGTTCGAGATTATCACAATCATCCACTTCAAGAATCAGCTTATTTAGGATGTCAGGTAACAAACTTATTCTAAGTTTACTCATCAATTCACTTTCATTTACCCAACCTCGTAAGAATTTCAAATCCTTTATTAACTTATAAATGAACGCTAAAGTACTTTCATTGGGGTGTTGTTTTCTTGTATCAACGTCGTATTCTAATCTGGCAGTATACTCAATACTAGGAAATGCCTTTTTAAGTTTTTCCTTTATCTCGTTATAGCTTAAAGGTAAAATGTTCGCTATGTCTACTAAATAGAAGGAGAAAGCTTCCCCTTTCAGACAATACGGAAGGTAATTTACTATCTCTAGGGTTGACCATTCGTATATGCTAGCCACTAATTCATATTCTTGCAGGAAAAGTTCCACACACTCATGTTTATTACCAGAGAAGGAGGGAATTTCAACATTTGGATAGATCTTGAATGCTTGTGGTTTAGCACCAATAGTAGAATTTTGAGTGTCACCCTCGGGAGGAGGGTTGCTAACTTGGTCTGTCCTAACTGTATCTGTAAATTTAGGTTTCTCAAAACTATATGGTAAAGATGGCTCGGTAACCGGACTAGTTTTAATTTCTTGCTCAGATTTTAAATTTATATGAGGCTTATCCTCAGGATTCAATTTTAAAGAGAACGAAAAATTTGATTTTTTCTTGTCAGAGGTCTTATCTTCACTTGATGAATGTGAAATTTTGCGTACTCAAATATTCTACCAATATTTTCGATTATTCTACTCTCCGACCAGGAATCGTTGTCTTCTTCTTTTTCTTCAATTTGCTTCTGGTGGTCGGAGCAAACTGAGGGAAAAGCATCATCACTTTTCTTCTCTTCGTCTAACCCCCTCTCAATTGGAGCAGGGGCGACGAGGTCATTTCTCTGGTCAGCGTCCTCTGCGGGAGGGTCTTGGTTCGCTGCTCGGGGAGTAGAAACCGTGGGAGGATCCCAATGGTCATATCGGAGTTCTTCTTCGGAGTTCCATGTAGGTTTTGACTCATCCTCTAGGGATGACGCAGGAGGAGACTCCGGGTTGTCGTCTTGTATTTGCGCTATTTCTTCGTTTTGTAATTTCTGTAGTTCGTATCCCAACCAATCGTCTTTCAACGATTCACCCCCATCTGAATCTGAACTACTAATATCTCCGTTCGACCACTTAACTTTAGTAACTACACTGAGTATGTTATCTATACTGTCCAAATATTGCAGTTTCTCTTAAAGGGGAAGGCTATCTTCTAACATGACAGGGTTGATCTGGGTAGCTGTTGTCCGAATAACCTTAAGTTCACGATCTGTGTCAATCCTGATCATTTTAGGAAACTTATATTCGGTCTGAACGCTAAGATCTTTCTTGTGAAAATCGTCGGTCTGTATTTCCATATCAAAATTTCCAACTACATTTTCCTCAGGTAATAAATCTTCAAAGGGGGCTGAGGGGTCGGCTTGAAATAGAATACCTAATTTCTCTTCGTCGTCACCTTGGCGACGAACAACTGTGACCTGTACTTTCTTGTTTCGTAGCTGTTTAGTTAAAGGTCGAATTAAGTTTCCTACTGCCGGGGACAGTTCCGTTTCTAATGAATGCCTAATCTGGTCTATTAACGCTTCATCGTTAGGTTGTGTCAGAGAGCGCGATTCATTTTCATTATTCTCGACAGGGCTCTCAATTTTCGTTTCCCTTGTTTCGGTTCCTACATTTGCATAAATTGGCTCTTTATTCGTTGAAGTCTGGGCTTCGATACCAATATTTTCATAAATTGGTTCTTTACTCGTTGAGAATCGTGATTCAGTATTTAAGTTAGCATACATAGTTCTAGGACCGATCTCAGCATAAACTGTTTCATCACTACTACCAGCATAAAAGGATTGAAAGGTCGGTCTTTGCATTTCTAACGGCGTTGTAGGATCTGACAGTTCGTATTTTATAGGAAAATATAGCGCTACTGGGCTATCTGGTTCTTTTGATACACCAATATCTTTATTTTCTGCACTTAACACTAAGTTACTTAATCTATTTTCCTTATCAGCTAACTTATTATCATCTAAGGATCTTTGGTTCGAGGGGACATCAGGTATTACACCTGCTGTTGTTTCTATCTCAAGTGTTGCTTGGGGCATTCCTGACCTGCAGTTATTAGCTCTGCAATTTCTAGTTCATCTTTTAAATTTACTTCATTCACTAGAGTTTTTGGATCTACCCCCGGTGGGGTCTCGTCAGTATCTGAATTTACATATATCGTTCTGGGAGCTGGTATTGGTTTATCACTTGAACCAGCACTTTGTATTTCTATATCATTTCTAGTCGGGATAGGGCTAGACGCGGCAAGCGGCGTTAGATCGTAACCACTCGCCGGAGCGTCAGGAGTTTGCGGGCTAGCGGTCGTTGGTTCAAGATATCTGGGCTGACTCCACATATCCAAGTATCTCGGTAATGGATTCTTTTTCCAACGGCCAAATTGAGGAGGAGAATGCCAATGAACTTTTATTTTATTGCATTCAATACAATAATAATTATTCCACCGATCCAAAATATAACGGTGCTTGCCCGTGGGTGTCTTAGGACAATGGGATTGCCCTAAATCTAATAGCTTTTCTTTTATTTTCTGCGCGAAACTCATTTTTGATGAATAATTCTGTTTTGCAAGTCAGTGGCCTCTTAAACCAGGGCAGTGGGTAATCAATCTATTTCCTCTGATATAATAGGAATTCAATCACTGATAGCTACTTCCCTCGGAAATGCTACGTCAAATTTTTACATATTAAGATACTTATTATTATTTCAATATCTTTATTTAGCTTCCTTTGAACTTGAATACTCAACTTCCCTTTCTTTATAAATTTGGCTTTACTTTTTAGGACGGGAAACGGAAAGTGACTAGACAGCTGTTTATAACAGATAATGTTTATTTGTTCACTTATGATGAGTTTACTTTTTACTTCTATTCTTTAACTTGTTTTCTTTTTTTAAACAAAACATCATTTTTTAAACTATTTTTTTAAAAGCACACAAGGGGGATTACGAACATCCAACCATTGGATCATGTACCTGCGTTTTGATTTTTGGTGTTGCATTTGCATAAAGGAGAGTTTTAGGCAGTTATTTCCAGGCAGCCGTCGGGCATGCACCCTTAGTGCAGAGGGGCCCTGCTGGACCAAAAGAATAAGATACCTGTGACCCCCAAGCTTTGCATGGGAGAGGATTTTAGACACTTATCGCCGGACAGACCGTCGAACTTTCATCCCGTAAAACGGGAGGTTCTGTTGCCCAGAGATAAAAGTGACTGTGACCCCCACCAAAGCTAGCAGAAGCATAAGCAGATTTAGGGTTTTGCAAGTACATGAATCAAAAGCTGAATTCTGTCTTAACACTCGCGTCCCGATTTTTCATTTCCATCACTACACAAGAAAACGTCGTGAGGTAAACTGAGTCTTGCTCTGCGGAACCTAGCAACTATTCCGCTGACTTATAGCAACTTAAAGCGAGAGAAGTTGAGAATAAAAAAATTTTGTCGCTACTTCACTCCTTGTAAAACGCACTACTTAGAGCAGAAAAATTATACTTGTATACCAGAGTCATAAGCTGAGCACCGCCTAGGCCAAGTACGCCACTGAACTTTACTGACTTTACATAGTACTGATACACCACTTGACTAGTCAAAAGAAAAACTTCGCGTACACTGTACACTTTTATCTATCGAAAACTCTTCGATAAAAAAAATCACTCGCGATTTGCCCTAAAACGCAACTGAGATTTTTTGGTTCCCCTATAAAGTGAATGAGCACCAGAGATTTGTTTAGAGATTCAAGAACACACAGTTCGTTACCCGGCGAACACCGAACACCATAAAACTGTTATATGTTTTGTTGTGTTCTGAGGTTGGCATTACATGTGTGTACACTTTCTTTTGTGAAATCGTATTTGAGATCACTCCTCTACTCTCCACCCAGCATTACAAAGTTGGTTCTGAGTCCAACTCCCTTTAAGCCTCGGTATTGAAACGTCTTTGGCCTACTGGTTCGAAGATGATGAGAAAGTGCACTAAAAGTCTCAATAATGGGGGGAGACTCGTATTTCAGTGGTAGAGCTTGTACTGGAAATCGAAACCCAGGTAACATATGAAGACTGTGAGCTGAATCTAGATAGGGAGGGATAGCTTGACTAAATTAAAGAGACCATTCCATTTTACATTTTATTTATAAGAATAAAAAAAATTAAAATGCGAATACAGATGTATTTCACAAATCGGTTACTTGGAATTACAACTTGAAATTCTTACTACATCACGTATCTGGGCACAACCCCTTCGTAACCAAAGGGATGCTAGAAGGTTTTTATGCTAAACCGCGATTTATTGAGAATAGTGAAATTGAAACTTCGTACATCGCAACTTGCATTGGCCCAAGAGGTAAAGTGTTAATTCTCGAAGAGGGAATTTGGTCTCGATTTGAAAAAATTCATATTTGTCACTAAACACTCTCAAGGTGCTCATCTCGAGTTGAGGGGGGAACTTAGAAAAAATAATCACATACCTGATTTTATGCAGAGCGTCCCTAACAAGAGCGAAGTACACTGGTGGTAGGCAGGCCGCAGAATCACCCGAGCCGGTGAACAGGCCTCGCTTATATAGGCGCTTCGTCCCACGCATTTCTGCCAGTTCTGACGTCGCTCGAAGCTACGTTACGAGCGTCGACGAGCTTGGAGAAGTTTCTTCACGCTCATGCTCAATAGTGGCTAAGACATCTAGTTTTTTTCTATGAGTTTTCCCTTTCACGCCGGGGTTGAACTTTCTATTTTACATTTACTTTTACATTTTTATTTCACGCATAGCTCCAAATACATAATGTTTTTCATGTACTTATCGCTTGCGTGGTATTACCTAAATTTCCGTCCGGGACCCGGCGCTGTGATCTGAGTAAATCAAAGCCAGGGTCATACCACTATTACATGCGTGTGGGTTGGTGTCAATGAGGCATCAGGCTGCTAATACAATCAGAGCCTCAACTGACTCCGTTCTCCCTTTCTCTCTTTTCCTTGCTGCACACACAATTTGAAAAGCGCGGGCGTCTCGCCCCATAATTTGAGTCCGGCTTAGGACTTCGAGATATAACTGTGTAACACAACTCACTGCTAACTTCACTAACTCTTGTGTGTGAATAAAAAAAATTAGCATATTTTAATACTAATTGGGAAAATCCATTGTTAAAGCAAGTGCTCCCTGCAGCGGGCGGCTATGGTTGCAGAATACAGTTTTAGTGTTATTGATACTTCGTAAGTGAAACCCTCATTTAGTTGGGTGAGAAATCTAGAATACGATAGTGCTATGATAAAGAAAATAGTAAGTTTTTATTTTTTAGGTATGTTTTGTATTTGTAACCTGTTCTTCTTTCCGAAAGTATATTCTCCTTTAGAACAACTTAACTCTTTGCATCACAAGTGCAGATGTACAACTCTTATGTAAATCAGGTGCAAATATATATGTATTGAAAATTGAAAGTAAAGATTACCATGAAAAAAAGCAATGATAAAACGACAGTGCGAAAAATACGAACCAACCAGTGCTAGATAGCCAATGAAAAGCACGAATATTATTAACAGAGTGAGCACAAGGGCGTAGCAGGATGAGCTTGGTGTGCTTCCGTATGGAGCGGGCATGTCAGCGACGGTGGATATGCACGTAACCGAGGGTAGTGTAAAAATTTTATATCCCATACATCTTTGCCTTACATCTAATATAGCTTTACTTCACTCCTGTGGTTCTGCATCATCACTTTACATAATGCCTTGAGTTCATAATAGCTTCCTTACGGAGTACTATGCATTACGTATTACGTATTTCTACCTATGATAAATATAATAGATATAAGATTCCGATATGTAGTTACATGTAGATTGCTATTGCAAAATGAATCAACATATAAATAACATAAATAATGGTTTGCGCCTTCCATTTCAACTCAGCAAAAAAAAAAAAAAAAAAAAAAAACAGTACCATCACCATCTCAGATATTGTTGAAACTTTTTATTAATACCAACTAGACATGTTTTTTAAATGACCCCTATTTTTTGTTGCCGGAAAAGATTTTCCCGCCTAGTAATGGGTCATCAAAACGGGAAGTACAATTTACGAATTTTAGAGGACGTGGAAAATGGTAAACTTCGTAGCCTCACCATTCAGCTATGGAGACAGATAGTTAAAATTCTTGTTGTGGTATGTACACTCATGACAAAAATTATTGTCGCATGTCTATAAATATGTTGTAGGAATATAATTTGATAACGAATTCGTCTGGTATTTCTTATAATGTAGTATGTGTATAATCGGGAAAGACGATGTATGTGGAAAATTTCATGTCAAAAGAGCAGTAAATAAGAACAATAAAATGAAAATAAAACTTTCTTGTCCATTTAAAACTTAGCAACATTTTGTTTTACTCATTCTAATTTTCGTGTTTGTAATTCTTTTCTTCTGAAATTTACTACGAGTATACATTTCCCGATTATACATGTAGTATCAGTATTAATAGTACCCTGCAAAATCATTATCAAATTATATTCTTACAAGAAGACAGTTATAGATATGCGACAATCATTTTGGACATGAGTGTACATAGGGATATAAATAACATATATTTTATTATAGTTTGGTTTGCGCATGCGTATCTTTTGGTACATAAATTAACAAATGACCGTAAGTTTATCTGAAAAGTCGAAGTTTATGCTTTCTTTCGAGCACTTCCGGTTCGAAGTTTAAAATTCTATTTTGCGGTTGGTAAGACCTAGTTACCCGCTTCTCGAAAAAAAAATGTATTGCTTGTGTGTGCATCCGTTTTGTCGCAAAAAAAAATCGAGAAACCGTTAAATTTTCAAAAATCACCTTTCTCGAAATCGCCATAATTTAAAATCCTGAAATGTCAAATTGTTCAACTTTACATGAATAATAAATACACCAAATAGCATTGTCGACCAATGCTTCATCAATGAACTACAGCCCCTTGAAGTTAACGAAGTTTCATTAAGTTCAGTATCACGGTTGGCAACACTGAAAAGAATGAAAGTGCAACAATTTGATGGTGTTTGTGGTTCACATTCATTAAATAAAGAATAAAAGTTTTTCTTGCCTCCCCCTACTCCGTTTTCTTAAACCGATGTAACCTGAGGTGAAAATTACGATTACGAAACAAATTTTAAACTTACTTAAAATGGTTTTCGGAAACAAAGTTTCACTGATTTTTTCCACTCTGAAGTAATTATTTGCTTGCTTAGTGTCTTCTTCGCTAATAGCACGTTACCATGGCAGATGCTCCAATAGGTGTTGGTGCACTCACAACTCGTAGCACGTTGTCACAAAACATTTATATTCTCTTCTCTTATTCTCTTCTGGAAACCTGTAACCTGTTGAAGAACCATGTGGAAACAAAGAAAAAAATGAAATGAAATATTGGAGTTTTACGTCCCACGTTTCTGCCGGTTAGGCTGAAGGAGACGGTGATTAGGAGAAATGAGTGAAATGGTGGAATGAAGAAAGTGGGAGGAAACGGGAGAACCCCGAAAAACCCACTATAAGGTGCTTGTCCACCACAAAGTCCACACGGCGCGAGCTGGGATCGAACCAAGGACCCCAAGCTCCGGAGGTGAACGCTCTACCACTGAGCCACCGCGCCTCCTGGAAACAAAGATCACTGCAATTTCATGTAATTTATGATGTATTGATAATATTTCTGCTATCCATCACTGGTTATCATATGTGCATGTAACAAAAGTTCATTTTTGCAGATTTCTTAAATCTACACTTTGAATTGGAGAAGCTCGATTTTCGGGAAAAGCATGAAGTTAGTCCATGGTGACCCGTTACTGCCATAAAAGCCAAAGATGACTTCGGTAAATACTAGTTACCGGTCGCACACTTTCTCACTTTTTTTTTTTTTTTTTTTCGAATTCGGTTTTTGGCAACAAGACGAGAGTAATACCCGGTGTTGGTACTTGCACTATACTCACGAATTTTTCTGCAGGTTTAATACTGTGAATCTGTTTTTCATTTTCCAGGGTTGCCACATTCTTATCCCCCCTCTCCCCAATACGTCGCAGAGACCCTTACCACGGCCAGTTTCACTGAAAAGCCACTGCTTTATCAGACCTGTCTGCATCTTGGACATCTGAAAGCAATTTTTAAAGTAGAATGCAGCACCATCAGAAATCACTGAAACGGTTTATTAAATTGTAGACACTTATTTTCACGTGTTCGAACCTTTTTCTATAACGTATATTATCGCTTTTCTTCGAGTATTTTTAGAATCTTATTCATGGCTATGAGTACGAGCCGAATCGTGTGTTTTGTCGTCGCTTATTACGGCAAAACTGTCAGTTGTTTCATAATAATATATCACTCCCGTAAAGAAGGACATTTGCTCGTTTCTCCAGTGATCATTCTGAACTTCCCTTTGCAGAATAACAGTCCTATTTAAGCGAAGTCCACATGCAGTAAAATAGAATTTGTATCTTGAAATTTTACACGATGCTTTGCGGAAACATTTTTTTACACTTTCATTGTTTTCATTGTTGCCAACTGTGATTTCAAAGTTAAAGAAAGTTTGCTAACTTAAAAAGGCTGTAGTTCATTCATGAAGCATTGGTTGAGAATGCTATTTGGTGTTTATTATTCATGTACAGTTGAACCATCTGACAAAATTTAAGAATTTTAAATTATGATGTTTTCGAGAAAATGACGATTTTTGAAAATTTGCCGATTTCTCGAGTTTTTTGCGATAAAACGGTTGCACACAGAAGCGATACTTTTTTTTTGGGGGGGAGCGGGTAACTAGGTCTTACCAACCTTGAAAACGGAATTTAAAATTCGAACCGGAAGTGCTCGAAAGAAAGCATAAACTTCGACTTTTCACATAAACTTACGTTCATTTGTTAATTTATGTACAAAAAGATACGCATACGCAAACCAAACTATAATAAAATATAATTTATTCATTTCCCTATGTGCATACCACAACAAGAATTATAACTCTACATGTCTCCATTGCTGAATTGTGAGGCTCCGAATTTGACCATTTTCCACGTTTTCTACAATTCATGAATTGTACTCCCCGTCCTTGATGGCCCATTACTTGGTGGGATTTTTTTTTCCGAAAAAAAAATACGGGTCCCTTAAAAACATGTCTAGTTCCTATTTAAAAAAAGTTTGAACAATATCTGAGATGGTGATGGTACAATTTTATTATTTATTTATTTATTTATTTTTGCCTCAATTGAAATCGAAGGCACCAGATATCTAATTTAAGTTAAAAACAATGTACGTTTGTCATTAATTTTTAGTTACTATAAAGATGTGACTTAAAATTTGTAAAATACTGTACATATTTTAATTTTTTGCATTTTCTTTTTCTATAATAGTTTAAAACACATGGTACAAAACATAAGAAATGTTTATTAAGTACTGTCCTGTTCCGGGAGATCAGAAAAGATGAATACGAGCTGGTTTTGGAAAGAAAATGGTGTTCTTTATGCTATGTATTGGGTAGTTCAGGAAGTGAGTATTTATTGAATGTTTTATTATTATTATTCGATATGCCCATTAAACCATATAGTTGAGACTCTATTGTATTGATAGAAAGTTGAGACACTATAATATTAATAAATTTTCATAGAAATAGGCACTAACTATACATTTAAATAGGAAGTGTGTCAAATAAAATTTACTGTAGGCAGCCAATGACACCCCAAAATAAACAAACTTCTGCTCTTTATAATATATCGAACGTAAAGAAACGACATCGGTTGATTTGGCGCTTTATTGATGCATTTCGAAGGAAAAAGGAGAAGCAGGACACGAGGCAATGCTTCGAGAAGACGATCCGCCCAAGAAAAGAACAAAACTCCCGAAGAGAGCTCACGTCGTGGTTCGGATTCCACGTTAATCAGTAGGTTCACGTTTTGTATAGCCTCGCTGTTCACGGGACGTTAAACTCAAATTCAACTGAACTGAAAGAAGAAAATAGATTCAAGCTGATGAAAGAATTCGCCGTACAGAATTTTGAAACTGTTGACATTGCAGAATAATGCTGGATTTGGCCCATAATTCCGTCATGGTATGTTAATGTCATGGTAATTGTAACATAAGACAAAGTAAATTATTCAATAGGTATATTAGATTTCACTGTTGTTTCCTTTCTAATTATCTGTATTGCAAATACGTAGTAATAAGCAGTAATGCAGTGTTATGAATTGCTATGAAGTTATGAATATCCTTTACGTTAGAGATATTGTAAAGATAACTTCACAGAAGTTTACTTTGGGGTGTTGTAGGATGCCTACAGCAAATTTTATTTTAGCCCAATATAGATTCATGCTGAAAAAATTTCTGCAGGTCATTGTCTCTGATTTTCCTGAAATTAGGATATATCATTCTAAAAACAAAATTATTAGTCCCATTTTTTTCTGCATTATACAAAAAAATATTAGTACTAAATTAAGCATTTGTTGCAACTGAGACTTTCAGTGACTGTTTGCCATGGCATTTTAAAGAAAATGTTAATCAAATTTAACCTTTCCGAACTTCTTAATTTTAGGTTGTGCAGTTATTTTTTGAGTTTTAGTGATATTAATGCCTATTTTTAAGGCTTTTAGTACGTAATCATCCGGTTTCTTTTTTTGAAGTAATATATATATATATATATATATATATATATATATATATATATATATATATATATATATATATATATATATATATATAAGTGAGCATAGTGAGAAGGACCACATATACTTCTACCTTATTAATTTATACAGTATGGCGCTAAATTCGGTATACAAAAGCAGAGGGGTGATCCTAAGAGTTAAAAAAAAATATCCAATAAACATAGGGCGAAAACTCCATCGTTTATGTGTTGTAGGCTGCTGAAATCATGAAAAAATGAACTTTAAAGGTTCATAGCTCCAAAACTTTGGGACCTACCTTGGTCCGGTCAAAACTTCACTTAGAACCTAGTGTGTTCCCTATCCAAAAATGCGTGTTTCAGAATCCTGAGGTGCTTCCACAACAATGTTTATAGAGGGAGTTTGACTACGGGCCTATGATATACTCTCCAACTACCTCCATAAAAATTGTTGCGTGAGTAACTTAGGATTCTAAAACATGTATTTTTGGATAGAGCACGTATTAGTTCCTAAGTGAAGTCTTGACCCGACTTTGGTAGGTCCCATAGTTTTGGAGCTATGGACCTTCAGAATTGATTTTTTCATGTTTTCGGCAGCCTATAACACGTGAACGATGGGCTTTTCGTCCTAAGTTTATTGGAACTTTTTTGTTTGTTTTACTCTCAGGAAACACTCCTCTGCTTTTGTACGACGAATTTAGCGCCATACAGTAGGTATCATTAAAAAAATGTAAATATTAAGCTAGGCTTAATCTGCACTTTTAAAAAAAGTTTATATCTCTATTACTTTAAGGCAGGCATGCATATAGCGGAGTTGGGATTTGGGCGCCAGAGTCCAGCGGACAAGCTCTGTGTCGGTTTTCTACATTATTTATTTACAAATACTGAACAAAAATTCAGAATAAATTAAATCTTTTAAAAGTTTTTTTTTTCTTTTTAACTCTTTTTAAAGCGAGCTTATCTTCGTTATCTTTTAAGTCGAAGCAGGAAATATAAACCACCGAACGATTTCTGTGTATGAACTCTGTCAAACTCGTAACCCAGCTGAGTTACTTTCGTTCCTTCGCTCAGTAATACTCATGCATCTACATTTTCCATTTTCATCCTAAGTTAAGTTTATTGTGTTCTGTAATATCATTATTTTAAGTTTGGATCATAGTTTCAATTCTATATCTACACTATAACTTTATTCAGCGTACCAAATTTGAGTGATAGTTATTAAGATATTTAGTATATAACTTCCAAAAGTATAGGAAACAATGTTTTAGTATTTTGGATAGCCTGAGGTAAGATAAAAAACCGCATAAAACGCTTCGTTTGACTTAACCTTGATTCTGAGATATCTTTCGTTTTTAAATTTTGCCACACATGCTACAAATAGTAATTTTACAACAATTGCTTTATTTTAGGAGTCCACTGTTTTTGGAGGCTATCAACCGAGATGATTTGAAGGTACGCCGCACACAGGTAACACATAGACGGTACCAAATTTGACCGTAAGTAAGGATGAATCCCAGAAAAAGGAAGAAAGTGTTGTGACTCACCTAGCATGTCAAAGTGTCTTCCTATGTGATGAACTATCATCAACCTCCCATCATTAGCGCGCGGCTTGCTCAATTTGCAGATTCGACAAAAAACGTTTTATATAGAGAGAGTTTGGCATAGAGACATTTAGTATAGGAAGCCCAAAATTCATAGCGTCAACATAACACCAATTTAAAAATATAGAGTGAAGATCTAATTAATTCTTATTGACTGTGATTTTTTTTTATTGGCGTAGCTCGCTTCGTGTGATGTGTATGGTACTCATTTAAGCTAATTTGCGTGCATATTATGCTCAGTTTTAATTTATTGCAGTTAAATCACACTTCAGATTCTAAAGTAATGTATAATATATCTACTTCGTATCGTTAAATATATTCTTAGATGAAGGTGACAGAGAACTTTTCAAGAAATAGTTTAATTTATTTTGTGTGTGTTGAGGGGAGGGGGACGTAAGTAAACGCATAATTCTGCTGCTTGGTTTTCGGTGATTGGTACAGTCATCTGAACTACAATACTAAGGTGTGGGAAAGAGTTTATAAGATGCAACTCTGTTCAAACTTTTCTTACAAAGTAAGTTTTTTTTAATGTTAAATAAAACTTGTTAAAATTGATACACTGATGAGGTGTATATACATTTCAAACTATTATAATGTACGGTATGCAATTAGTAGACTTAAATTAATATAGACTTTTTGTTTACTACAAATGTATACTTAATGTAAAATTTAATAAATTATTACTGTAATTATTCTCAATAAATCTACAGGATTTTATTTTATGTATTGTCTTTTAAAGGTTCATTCCTTTATTTGGCTTTCGGTTTGTTATGTAATCATGAGTAATGTAGGATGGTGGAATTTAGATCATTTTAAGAATAATTTCTCTATTATATACGATAACTCAAAGAAATAATCGATTCTATATCGCATTAAATATTTACATGATATAAAATAAGTTATTTTCCCCATTTATCATGTATAAATCTTACCACCAGTGGGGTTCTGTAGTATAGACACTATTGCCCAAGTACTTCACAAGTTCCGGTATAGTCAATGCGGTCTGGTTGCTTGAGCACTGACTTCAGGAGTGGTAGAATGAATGACTATTCGGAAACAGTGAGTAGCCTAGTGGTTAATGCATCGACACGGTAAGTTGAAGTTACAGGTTCAAATCTTAGTCCAGTCTTGCATTTTCTTTCCTTTTGTAATTATGTACTTTAGCTTAGTAGACCTGATTTCTTTATACTCGAGTTATTTCATCATGACTTTCAACACAAGGACGACATGAACCACTCACGTGTTGATAGCTGGGATGTCTTCCTTGTGCTCTATCATTTATTCTACGCACTACAATAGCTGTTTTAGTGTTGTGTAAAACATACAACGAAGAGCACAATTAAGACACCTCGACTGTGGACATCTGAGTGGTCCACGTCGTCCTTGTGTTAAGAGTCATGGTGCAATAAAATGGTTTCATGGTGATATGATCACGTTTTCAAAAACATTTTCAAATTACTTTTCTTGGTGTTTTGTAGCAGTAGCAAATGTTAAGAAAATATTAAACTAGTTTCAGACGAATTTATGCTAACAAAGAAAATATTTACGATTTATTTTTCAAAAATTGATATCTTTTTGATTTGTTATTGTATGTAGTTTCAGAATGTACCTAAAATATTTTTTAACATATTCTGGTTTCACAGAGAAATATTTTAAATTCTTTCTGAATATTTTTTCGTCATTACCACGATAACACCTACAGTTTGAAATACATTTCTTTCTTCAATCTATAAGTTAGAATACTAGAATTTATTTCCACAAATTTATGTGATGATAGAAATTTCCGTGTGTTCTAAACCGGTTCCAACATACACAGACTTCTACCACCCCATCAATTTGTAAAAATGAAATCCAGATATTTTAACTTACAAGGGTTGGAAAACTGTTCAGTATGCATTTCCTTCAGTATTGAAGAAAGAAATGTATTTCAAACTGTAGGTGTTATCGTGGTAATGACGAAAAAATATTCAGAAAGAATTTAAAATATTCTATGTGAAAACCAGAATTCGTTAGAAAGTATTTTAAGTACGTTCTTAAACTACATACAATAACAAATCAAAAACATATCAATTGCTATTTGAAAAATGAATCGTAAATATTTTCTTTCTTAGCACAAATTCATATCTGAAACTAGTTTAATATTTTCTAAACATTTTCTACTGTTACAAAACACCAAGGAAAATAATTTGAAAATGTTTTTGATATGTCTACCTTATATTCTCTGAATGTTTTCTGTCTTGTACAGAAAATATTCTCTAAATATTTTGTCATGTACAGAAAATATTCTCTAAATATTTTCTGTCATGCACAGAAAATGTTCATTAAATATTTTCTGTGATGTACGGAAAATATTCACTAAATATTTTTTGTCATGTATAGAAAATATTTTTTGGTATGAGTGGAAAATATTTTAAAATTGTTATTTTACAGAACATTAATTTTTGTTAAAAATGGATTAGAAATCTTCAGAAAACATTTCAACTAAGTACCCAATACATTGTAAAAATATTTAGAAAAAAATTCTTTATTTTAGACAAATGATTTTCAGTGTTATTGGCAAATGATTTTAAAATATTCCATGCGAAACATTTTAAAAACCATTCCGTTAACATTGTATAAAACGTTTCAAATACATTTTCAGTAATTTGTGGAAATGATACAGAAAACATTTTTTGGAAAACTTTTCTAACGGCGTATAAAAAATTTCTACAACGTTTTTGAGTATATTGCGAAAATATTTTTAGTATTATTTGGAAAATATTTTCATCAACATATGGAATATATTTCCTTAAGGGAAGTAGGATACATTTTCTGAAGGAAAATTTTGGTACGTTTTAGAAACGTTTTGAAAATATTTCATTGCTGTGTGGGGTAATTGTTTCCTATCACGAACCCCTTGAATAGGAGATACCGTGACAGAACAGTGATGATAGATTGGTGTGCGTGCAGTGAACTACAATTACCTACCTACGAACACTCAGCTCGTGCTCATTCAGGATATTACTAGGATTGTCTTGATACTCGCTAATCGTTTGCTGTGATGTAAGTGGAAGTCTGATAGTCCTTCCCAAGAACTGTCTCTGGGATCAAGTTCGATCTTGTGTATGGCCTCTTCCTCTTGACGTAGTGAATCTCCGTCCTCTGCCTTTCCTTAATTTGGGACTCCATCCCTTGTTACTTGCCGGCTGATTCCACCTGCTTCTCTGGGACTCAAATGTATCTTTCAGTGATGTTCTCATGTGCGGTCGTTGTTGTGAACGTGAGTGTTTCAGCAACTTGGCAGTTAAATTTCGTCTATCTGGTGAGAGAATTGGTGAAGTGTACTTGGTTGCTATTAATTAAAGAAGGTCGCCATTTGGTCAACCTGCACCTATGGCTATAATTACGATCATCATGTACCGAGATGCCTGAGAGGTCGTTGGAGACCGTTTGCCACCTTGGGATGCTGCCCGAAATGGAGCCCTTTGAACTGGCCTGTGGTGCCAGTACTGTCTACTTGCAAACGTCAAAAGGTTGGGTGAGCTTTGGTCACCGTCCCAGGTAACTATGTTTCATTATTTTCTATCTCACTCTATAGAAGGAGTAATGTCGTCCTGAAAACTGTGAAGGAATTGGTCCGCCGTTCATATAATTCGTCCAAGTTGTCTCTGTTTACAATATCCGGTGCTATATTATTACCGTCGTGTGTTTATTCTGTCGTCTTGAATTGTTTTATAAACCAAAGAAAATATACACATACTTATTAATCATTGGTTACTCAGTGCATTTACATACTATATCAATTCTACAATGTCTACAATGTTGTTTCAAGTAAATCCTTTCCGTAACATGTCCGAGTAAACGAAAGTGAGTCTCTATTCAGTAAGTCGAATCATACGCCGAAGGGGTAGTCTGATATCAACACAGTTTCTCTCTGCTTTGAATGGAATCATTTCCGTGTTGCGTAGATGTATAATGTATCATTCGCTACCATCTAGCTTATGTTCGTCCAGTAGCGGGCACTCCGTATTGTCTATTATACATATACAGACTGTTCCATAATTCGTGTTATTTTCTACAGAGCTGGGAGAAGATGAAGTTTATACACTGTTAGTGTAAAATTTGGCACTCTTATTGAGAAATATCTGAATTTTTCGAATTTCTAAAGAAAATAAGAGAAAATTGCTGTTTAGCCCCCTTTTTAGGGGTGTAAACACGAAAGTTCATTTTCCTTATGGGAGATTCAATGTTAAATTTAAAAGCAGTTTTCTCCAATAATTATTCGTGAAGATTTTGGAGCAAATGAGTTGTATTTGTTACAAAATGCAAAAACACTCATTCACAAAGCTAGTAAAGCTGTCTCAAACATTATTTTGCGAAGGTACTCCTTTTGGGGGGCAAGGGGCGTAAAAAGATAGTGAGTGATATGTTACCAAAATCCCAAAATTTATTCTCGGAATGCCAGTAAGCGTGAGATTAATCACAAATGTCACAGAATTAATGCTCCAATGTCCTTACATGTAAGAGTGACTGATAATGGGGCTACAGCCCCCCTTCAAAAATAAAAAAAAATCACCATAAATATCCTTACAAGTAAGGGACCATAAGGTTGTCGCGCAAATCAGATGCAGACATACGCCATCTGATTGAGCATGAAAAGATATGGAGAACACAGAAATTTAAGGTGCTAAGAGCCATAGGGAGCGGAGCGAGGAAGGAGGAAACATTGAATGTCGGCAAAATTGAAGAAAGTCAGGAATGACGGGAAAAGTTAATTTCGTGCAAACAGGGAAAGAAAGTCAACCAAAAGAAAGAAACTAAACATAACAAGGGCATCTAGGACGAAGAAAGACCATAATCAGGGTTGCCATCCGGACCGCAGTGTAGCCAGCGCTGCATAACATTGATATGGAAGATATAGCACAGTATAGCAATTCATGCACAAAGAAAACTATTAGTAACACAAAAGACAATTGAATAGACTCTGTACACGTGCGTAAAATGGTTTAACGTAGTCGTGAGTGAATATTACACCCGCGTGAATACAAATGGATGAAAATAGAGAACAGTACGCACCATTTTTGGTTTAATTGCAGTTGACGTGAAGATCACGAATGAATGCGTGGTCAACACACAAACATTTCTCGCAGTGAGCACAAAGGATGAAAGCAAGCTGGTCACACGCGTCTCTGCAGCATTCCTCTGTGAGTCCTTTTTCAAAGCAATATGCGGAAGGTGTTTCAAACTGTCCAGGATGTTCATTGGAGTAGCCACATTTGAAAAACGCAAAGCGTATCATCTTTTGGAATCGCCTAGAGGAAAACTGGTAACGAACAAATGACTGAAGGCGGAGAAAGTTCTCACGTTGCCACACATTAATATTGGAGAACACTAACGTATCTGTGATGAACTTCACCATGTTTTTGAATGGACGAAAGAAGAACACATCAGCAGGTTGTATAAGGCCTGTACATTTTGGAGGAATCAGCTTTTTGTAGAACTGAACACCGTCAGGAACTGTCATGTTGTAAAGAGTGTCATCCTTGTTTGGAGTCCAGGAGTCAACCAAAAGCAAAACACGATCCTTACCCTGAAGATCGGGCCACAAAACTTCTTCCAGGAAGATTTGCAATTGCAAATCCCGTTTGGTCATATTCGGTGATCTGCTTGCATATGCTTTCACATTTGGGAATTCAGCGACCATGCGCGCTGGAAAGTTACCACTGGGTTCCGGAACAAGAACATACATATATGGAAGCAATGTGTACCCCCTTCACTTTCATGTCTATATTTGTCCTCCCTCATGTACATTATTTACTCACGACTATCGTTAAACCTTTTTACGCACGTGTACAGAGTCTTTTCAATTGTCTTTCGTGTTACTAGTATTTTTCCTTGTGCATGAATTGCTATACTGTGCTATACCTTCCATATCAATGTTATGCAGCGCTGGCAACACTGCGGTCCGGATGGCAACCCTGATTATGGTCTTTCTTCGTCCTTGATGCCCTTGTTATGTTTAATTTCGTTCTTTTGGTTGATTTTTTTCCCTGTTTGCAAGAAATTAACTTTTCCCGTCATTCCTGACTTTCTTCAATTTTGCCGACATTCAATGTTTCCTCTTTCCTCGCTCCGCTCCCTATGGCCCTTAGCACCTTAAATTTCTGTGTTCTCCATATCTTTTTATGCTCAATCAGATGGCGTATGTCTGCATCTGATTTGCGCGACAACCATATGGTCCCTTACTTGTTAGTAGGGACACACGAGAAGAAGGTATTTTTGTTAATTAATGTGAAATTTGGCGTCATTGTATCAAATGAGTATGCGTTTTTCAAATCTGGAATGTTATTTTGATAACGCGCTGCCTTAGGGGGGCATAGGGGGCGAAGTACTCGATGATGGATCTTTATAAAAATTCAAAATTTTGTTCCGGAAATGCCAGAGCGCGTCAGATTTTTCACCAGTGTCACAGAATTAATATTCTAATGCTCCTTGCATGTGCCAGTGACTTATATGGGGCTATAGCCCCCTTTGAAAAATAAAAAAAATCACCATAAATATCCTTAGTAGGGACATACGTGAAGAAGGTTGTTTTTTTTTTTTTAATTAATGTAAAATTAGGCGTCATTGTATCAAAAGAGTATGCGTTTTTCAAATCTGGAATGTAATTTTGATAACGCACCGCCTTAGGGGGGCACAGGGGGCGAAGCACTCGATGATGGATCTTTATAAAAATTCAAAATTTTGTTCCGGAAATGTCACTGAGCGTCAGACTTTTCAGAATGCATGCTAAGAGATGTGTGTTGGCGTCCCACTGTAAGCTGATTTTAAGCAATGTCAACAAACTTTTCTTTATAAAACACCCTCTAATTCCTGACTCAACTTCTTGTTCATGTGTACTGACAACAGTTTCAGACCTTTTCTTATCGCAATACACCAACAATTTACGAGTTAATGTGTTGACAGTTCAATAGGATTTCGTGTCTGTAATCAACACCTGGGTTAGATTGACTTTTTCGGAAATGGACATTACATAGTAGGTGAATATCGGGGATAGACTGGCTTAACCATTTGATAATTACTTGTCGTTTCCAGTATACTTTAAGAGTGCATTCATACTGTAGTGTCCTTCGATCATGCAGTCTTTAATTCAGGATCAGCGTGCTAATGTAATTGAATGGTACATTTTATCAGAAAAATATGCAAGAGCAACAAGATCCCGTATAGTTAAATAACTCGGATTAAAAGTACACGATATGCAAATTCACCATTTGTACAAACAGTTCCACAGCAATTGTTTTCACACTGCCCATCTTGCATCTAGAAAAAGTGCCGGAAGATATCCAAGTGTATCTACAGAAGAAACAAAAAGACAGGTGTTGTTATCTGTTACTAGTTCACCGCGGAAATCCCTTGCTCGTCGAAGCTTAGGCTTAAATATTAAGAAAACTACGCTACAAAGAATTTTAAGAAACTTGAAGGTAAAACCATACAAGGTCCGAATGGTTTCTGAATTGTGTGCAAGTGATTATGGTGATCGTGTTTATTTCTGTAACTGGTTTATCGAGAAGTTAAATGAAAACCCTATGTTTTTATTTCAAGTGATGTTTTCCGATGAAGCAAAATTCTTCTTAAATGGTTCTGTGTCCTCATCACATGTAAGATATTGGTCATCGATACAGCCGAACGTGAGATCAGAAGTGTCAATGGACAAACGAGGAATAATGGTTTGGTGTGGTATAACTGCGACTGAGGTGATAGGACCTTTCTTTTTTGATGAAAATGTAATAACGTCATCATACCAAAAGCTACTAAGAGAAAAATTATTTGCTGAACTTGATCGTTTAAATTTAGGTCAAAGTGATGAATTATGTTTTATGCAAGATGGAGCACCAGCGCATCGCTCAAATACGACTATAAATCTTTTGAGAGAGAAATTTGGGGAACGGATTATTTCTATGGGATCAAGTGTCGAATGGCCACCAAGAAGTCCGGATCTTACACCATGCGATTTTTTCTTGTGAGGATTCCTAAAACAAATTGTCTACCAAAAATCATGTAACAGTGTAGAGGACTTGAAACAGGGGATTGTCTACAGTATAGAGATGATCACTCCAGATATGTTGGAAAAGGTGTTCACAGTTTCTTTAGTAAATTTCATTAATTTATGTCTTGCTCGTTCAGGAGGGCATGCCGAATAAAAGTAAGTTGATTTTATGGGTTTTACACATAGGTTAATGATCTTTTTAAACAATTAGTGATAGTAGAGCCAAAAAGAGTTGTTTTCAACAAAGAATAATTTCCAGCAACTGATTCTTATTCCTCGGGAAACATTTGTTTCTATTACAACCTTGTGTCCGTGTGTATTACGTCTGCAGTACATACGAGTAAGTTGTTGTATGGAAAGTTGGATAATACGGTTATTGTGTGAGAAGTAATGAAAATACATGCTTTTTCTTTTTACGAATAAAGCAAACAATATTGAAACTTAAAGCTCACTTTTCTTAAGATCTTACTTTTAAGGTCTTACTTTTCATTAAGATTTTTTTTCCTGCTACGTTTTCCATTGTCATTTTGTGTTCTATTTCGAGATGGTTCTGCTTAAGTGTGTAGAAAATACGTAGGTGATTTGTGTGTGAGATTTTCTGCTATAAAAAGAGCCCTAATTGATATTTAAAAATATAAAATTCTTTGATTATATTCCAGTGACACCATAACAACAAAGCTATATGCATAATCAGTTACGCTGACAGAAGTTATTCATTTACAGTAATTTCCAGGTTTATTGTATACTTTTTTTTTGTTTTGGAATAATGACAACTTACTTATTAATTTTTGTGATTTTTGGAAAGGGGCTGTAGCCCATATAAGTCACTGGGACATGCGAAGAGCATCGGAATATTAACCCTTAACTAGTCGCGTGAAAAAAGTTACTTAATTAGTCGCGTGCGGACTTTTGTTCCGCATAATAACTACATAGTAAAACTCGTGTAAATTTTTTTTTAAATATTTAATTTTAGGTTAAAATATTTGTTTTAATAGGCGTCTTAATTTATTTTATGCTATGAAGACCTAAACTAATATAAAAATACGTTAGACATAAATACCTAAACAATGAAGGAACTATTCCGTTTTTTCTCAAATAACAAGAATAATAACATGTATAATTAGACCTGATAAGAAATATAGTTTTTTATGTATTTTGAAACGTTCATATAAATTATGGTTTTGCCTCTCGGTTTACATGTCCATACTACTTACATATCCTCGTCTTCAGGTTTTTTCACTCTATCTTGATGATTACATTCTTTGCAATATGTGACAGTTTCTTTATGCACACCGCACACAAATTTTTGACACTTGACACAACAATATTTGGTTTTCCTGTTGGTCTTCGCTTAATTGTTGTCGGCTAAAAACAATAAACTGAAAGAAAGCGTAAAATTTGTAGGAGAAAAAAAGGGTAACTTATTTAGTCGCGCGCGGAACTTTGCTCCGCAAAATGCATCACTCCAAAATAAATAACAAAATATTCACTAGTGGCTTGGGCAACAATTCAAATATGTATTGTTGTTTAATCATGAAACTTTAAAAGACAGCTAGACAAAAGTTCAAAAGCATACGATCGAAAGTAAGGAAAACAAAAACAAAAATGTAAAAGTGCGGAACAAAATTCCGCACGCGACTAATTAAGGGTTAATGTTGTGACATTTGTGACTAATCTCACGCTCATTAGCATTTTCAAAATAACATTTGGAATTTTCATAAAGATCCACAATGTTATGCTTCACCCCCTTTGCCGCTAAAGATGGTGCGTTATCAAAATTATACCGAATTTAAAAAAACGCCAGCGCCAAATTTCACATTACTTGATTTAAAAAAATAGCTTCTTCCGATGTGTCCCTGTTAAGGATATTTATCGTGATTTGTGGAAGGGGGCTGTAGCCCCACATCAATCACTGGCACATGCAAGGAGCATCGGAATCTTAATTCTGTGTCATTTGTGATTAATCTGATATTCATTCACACTTCCAGAATAAAATTTGGATATTTTTAATAAAGATTCAAATGCTTATGCTGCGCGCCCTGTGCCCCCCTAATCCGATGTCACCAAAATAATATTCTATATTTCAAAAACGCGAACCTTTTTTCTAAGATTACAAATTATTTTACATTAATTTGACAAGAAATAATGGTTTCTCGGATGTCCCTGCTAAAATATTTATGGCTAATTTTTTATGTGATTTTTTGGAAAGGGGCTGTAGCCCCATATCAATCACTGGCACATGCAAAAAAAACATCGGAATATTAGTTCTGCGAAATTTATGATTAATCTGATGCTCACTGGCATTTCCAGAATAAAATTTGGTATTTTTATAAACATCTATCATTTTATGTTGTTTCACCCCCTGTGCCCCCTAAGGAGGTGCGATACCAAAGTAACATCCCATATTAAAAGACACATAGCTTTTTAGCACAATAACACAAAATTTAACTTAATTGATTTTTTTAAAAAGAATAGTTTCTTATAGTATGTTCCTGCTAAGGATATTTATGGTGAATTTTTAATATGATTTTTGGAAGGGAGGCTGTAGCCTCATATCAGTCATTGACACATGCAAAGAGCATCGCAATATTAATTCTGTGACATTTGTGATTAATCTGACACACACTGGCATTTCCAGAACAAAATTTTGAATTTTTATAAAGATCCATCATCGAGTGCTTCGCCCCCTGTGCCCCCCTTAAGGCAGTGGTTACTAAAATAACATTTCAGATGTGAAAAACTCATACCTTTGTGCTACAACAACGCCAAATTACACATTAATTGACAAAAAGTACCTTCTTTTCGTATGTCACTACAAAGGATATTTATGGTGATTTTTTTATTTTTATTTTTGAAAGAAGGCTATAGCCCCATATAAGTCACTGGCACATGCAAGGAGCATTAGAATATTAATTCTGTGACAGTGGTGAAAAATCTGACGCTCACTTGCATTTCCGGAACAAAATTTTGAATTTTTATAAAGATCCATCATCGAGTGCTTCGCCCCATATGCCCCCCTAAGGCGGTGCGATATCAAAATAACATCCCAGATTTGAAAAACGCATACTCTTTCGATACAATAACGCCTAATTTTACATTATTTTTTTTAAAAAAATACCTTCTTCTCGTATGTCCCTACTAAGGATATTTATGGTGATTTTTTTATTTTTGAAAGGGGGCTATAGCCCCATATAAGTCACTGGCACATGCAAGGAGCATTAGAATATTAAGTCTGTGACAGTGGTGAAAAATCTGACGCTCACTTGCATTTCCGGAACAAAATTTTGAATTTTTATAAAGATCCATCATCGAGTACTTCGCCCCCTATGCCCCCCTAAGGCAGCGCGTTATCAAAATAACATTCCAGATTTGAAAAACGTATACTCATTTGATACAATGACGCCAAATTTCACATTAATTAACAAAAATACCTTCTTCTCGTATGTCCCTACTAAGGATATTTATGGTGATTTTTTTTATTTTTGAAAGGGGCTGTAGCCCCATTATCAGTCACTCTTACATGTAAGGACATTGGAGCATTAATTCTGTGACATTTGTGATTAATCTCACGCTTACTGGCATTCCGAGAATAAATTTTGGGATTTTGGTAACATATCACTCACTATCTTTTTACGCCCATTGCCCCCCAAAAGGAGTACCTTCGCAAAATAATGTTTGAGACGGCTTTACTAGCTTTGTGAATGAGTGTTTTTGCATTTTGTAACAAATACAACTCATTTGCTCCAAAATCTTCACGAATAATTATTGGAGAAAACTGCTTCTAAAATTTATCATTGAATCTCCCATAAGGAAAATGAACTTTCGTGTTTACACCCCTAAAAGGGGGGCTAAACAGCAATTTTCACTTATTTTCTTTAGAAATTCGAAAAATTCAGATATTTCTCAATAAGAGTGCCAAATTTTACATTAATAGTGTATAAACTTCATCTTCTCCCAGCACTGTAGAAAATAACACGAATTATGGAACAGTCTGTATATATATATATATATATATATATATATATATATATATATATATATATATATATATATATATATATAGTTCATAATCCAAGTATTAAATTGCCACACAACAAATGCTATGTAGATCCTCGAGTTGTCTTCATGTCATATCTCTAGCTATAATGCTACTTACTAGTTCATTAGGACGCGTCGAAGACGGTGGGCATACGATAGCACTCACATTTTGATGTGACGGTCTCAGGAGTAGAGTCTAATTTACTGGTTGGTCTTGTACTTTTTATAATGTTTTTGCAGTATGTATTATTATTACCGCCGCTGTTAAATTGTAAGTTATGTCGAGGGAAATGTCCTCTTAACAGTTGGTTGCGGAAGGTAGTGGAAACGTTATGTGTTTAGGGAGGAAGGTTAGTCGACACATCCACATGCTTACTCCCTCTGCGGTGAGATGTTATGTAAACAGTAATGTAATTTCTAATCTCCCTTCACTCGCCGTGATGCAGCCTACCGATGATTATGTCCTAATATTTGGTCATGAAATGTAAACAACTTTTCTGCTGTTATTAAGGATAATACTTAAACATTGTTGTTACTCATCTTTTAGTTGTGTTGACGTTAGAAGTTTTCTGGAATCTTTAAAGACTGAATACAGATGTTTTTTTTTCTCTGACAACTGAGTTTAGCTGTCCATGTTCACTAATGCCAATTCCAATATTATACGCATTTACAAGAGAGTTAAATAAACATGATTTTCAAGGTATGTTGTGTTGTTCCGAAATTATTTTTTTCTTCCTTCTTTCTCTTTCTCCGTACCGACGATGCCATTAGTGTGCAAGAGTCTGGATTTAAATAGCGTTGTGCTCACTGGTCTATAATTGTAGCGTAAGAAAGGAATTTATCGGCGACCAAAATTTTTTTTTCTTTCCTTTCCCCTAACGTCAGCTATGAACAAAGGTGTAAATGATTGGTGCAACTTGTACAACATAATGGTGACTTCCTAGTCACGAGTCTATAAGGTCGTTACGGGTTTACTTATTCAGCCAGAATTCTAATTACTGTAAATCTGATCGTTTGAAGTTGGATACCCAGTCATAGAATCGAATTAGCATAAAGTGTATCACCTCAGTTGCACACACATGATCACTTCAGAGGCCTGAAAAAAAAAACAATAAGGATTTTCTTATTAATATGAAAATTGGATTACTAACGCACACAAAAAAGTTTCATTACTTTTTGGAACAAAACTCAGAAGAAATTTTTATTCTGTAATGTTGGTTTCTGTTCACATTGAAATCGTCTGTTAAATTTTTTTGTTGTAAATCGATAAAATATTTTTGCATGGTTGTTTTGCTGTGTTCAAACAATGAGTTCAAAACATTTTTTCAACTTCTACTGGGATATACAATATATATACAATTTATTTATTTACTGTCTTCCATGACTTAAGAAAATATCGACCCCTTTCTCCACACGTCAATTTAAATTCTTGTGTAGAAAAATGGGGGAAGGTAAATATTTTCCCATTTAAATAACAATAAGAAATGAGTAAAATTTTTTTCCCAATTACTCAGTTTAAAATCCATAATAACTATTATAATTCTCGGTATGGATTTATTTATATAGCCTTATTTTACGTGGCGAGGTTAAGGTTAATAATGCGTTACATTTGGATGGAGTGGCACATTTGGACTGGTATTAAGAGAACATTTTTATTCACTTCTGAAATATTTTCTCAAGACAATAAAATATATAAAATAATTAGGGAAAATGATTTTGTGAAAATCTGAAAGTGATTTAAGATATATAGTTACTTAAGATGACCTGGTGTTCATCCTTCATTATAAACAAGTTTTCATTGTAATAATTATTTTACGTGGGCTAATTGAGCTGAGCAAATCGAAATTCGTATATGCTTATTTTGCGTTTTGCTCAGCTTATACAGTATACTTTAACCACCATATAGTTGACTAAATTGCAGGTTTGCTCTCGTAGGTATTGTTTCATGACGAGATTTACAAGTAATCTATCCCAGATCAATCGTATTCACAAGGAATATTGACTGAAGCCATATTTGTTAAATTGAAATTTGAAGTGCAGACATGCAACAAAAAATGGATGAGTGTATTGTTGGTTGTACCAAGGTTTAGGATTCTGTATATAGTGTTAAATAATAATTCAACTCTTTGGTATTTTTCAAATTAACAAGTAAGCAGGAAATGAGAGGGAGATCTACTGTCAAGTGTAACAGAAAGATAAATCTACCAGAGAAATTCACAAGTTTTTTTTCAGAACTGAGGAGTGTCTAGCAGTGCCAGTTCCTACAATGATGAACAATCGTTACAATGTCATTTTTCCCTTATAATTATGGATAAAATCGACATGAAATTTACAAGCAATTCTTTTCTTACTTCTATGAGTATATTTTTGGTACAATCAGACGCTTTTCTGAATTTTCACGTAGCTATTCCATCCACCAAATCATATTCATGTGACCTTACATCATTGAATTCTGAAATGCAAATATTATCCAAAACTTCAAAACGATGCGAGGAAGATGGTGCAAAAGTAGTTCATTTATTGGATTTCATCCGTTCTTAAGCAAGTAGATGTTGTCATTCCATGAAGTACATAAACGGACAATTTCTCTGACAATACCAGTTTTCAGCTCTGGATGTGAAAGAATGTTTTCTTTTCTGAAGCAAATTAAGTGTCTTGCTCAGAATCATCATCATCATAGGTGTTCTGCCCTTACTGGCAGGTCACTTGCAGCAGCGAAGAAGCTTCCATGCTCCACGGTCCCCCGCTAACTTCTTCGTCATCACGTATCATCTTTCTGTTTTTATATTGTAAAAGCCTGATGTTCAAGTCGCTGTTCGGGCGTCCATTTATTTGTAACCACTCCGTGTAATCTGGTCGCTGTCCGTGGCTCGTGGTACTACCAATAGGTATCTTCCTGATACTTTAACTTACCTGGACAGGACGATGAAGGACCTCTCCAAGAAGAGGTTACAAACTGTTTCCAAATCGCTCGTCGGTCTCAATAATATGAGCATTAGGCGCCGAGAGGTTCGGGTGTCTCGTCTCGAAAACCTCACGGACGATCAGACGGTCATCCAGACCATAACGCACACAAACATCACTCATGCAAACAACGAAAACACACTGAATTAAATGACACTATACTTATTTATTAGAACACTATTTTGAAAAAGAAATAGCGAAGAGGATTGGATACAACACTGAACACTGGATAAATATAATAATTTTCGTCGCTGAAATCACACTTTGCCCTTTTCAGGCAATATAGCTCTTTATATATATATATATATGATTATGATTCAGATATCACTATAAATGCTTCCCTCACACCATTGACACACTTGGGGAATTAGAACTAGGGAAAAGTTGTCTGGATTGTCCCACGATGAATCCAGTTGTTACGCTGAACCGTCCTAAAACGTAGAGGTGATTCTTCAGCAAATTAAACAAGAAATTCTCCAAAGTAGAATACTGCTGTTGGCGGGCGCGTACATAACATTTTAAACGCACAAGGTCTGCGGACCTGGGATTTCACTAGTTGGGGCTAGCCGTAAGAAATCGTCCTTCACCGGCTAAATAGATTGTGCCCCTTCACAATAAGTCGTATCTGAAGCTCGACGCGATGCGCGTAGTTACGGCTTCCAGACCTGGAGTCAAACTCCCTGAGCATCCAAGCTCAAGCTACGGGTTGCAATGGTCAACAGAAAAGTGTTGGCAGTTCATTTCAAAAATCACTCAGTTAACTCACCTGTAAGCACATAGAAACAGAATACGGAAAACAATTTATGTTAATTTTAGTCAACTGCCTATAATGCACTAGACACGGCGATAACACTGGCGTGAGAAAGTACAGATAACGAACTGCGAAAATTGTGAGGCTGGTGCCACTTTGGTTGCTGAACATCTGGTCAGCCCGTATTTCTCTAATCTATTATAATGTTTCCATAAGCGATTAAAGAAAGCACTTAATTCAGTTCCCAATAACTATAGAATATATACTGTGTATATAATGAGTCAGGGAGAAAAACTGAAATTGTTAGTCACTAACTGAAATGTTCTCAGCAAAAGCAATGTTTTAAATATATATATGAAAAAACGATGAAAGACTTCTTTGTCCAATTGTGTGGGAAAGAAGCAATTCCCACCAAGAAAGAACTTATGTGCGTTGCAGAATAAAGTACAAATTGAAAATAATAATCACTGTCTTTACGAAATATACAGAGTGTCCACAAAAAATCCTTCTGTAACCTAGTAGCGGTTATATATGGCGTCTGAAACGTGGAACGACCCGTCAGGTGCACACGTAGACAGGTTGAGAACCCTTGACCGTATGACGAAATATGAATAAAATTAGGTTTTTCACCTGAAAATTTAAAATAAGTTAGTTGGCAACACTGTCATATGGTGTGAGACATACGTGCATAAACGATGAATGGTTTTTCACCTGAAAAAGGGCTATTTAAAATAGTTAAATAACTTGTCCACTCACTACAACATGATGAGGTTCCTGCATGAGCAATGTCCAATCCAAGCGTTCCATGAATTAACAAGATCCTCTTGAACAATTGGTGCAATTGGGTTTCCTTATCTTCCGTTTCTTCACATGTTGAAACCATGTGTTGAATATCCTCCATGGTTCTCCAACGATGAGTTGATGAGGGAAGAAGGGGAGATTTTTTTAACACTGGTGTGAGAAACGAAGTACGGTTACAACACCTGTATGATAATTTTTTTTTAAGTACGCAGAAAGCGTTTATAGGGCTATTAAAATTCTTACTTTTTTTAAACAGTAATATATATATATTTTTAACACTAATAAATTCTTTTCGTAAAATGTTTAAGTGTTCCGTTTCGATCACTTTATTTTGTGCAATATGAAATAAATATACACAAACAATAACTATTCATGAAAACATCGACTTAAAGAATTATCAAATATCTCAATAAAAATTAGTAAATATACTGATATCTGTATTTAAAATATCAAAATGTGAATGAATAAGCAAATAGGCAAAACATGTTAAAGGTACTAAAATATTAAAATTATTGTTAAAGTTTCGATATCACTCTAATATATTTGAAAAATATGAAAATCATTGAAAAAGTAAAATGAATGGAAATGTAAACACATGATAAACTGACAATATATAAACAAAATAAGGTTTTCACCTGTATGTCCTTCCTTTTTTTTAAACTGTGCCTCGTGTTGTTTTGCAGAAAAAAACGAAAAATCGTTTTTCAAAAATAAAAAAAAATAAACTTAAGTGTCAAAATTGACGTTCATAGTGATTCCAAGAAATAAGCATGATTCTGCATATCAAAGAAAAGATCGTGATTTCGCTGACATGCATGAAGAAAATTTGGCACGCCATAAGATCAAATGCCATCTGCTCGTCGAGAAAATCAAGACTTTAATTCAATAATGCTCAATACAACAAATGGTTTCGTTCTGAAACAAAGTTATTATTAGCGTAGGCCTAGAATAATGGTTGTTGTTCCTTCCAAAAACGTAACCATTGTAGGGCTACCAGAATAGATGGGTATTATCTGCAAAAATTTTATTAATAAAGTGTTGAAAACTATTCAATATTGATCCAAGTTTTTCGAAGGTCTGAATCAAGGAAGTTGACTCACTAGTCCAAACATTCCTGAAGATGAATGGTCATTATGCCATGAATTGACCAAAACCATAGGTGGGAAAAATGTGTAATACTACACGTACTTACACACGAAATATGCCATCGACACCTGCGAGGCAAGACTAGAAACGTGAAAAGGCCTGCAACCACAGGCACTTACAAAATGTTTCTGTACAAAACTGAAATATAAACATTAATATTCAGTAAACTACGCGTATGTTCCCTGGAATATAACGTACGTCTTCCACCTTGAAAAGATGTGTAAACGCACAAAATACAAATGCTCTCGTAGCATCGTAAAATATGTCTCTAAAAGACAAAATACATGAGACCTACTTAAAGAAAAACATGGGATACAAACAAAAATATAGTCAGCGACATTACAACTTTCTGGTCAATCTAAAACATCAAGATTAAATTCCCTACAAAACGGTTATGTAATTTCACGACAGTTAAACTTTCTTAGACATCTTCGCTACAAAATATTCAAACTGTTCTTATTGACACATTAAAATTCAAAGTCATCGAGCTTACGAAATAATTAACAAAGTAATTTTCAAAAAATCGTTATGGCTTCATGCTGTTGGAAAGAAAATAAGTTTATCATTAGGGATTTATATCAATATCTCAAAGACGGCTGAAACCTCATAAATAATGGGCCATGTCGATTTTTGAAGAAAATCATCCGTAATTGGCAGTATGGCTGAAACCTAAAGATTTGTATTCCAAAACCTTTGGCCATGTTGATTTAAAAAATCATCCATACTGTTTGTTATGGCTGAAACCTAAAGGTTTATATTCCAAAACCTTTGGCCATGTTGATTTAAAAAATCCTCCATAACAAAAACAATTTTACTAATAAATTCCAAATAGTTTTGGGACATACTGTGACTAAAATAAAACTTTCTGAAAATTCATGTATAAACTAAACATTATAACATATTAGCATACAAATGCACATAATAAAATTACGATTCATAAACACTAAAATATTTATTGATATATCACTAGACGATAAATATCCTAAAAAAACATCTATTCTAAGATTACACATATCTAGTTACGTGTTAAAATGAAAACGAAAAACTAAGGTTAACACTGAAAAGAAATTTAACATTGATTATAAATGTAAAGTTTCATATTCTACGCATGAGATTACATACTAAGTTTCATTTACAAATACAGAAATATATACATAACTAACAACTAAAAATTTTCTTATCTATACATTCTCCTTTTCTTAAAAGGAAATCAAACTAGTTGTGAGTCATACGTATGATAACATATTTAAGAATTTGGAAAGTGGGAAGGGATTCCAAGAAGATTTTTTTAAAAATAAAACAATAGAAATATATTATAACGCTAAAATATCTTCCCACTGGCTGAGGGTACGGAGCTGCGCTACTAGCTCGAATTTCTTTTAAGATGCAATTCCCCTACGTATGTGATTACATACTAAATTTTAATTATAAACATACAACTATATATATAAGTAACAACTAAAATTTTTCTGATCCTGCGCATCTGGATACATTCTTCTTTTTTTCTAAAAAAAATCAAATATTTCTTGTAAATAACGTAGTAACATATTTAAGAATTTCGAAAGTGGGAAGGGATCCTAAAACGGGATTTAAAATTTAAAACATTTAATAAAAATATGTTATAAGGCCAAAATATCTTCCCACTAGCTGAGGGTACGGAACTGCGCTACTAGTTCAAACCGTTTTAGAAAAGTACGGTTCCCCTACGTATGGGATACGTTAATTATTTACTAAAAAATCTAAATTCAAACATCTGAAATGAAAACAAGAAAAATTAATAATATTAAACTAATAGTAAGTCAGTGATAAGGTTTGCAGCAGAAATGCACAGCTGACTGAGGTATGAAGTGCTACACGGAGCAAAGACAAAAAGAGGAAAAGAATTAATCAGCTGTATATCACCCGTTATTCGTAACCATAAACACAGGTGGCCGAAAATGCAACGACTATCTTATCAAAATAATGAAAGAAAAACGTGTTATCTGCTCTTTGGTGAACAGTTACAAGCTAGAAGCAAAAATGAGTTTAAAAGAAATGCGTAGTTCTTCTTTTCGTGTCCAGGTGTTCTATCAAAAACTAAAAGCAAAAAGGAAGAAAATGAATACATGTTTATCGCTTAGAAATGCGTCGCTCGCCGAGGAGAAAAAATTGTATCAATGTAGGATGTCTTTTAAATGAAGTAAACCTCACTTAACATTTGTTTTAATTCCTGTTCTCTGTATAGCTTCTACGTAATTGTAGTCCACCGGTAAGGTTAGGTGCGATTAATGGGATACACGTAGGCTCCCAATATGTGGAATTGAAGTAATAATGTAACCAAGGATCTCCTAAATAAAGAGATAACAAACGGGTGGTTGATAAGTTATTACCTGTAAAGAGTTGAATTATTCTCATCGGACTTGTCGTTTTCGGATTTTGACAAGTTGACTTCTCCACTAGGGGAAAAAGAAATTGGTTCTTGAGTTTCATTAACAGGTGACAAATTAAGGTCATGCAAAAGATCTTCTGGTAGTTGGCGACGTGCCAAGGCCATCCAAATTTCACGGGTTTCAGGGGTAGGTTCCCATAACTTGGTCCTGTCTATCGAATGAAGTCCTAAATATTCACCTGTGGAAGGGTCAACAAGTTCAACAACACGGTCATTAATGACCTTAACACATAAAAGGGGTCCTCGGTACAAATCAAAAAATTTTGATATTTCACCTTTCAATAGACTACTGATGTTACGCTGCTTCAGAAAAATCAAACTTCCTTGTTTTAAACGTCGTCGCTGTTGCTGACTGTCGTTCCATCGTGCATTCCTTTTTCCCATGATGGCTTTTCGTCGGTGGCCTGCAATAAGTAATTTATTCGACCAACTAATCCCGTCTTCCTTATCAAAATCTTCAGATACCTGTAAACCAAAATGCTTAAAAATGGGACGAGGAAAATGAATATTAAGATACAAACTTGCTGGTGAAACACCAAGACTTTCAACGATGGAATAGTTATGTAACAGAACTGCTTGCGTCAGGTTCTCTGCCCATTTATTATGTGACTGACAACATAATAACCTAAGGGTAGATACAAGGATTTTATTAGAGTGTTCTGTGATGTTACTCATGGGGTGATACGGTGTTGTATGATGGACTTTAATATTGTACTCTTGCATTTTAGGTAGAAACTTTTTGCTATGAAACACTGCAGCGTTATCTGTCAGCACTGCCTGCACGAGACCTAAATGTAGCATGTATATATCAAATAAACATTTGATAACTGAAGTAGCAGTGGCATTCTTCAAGAAGTAAGCTGTACAATATTGAGTAAACACATCAACAGTAACCAGTGCAAAGCGCGCACCATTTTTGCCTGATGGGTATGGGCCTAAAAATCAAGGGCTAATAAAGCTCTAGGTTCTGAATAAGGATTAGTGGACAAGAAACGAGCTGGTGGGTGGTGATCGGATTTAAATTGCATACATTTCACACAATCCTTTAAATGTTTCTTTGCATCTGATCTCATTTTGCTCCAATAAAATGATTTTGAGATGATCCGAAGCGTTCTGTCTACTCCCGGGTAATCTAAATCGTCATGGTAAGCTGTAAGAACGTTATTCACTAATGACCTGGGAATGCAAATTTTATATGAGTGGGAAATGAAAATCTCTGTACAAAAGAGTACCATTATCGAGTTTGAAAAATTTTTCCCAATTGCGTGAATTCCTTGGAAGCTCTTCTATCTTCTCGCCTGCTAAGAAAGAAATAATGGGGAGATAATCAGGATCTTCCTTTTGTGCGTTCTGTTACTCTTCAACTGAAATATTTTTGATTTTGTCTTGAATAGCCTGTAAAAGATGAACACGTTTAGTTGGTAATTCTTTGGAAGGGAAGAGACGCGAAAGCGCATCTACACAAAGGTTCTCGGAACCTTTCTGGAAACGTATTTCGTACTCCAGCTGCTGTAATTCCAGGGACCATCTAAGAAGACGAGTGTTCCAAGGCTTGGCCTTATCCAATCAACTGAGATTTTTATGATCTGTAATAAAAATAACATGGTGACCAATTAGCAATTGACGCCATTTTCGGACCGCAAATACGATTGCAAGACATTCGATCTCACTCACACTATAGCGAGACTCAGCAGGTGTTAAAGTCCGACTAGCGAACTGGATTACCTTTTTCTGTCCATCACTGTACTGATATAGGACTGCACTGACTCCCAAGCGGGATGCATCCGATTCTAAGTAATAAGGTAAATTCAAGTCAGGATGTGACAAGAGAACATCTTTACAAATATCGTCTTTAACTTGTTGAAAAGATTGTTCGTGTTCTTCAAGCCATTGCCACCGTTTTCCCTTTTTGAGAAGCTGAAAAAGATTTTGCATTTTTTTTGAGAAATGAGGAATAAAATTTCGTGACCAATTAAAGAGACCAATTACAGATTGTAAAGATTTAATATTGGTGGGTCTGGGTAAGTTACGAACCGCTTCTATGGTTTTTGGATCTTTTTTGATGCCTTCGGGAGTAATCAAGAAACCTAGAAAAGATATTGAACTAGTGCAAAACGAACATTTTTCAATGTTAAGAGTAAGGTTGTGTTCTCTAAACTTTTCAAAGATTTGTCTCAGCAATGCAAGATGTTCTTCGAAACTATCTGTAAAGCAAGCCAAATCGTCAATATATCGTAAGATTTTAGCATGTAACTCTGGTCCCAATACTTTTTGGAGCATACTGTTTAAAACACTGCTACCATTTTTGTAACCAAAACATGTGACTCGATATTTGTAATGCTGGCCTTCGAAATTGAATGCTGTGTATTCCTGGGACTTAGGAGTAAGCAAGGCTTGATTATAGCTACTTACAAGATTCAGGGAGCTAAGGAAAGGTTTACATTTTACTTTTAATAATAAGTCCTGTATGCCCTCAGATTTTGTTTGGCGAAGTTCCACAAACCGGTTCGGCAAGCGAAGATCAACACATATTCTTGGTTTCCTGTTTTTCTTGGGAACTACAAGGATAGCATTGCTGTGAACAGAATTCGAATGACAAATTAATCCTAATTCTAATAACTTATGAATCTCATCTCGTACATCTTGGAGATACTTATGAGGGATGGGATATTGTTTACGTACCAGTGGCTTGTCAGTTTTCACCTCCATCTCATAAACGAAGTCTTTACAGAGACCTGGATAATTCGTAAAAGCATCCCTATATTGTGGCAAAAGAGAGTATAATTGTTTTTCCTGTTGGTTGTTTAAATTAAAAGTGCGGTTAACAGCATCTCTAATCCGTTCGTCTGTAGCACATTGTTTTACAAAAGTGGCAGCTGAAATAGAAAAATTGTTATCTATCGTATCTCTCTCTTCATCTTCGGGGATTTCCTGAAAGTCAAAGTTTTCTGGTAAAAGATTAATAATGGTTTTCAAATTATTATATTCCATGGAAATCGTACCATCCGAGAGGTTAATTTGGCTTCTCAAAGCAGTAAGTGCATCAAGTCCTAAAATAAGATCTTGATTAAGAGATTCTGTAACATAAACTTTTACATAAACAGAAATGTTATCAATTTGAATAGTGACTAATGTGTAACCTCTTACTTTTCTTCTGGTTGACCCACTGAAATCCACTAAAAGTACATCATCAGCTGGAGTGAGTTTGGGTGACGTCACATCTGCGCTAATGCGTTTCCAAAGCGCTAAAGACATGAGGCACGTATCGGAGCCTGTGTCCGCCAAACATTCAACTTCAGTATTACAAACTAAAACTTTAAGTTTAGCAGAGATAGGGTTGGGTTGCGCATTAATATATTGGTCTAGACAGTCTGTGTCCGATTCACAGTCACTTCTAGCTAAATCCGGATTATTTACACTACAAATGTGAGTATGCGATACCAGAAAATGCTTAGTTGGACCTACAGTGGGATAGTATGTATTGGCCGGTACCCGGTCCTCAGTACCGCCTTCTAATTGTTTTCCGAGTGGCCAGAATTCCAATCATTACGTCGGTTTGACCGGTTTGAGTTGTTCCTATTGTTATTATTTTTCCTTTTGTTGTTATTTCTACTGTTATTATTCCTCCTTTCATTATTGGTACTATTGTTTCGCTGATTCCTAGAATTATTGTTCTTTCGTTCAGGTCCAGTGTTAAAATTATCGCGCGAGTTGCGATTCCTGTTCCGTTC
The DNA here is from genome assembly GCF_964235325.1 of Thermobia domestica. Taxonomy (NCBI): domain Eukaryota; kingdom Metazoa; phylum Arthropoda; class Insecta; order Zygentoma; family Lepismatidae; genus Thermobia; species Thermobia domestica. The sequence continues at coordinate 148,059,827 of NC_137471.1, read as the reverse complement.
CTCACTATTTCTCTGATCATGTGATCTCGAGGGTCGGTTCCTATTATTTGTACTATTGTCATGTCGCGTACGACCTCGGTTCTGATTCCTATCAATTCTCATATTATTTACACGCTGATCCTGGTACCTTTGATTATTACTCTTATTATACGAAAAATTTCGTTGGTTATTTTGGAAACTGAAATTTTGATTAGCATTATAATTATTACCCTGCTTGTATCTTTCTTCTTTACGAATTTGCTGAGCCTGTAAAGTTTCTAATTTTTGAATTGCGGCCAAAAACTCCCTGATATTATTACATGAATGAAGAAAGAGTTCAGTTTTAAATCTATTAGGCAAAGTCTGTATTACATCTGTAAGTATGAGAAATTCAGGCAATTGCGGTGTCAATTCACGAAGTTTATTGAATTGATCTAGCGCGAAATCATGTACGGAACTATGTACCTTGGGATCGAACCTAGTACTCTTACAGGTTGATAGCCTGTGTTGTACTGTAGCTTTCCCCGCGAAAGCTTCAATAAGTGCTTGTTTGATTTGCTCATAGTTAGTAAAGTCGTCTTTCCTGATATTGTACCAACTTAACGAAACTCCTTGCAACAAATGTGGAATGAATTTAAACAGAGCTTTATCAGAAAGGTTGGCTAATTGAGCTGTAAGCTCTAGCTTTTGCAAATAATTGTGAATTGATTCACTGGAAGGATCCCCCTGAAATTTAGGAAAACATTGTATTTCCTTAAGCATGACATCGTCTTTTAATTTCGTATTTTTTCTCTGGCGATTAGTGAAAGTAATATTTTTGTCGCGCTTGCGCCTTCGGTCACATACAACCTTGATTTCTGAATCATCACTTGCACTATCACTACTACTGGTGTTCTTACACTCCGAATAAGCCGAATCACTGTAGTGCCTATTTCTAACTTGCCTAGGAGTATCTGCTTCTACTCGGGGTTGGAATTCTGACGCTCTATTTTCGTTACTTTCTACTCTCTGGGCGAGCTCTACCATATCACGTCTAATTTCTTTTATGTTCTGTCTATTGCCCGTATTTCGGCGTGACATTCTGCGTTAGATTCATTTTTTACCTTCATATTGTAATCTATCAGTTTCGCTTCTTCATATACCATTTTAATGTCTTTACCTTGCCTTTCTACGCGTTCAGAAATTTCCTCAATACGGTCATGCATCTCATCTAATTTATCGATTGTATCTATATGTAAACTAACGCAGCGTTCCTTATTAGCCTGACACACATCTCGGGTTGATTCCAACTGCCCTTGGAGGGATTGTGTGTAATCGTGCAAGCCTCCTAAATGATTCTGAATTTTACAGACTTTTGTTTCTATTTGTTCTACACGATGGCATGTTTCTTCAGTCTGTTGCCTAACTTCGACGCTGGTCTGTGTGGCGAGTTCGATTGCCTGTTTAGTACTATGACTGACTTCGTGAAGCTGGTCATGAATCTTAAGTGTGATGCCATCGTATTTTTGTTCGAGGATTTCGTTCCTTCGTTTACTTTCGGCCTCCACATTCCTAATACTTTGTTCTAATCTTTGGTTATTTTCGCGACATTCCCTTTGTACAGCGTCTAACTTCTGACCTAACTCACTCTTTAGTTCTTTTTCTAATCTAGCTAGGTTTTCTTTATTCTCACCACGGGACTCTACTTTCTTTCTCTAATCTAGCAAAATTCTCATCGTTTTTATCTACTTTTTGTTCTAATCTATCAAAATTCTCTTTAAAAAGTGAACTTATCTTAGTAATCATATCTACTTCCTGTGCCATCTTGGACAAAAATAAACTTGAAAAAACATACAATTAGAATAAAATATAATGTCACAAGCTATGATTAAAATCACCTAAAAGAGAAGTTTTTTTTCGGATTTCTGGTACTAAGCTGAAAGAGAAATCATATATTAAAATATTAATCTTATATGTATATTCGAGCACCAACGGTCTCGATTCGGGTCGGTAGTTCGGGCGTCATTTATTTGTAACCGCCTGGAGTTCAAGTCGCTGTTCGAGCGTCCATTTATTTGTAACCACTCCGTGTAATCTGGTCGCTGTCCGTGGCTCGTGGTACTACCAATAGGTATCTTCCTGATACTTTAACTTACCTGGACAGGACGATGAAGGACCTCTCCAAGAAGAGGTTACAAACTGTTTCCAAATCGCTCGTCGGTCTCAATAATATGAGCATTAGGCGCCGAGAGGTTCGGGTGTCTCGTCTCGAAAACATCACGGACGATCAGACGGTCATCCAGACCATAACGCACACAAACATCACTCATGCAAACAACGAAAACAAACTGAATTAAATGACACTATACTTATTTATTAGAACACTATTTTGAAAAAGAAATAGCGAAGAGGAATGGATACAACACTGAACACTGGATAAATATAATAATTTTCGTCGCTGAAATTAAACTTTGCCCTTTTCAAGCAATATAGCCCTTTATATATATATATATATATGATTATGATTCAGATATCACTGTAAATGAATCCCTCACACCATTGACACACTTGGGGAATTAGCACTAGGGAAAAGTTGTCTGGATTGTCCCACGATGAATCCAGTTGTTACGCTGAACCGTCCTAAAACGTAGAGGTGATTCTTCAGCAAATTAAACAAGAAATTCTCCGAAGTAGAATACTGCTGTTGGCGGGCGCGTATATAACATTTTAAACGCACAAGGTCTGCGGACCTGGGATTTCACTAGTTGGGGCTAGCCGTAAGAAATCGTCCTTCACCGGCTAAATAGATTGTGCCCCTTCACAATAAGTCGTATCTGAAGCTCGACGCGATGCGCGTAGTTACGGCTTCCAGACCTGGAGTCAAACTCCCTGAGCATCCAAGCTCAAGCTACGGGTTGCAATGGTCAACAGAAAAGTGTTGGCAGTTCATTTCAAAAACCACTCAATTAACTCACCTGTATGCACATACAAACAGAATACGGAAAACAATTTATGTTAATTTTAGTCAACTGCCTATAATGCACTAGACACGGCGATAACACTGGCGTGAGAAAGTACAGATAACGAACTGCGAAAATTGTGAGGCTGGTGCCACTTTGGTTGCTGAACATCTGGTCAGCCCGTATTTCTCTAATCTATTATAATGTTTCCATAAGCGATTAAAGAAAGCACTTAATTCAGTTCCCAATAACTATAGAATATATACTGTGTATATAATGAGTCAGGGAGAAACACTGAAATGGTTAGTCACTAACTGAAATGTTCTCAGCAAAAGCAATGTTTTAAATATATATATGAAAAACGATGAAAGACTTCTTTGTCCAATTGTGTGGGAAAGAAGCAATTATGAAGAAAGAACTTATGTGCGTTGCAGAATAAAGTACAAATTGAAAATAATAATCACTGTCTTTACGAAATATACAGTGTCCACAAAAATCCTTCTATAACCTGGTAGCGGTTATAATATCATCCATTAATTGTAGTCTCCTTCGCCCTCTGCCTCGTTTTCCCGCCACCATACTTTCTATGACGTCATGATACAATTTCTTTTTAGGCAATGTCCTAAACTTTTTCTCTTCGTATTCTTAACAATATCAAAAAGTGTTCTTTTCTCCCCCACCATTTCTAACACTCTCTTATTCGTTTTCCGCTCGACCGAACTAATTCTTTCCAACCTTCTCCACACCCATATTTCGAATGCTTTCAGTCGTTTTTCATCAATTTTACGTAATGTCCACGTTTCCACCCCATACAGTACAACACTCCACACGAAGCATTTTAGAGTCCTTTCCTCAACTCTCTATTTAAGGTCCCACAAAACAGACTTTTCATTCTCCTAAAGGGTTTTTTGCCATTCCTATCCTTGCTTTTATTTCACGTTCGCACTTCATGTCATTACTAAGAATATTACGCAGATATCGAAAACTATTCATTTATTTTATTTTCTCCCTTCCCACTTTTATATTTGACACAGACCTCTTCGTTCCAATCACCATAGTTTTTGTCTTTCTAACATTTATTTTCATCCCGCATTCTTCAATGCCCATCCTCAGGTATTCTAACATTTTATTGATTTCCTTTTCAGGTTCTACAACAAGCGCCATATCGTCTGCAAATCTTATGCATCTAATCATTCTACCTCCTACCGAAATGCCGTCATCATCATAGAAACTCTTTTTCACCATCTCTTCTAGATAGACATGAAATAGTGTTGGCGAGAGGCAGCATCCTTGTCGAACTTCCCTTCCCATTGCACTCTCTTCCGCGAGTTCTTCCCCTATCCTAACACTTACTTGTTGTTTCATGTATAACTTTCTTGTGAGTCTTCGATCTTTCCATTCCAAACCTATCTTCTTTAGAACTCACGCGGTCTAACAACAATTTCTAATTCACGCGGTCAAAAGCCATTTCTAGATAGATAAATACAACATACACCTCTTTTAATTTTTCTATAAATCTTTCACCGATCGTCCTTAATAATCCAATAGCATCTCTTGTACCCTTACCTCTTCTGAACCTGAACTGCTCCTTCTCAACTTCTACATTTGTTCTTCCATATAACCTTCTCTTCAGTATTCAGAGCAAAATTTTAGCTGCATGAGATATGAGACTAATAGTTCTATTATCCTCCAATCTCATTGAGTTCGATTTTTTAGCCATCGGTATCATGATCTTCTTCAGGCAGTCTTTTGGTCACTCCTCTGTCTCATGTATTTTATTGCATAGTCGGAACAATTCTTTCTTTCCCTTGTCTCCTATATTTTTAATGAATTCGATTGGTATATTATCTATCTCGGTTGCCTTTCCATTCCTAATCTCGGATACATCCTTTTCACACTCATCCCGAAGAATACTAAATCCTTTATCATCCTCGCCTACTTCATTTTCTACTTCAAAATTTAGGCTACACGGTCTCTTCCTACTCTCATATGAGTTTCCCACGTATTATTTCCATCTTTTTATGACCCTATTTCTGTCGCTGACTACCTTCCCATTTTTGTTTTTTACTGCCACCGTAATACACCCTTGTTTCCTCCGAATTTTTACGTATTTCACCTCCTTATACATTCCTCATATTTCCCAACTCTTTCTACTTCTTCTTAGTCCTCGCATTTTCTTTTGTAAAACTCTTACCTCGCTCTGTCTTTCTCTCCGTAACTCATAATTCATATTTCTGTACATCTTTCTGCCCTCTTCTGTATCAACCTGTTTCCACGTCTTCCTTTCTCTTATTTTCTGCAACATCTGCCCTGTAACCCATAGTTTCTTAGCCGTTTTGTGTTCGCGGTAACCCACTGCTTCTTCTGCAGCCTGCTGTAAGCAAAGTTTTATGTATTCCCACTGTGCGTTACTATCTGCGCCTATTCTTTTCTGGATTGAATATTTTTCTTCGAATTTTTCAACGAAAAGTTTTATTATTTCCTCGTTTTTCAACTTTTCAGTATTCAATACTTCGTTACCTACTTTTCTTCTGTCTACATTTTTCAGTTGAATATCTACTTCGGCCAGCACGAGATTATGATCAGAGAAAATATCAGCCCCGGGAAGGGTCATCGCGTTTTTTAAGCTATTCCGGTACCTGTCCTGAATCTTAACATAGTCTATTTGATATCTTCCACCGTCTATTGGTGATTTCCGTGTATATCTTCTTCTCTTGTGCTGATTGAACCAAGTGTTCCCAGTTACTAGTGAATTATGTGTACAGAAATTCACTAGTTCCTCTCCCCTTTCATTTCTTTCATTTATACCATATTTGCCTACGATACTATCTTCCTGTTTTACTCCCACAGCTGCACTGAAATCTCCCATTACAATTACGCATACACCCCTCTTCTCCCAATCTATAATTTCTTTTATTTTCTCATAATTTTCGTCTATTTCTTCAGTTGCATGCGAAGTCGTCGGTACATATGTCTGTATCACCACTAGATCCTTCGTTTTCCCTTTAAGTCTTAACATCATAACTGTATCATCAATAAATTGCTCAGAATAGAATGGTGGATATAAGATGCTGAACGTACTTTACTATTCTGAGGAAAGGAAAAGAACGTAAACTTCTTGTGTTGTCGAAAGTGTTGGATATGTTCTCTGTAGCGCATGACAAGAAAGGAATTACGATTTATTAACTAAGGTATACTTTTGCTCTACTATTATGTCCATAGGGACATGTAGTGTGCTGTAGAAATCTAGATATCTTGTGCTGTACAATCATCAAATGTCCTCGCTTTAACATTTTCCGGTACAACTTCGAAATATCAAAACAGACTACAGTGAAACCTCTGAATAACGGACACCAACAATGGGACGGGAATTTTTGTCCGTTACAGAGAGGTTACAAAAAATTAATTTTCTCAACGGTAATTGCATGCAGTAATATACAGTAAATACATTATGTATGAACGTAAATACGTAAAGTTCAATATGAAAATACTCTATTAAGTACGTACTTGAATTACTGGTTCGGATGAAGGAGAAATTCATTTCTGTTAAATAATATTATTGTTGGGAAATGTATTAATATGTTCGTATACTGCTATGATAATGCGTGTATGGTAAGTCTCTTAAGGACATGTCATCACCCTGTAAAAAATCCATTAATTCACATACCGGCTATATTAAAAGTAAAAATTGCTTTAAAAAGTATGCAATATTATTGTTAAATACTGAAAATGTGGAGAAGAAACTCAAAATTTCTTGGGGAAAAGTCTGCAGTAGTTCTCTGCCGTGTGCAACTTACGGACACTAGTTTCTGTTCGAAATTTGTTTGCAACTGTTGGATCAATTGGAAACCTTCTATTTCACAGCGATTAATGGTAAATTTCTTTAATTGTTCAACTGTTTGAGACACCAATTTGTACAAAAGAAATATTTTTCTTTTCCAAAAAAAGTGAGAGAGAAAACATTGCTCGTTGAAAAATGTTATCGCAAAATAAGCAATGTTTTCTTTGTTATCTATGAAATTGTCGGGAAAGATGCAATGCCCAGAGGAAAAAGCACTAAATTTGTTAGGGAAGGTAAGACCCGCATAGAATTCTTGACCATACAACTAACCCTGCATGAGTGTTAGTGCTTATTGAAGATTTTCTAGAATTTCCACCAGAGAGCAGTTTATTGCAGGCAGAAAAAAAGAAGCATTTCTAGTTCAGCTTGAAGTTGTTCTGTTTGATGATAAATACACCTGTGGGGAAAAGACTTTTCTGTCTACTGTCAAATATCGCAGAACCAAGAATAATTCCTGTCCGGTATGAAAAGGTTAATGAAACGTTTGGGGTAAAAAAGGACTGTCCGTTTTCGTATCTGAGAGTGTCCGTAAAAGGGAGTGTTTTGTTCCGTAAGAGAACATATATTTTTGCCGGGACAAAAAAATCTGTCCGCATTATAGAGGTGTCCGTTAAGGGAGGTTTCACTGTACTACGTATAATATAGAAGAATGTGATACTTGTAGTATATGTAGAAGTCATTCTCTTTATTTTTAGGCTGTCAAAAGTTACATTGAAATATATTTCATGAACAGACGTTACTTTAGTTGATAGTTGAAATAAGATTAATTTACAATTATGCAATATGAAAACAACAAAGTAATTCACGTTGTACTCTATGTAAGTCAAAGATCATACAAATATCATTTCTTGTACCCGAAAATAGCAGTCCCATAAAATATCTCTGCCCCTTCGTTGCCCTCATAAAAATTAAAGCTCGTATCGTCACTGGTAGTGTCGCTGAAGTTCAACAGATTCCAACCTAACCTTGCCCAAAAACGAGAAAACGCTGTAGGATTGTGTGCAGTCAAAGATATACGCAACGTTGTGGCCTAAGGTGTTAGCTCTTTCTGAAAGATTAGTCTGTAACACCATTCACAGATAAAGCACATATAGCAACAAAATTATTACCAATAAGAGAGTGAACCCGACGCTGTACCGTACGGGCGGTCAACAACTGAGGGTGGAAGCATATTTTTCCAGCTTTGGCGTTTCGAGAGTTTTATAAGGCGTTCTGAAGAATCTAATTATATATTAACCACCTGTTGAGTGATATAGAGTCGTTGTTATTTGTGAAACGAGTGATAGTGAATCTAATGTTTAGTCATGGGATATTAAGTGTTCTGACCAGACCTTCTGATACATATACACGTGCACCACGCATTGTACAGTATAAATGCATGCTGAAATAATGAAACGAAAATAAACTAAAAATACACAAGTTATTCATTATTGAGAGTAAAGAATAACTAGCAAAATAATAAGTAAATGCTTCACACTTCATATTACCTATAATATTATTGTTTAGGTGAAAGTATATAAATCGATATTTACCCGTATCATTGTCTACCAATCTGTACATGTCCAGTGGTATGACCATAATTTTATATACAAAAAATATAGGAAAGCTAAAATCATCCGTTTGCGAAAGTGAGGAATAAATAGTAAGGTAAGTAGATACCTCATGTTTCCTAGTGTTTACAATATTATCGCAAAGAAAACCAGCAACGTATTAGTTGATATTCATTGATATCTTTATCCATTTATTTACATGTACAAAGTATTACATTCATCACCATATCTGGAGAAATATTATAATTATAAGGTGACCTGTTGGGAGAAGAGAGATATCAACAATAAAATGTTAATATAACACATTATATTTCACGATGTTGATTAAATTTTATATTTTAATGGGTGCATGGAGTCGACGTTCATCACTATCTATTTGTTTTGTTCGTTTGTTCAGTTGTCCATTTTTGTTGAAGTACATATAATAAATATTAGAACTGGAGGAACAATATTACTAGGGCACTTCTCATGAAGTATAGTGATTGTCTCATTCAATAAATATGTTATAATCATAAGAGCCTTGCGTGTTTTTATATTGATAATACTAATATTCTTAAGAAGGTATCCACTCAATTTATATCTTCATTCTCAGTGCATTAGGGTTAATCATATTTGCGTGATTACCTGCTGGTTATCCAGACAGGATTCTTATTCACGTACAATATAATAAATACAATTCATTTATTACATCAATTTTAGTACCAGGTGTTTCATACTCGGGTCATAAACGAAGCAAGCGTGAATTTAACGTGAGTCATGTATTATGTGAATATTAATAAAATACTATATTCATCATTCTATAAACCAGTTAGTGATGGGCAGTGGGAATATTCCCAGTAAGGAAGGAAAATAAAAATTGGGAATATTCCCGGTTTTTTTCTTAGTATATAAATTACCCGGAAAGAATTTATATCTATTTCTTTATCTTATCTTTCAAATTATAAGAAGAATATAACTAATTACTTTATTTTCATTATTATGATCTACTTGTCGGTTTTAAATAATTTGAAGGTTAAAAAAATAAAATTCTTTGACTATACTTTACATAACTAATAATATGATTTTTTAAATTCCATTTACGTTTGCACTAGAAAGTAGAGAGTGCTAATTTACAAACGATGAAAAGGAACCAGTTAGTAATGTAGAAATTATGTGGAAATATAGATGAAATACTATCAATAAACCCCGAACCACCGCTAGTAATAGACGTCGGTCTGTCTCCTGTCTCTGACTGGAATTTCTGATAATATACTAGGACTTCTCTTACATGTGAATTAACGCATGAACTTTTGAGAAATAGGTAGGAAGAAAGGTCGTGTGTGGCGATGTTAGTATAAAATTAAGATAGGTCAGTATATTGCAAATATTGTGAACACAAATATAAAAGGGCAAATGTTAATAAAATGGTGAAACATGTGTCTTCTGGAAGTTATCCAAACTAATTTGTTTATAACATTTAAAAATATATGTTTATAATATCAGTAGTAGAATCAAGTTTAGAAACTCCACTTACATATAAATTTAAACTGTTTAGTGGTGTAAAAGTATTTGGAGTTACTATACCATTTTTTCCCACATATTTACTCGCATAGAACATATTGTAAGTAAACATACATTTATGAATACTCTCTAAATATAATAACATATTAATATAATAACATAATACCGTTCAGAATATACATTTTAAAGAATCCTCGGGGGACAACAGTAATAATATACTGTGATAAAAAAACTACTTTGATTTTGAAATCACAATATACTAAAAGAATGCAATTTTCTTTGTGATTGTACATAAATTCCCTGAAAATTTCCATTTTGGGAAATCTTTCCAGGGCATGTTCCCTAAAAATATCTTCCCGGGAATTTGCCAGTCATTATCCCTGACTCGAATTTCTGTAGAAATACTCGGATTTCTTTTATATGTGAATTAACGCATGAAATTTCGAGAAATAGGTAGGAATAAAGGTCGTAAGGTCATGTGGCAATGTTACATGCAAAAGTGTAAAGAAAAGTCAGTATCTTGCAATATTGTGAACATAAATATATATGCGCAAATGTTAATAAAATGTTGAAACACGTGTATTCCCGGGAATTTACCCATCACTAGTCACAATATACATGCGTACAGGGCTCCAAAACTGGAGACTGCAAATACGAGTCTGGCGCCTAGATAATTTAATCTTAAATGCGTACTACTATGTATCCTATTGGTGGCAAAGCGTAACTCCTAGATAGACAGGTCACGAATGGCAGCTTGATATTTTAGTTTGAGGAAAAGCGTTTGGGTAAATTTTAATTCTGCGAGATAAAATAAATTCCAAATTCCCTGATGACGATACAATGGTGAGTTCAGACCTAAAGTGTTAAATTCTCCGTATAATATATAAAAGACCATTATAGCGACCTTTACACATATCTCCTGAGAAAGTCAGAAATTTATTATTTGTAACCAAACGCCAGTCAAGTGTAAGTCCAAGTCAACGTACTCTGGCGCACAAGGTATACCGTAAGAACCTTACGTTTGAAACAATATAAATTACAATGATTAAATTGTCATCTATATAGGATGCAGCCACGGAAGCACAAAATCTCATTGTCGAATGTGCTACTATCAGGAGGAACACCACAATGAGATAAGTGTAAAAAAAAGGTAACTTTTTTTAAAACTCACTGATTTCATTTGGGTCTGGAATTTTTAACTGATGTTCGATTTCCATATGGTTTGTGGCAGATGATCAAATAAGAATGGGAGTTTTGGGAGATTATGTTTAATGGTTTAAATTCATCCGAAGTAATACCGACAATGTTTCAAGAAAAACAGCAAATATTTGCCAGTATACATTAGAACTGGAATGTGATTTTGGACTTTTGAAGCGAAATCGCAGAATAAAAATTAAGTGTTAATGGTAATACCCATAAAACACACATAGAATAGCTATAGTCGGTTTCTTGCGACAAACAACAATGAGATTTCTTGGGCTACCTACGGTACGATAACTGATATGTTCCACAACACCAGCCTGCGGGGTCCTATGATTCCGTATCTCACTCAGAAATAGTTCTGTTTCTTCCCATTTTTTCACTAGTGGCCATATTATATTTCTGTCTGAGCAGAACGTGGGGGTAATTTGATTGTAAATGCCCTTTGCGTGGAACAACAGATTCCGTTCTCCAAAATTTTTAACGATAAACTCATGTTGCTCCAAAGAGTATACTATTCTCTATGTGTCGTGATCTTACTCACACATTAACACAGAACTGTACAGCACAATTCCCAATACTCCAGCCAAGCTTACTGTTTTGTATTAACCTTGGCAACGTGCCATCTAAGAAAAATATCCACACCGCACCACATTTCATTCTAATTGTAAGGTACACTGGCGAATATTTGCTGTTTTCTTTGAGGCATGCGCGATATTACTCTGGATGAATCTAAACCAGTAAACATAGTTCGATAAATTTTCCATTTTTCCTTGATCGATTGTCACAAACTGCATAAAAATAGTACTTCAGTTAAAAATTCTGAACTTAAATGAAATCCGTAAGTTTTTTTTTTAAATACCCTGTATAGTATCGAAACACTCATATCGGAAACTTCAGCACACGATATCAATTTATTCTTTAATAACGACATACTCGAATCAAACATGTTTCATTAGGCAACAGAACAATTACATCAGTATAGGTTTTGCCAGATGCACCAAGATTTTCCACTGGTTATTAATTTCGCGTCTTAGTAAGAGCGAATTCACTTCAGGGTTTAATAAAACCATGTTTCTGAAATTTATTGTGCCATTGCCTCAAGCCATCCCAGACCCTGCGAGCTAAGGAAGTCCTCTAATATTTGGACCACAAATGGGAAAGTCTCCATGTAGCAGGACCCGCTAGAAGACGGTTACCTGCACTAAGAAGGGCCAAGAGAAAGTTAGAAATTTCCTGGCTACACCAGTTCTTATCAAATTTGTCACATTTAAGATATAATTTCACAAGATTAACTTACTTATCACATTGTACCAGTACTTATGAATTTTAAAGTGCATTACGTACTTTATGAAAAAATGTAAGAACGGAATGGAATTATACCTAATTCTGCTGAATGAACTTTTCAATTTTATAGCTTATATAGAATTTAATAGCCCTATCGCATCGTCAGGAGTATTATATGTTTTCATGTTTTTCCATTTTCGCCCTATATCTTCGAAATCAATATGTAAAGACTATGTTAAAAATGGCATGTATAATGTAACTCAAGATTACGTACTTTATGAAAAAATTGTAAGAACGGAATGGAATTATACCTAATTCTGCTGAATGAATTTTTCAATTTTATAACTTATACAGAATAGCCCTATCGCATCTTCTGGAGTATTATATGTTTCCATGTTTTTAAATTTTTGCTCTATATCTTAGAAATCAATATGTAAAAACTATGCTAAAAATGGCATGTATAATGTAACTCAAGATTTGTCGCATTTATTCCATTTTCTCTAGATTTATGGATAAAATTCTGTTATTGGTGAGCGAAGATAATAGAAAACAATCAGTTCATGAAGATATTTTCAATATATATAGGAAAGCAATAAAAATATAAGCAAAAAGGAAAATTACACTCGGTTTTATGTATCCCGGCAATCATGCTTTCCACGGACTTTTGCAGTAGCAGAGCGCGATTGAAAAGGGAAATTGACAATTTCCAGTAAATTCGCTGGAGCAAGAAATTGCAAATTAGACTAAAATATTGAAGTTCTTGGTTTGAACCTAGTGTTTACATTGCCTGCCAAGTATAAATTAGTTTGTAACCAAGATTTCAGATGCAAATAGTGAAACAAAGAGCAAAACTCTTTTCTTGGGGTTCTAAGTGAAACTCGCAATTGCTACAAAAGAATCCAAAAATTTAAGACAAAATATAAATTTAGAAGAGTCTCCGTAGGTAGAGGCTAAATATATGTTGTTCAAGTATTTCGACACCAGATCGAATCCCATCCCGTCCAAGAAATGTATAATTTTCATGTTAATAAGAACTGAAACAATATAATAAAAAAATAACATATAGCTAGCTTCCTTTAGTCGAGGTATTTAGGCAGGATTAGCGAATTAATGGTAAAAGCAGTTTTCAATTTATAGTGTTGTATGCTCGGTTCTCCCATCCGAGCTCTTGTACAGCAGACCAACTTTAAATGTGTTTTATTAAAACTAAACTCCGATTGAATCCCGTTCTATACTCTAGAAACTTATGACGTTTTTACGTAATTGTATGATCGTGTTTTCTTAAACGTAATATTTGACTCAATCCTTTTGTACACTATGGGCATGTATGAAAGATTTCGTGTGTATTGAAATGTGTTTTGAATTTTATTTTCGATTAAATTGCTGTCCACAATCTTCGCACGGATGCTGTTTATCACCAATATGTATTAACCCAGCTTTCCACACCTTGAGCAAATGTGTGATTTTTCAGCTGTAGGTATAACATATTTCTTGCTAAACTTGATTATTAAATAAATCGCTTTCCAAAGTCTCCGCACATGTTATTTCTTTTACCTGTGTGCTTCAACATATTTTTTGCCGAATTTGATTGTAGAATAAATTGCTTTTCATACTCTTCGCACGTAGGAAGTTTTACACCAGTATGAATTAAGATGTATTTTGTTAAATCTGAGCTTTTCGTGAACTCTTTTCTATACTCTGGGCATGTGTGACGTTTTTACTTGTATGTATTAACATGTGTCTTGCCAAACGTGATTTTTGATTAAATCGCTTACCATAGTCTCCGCACATGTGACCTCTTTTACCTTTGTGTATGTATGATCTGTCAGGAAAGTAAATGTACACCTATTTTTCGAGTCTGGAATTCCTGCGCTCCATCCGTGGAGAGTATGAGAATTAAATCAATCAAATGTTTACTGAGGGGCAAAAAGAAAAGCTTAATCTGAATAAGACATTGCAGAGGGGCACAAGCTGTGAATACGAATAGTGCATTGTGTAAATAAAGGACGACACCGAAAGAGAAAGCCAGAAACAGCTGTTAAACTTACAAAAAAAGAGTAAAAATTGTCGAAGTGGGAACACAAAACACAAATACAACAAATACGCCGACAACTAAACGGTCACCATGCTATGATCTTGGTGTAGTGGTTACGGTGCTGGCTTACAAATGCAAAGGACGCAAGTTCGAATCCTCGGCACGGACATTTTTAAAAATTTTTGTTAATAATACATACAACTCATGAGAGATGGTAAAAGAGGTCGTATTTAGTTTTTCGTAGCAATTATTATTAGTAATGTTTAGTACTGATAATACTTTTTGTCTTTGCGTATTGCTTTTGTTCTTGTCTTCATTTCGAAAGAGAAGAATATCCGAACAAATGCCACCAAAATTCCTCATATTTTGAATGCAAATGCCATTTGCAATTAGTAAAGAATAAAAATTGAACGTTCCGAAGTAGCTGCAAAAAGTAAAAGGAAAAACATGGAAGTCGACCATATTCATGGTTACTAAAAATACAATTTCTACATGCCTTACACCTATCGACCACGTTTTTACGTTAGCAAGTAAGAGGTTTGTGTTTAGGTTAGGCTGGTCAATACGTTTTGCAAAAGGGCCCGGTTTAGCTCTGACGCACCACAGGTGCGAGAAGGGAGAAAAACACTTTTTCTCTCTACCTCTGTGTGTCTATTTATCTATCTATTTGTATATATATAACGCTATTTGTGAATGCCATAACCACCCTAATTTTCAGCGGATTGAGACGAAACTTGGCACAAACATTAATTGTTGAAATATCTTGATGAGTTCGTTAACCAGAATAATCAGATGAAAATGTTCAAAATGGTGGCCCTTCAAACTATTAAAAAGTTCCAAGGGAACCAAATTTCGCCCATAAATAGGTATTCAGAAAGTTTGAATAAATGTTCCTCTTTTACTGAAATATTTGTGTGCAGAAACTTATTGAAATATTGGACCCGATTAATCGCCTAAAGAAGGTTCACGCCCTTTCGCTACGGTCAGTTTTTTTTCTTTCTTTCTTTTTTTTTTTTGAGGGGGTTATTTTCCTATCGGAACAAGATGATTGTTAGTGATGATATGAAATTACACATTGAAAGTGAAGTAACTTGTGAAACGTGTTATTTGAAAGAATAATATAATAAATGTGCACTCCTCTAACACAGAGAACTGTAAATTATGTATTTCGAGTTCGGGAGCCTGAATGGCGAGGAGTGTTATTTGATTTGCTTTTTAGTAACACATTGCATTGCAAATGAAGGTAGGCAACATTAGTGGTAAGTAAAATAATAATAATAATAATAATAATAATAATAATAATAATAATAATAATAATAATAATAATAGGTCTTGTTTGTGGCAAGGCAATATCTTCCTCAGTTCTTCTTCAAACGTAATGATTGTAACGCCATATCTCCCTTAGAAACAAAATATTAGCAATTTATATCGAGAGAACGGGAAACTGTAGAGCGATGGGAGCAACGTTGGACAGTATCCACTCATAGTACTCAGAAAAGTAAGCGATTTCAATGCAAAATGAACGAAGAGTCATTGTCATGGTTACTCATGGGGCCACGGCAGAGCCCTCTTTAGGCAAAATGTCGATAGCTTATATCGAGAAAACAGGAGGTGATACTGGGATGGGACCAACGTTGGACACCGTGGACCCATAAGGCGCATCGAAAAAAATAGAGGGGGGCGCCAGCCAGCCTTACTTATTTCCACATAATAATATAAAATTATGTTGTCGAAATACACACACGAGTTAGCTACTAATATTTCATATTATTATTATTATTATTATTATTATTATTATTATTATTATTATTATTATTATTATTATTATTATTATTATCTACAGCGTCTTTTCATTACGTGAGCATGTTTGACGAGAAACCAAAGAGAAAATCCATCCTGTAGCGAAAAGAAACAATACTTTCTCTCAAATGGATAAAATATCAAGCCGAGATTGATTCGAACTCACATGGACGGCGCGAAAAGCCAGTGCTTTGTCCACTTTTTTTTTAGCTGACTCACTGAACGTGTTTCAGTAACTTACTTATTGCTAATTTTACTTGCTTCACTCGTTTAACTTGCTTTTTCTAATAACTTATAACGACAGGGACACGAACACAGAAACATCGAGAACAGTTAAAAATGATAGATGTTCTTCCGCCGAGAATCGAACCCGAGACTCCATACACCCAAGGCTCACGTGCTAGCCTCTAGACCAACGGCGATGGCAACGCTCATTTCCTGTGTCGTTAGAAATTACGACCACTGTATTGCCAGTTATCACTTCTGTGGGTTGTATACTATGATCACATGTTTCTTCTTTGCTGGAAGAGTAAAACCTACTACATTATGTGTAATACATGAGTTATTTAGAACTACATGCTCTTCATATAATGTAATAAAAGGGTCATGGTGTCGGATTTTAATACATGACGTATTGCAGTATACAACATGCTTTGCATTACTTGTTTGTTTGTAGACAGCTACTAGCTTAGTGTTCTGAAAGGTTGTGTATAAACTAGGGATAGCCCGTTCCGGAATTATTAGTTTTCGGACTCCCGAAAGTAAAACCGGACAAATTCCGGAATTCGGAAAATTCCAATTTTGTAATTATTTCGGAATTCGGAAAAATCCGGAATTTAGAAATTTCTGATTTCGTTAACATTCCGGAATTCGGAAAATCCGAATTTTTTCGAAAGTCGGAGTTATTCTCAATTCCGGAATTTTCTAAATTCCGGATTCTTTCCGAGTTCCGAAATTCTTCTGAATTCGGGAGTATAACTTAATTCCATAATTTTGCGAAATCCGGAAAGTGAATGTTCCGCTTCCGAAAAATGAATTTATTTTGGTTAATATGAATCGTGGCGGAAATAAGTCTTAGACCAGGTAATGGCGACTGCTTTGAAAGAAATGGGGAGTATTAGAATTCAATCTGTCATATTTCTAGTTTCGTGTGGAGAAAGAACGAACTTGTGAACCAGTGGTTTAAGAAAAACTCAAGTTATTAATATAAACTTTGCCGACTTCATAAAAGAAATACGAAAGACATTTTGAATCGAAAAATATAACATACAAGTTTGCAAGCGGAGACAAAGAAACCTAACGTAACCAGACTAAAGACGGATCGTTTACCGCGTAGCGATCGCGGTTCAATGGTCAAGGTGTTTCTGCGAATGCACGTTGCAATTTTTTTTCTTACTTTAGAATTTTTGATGGCTATTGATCAGCGATAACATACGTTTTATTATATTCAGATATTTGAATACTCGGATGATTCAATACTTGAACTATCAAATCTTCAGCAATAAAAATAGTAATAATAATAATTATTATTATCTCGTAGAAGATTAAAAGCTAGAAGCTAAATTATCGCTCAGGTCATACCATTACAAGGAGAAACGTGACATTTGGAAAGAATATTTCGGTTTGGTTTAATGTTGCTCACGAGAAGAGGAGTTTCTCATTTCGTTTCTAAAACAAATAAAATAACATGAGAATTAACATTTTACATTCGAGACGGGTCAGGGCTAAATCAAAATTTTCGTCTCTCTTTGGAGATGAGAATCGAGACGAGAGGAAAAGTATCGTAAACATTTCCCGTCTAGTCTCGATTCTCGAAATAGTGTATGTCCATTCTTTAAGTAACAATTGCTCTGTAGACTGAATCTCATAGGCTATTTCGTTACATTGTATTTCAGAGCTCATTGAATTATGCTCTGTGTAGGTAATTTTCTAGCAAAGCTTTTATATTTACCTCTGCATATTCTAAAAATTAGTTTATTATATGCCTTACTGTCGCGTGATATTCAGTTATATTTATTACAGTTATTTTCCTCAAAACATACTTTCTACATGAAACTTCAATAAAAGATTCTAGTTTAAAATGTTGGTAGTTTCAGAGGTGTGTCTTGAAGGTACGGAACCCTTTCCCCGAAATCTCTACTTTTAAGTAAGGTTTGCCAAATTTCAGGGCAAGTTTAAAACTGTTATTATTATTATTATTATTATTATTATTATTATTATTATTATTATTATAATTATTATTATTATTATTATTATTATTATTATAATTATTATTATTATTATTATTATTATTATTATTATTATTATTATTATTATTATTATTATTATATCATCTCCATGTATAATCTTTAAAAGATATACGGTTTGTATCTGAATAGTAAAAGCTAATTGACTGTCGATCTCGGTCTTCTGGAAGTCTTCAGGAGGCAAGGACATCGGTCACGTTTTGGGTTTGAGTTCCGAAGGGGCAAGTATTGTTAAAAGTTATAGGCTTCATCCAAACATATTCAAAACAGCTGGGACCGGGTTTGGGCTTCTCAACGGCTCGAGCGGAGCGGCTTACAGCTCATTCAATATCGAACCGAATCGAGAAGTGAGCCGAGCCAACAGCTCACCACACCGAGCCGATTTGAGCCATCGGCTTAGTTGAGCTGAGTCGAAACGTGCTGATGAACTAGTTTCAACTTAGCTGGCTCGAACCGGTTCACATGAGCCGAGTAGGTGACCCATCCCGACCGAGAAAGCTCGAGCCATCGGCTCAATTGAGCTGAGTCGATGGCTTGTTCCAACTAAGCCGGCTCGGGTCATCGGCTCATCCCAACCGAGCCGACTCGAGCTGTTCGCTCAGTTGATACGAGCCGAGCCGGTTGATATCACTACCCGAGTTGGTCTTCTGCTTGGGCTCAAGAATTCGACCGTGCAGATCTCAGCCTTGATTTTAAGAACTACAGTATATACTTACATTGGTGATTACGACATTTGAGGCTGTCTCGTAAAAATAATAAAAAAAAACTCATGTCTTCTCGTTATCTAGACGAGACGAGATACACTAAAATTGCCCCACGAGATGCACTAAAATTACGAGATGAGACGCACCTCTGTCGTGAGCAACACTAAAAGTATTCCACATTACTGCTTACATTTCTCATGGCTTTTGCTTTCCAGTCTGATCAGGCCAATATTTCAAAACGAGTTAAAACGAGCTGAACGAGCGAGAGAGCCATTATCAAACTCAACTCAACTCGAAACTCGACCTCGAAAACAGCGATTTGGCTCGGAACTCAATTCAAGAAAATAACCTTTGACTCGACTCAAATTGTACTCGAGTTGAATTGAATTTTTGCTCGACTTGTGCTCATCCCTATTCGTGTTTGTATTTTATGTTTCTACTTCAACAATGTCTACTCTTTTTTCTCCTTTTACCTGGAGTTTCTGGATTTCTCTTTCGATGTCGTCCTTTATTTACACTGTGCACTATTCTTATTCCCAGCTTGTGACCCGCTTCAATGTCTTATTCAGTTTAGGCTTTTCTTCTTACATTGACTTCACATGTGATTGATTTAATTCTCACTTTCCGCGCACGACCGATGAAAATGTTTTATAATTATTATTATTATTATTATTATTATTATTATTATTATTATTACTATTATTATACTATTGAACTTGCACGGCGAAATTACTGTATAATACGATATCATTTCTGTAATTTTACTCCATTGTATGTTATTTAGTTTATTAATGGGCACTAAATTGTCTCCAGATCAACGAATAAATTAACTACGGCATGCACTTTGCTGGAAATATCATTACAATAAGATTATTGGTTCGTTCCAAACATGTTCATGTAATGATATTTCCACCAAAGTGCATGCCGTAGTTAATTTATTCGTTGAACTGGAGACAATTTAGTGGCCATTAATAAATTAAATAACATACAATTGAATAAAATTACTGAAATGATATCGTATTATACAGTAATTTCGTCGTGCAAGTTCAATAGTATAATAATAATAATAATAATAATAATAATAATAATAATAATAATAATAATAATAATAATAATAATAATAATAATAAAACATTTTCATCGGTCGTGCGCGGAAAGTGAGAATTAAATCAATCACATGTCAAGTCAATGTAAGGAGAAAAGCCTAAACAGAATAAGACATTGAAGCGGGTCACAAGCTGGGAATAAGAATAGTGCATGGTGTTAATAAAGGACGACACCGACAGAGAAATCCAGAAACAATAGGTAAAGGAAGAAAAAAAGAGTAGAAATTGTTGAAGTGGAAACAAAATACAAATACGAATAGGGATGAGCAGGAGTCGAGCCAAAATTCGACTCGACTCGAGTTCAATCCGAGTCGAGTCAAAGGTATTTTTCTTGAGTTGAGTTCCAAGCCAAGGCGCTGTTTTCGAGGTCGAATTTCGAGTTGAGTCGAGTTTTATAATGTCTCTCTCGCACGTTCAGCTCGTTTTAACTCGTTTTGAAATAATGGCCTGATTAGACTGGAAACCAAAAGCCATGAGAAATGTAGGCAGTAATGTGGGATACTTTTAGTGTTGCTCACGGCAAGGGTGCGTCTCCTCTCGTAATTTTGGTGCATCTCGTGGGGCAATTTTAGTGTATCTCGTCTCGTCTAGATAACGAGAAGACAAGAGTTTTTTTTATTATTATTACAAGACAGCCTCAAATGTCGTAATCACCAATATAAGTATATACTGTAGTTCTTAAAATTAAGGCTGAGACCTGCACGGTCGAATTCTTAAGTCCAAGCAGGAGACCAACTCGGGCAGTGATATCAACCGGCTCGGCTCGTATCAACTGAGCGAAGTTGTTGTATTACTATACACCTGCTTCCGCCCCTGTCAAGTCTGGTCGATCTCGTTGACGCGACATATTTGCTTTTTTATACCCCTTTCTTCCTTTACTGAACAAAACAGTAACTATTCTGAAATATACTACTGCGCATGCCTCGTAGATAAATATTTCTGATGCCAATAGTTTCCGTTTTGTCCAAGGAATGTTCTTTCTCTTATTCCCAGCATGACCCTTTTATTACATTATATGAAGAGCATGTAGGTCTAAATACCTCATGTATTACATATAATGTAGGTTTTACTCTTCCAGCAGAGAAGAAACATGTGATCATAGTATACAACCCACAGAAGTGATAGCTGGCAGACAGTTGTCGTAATCCCTAACGACACAGTGAGAGAGTGGTGCCCTTCCCGCTGGTCTAGTCGCTAGCACGTGCGCCTTTGGTGTATGGAGTTCCGGGTTCGATTCCCGGCGGGGGAGCATCTATGATTTTTAACTGTTCTCGATGTTTCTGTGTTCGTGTCCCTGTCGTTGTAAGTTATTAGAAAAAGCAAGTTAAACGAGTGAAGCAAGTAAAATTAGCAATAAGTAAGTTACTGAAACATGTTCAGTGAGTCAGTTAAAAAAAAGTGGACAAAGCACTGGCTTTTCGCGCCGTCCATGCGAGTTCGAATTAATCTCGGCTTGATTTTTTATCCATTTGAGAGAAAATATTGCTTCTTTACGCTACAGGTAGTCCACTCTTTTCGTACTTTTCGCTGTCGTTCACAGTTAAAGTAACTGACTATTATTCTTTCTACGAATGATGGATCTTCTCTTTGGCTTCATGTCAAACACGCACACGTAATGAAAAGACGCTGTCGATAATAATAATAATAATATGAAATATTAGTAGCTAACTCGTGTGTGTATTTCGACAACATAATTTTATATTATTATGTGGAACTAAGTAAGGCTGGCTGGCGCCCCCCTCTATTTTTTTCGATGCGCCTTATGGGTCCACGGTGTCCAACGTTGGTCCCATCCCAGTATCACCTCCTGTTTTCTCGATATAAGCTATCGACATTTTGCCTAAAGAGGGCTCTGCCGTGGCCCCATGAGTACCCATGACAATGACTCTTCGTTCATTTTGCATTGAAATCGCTTACTTTTCTGAGTACTATGAGTGCATACTGTCCAACGTTGCTCCCATCGCTCTACAGTTACTCGTTCTCTCGATATAAATTGCTAATATTTTGTTTGTAAGGGAGATATGGCGTTACAATCATTACGTTTGAAGAAGAATTGATTAAGATATTACCTTGCCACAAACAAGACCTATTATTGTTATTATTATTATTATTATTATTATTATTATTATTATTATTATTATTTTTATTATTTTACTTACCACTAATGACGCCTACCTTTATTTGCAATGCAATGTGTTACTAAAAAGCAAATCAAATAACACTCCCCGCCATTCAGGCTCGCGAACTCGAAATACATGATTTACAGTTCTCTGTGTTAGAGGAATGCACATTTATTATAATATTCTTCCAAATAACACGTTTCACAAGTTACTTCACTTTCAATGTGCAATTTCATATCATCACTAACAATCATCTTGTTCCGATAGGAAAATAACCCCCTCCTGCAAAAAAAAAAAAAAAGAAAACCCTGACCGTAGCGAAAGGGCGTGAACCTTCTTTAGGCGATTAATCGGGTCCAATATTTCAATAAGTTTCTGCACACAAATATTTCAGTAAAAGAGGAAAATTTATTCAAACTTTCTGAATACCTATTTATGGGCGAAATTTGGTTCCCTTGGAACTTTTTAAGAGTTTGATGGGCCACCATTTTGAACATTTTCATCTGATTATTCTGGTTAACGAACTCATCAAGATATTTCAACAATTAATGTTTGTGCCAAGTTTCGTCTCAATCCGCTGAAAATTAGGGTGGTTATGGCATTCACAAATAGCGTTATATATATACAAATAGATAGATAAATAGACACACAGAGGTAGAGAGAAAAAGTTTTTTTCTCCCTTCTCGCACCTGTGGTGCGTCAGAGCTAAACCAGGCCCCTTTGCAAAACGTATTGACCAGCCTAACCTAAACACAAACCTCTTACTTGCTAACGTAGAAACGTGGTCGATAGGTGTAAGGAATGTAGAAATTGTATTTTTAGTAACCATGAGTATGGTCGACTTCCATGTTTTTCCTTTTACTTTTTGCAGCTACTTCGGAACGTTCAAGTTTTATTCTTTACTAATTGTAAATGGCGTTTACATTCAAAATATGAGGAATTTTGGTGGCATTTGTTCGGATATTCTTCTCTTTCGAAATGAAGACAAGAACAAAAGCAATACGCAAAGACAAAAAGTATTATCAGTACTAAACATTACCAATAATAATTGCTACGGAAAACTAAATACGACCTCTTTTACCATCTCTCATGAGTTGTATGTATTATTAACAAAAATTTTAAAAAATGTCCGTGCCGAGGATTCGAACTTGCGTCCTTTGCATTTGTAAGCCAGCACCTTCACAACTACACCAAGATCATGGCATAGTGATGGTTTAGTTGTCGGCGTATTTGTTGTATTTGTGTTTTATGTTCCCAATTCGACAATTTTTACTCTTTTTTTGTAAGTTTAACGGCTGTTTCTGGCTTTCTCTTTCGGTGTCGTCCTTTATTTATACAATGCACTATTCGTATTCACAGCTTGTGCCCCTCTGCAATGTCTTATTCAGATTAAGCTTTTCTTTTTGCCCCTCAGTAAACATTTGATTGATTTAATTCTCATACTCTCCACGGATGGAGCGCAGGAATGCCAGACTCGAAAAATAGGTGTACATTTACTTTCCTGACAGATCATACATCAATAGAGGAAGATTTTTGTGACTTTTCAAAAGCAGTCAGGCAGTATTTACTCAATAATCAGGGGCTGCTTTTAAAATCGTAACTACTTCTAAAGACCACAACAGCTACTGGTATGATCTGTCAGGAAAGTAAATGTACACCTATTTTTCGAGTCTGGCATTTCTGCGCTTCATCCGTGGAGAGTATGAGAAGTAAATCAATCAAATGTTAACTGAGGGGCAAAAAGAAAAACTTAATCTGAATAAGACATTGCAGAGGGGCACAAGCTGTGAATACGAATAGTGCATAGTGTAAATAAAGGACGACACCGAAAGAGAAAGCCAGAAACAGCGGTTAAACTTACAAAAAAAAGAGTAAAAATTGTCGAAGTGGGAACATAAAACACAAATACAACAAATCCGCCGACAACTAAACCATCACTATGCCATGATCTTGGTGTAGTTTTGAAGGTGCTGGCTTACAAATGCAAAGGACGCAAGTTCCAATCCTCGGCAAGGACATTTTTAAAAATTTTTGTTAATAATACATACAACTCACGAGAGATGGTAAAAGAGGTCGTATTTAGTTTTCCGTAGCAATTATTATTGGTAATGTTTAGTACTGATAATACTCTTTGTCTTTGCGTATTGCTTTTATTCTTTTCTTCATTTCCAAAGAGAAGAATATCCGAACAAATGCCACCAAAATTCCTCATATTTTGAATGTAAACACCATTTGCAATTAGTAAAGAATAAAAATTGAACGTTCCGATGTAGCTGCAAAAAGTAAAAAGAAAGCATGGAAGTGGACCATACTCATGGTTATTAAAAATACAATTTCTACATGCCTTACAACTCCCGACCACGTTTCTACGTTAGCAAGTAAGAGGCTTGTGTTTAGGTTAGGCTCGTCAATACGTTTTGCAAAGGGGCCCGGTTTAGCTCTGACGCACCACAGGTGCGAGAAGGGAGAAAAACACTTTTTCTCTCTCCCTCTGTATGTCTATTATTCTTAATAATAATAATAATAATAATAATAATAATAATAATAATAATAATAATAATAACAATAATAATAATAATAATAATAATAATAATAATAATAATAATAATAATAATAATAGGTGTTGTTTGTGGCAAGGTAATATCTTAATCAATTTTTCTTCAAACGTAATGATTGTAACGCCATATCTCCCTTAGAAACAAAATATTAGCAATTTATATCGAGAGAACGAGAAACTGTAGAGCGATGGGAGCAACGTTGGACAGTATGCACTCATAGTACTCAGAAAAGTAAGCGATTTCAATGCAAAAGGAACGAAGAGTCATTGTCATGGGTACTCATGGGGCCACGGCAGAGCCCTCTTTAGGCAAAGTGTCAATAACTTATATCGAGAGGTGATACTGGAATGGGACCAACTTTGGACACTGTGGACCCATAAAGCGCATCGAAAAAAATAGGGGTGGGGGATCGCCAGCCAGCCTTACTTATTTCCACATAATAATATAAAATTATGTTGTCGAAATACACACACGAGTTAGCTACTAATATTTCATATTATTATTATTATTATTATTATTATTATTATTATTATTATTATTATTATTATTATTATTATTATTATTATCGACAGCGTCTTTTCATTACGTGTGCGTGTTTGACATGAAGCCAAAGAGAAGATCCATCATTCGTAGAAAGAATAATAATGGATGTTACTTTAACTGTGAACGCCAGCGAAAAATACGAAAAGAGTGGACTACCTGTAGCGTAAAGAAGCAATATTTTCTCTCAAATGGATAAAAAATCAAGCCGAGATTGATTCGAACTCGCATGGACAGCGCGAAAAACCATTGCTTTGTCCACTTTTTTTTTAACTGACTCACTGAACGTGTTTCATTAACTTACTTATTGCTAATTTTAATTGCTTCACTCGTTTAACTTGCTTTTTCTAATAACTTATAACGACAGGGACACGAACACAGAAACATCGAGAACAGCAAAAAACCATAGATGCTCTCCCGCCGGGAATCGAACCCGGAACTCCATACACCAAAGGTGCACGTGCTAACGACTAGACCAGCGGGAAGGGTACCACCCTCTCCCTGTGTCGTTAGGGATTACGACCACTGTATTGCCAGCTATTACTTCTGTGGGTTGTATACTATGATCACATGTTTCTTCTTTGCTTGAAGAGTAAAACCTACATTATATGTAATACATGAGGTATTTAGACCTACATGCTCTTCATATAATGTAATAAAATGGTCATGCTGGGAATAAGAAAAAGAACATTCCTTGGACAAAACGGAAATTATTGGCATCAGAAATATTTATGTACGAGGCATGCGCAGTAGTATATTTCAGAATAGTTACTGTTTTTTTCAGTAAAGGAAGAAAGGGGTATAAAAAAGAAAATATGTCGCGTCAACGAGATCGACCAGATTTCACAGGGCCGGAAGCAGATGTATATTAATACAACAACTTCGCTCAGTTGATACGAGCCGAGCCGGTTGATATCACTACCCGAGTTGGTCTTCTGCTTGGGCTCAAGAATTCGACCGTGCAGGTCTCAGCCTTAATTTTAAGAACTACAGTATATATTTATATTGGTGATTACGACATCTGAGGCTGTCTCGTAATAATAATAAAAAAAACTCTTGTCTTCTCGTTATCTAGACGAGACGAGATACACTAAAATTGCCCCACGAGATGCACCAAAATTACGAGAGGAGACGTACCCTTGCCGTGAGCAACACTAAAAGTATCCCACAATACACTAAAATTGCCCCACGAGATGCACCAAATTTACGAGAGGAGACGCACCCTTGCCGTGAGCAACACTAAAAGTATCCCACATTACTGCCTACATTTCTCATGGCTTTCGGTTTCCAGTCTAATCAGGCCATTATTTCAAAACAAGTTAAAACGAGCTGAACGAGCGAGAGAGCCATTATAAAACTCGACTCAACTCGAAACTCGACCTCGAAAACAGTGCCTTGGCTTGGAACTCAACTCAAGAAGAATACCTTTGACTCGACTCGGATTGAACTCGAGTCGAGTCGAATTTTGGCTCGACTCCTGCTCAACCCTATTCGTATTTGCATTTTGTTTCCACTTCATCAATTTCTACTCTTTTTATTCTTCGTTTACCTATTGTTTCTGGATTTCTCTGTCGGTGTCGTCCTTTATTAACACCATGCACTATTCTTATTCCCAGCTTGTGACCCGCTTCAATGTCTTATTCAGTTTGGGCTTTTCTCCTTACATTGACTTCACATGTGATTGATTTAATTCTCACTTTCCGCGCACGACCAATGAAAATGTTTATTATTATTATTATTATTATTATTATTATTATTATTATTATTATTATTATTATTATTATTATTATTATTATTATTATACTATTGAACTTGCACGGCGAAATTACTGTATAATACGATATCATTTCAATAATTTTATTCTATTGTATGTTATTTAATTTATTAATGGGCACTAAATTGTCTCCAGATCAACGAGTAAATTAACTACGGCATGCACTTTGGTGGAAATATCATTACATGAACATATTTGGAACGAACAAATAATCTTATTGTAATGATATTTCCAGCAAAGTGCAAGCCGTAGTTAATTTATTCGTTGATCTGGAGACAATTTAGTGCCCATTAATAAACTAAATAACATACAATGGAGTAAAATTACAGAAATGATATCGTATTATACAGTAATTTCGCCGTGCAAGTTCAATAGTATAATAATAATAATAATAATAATAATAATAATAATAATAATAATAATAATAATAATAAAACATTTTCATCGGTCGTGCGCGGAAAGTGAGAATTAAATCAATCACATGTGAAGTCAATGTAAGGAGAAAAGCCTAAACTGAATAAGACATTGAAGCGGGTCACAAGCTGGGAATAAGAATAGTGCATGGTGTTAATAAAGGTCGACACCGACAGAGAAATCCAGAAACAATAGGTAAACGAAGAAAAAAAAGAGTAGAAATTGATGAAGTGGAAACAAAATACAAATAGGAATAGGGATGAGCAGGAGTCGAGCCAAAATTCGACTCGACTCGAGTTCAATCCGAGTCGAGTCAAAGGTATTTTTCTTGAGTTGAGTTCCAAGCCAAGGCGCTGTTTTCGAGGTCGAGTTTCGAGTTGAGTCGAGTTTTATAATGGCTCTCTCGCTCGTTCAGCTCGTTTTAACTCGTTTTGAAATAATGGCCTGATTAGACTGGAAACCGAAAGCCATGAGAAATGTAGGCAGTAATGTGGGATACTTTTAGTGTTGCTTACGGCAAGGGTGCGTCTCCTCTCGTAATTTTGGTGCATCTCGTGGGGCAATTTTAGTGTATCTCGTCTCGTCTAGATAGCGAGAAGACATGAGTTTTTTTATTATTATTACGAGACAGCCTCAAATGTCGTAATCACCAATATAAGTATATACTGTAGTTCTTAAAATCAAGGCTGAGCTCTGCACGGTCGAATTCTTGAGCCTCTAGCAGAAGACCAACTCGGGTAGTGATATCAACCGCCTCGGCTCGTATCAACTGAGCGAACAGCTCGAGTCGGCTCGGTTGGGATAAGCCGATGACCCGAGCCGGCTTAGTTGGAACAAGCCATCGACTCAGCTCAATTGAGCCAATGGCTCGAGCTTTGTCGGTTGGGACGGGTCAGCTACTCGGCTCATGTGAACCGGTTCGAGCCAGCTAAGTTGAAACTAGTTCATCAGCACGTTTCGACTCAGCTCAACTAAGCCGATGGCTCAAACGGCTCGGCGTGGTGAGCTGTTGGCTCGGCTCACTTCTCGATTCGGTTCGATATTGAATGAGCTGTAAGCCGAGACGCTCGACCCGTTGAGAAGCCCAAACCCGGTCCCAGCTGTTTTGAATATGTTTGGATGAAGCCTATAACTTTTAACAATTTTTGCTCGAGCCCGAATACTTGCCCCTTCGGAAATCAAACCCAGAACGTGACCGATGTCCTTGCCTCCTGAAGACTTCCAGAGGACCGAGATCGACAGTCAATTAGCTTTTACTATTCAGATACAAACCGTATATCTTTTAAAGATTATACATGGAGTTGATATAATAATAATAATAATAATAATAATAATAATAATAATAATAATAATAAAAGTTTTAAACTTGCCCTGAAATTTGGCATAACTTA
The DNA here is from genome assembly GCF_964235325.1 of Thermobia domestica. Lineage (NCBI taxonomy): Eukaryota > Metazoa > Arthropoda > Insecta > Zygentoma > Lepismatidae > Thermobia > Thermobia domestica. The sequence goes on along the minus strand of NC_137471.1, from coordinate 148,030,843 downwards.
CTTAAAAGTAGAGATTTCGGGGAAAGGGTTCCGTACCTTCAAGACACACCTCTGAAACTACCAACATTTTAAACTAGAATCTTTTATTGAAGTTTCATGTAGAAAGTATGTTTTGAGGAAAATAACTGTAATAAATATAACTGAATATCACGCGACAGTAAGGCATATAATAAACTAATTTTTAGAACATGCAGAGGTAAATATAAAAGCTTTGCTACAAAAATACCTACACAGAGCATAATTCAATGAGCTCTGAAATACAATGTAACGAAATAGCCTATGAGATTCAGTCTACAGAGCAAATGTTACTTAAAGAATGGACATACACTATTTCGAGAATCGAGACTAGACGGGAAATGTTTACGATACTTTTCGTCTCGTCTCGATTCTCATCTCCAAAGAGAGACGAAAATTTTGATTTAGCCCTGACCCGTCTCGAATGTAAAATGTTAATTCTCATGTTATTTTATTTGTTTTAGAAACGAAATGAGAAACTCCTCTTCTCGTGAGCAACATTAAACCAAACCGAAATATTCTTTCCAAATGTCACGTTTCTCCTTGTAGTGGTATGACCTGAGCGATAATTTAGCTTCTAGCTTTTAATCTTCTACGAGATAATAATAATTATTATTATTACTATTTTCATTGCTGAAGATTTGATAGTTCAAGTATTGAATCATCCGAGTATTCAAATATCTGAATATAATAAAACGTATGTTATTGCTGATCAATAGCCATCAAAAATTCTAAAGTAAGAAAAAAAATTGCAACGTGCATTCGCAGAAACACCTTGACCATTGAACCGCGATCGCTACGCGGTAAACGATCCGTCTTTAGTCTGGTTACGTTAGGTTTCTTTGTCTCCGCTTGCAAACTTGTATGTTATATTTTTCGATTCAAAATGTCTTTCGTATTTCTTTTATGAAGTCGGCAAAGTTTGTATTAATAACTTGAGTTTTTCTTAAACCACTGGTTCACAAGTTCGTTCTTTCTCCACACGAAACTACAAATATGACAGATTGAATTCTCATACTTCCCATTTCTTTCAAAGCAGTCGCCATTACCTGGTCAAAGTCTTATTTCCGCCACGATTCATATTAACCAAAATAAATTCATTTTTCGGAAGCGGAACATTCACTTTCCGGATTTCGCAAAATTATGGAATTCAGTTATACTCCGGAATTCAGAAGAATTTCAGAACTCGAAAAGAATCCGGAATTTAGAAAATTCCGGAATTGAGAAAATCTCCGACTTTCGAAAAAATCCGGATTTTCCGAATTCCGGAATGTTAACGAAATCAGACATTTCTAAATTCCGGATTTTTCCGAATTCCGAAATTATTACAAAATTGGAATTTTCCGAATTCCGGAATTTGTCTGGCTTTACTTTCGGGAGTCCGAAAACTAATAATTCCGGAACGGGCTATCCCTAGTTTATACACAACCTTTCAGAACACTAAGCTAGTAGCTGTCTACAAACAAACAAGTAATGCAAAGCATGTTGTATCCCGCAATACGTCATGTATTAAAATCCGACATCATGACCTTTTAATTACATTATATGAAGAGCATGTAGGTCTAAATACCTCATGTATTACATATAATGTAGGTTTTACTCTTCCAGCAAAGAAGAAACATGTGATCATAGTATACAACCCACAGAAGTGATAGCTGGCAATACAGTGGTCGTAATCCCTAACGACACAGAGAGTGAGCGTTGCCATCGCCGCTGGTCTAGAGGCTAGCACGTGAGCCTTGGGTGTATGGAGTCTCGGGTTCGATTCTCGGCCGGAGAGCATCTATCATTTTTAACTGTTCTCGATGTTTCTGTGTTCGTGTCCCTGTCGTTATAAGTTATTAGAAAAAGCAAGTTAACCGAGTGAAGCAAGTAAAATTAGCAATAAGTAAGTTACTGAAACACGTTCAGTGAGTCAGTTAAAAAAAAAGTGGACAAAGCACTGGCTTTTCGCGCCGTCCATGCGAGTTCGAATCAATCTCGGCTTGATTTCGCTACAGGATGGATCTTCTCTTTGGTTTCATGTCAAACATGCTCACGTAATGAAAAGACGCTGTAGATAATAATAATAATAATAATATTGAATATTAGGATCTAACTCGTGTGTGTATTTCGACAATATAATTTTATATTATTATGTGGAAATAAGTAAGGCTGGCTGGCGTCCGCCTCCCTAATTTTTTCGATGCTCCTTATGGGTCCACGGTGTCCAACGTTGATCCCATCCCACTATCACCTCCTGTTTTCTCGATATAAGCTATCGACATTTTGCCTAAAGAGGGCTCTGCCGTGGCCCCATGAGTACCCATGACAATGACTCTTCGTTCCTTTTGCATTGAAATCGCTTACTTTTCTGAGTACTATGAGTGCATATTGTCCAACGTTGGTCCCATCGCTCTACAGTTTCCCGTTCTCTCGATATAAATTGCTAATCTTTTGTTTGTAAGGGAGATATGGCGTTACAATCATTACGTTTGAAGAAGAACTGAGGAAGATGTTGCCTTGGCTCAAACAACACCTATTATTATTATTATTATTATTATTATTATTATTATTATTATTATTATTATTATTATTATTGTTATTATTATTATTATTATTATTATTATTATTATTGTTATTATTATTATTATTATTATTATTATTATTATTATTATTATTATTTTACTTACCACTAATGTTGGCTACCTTTTTTTGCAATGCAATGTGTTACTAAAAAGCAAATCAAATAACACTCCTCGCCATTCAGGCTCCCGAACTCGAAATACATGATTTACAGTTCTCTGTGTTAGAGGAATGCACATTTATTACATTATTCTTTCAAATAACACGTTACACAAGTTACTTCACTTTCAATGTGTAATTTCATATCATCACTAACAATTATCTTGTTCCGATAGGAAAATAACCCCCTCCTGCAAAAAAAAAAAAACTGACCGTAGCGAAAGGGTGTGAACCTTCTTTAGGCGATTAATCGGGGCCAATATTTCAATAAGTTTCTGCACACAAATATTTCAGTAAAAGAGGAAAACCTATTCAAACTTTCTGAATACCTATTTATGGGCGAAATTTGGTTCCCTTGGAACTTTTTAAGAGTTTGAAGGACCACCATTTTGAACATTTTCATCTGATTATTCTGGTTAACGAACTCATCAAGATATTTCAACAATTAATGTTTGTGCCAAGTTTCCTCTCAATCCGCTGAAAATTAGGGTGGTTATGGCATTCACAAATAGCGTTATATATATACAAATACATAGATAAATAGACACACAGAGGGAGAGAGAAAAAGTGTTTTTCTCCCTTCTCGCACCCGTGGTGCGTCAGAGCTAAACCGGGCGCCTTTGCAAAACGTATTGACGAGCCTAACCTAAACACAAGCCTCTTACTTGCTAACGTAGAAACGTGGTCGGGAGGTGTAAGAAATGTAGAAATTGTATTTTTAGTAACCATGAGTATGGTCGACTTCCATGTTTTTCCTTTTACTTTTTGCAGCTACTTCGGAACGTTCAATTTTTATTCTTTACTAATTGTAAATGGTGTTTACATTCAAAATATGAGGAATTTTGGTGGCATTTGTTCGGATATTCTTCTCTTTCGAAATGAAGACAAGAACAAAAGCAATACGCAAAGACAAAAAGTATTATGAGTACTAAACATTACCAATAATAATTGCTACGGAAAACTAAATACGACCTCTTTTACCATCTCTCATGAGTTGTATGTATTATTAACAAAAATTTTTAAAAATGTCCTTGTCGAGGATTCGAACTTGCGTCCTTTGCATTTGTAAGCCAGCACCTTCACAACTACACCAAGATCATGGCATAGTGATGGTTTAGTTGTCGGCGTATTTGTTGTATTTGTGTTTTATGTTCCCACTTCGACAATTTTTACTCTTTTTTTGTAAGTTTAACAGCTGTTTCTGGCTTTCTCTTTCGGTGTCGTCCTTTATTTATACAATGCACTATTCGTATTCACAGCTTGTGCCCCTCTGCAATGTCTTATTCAGATTAAGCTTTTCTTTTTGCCCCTCAGTAAACATTTGATTGATTTAATTCTCATACTGTCCACGGATGGAGCGCAGGAATGCCAGACTCGAAAAATAGGTGTACATTTACTTTCCTGACAGATCTTGGGGCCACGGCAGAGCCCTCTTTAGGCAAAGTGTCAAAAACTTATATCGAGAGGTGATACTGGAATGGGACCAACTTTGGACACTGTGGACCCATAAAGCGCATCGAAAAAAATAGGGGGGGGGGGAGCGCCAGCCAGCCTTACTTATTTCCACATAATAATATAATATTATGTTGTCGAAATACACACACGAGTTAGCTACTAATATTTCATATTATTATTATTATTATTATTATTATTATTATTATTATTATTATTATTATTATTATTATCGACAGCGTCTTTTCATTACGTGTGCGTGTTTGACATGAAGCCAAAGAGAAGATCCATCATTCGTAGAAAGAATAATAATGGATGTTACTTTAACTGTGAACGCCAGCGAAAAATACGAAAAGAGTGGACTACCTGTAGCGTAAAGAAGCAATATTTTCTCTCAAATGGATAAAAAATCAAGCCGAGATTGATTTGAACTCGCATGGACGGCGCGAAAAACCAGTGCTTTGTCCACTTTTTTTTTTTTAACTGACTGACAACGTGTTTCAGTAACTTACTTATTGCTAATTTTACTTGCTTCACTCGGTTAACTTGCTTTTTCTAATAACTTATAACGACAGGGACACGAACACAGAAACATCGAGAACAGTAAAAAACCATAGATGCTCTCCCGCCGGGAATCGAACCTGGAACTCCATACACCAAAGGTGCACGTGCTAACGACTTTTTTTTTCGTTTTCTTTATTATAGTAGAGTTACATATAAATCATAAAGTACAGTCAGATTACATGAGTATCAGAGAACAGTTCCTTGTTTTCTATTTGTAGAGTGACAGAGATCAGAATGCACGATTACATAGTGGTAGAACGTCCAAGGTCAGGGCGTTAGTTATAAGCTTGAACAAGAGCTACATCGAGGAAATGTGCAAATAGGGTTTTTCGTCTGGTTGGTGGAAAATGTCTATATCTGGTATACAAGTAATCCTGGTATTCGGTGATACGGCGTAACTCAGGAGTAAAGATATAATGAACAGTACTCGATATTAACCACAGCACTGAGTTGTGTTTAGCGCTGGGAAAGAGACGGAAATCAGGAAATAAGACGAGATCACTGGTAACAGAAGCTGGCACTGTACGGCAAATAGTACTGATCATTCGTTGAAACTTCGCCCAAATATGAGCTGCAGTACAACAAATTGTTAATCGATGTTCCAAGTCATCGACACGACCACATTTGATACAAAGGGCACTGTCACTGAAATGTAAGCGATGTCGTTTAGCACGAGTGTCCACAAGGTCGTTCACCACAGCGTACCAACTCGAGATTGTCGGTCCAGAAAGGTGAGACGCAAAGATATTACTCCATACTCTCGTCCATTGTCGTGCGGGGTGCTTTTCGTAGAGGCGATGAGGAGGGAGAGAAAGTTGGCTAAGTAAATACTGGTACAAGTCTTTCACTGAACTAGGCAACGCAGCCGTCAGACTGGCAGTCATATAAGCATAGGAACAAATAACATCACTATAATACCAATAAACATCAGGAATATGGCAGACATTAAGGGGAAATGTATATGAGACAGTGTCATGACAGTATGAAAGAAGGCTGATTCCCGTAAGGCTGGTTGTAAAGCTCTGGAAGCCTCGGAGCAGAAACAAAGCCCGAGCTTTTAGACCGATGTGGATAAGGTTGAGACCACCAGCTTTAGGTGAGAGGCATGTGAAGGGATACTTAACTCTAAAGACGTGACCATGCCAAAGAAACCAATTAACAACACTCGTAATGCGTTGAGCAATATCACTGGGCATAGGAAGCAGCTGACACACATACCACAATTTGGATAGAGCATAAGTATTCAGAAAGTATATCCGAGACAATAAGCACAGCTGGCGTGAACGATGAGACTGGAGAATATGCCGGATGCTGTTTACGAGTATCTTATAGTTCACATGGACTGTTTCAGAAATGGTAGAGGAAAATGTGATGCCCAAGATTTTTAACTGAGGCACTACGTTAGTGATAGGTGGATACTCAGAAGAAGCTTGTGTGCCAAGAACCAAAAGCTTAGTTTTCGACTGATTGATCTGAGCGCCAGATAAGGCGGTGTATTCCATCAAACAGGTATCAAGGGTGCGAATATCACTGCAATCGTGGATGAAAACTGTCACATCATCAGCATAACTGCAGACTCGTAAGGTATGACCATGAAGGGAAAGGCCGGAGAGACGAGCATGAATACTATAAAGAAGAGGGCAAAGAGAAATGGCAAACAAGCTCATACTCAAGGGGCACCCTTGACGCACACTTCGTTTGATACGCACAGGCTCAGTGAGAAATCCATTGATTTTAAGTTTACTTTGAGCATTGTCGTACAAGATACGAATCCAGCGAATGAACTGCTCCCCGAGACCTAAGGTGGAGAGTATACGCCACAAGTAATCATGGCGGACGCGGTCAAAGGCTTGATGGAAATCAAGTGACAGGAGAGCATGACAGGCAGAAGAGTCTTCAAGGGTAGCAATAACGTCACGAATGCACTGTAAAAGATGGTAGATCTTCTTGTTTTCAACACACGCATATTGGTGAGGACCCACTAACTTGGCTAAATAGGGGCGTAAGCGGTTGTTCAAGCAGCGAGCGAGAATCTTGTAGTCAAAGTTCAGCAAGGTGATTGGCCTGTAATGGGAAACGGTAGTAGGATGTGATTGCTTCGGTAAAAAGATAGTCACGCCAGCCGCTTTATACGGGGTCCCTGCAGCAGGAGCAAAATGTTCGTTCACTATAGCAGTTAAGGTATCACCAATAAGTGGAAAGAAACGTTTGTACCACTCAGCCGGAAGGCCATCAATTCCAGGAGATTTTCCAGACGAAGCACTCATAATTGCGGTTTGCACCTCTTCTTTGGTGAATGGAGTGTCCAGTGATTGCGCTTCACGTTGATCGAGCACACATGGGAGGCGATCTAAGAAGGAAGATGGTATGTCAACGGTGTCCGATGTGCCATATAAGGTGGAGTAATAGGTGTAAAAAGTCCGCTTAATACCTGCAAAGGTATAGTGGATGTTGCCTTCGTCATCCTTGATGTTCTCAATATATTTGCGTGTACCTCGTTTATATTCTACCAAGACATGGTAGAGCGACGGTTCTTCTTGAGGGTCGATGACTGTAGATTTGCTGCGGATTTTCGTTCCTTCCATGCGACGGCGGGTCAGACACAACAATTTAGCTTGATACTGCTTCATGAGAGGTAAGGCAGAAGGGTTATGTAGAACAGCACTTTTAGCATCAGCCAAACAACGATAGTAGAAATGGAAAAGAGTTCGGTGATCACGCTCCCGCTCAGCACAATACCAGCGACAAAAGCTGGCAACACGTGGTTTGAGATATTGATACCACCAATCAGTAACAGTCCGAAAATGTCTCTGCTGGGTTAACCACTGCGTCCACTTGGTTATAAAAGATTCGCAAAATTCGTGATCCTCAAGAAGAGAAGTATTAAAATGCCAATAACCAGGCCCGCGTTCAACCTTGACATCAGGTATACGCAAGGTAACAATATAAGCACAATGATCAGAAAATATGGTAGGCACAATTTCAGCGTCAAATATGTTGCGAATCAGCATGGGACACATGTATATGCGGTCGATGCGAGAAGCACTATTACGGTTAACATAAGTAAAGGTTTGGTGACGTGGAGAGGTAGACAGCCAGCTATCTTGGAGATGAAGACCTTGTGTTAACTCCTGCAGGGTCGGACTATAATTAAACCCCGGAGACTGGTCTCCAGGATTTAAAACACAGTTAAAATCACCAGCAAGAAGAACCATGTCACTGTTGGGGAGAATGCAGGAAGCCACATCAGATGCAAAGAAATTGTTACGAGCCACATGTGCCTGAGAGCCACTAGGAGCATACAGATTAAGAAGGTGAATATTACCGAGCCGACCACTGATAATACGGCCAGTTGGGTGTAGTAATATAGGGGAAAACTGAACATGATGCTGAGCAACAATTGCCGTTCCAGTGCCAGTGACAGTAAAATTATTGTAAACAGTAAAATTAGGACCAAGGTCTAACACTTCCAATCCAACTTCTTGCAATAATGCTATATCAATATGTGCTTGTTGTAAAAAGTCACGCAGCGAGAATAGCTTGGTATTACTATGTAAATTATTAATATTAATAGTGGCAATCTTCAATGTCATTGAAAAAAGAAGAAACCATACATAAAAATGAGAAGTGTGCATGACAGGCACGCTCACATCACAGAACTTTCAAATAGGCACTAAAAACAAGGGCGGAGCACAGAGATTAAAAAAAGGAAAACAATAACACATTTGTCACAAGTCGCACTTAGCACCAGCACTGCAATACACACACACAAAAAGCAAACATCAGTATCAAGAAATGTGCCAAAGGAAACCAGGATTACCTATAAATATGATAGCATCAGAGTTGATTCTGCGAGGAATCATCTGGTTGAGAGTCAACAGCAGCAGGGACAATTGGAATATCAATGTCAGGAAGGATCTCAGCCTCTTCTTTATTTTTCTTGAACAGTTTGTCACTGAGGTCTTGGCGCCTCGAACGTTTAATTCGAGACCGTTCGCCAGTACCAGAAGCAGAAGTAGGAGAGTTCACACTAGCGCCCACAACTGGAGGTTCCACAACGAGAGGAGAAGGATCAGTATTAACAGTGGAAGGTGACAAAACGTTCTCACCATCGACACTTTCTGGGTTGCCAGGTCCGAGCACGCAGGAAACCACAGAGACCGCCGGCGCCATAGAGCTGGTAGAATTTGGCAAAACATTCACAGAAGGGAGAGTTCGTGCACTGAACGCACTATCACTTGTCGTCATACCTGTGGTGGGTAAAGCCGAAGAAATCGCAGGGGCCAATCGGACGTCGGGAGTTGACGCCGCTGTAGCACAAGTATGCGGAGAATCACTGACGACCAAAGATGACAAGGATGAGGAGACTACCGGTGGACGATCAGCGACAGATGTGGATAAGCTGCGCTGTGCGACAGACGGAACTGAAGAAACATCATCCGGAGGGATGGCAACAGAGGGGAGAGGGGGGTAGTCGCTATCCTGAAGACGAGGTGCATGGTGCTCATGAAGATTATCTGTTGTTTGAGGAACATTAATGTCCATGGAGATCTGATGGGACTGAGGTGCCTCAGATTGCAATAGGTTGGGAAACCGATCCTGAGACGTCACTGGTAGGCTGGAGAAGTGAGGAACAAAAGAATTCACTGCAGCATCCAAACTAGTAGTAGAAGGGACCAATTTACCCGCATAACTATTAGAGCTGCGAGGTGCGTTATTGGGACGTTGGGGACATTTTGAATGTAAATGCTGGGTACTGTGACACCGTATGCAAGTTTTCTCCTGTCCAGGATAAGTGACCCAGTAACGGTGCTGTTGAATCAGTACGAATGATGGAATCGATTTCTTTAATTCCATTCGTAATAATTTCCTCCCAGTTCGAATTTGGTAAACATGGTCACTAGAATATAGTTCATCATGAATATTATAAATAGTACCATACTGACTCATTACATCCTTAATGGTGTCATTGGAGAGTTCCATAGGAATTACATGTAAGCGCACAGTAACAACCTGAGTATCAGCCCAAGAAATCCGTATATCATATGTGCCTGAGGGATCAGTAAATTGAACTACACCACTAGTGTCATTCAAAACTTGTTCACATGACGCGAGAGACGAAAGTTTGAGGAACACACACTTACGGTAAATATCCAGTTCAAGACTCAAAACCTGTTCAACAGGAAAGGCAAAACGATCATATAACCATTCATGAATTGACAGAGAGGTAGGCCGCTGGCTAACCGCTCCGAAATCAAATTTCAATGTATTCACTCGACGTGTAGACATATTAAAGTTATTCGCAGTCACAAACCAAGGAAAAAAAACACCAAAACTGTCGCCGAAAGATCCACAAAAATTACAGTGAAAAATAACACGAAAAAAAAAGAAAAAAAAATGCTTCACTTAATGGGTGAGTTTGACTCAGTTCACACAACACAAGCGTAGCAGCAGGGAGCACAGAGAACGTATTTACTCGACAACGTTCACAGCGCGAATACGACTTGACCAGCGGGAAGGGTACCACCCTCTCCCTGTGTCGTTAGGGATTACGACCACTGTATTGCCAGCTATCACTTCTGTGGGTTGTATACTATGATCACATGTTTCTTCTTTGCTGGAAGAGTAAAACCTACATTATATGTAATACATGAGGTATTTAGACCTACATGCTCTTCATATAATGTAATAAAATGGTCATGCTGGAAATAAGAAAAAGAACATTCCTTGGACAAAACGGAAACTATTGGCATCAGACATATTTATCTACGAGGCATGCGCAGTAGTATATTTCAGAACAGTTACTGTTTTGTTCAGTAAACGAAGAAAGGGGTATAAAAAAGAAAATATGTCGCGTCAACGAGATCGATCAGATTTGACAGGGGCGGAAGCAGATGTATAGTAATACAACAACTTCGCTCAGTTGATACGAGCCGAGCCGGTTGATATCACTACCCGAGTTGGTCTTCTGCTTGGGCTCAAGAATTCGACCGTGCAGGTCTCAGCCTTAATTTTAAGAACTACAGTATATACTTATATTGGTGATTACGACATTTGAGGCTGTCTCGTAATAATAATAAAAAAAACTCTTGTCTTCTCGTTATCTAGACGAGACGAGATACACTAAAATTGCCCCACGAGATGCACCAAAATTACGAGAGGAGACGCACCCTTGCCGTGAGCAACACTAAAAGTATCCCACAATACACTAAAATTGGCCCACGAGATGCACCAACATTTCGAGAGGAGACGCACCCTTGCCGTGAGCAACACTAAAAGTATCCCACATTACTGCCTACATTTCTCATGGCTTTCGGTTTCCAGTCTAATTAGGCCATTATTTCAAAACAAGTTAAAACGAGCTGAACGAGCGAGAGAGCCATTATAAAACTCGACTCAACTCGAAACTCGACCTCGAAAACAGCGCCTTGGCTTGGAACTCAACTCAAGTAAAATACCTTTGACTCGACTCGGATTCAACTCGAGTCGAGTCGAATTTTGGCTCGACTCCTGCTCATCCCTATTCGTATTTGTATTTTGTTTCCACTTCATCAATTTCTACTCTTTTTTTTCTTCGTTTACCTATTGTTTCTGGATTTCTCTGTCGGTGTCGTCCTTTATTAACACCATGCACTATTCTTATTCCCAGCTTGTGACCCGCTTCAATGTCTTATTCAGTTTAGGCTTTTCTCCTTACATTGACTCCACATGTGATTGATTTAATTCTCACTTTCCGCGCACGACCAATGAAAATGTTTTATTATTATTATTATTATTATTATTATTATTATTATTATTATTATTATTATTATTATTATTATACTATTGAACTTGCACGGCGAAATTACTGTATAATACGATATCATTTCAATAATTTTATTCCATTGTATGTTATTTAATTTATTAATGATCACTAAATTTTCTCCAGATCGAGTAAATTAACTACGGCATGCACTTTGGTGGAAATATCATTACATGAACATGTTTGGAACGAACAAATAATCTTATTGTAATGATATTTCCAGCAAAGTGCATGCCGTAGTTAATTTATTCGTTGATCTGGAGACGTCCTGACAGATCATACATCAATAGAGGAAGATTTTTGTGACTTTTCAAAAGCAGTCAGGCAGTATTCACTCAATAATCAGGGGCTGCTTTTAAAATCGTAACTACTTCTAAAGACCACAACAGCTACTGGTATGATCTGTCAGGAAAGTAAATGTACACCTATTTTTCGAGTCTGGCATTCCTGCGCTTCATCCGTGGAGAGTATGAGAATTAAATCAATCAAATGTAAACTGAGGGGCAAAAAGAAAAGCATAATCTGAATAAGACATTGCAGAGGGGCACAAGCTGTGAATACGAATAGTGTATAGTGTAAATAAAGGACGACACCGAAAGAAAAAGCCAGAAACAGATGTTAAACTTACAAAAAAAAGAGTAAAAATTGTCGAAGTGGGAACATAAAACACAAATACAACAAATACGCCGACAACTAAACCATCACTATGCCATGATCTTGGTGCAGTTGTGAAGGTGCTGGCTTACAAATGCAAAGGACGCAAATTCGAATCCTCGGCAAGGACATTTTTAAAAATTTTTGTTAATAATACATACAACTCATGAGAGATGGTAAAAGAGGTCGTATTTAGTTTTCCGTAGTAATTATTATTGGTAATGTTTAGTACTGATAATACTTTTTGTCTTTGCGTATTGCTTTTATTCTTTTCTTCATTTCCAAAGAGAAGAATATCCGAACAAATGCCACCAAAATTCCTCATATTTTGAATGTAAACACCATTTGCAATTAGTAAAGAATAAAAATTGAACGTTCCGATGTAGCTGCAAAAAGTAAAAAGAAAAACATGGAAGTGGACCATACTCATGGTTATTAAAAATACAATTTCTACATGCCTTACAACTCCCGACTACGTTTCTACGTTAGCAAGCAAGAGGCTTGTTTTTAGGTTAGGCTCGTCAATACGTGTTGCAAAGGGGCCCGGTTTAGCTCTGACGCACCACAGGTGCGAGAAGGGAGAAAAACACTTTTTCTCTCTCCCTCTGTATGTCTATTATTCTTAATAATAATAATAATAATAATAATAATAATAATAATAATAATAATAATAATAATAATAATAATAGGTGTTGTTTTATGGCAAGGTAATATCTTAATCAACTTTTCTTCAAACGTAATGATTGTAACGACATATCTCCCTTAGAAACAAAATATTAGCAATTTATATCGAGAGAACGAGAAACTGTAGAGCGATGGGAGCAACGTTGGACAGTATGCACTCATAGTACTCAGAAAAGTAAGCGATTTCAATGCAAAAGGAACGAAGAGTCATTGTCATGGGTACTCATGGGGCCACGGCAGAGCCCTCTTTAGGCAAAGTGTCAATAACTTATATCGAGAGGTGATACTGGAATGGGACCAACTTTGGACACTGTGGACCCATAAAGCGCATCGAAAAAAATAGGGGGGGGGGAGCGCCAGCCAGCCTTACTTATTTCCACATAATAATATAAAATTATGTTGTCGAAATACACACACGAGTTAGCTACTAATATTTAATATTATTATTATTATTATTATTATTATATTATTATTATTATTTTTATTATTATTATTATTATTATTATTATTATTATTATTATCGACAGCGTCTTTTCATTACGTGTGTGTGTTTGACATGAAGCCAAAGAGAAGATCCATCATTCGTAGAAAGAATAATAATGGATGTTACTTTAACTGTGAACGCCAGCGAAAAACACGAAAAGAGTGGACTACCTGTAGCGTAAAGAAGCAATATTTTCTCTCAAATGGATAAAAAATCAAGCCGAGATTGATTCGAACTCGCATGGACGGCGCGAAAAACCAGTGCTTTGTCCACTTTTTTTTTTTAACTGACTCACTGAACGTGTTTCAGTAACTTACTTATTGCTAATATTACTTGCTTCTCTCGTTTAACTTGCTTTTTCTAATAACTTATAACGACAGAGACACGAACATAGAAACATCGAGAAAAGTAAAAAACCATAGATGCTCTCCCGCCGGGAATCGAACCCGGAACTCCATACACCAAAGGTGCACGTGCTAACGACTAGACCAGCGGGAAGGGTACCACCCTCTCCCTGTGTCGTTAGGGATTACGACCACTGTATTGCCAGCTATCACTTCTGTGGGTTGTATACTATGATCACATGTTTCTTCTTTGCTGGAAGAGTAAAACCTACATTATATGTAATACATGAGGTATTTAGACCTACATGCTCTTCATATAATGTAATAAAATGGTCATGCTGGGAATAAGAAAAAGAACATTCCTTGGACAAAACGGAAACTATTGGCATCAGAAATATTTATCTACGAGGCATGCCCAATAGTATATTTCAGAATAGTTACTGTTTTGTTCAGTAAACGAAGAAAGGGGTATAAAAAAGAAAATATGTCGCGTCAACGAGATCGACCAGATTTGACAGGGCCGGAAGCAGATGTATAGTAATACAACAACTTCGCTCAGTTGATACGAGCCGAGCCGGTTGATATCACTACCCGAGTTGGTCTTCTGCTTGGGCTCAAGAATTCGACCGTGCAGGTCTCAGCCTTAATTTTAAGAACTACAGTATATACTTATATTGGTGATTAGGACATTTGAGGCTGTCTCGTAATAATAATAAAAAAAAACTCTTGTCTTCTCGTTGTCTAGACGAGACGAGATACACTAAAATTGCCCCACGAGATGCACCAAAATTACGAGAGGAGACGCACCCTTGCCGTGAGCAACACTAAAAGTATCCCACAATACACTAAAATTGCCCCACGAGATGCACCAAAATTACGAGAGGAGACGCAACCTTGCCGTGAGCAACACTAAAAGTATCCCACATTACTGCCTACATTTCTCATGGCTTTCGGTTTCCAGTCTAATCAGGCCATTATTTCAAAACAAGTTAAAACGAGCTGAACGAGCGAGAGAGCCATTATAAAACTCGACTCAACTCGAAACTCGACCTCGAAAACAGTGCCTTGGCTTGGAACTCAACTCAAGAAAAATACCTTTGACTCGACTCGGATTGAACTCGAGTCGAGTCGAATTTTGGCTCGACTCCTGCTCATCCCTATTCGTATTTGTATTTTGTTTCCACTTCATCAATTTCTACTCTTTTTTTCTTCGTTTACCTATTGTTTCTGGATTTCTCTGTCGGTGTCGTCCTTTATTAACACCATGCACTATTCTTATTCCCAGCTTGTGACCCGCTTCAATGTCTTATTCAGTTTAGGCTTTTCTCCTTACATTGACTTCACATGTGATTGATTTATTTCTCACTTTCCGCGCACGACCAATGAAAATGTTTTATTATTATTATTATTATTATTATTATTATTATTATTATTATTATTATTATTATTATTATTATTATTATTATTATTATTATTATTATTATTATACTATTGAACTTGCACGGCGAAATTACTGTATAATACGATATCATTTCAATAATTTTATTCCATTCTATGCTATTTAATTTATTAATGGGCACTAAATTGTCTCCAGATCAACGAGTAAATTAACTACGGCATGCACTTTGGTGGAAATATCATTACATGAACATGTTTGGAACGAACAAATAATCTTATTGTAATGATATTTCCAGCAAAGTGCATGCCGTAGTTAATTTATTCGTTGATCTGGAGACAATTTAGTGCCCATTAATAAACTAAATAACATACAATGGAGTAAAATTACAGAAATGATATCGTATTATACAGTAATTTCGCCGTGCAAGTTCAATAGTATAATAATAATAATAATAATAATAATAATAATAGAACATTTTCATCGGTCGTGCGCGGAAAGTGAGAATTAAATCAATCACATGTGAAGTCAATGTAAGGAGAAAAGCCTAAACTGAATAAGACATTGAAGCGGGTCACAAGCTGGGAATAAGAATAGTGCATGGTGTTAATAAAGGACGACACCGACAGAGAAATCCAGAAACAATAGGTAAACGAAGAAAAAAAAGAGTAGAAATTGATGAAGTGGAAACAAAAAACAAATACGAATAGGGAGGAGCAGGAGTGGAGCCAAAATTCGACTCGACTCGAGTTCAATCCGAGTCGAGTCAAAGGTATTTTACTTGAGTTGAGTTCCAAGCCAAGGCGCTGTTTTCGAGGTCGAGTTTCGAGTTGAGTCGAGTTTTATAATGGCTCTCTCGCTCGTTCAGCTCGTTTTAACTCGTTTTGAAATAATGGCCTGATTAGACTGGAAACCGAAAGCCATGAGAAATATAGGCAGTAATGTGGGATACTTTTAGTGTTGCTCACGGCAAGGGTGCGTCTCCTCTCGTAATTTTGGTGCATCTCGTGGGGCAATTTTAGTGTATCTCGTCTCGTCTAGATAACGAGAAGACATGAGTTTTTTTTATTATTATTACGAGACAGCCTCAAATGTCGTAATCACCAATATAAGTATATACGGTAGTTCTTAAAATCAAGGCTGAGATCTGCACGGTCGAATTCTTGAGCCCAAGCAGAAGACCAACTCGGGTAGTGATATCAACCGGCTCGGCTCGTATCAACTGAGCGAACAGCTCGAGTCGGCTCGGTTGGGATGAGCCGATGACCCGAGCCGGCTTACTTGGAACAAGCCATCGACTCAGCTCAATTGAGCCGATGGCTCGAGCTTTCTCGGTTGGGATGGGTCACCTACTCGGCTCATGTGAACCGGTTCGAGCCAGCTAAGTTGAAACTAGTTCATCAGCACGTTTCGACTCAGCTCAACTAAGCCGATGGCTCAAATCGGCTCGGCGTGGTGAGCTGTTGGCTCGGCTCACTTCTCGATTCGGTTCGATATTGAATGAGCTGTAAGCCGCTCCGCTCGAGCCGTTGAGAAGCCCAAACCCGGTCCCAGCTGTTTTGAATATGTTTGGATGAAGCCTATAACTTTTAACAATTTTTGCTCGAGCCCGAATACTTGCCCCTTCGGAACTCAAACCCAGAACGTGACCGATGTCCTTGCCTCCTGAAGACTTCCAGAGGACCGAGATCGACAGTCAATTAGCTTTTACTATTCAGATACAAACCGTATATCTTTTAAAGGTTATACATGGAGTTGATACAATAATAATAATAATAATAATAATAATAATAATAATAATAATAATAATAATAATAATAATAATAATAATAACAACAATAATAATAATAATAATAATAATAATAATAATAATAATAATAACAGTTTTAAACTTGCCCTGAAATTTGGCAAAACTTACTTAAAAGTAGAGATTTCGGGGAAAGGGTTCCGAACCTTCAAGACACACCTCTGAAACTACCAACATTTTAAAATAGAATCTTTTATTGAAGTTTCATGTAGAAAGTATGTTTTGAGGAAAATAACTGTAATAAATATAACTGAATATCACGCGACAGTAAGGCATATAATAAACTAATTTTTAGAATATGCAGAGGTAAATATAAAAGCTTTGCTACAAAAATACCTACACAGAGCATAATTCAATGAGCTCTGAAATACAATGTAACGAAATAGCCTATCAGATTCAGTCTACAGAGCAATTGTTACTTTAAGAATGGACATACACTATTTCGAGAATCGAGACTAGACGGGAAATGTTTACGATACTTTTCGTCTCGTCTCGATTCTCATCTCCAAAGAGAGACGAAAATTTTGATTTAGCCCTGACCCGTCTCGAATGTAAAATGTTAATTCTCATGTTATTTTATTTGTTTTAGAAACGAAATGAGAAACTCCTCTTCTCGTGAGCAACATTAAACCAAACCGAAATATTCTTTCCAAATGTCACGTTTCTCCTTGTAATGGTATGACCTGAGCGATAATTTAGCTTCTAGCTTTTAATCTTCTACGAGATAATAATAATTATTATTATTACTATTTTTATTGTTGAAGATTTGATAGTTCAAGTATTGAATCATCCGAGTATTCAAATATCTGAATATAATAAAATGTATGTTATCGCTGATCAATAGCCATCAAAAATTCTAAAGTAAGAAAAAAAATTGCAACGTGCAACGTGCAATTGCATTCGCAGAAACACCTTGACCATTGAACCGCGATCGCTACGGGGTAAACGATCCGTCTTTACTCTGGTTACTTTAGGTTTCTTTGTCTCCGCTTGCAAACTTGTATGTTATATTTTTCGATTCAAAATGTCTTTCGTATTTCTTTTATGAAGTCGGCAAAGTTTATATTAATAACTTGAGTTTTTCTTAAACCACTGGTTCACAAGTTCGTTCTTTCTCCACACGAAACTACAAATATGACAGATTGAATTCTCATACTTCCCATTTCTTTCAAAGCAGTCGCCATTACCTGGTCAAAGTCTTATTTCCGCCACGATTCATATTAACCAAAATAAATTCATTTTTCGGAAGCGGAACATTCACTTTCCGGATTTCGCAAAATTATGGAATTCAGTTATACTCCGGAATTCAGAAGAATTTCAGAACTCGGAAAGAATCCGGAATTTAGAAAATTCCGGAATTGAGAAAAACTCCGACTTTCGAAAAAATCCGGATTTTCCGAATTCCGGAATGTTAACGAAATCAGAAATTTCTAAATTCCGGATTTTTCCGAATTCCGAAATTATTACAAAATTGGAATTTTCCGAATTCCGGAATTTGTCCGGTTTTACTTTCGGGAGTCCGAAAACTAATAATTCCGGAACGGGCTATCCCTAGTTTATACAC
Organism: Thermobia domestica; assembly: GCF_964235325.1. NCBI lineage: Eukaryota > Metazoa > Arthropoda > Insecta > Zygentoma > Lepismatidae > Thermobia > Thermobia domestica. The sequence goes on along the minus strand of NC_137471.1, from coordinate 148,012,353 downwards.
AACCTTTCAGAACACTAAGCTAGTAGCTGTCTACATACAAACAAGTAAAGCAAAGCATGTTGTATCCTGCAATAAGTCATGTATTAAAATCCGACATCATGACCTTTTAATTACATTATATGAAGAGCATGTAGGTCTAAATACCTCATGTATTACATATAATGTAGGTTTTACTCTTCCAGCAAAGAAGAAACATGTGATCATAGTATACAACCCACAGAAGTGATAGCTGGCAATACAGTGGTCGTAATCCCTAACGACACAGAGAGTGAGCGTTGCCATCGCCGCTGGTCTAGAGGCTAGCACGTGAGCCTTGGGTGTATGGAGTCTCGGGTTCGATTCTCGGCCGGAGAGCATCTATCATTTTTAACTGTTCTCGATGTTTCTGTGTTCGTGTTCCTGTCGTTATAAGTTATTAGAAAAAGCAAGTTAAACGAGTGAAGCAAGTAAAATTAGCAATAAGTAAGTTACTGAAACACGTTCAGTGAGTCAGTTAAAAAAAGTGGACAAAGCACTGGCTTTTCGCGCCGTCCATGCGAGTTCGAATCAATCTCGGCTTGATTTCGCTACAGGATGGATCTTCTCTTTGGTTTCATGTCAAACATGCTCACGTAATGAAAAGACGCTGTAGATAATAATAATAATAATAATATGAAATATTAGTATCTAACTCGTGTGTGTATTTCGACAATATAATTTTATATTATTATGTGGAAATAAGTAAGGCTGGCTGGCGCCCGCCTCCCTAATTTTTTCGATGCTCCTTATGGGTCCGCGGTGTCCAACGTTGATCCCATCCCACTATCACCTCCTGTTTTCTCGATATAAGCTATCGACATTTTGCCTAAAGAGGGCAGTGCCATGGCCCCATGAGTACCCATGACAATGACTCTTCGTTCCTTTTGCATTGAAATCGCTTACTTTTCTGAGTACTATGAGTGCATATTGTCCAACGTTGGTCCCATCGCTCTACAGTTTCCCGTTCTCTCGATATAAATTGCTAATATTTTGTTTGTAAGGGAGATATGGCGTTACAATCATTACGTGTGAAGAAGAACTGAGGAAGATATTGCCTTGGCACAAACAACACCTATTATTATTATTATTATTATTATTATTATTATTATTATTATTATTATTATTGTTATTATTATTATTATTATTATTATTATTATTATTATTTTACTTACCACAAATGTTGCCTACCTTTATTTGCAATGCAATGTGTTACTAAAAAGCAAATCAAATAACACTCCTCGCCATTCAGACTCCCGAACTCGAAATACATGATTTACAGTTCTCTGTGTTAGAGGAATGCACATTTATTATATTATTCTTTCAAATAACACGTTACACAAGTTACTTCACTTTCAATGTGTAATTTCGTATCATCGCTAACAATCATCTTGTTCCGATAGGAAAATAACCCCCTCCTGCAAAAAAAAAAAAAAAAAAAAAATTGACCGTAGCGAAAGGGTGTGAACCTTCTTTAGGCGATTAATCGGGGCCAATATTTCAATAAGTTTCTGCACACAAATATTTCAGTAAAAGAGGAAAACTTATTCAAACTTTCTGAATACCTATTTTTGGGCGAAATTTGGTTCTCTTGGAACTTTTTAAGAGTTTGAAGGACCACAATTTTGAACATTTTCATCTGATTATTCTGGTTAACGAACTCATCAAGATATTTCAACAATTAATGTTTGTGCCAAGTTTCCTCTCAATCCACTGAAAATTAGGGTGGTTATGGCATTCACAAATAGCGTTATATATATACGAATACATAGATAAATAGACACACAGAGGGAGAGAGAAAAAGTGTTTTTCTCCCTTCTCGCACCTGTGGTGCGTCAGAGCTAAACTGGGCCCCTTTGCAAAACGTATTGACCAGCCTAACCTAAACACAAGCCTCTTACTTGCTAACGTAGAAACGTGGTCGGGAGGTGTAAGGCATGTAGAAATTGTATTTTTAGTAACCATGAGTATGGTCGACTTCCATGTTTTTCCTTTTACTTTTTGCAGCTACTTCGGAACGTTCAATTTTTATTCTTTACTAATTGTAAATGGCATTTACATTCAAAATATGAGGAATTTTGGTGGCATTTGTTCGGATAATCTTCTCTTTCGAAATGAAGACAAGAACAAAAGCAATACGCAAAGACAAAAAGTATTATCAGTACTAAACATTACCAATAATAATTACTACGAAAAACTAAATACGACCTCTTTTAACATCTCTCATGAGTTGTATGTATTATTAACAAAAATTTTTAAAAATGTCCTTGCCGAGGATTCGAACTTGCGTCCTTTGCATTTGTAAGCTAGCACCTTCACAACTACACCAAGATCATGGCATAGGGATGGTTTAGTTGTCGGCGTATTTGTTGTATTTGTGTTTTGTGTTCCCACTTCGACAATTTTTACTCTTTTTTTGTAAGTTTAACAGCTGTTTCTGGCTTTCACTTTCGGTGTCGTCCTTTATTTACACTATGCACTATTCGTATTCACAGCTTGTGCCCCTCTGCAATGTCTTATTCAGATTAAGTTTTTCTTTTTGCCCCTCAGTTAACATTTGATTGATTTAATTCTCATACTCTCCACGGATGGAGCGCAGGAATGCCAGACTCGAAAAATAGGTGTACATTTACTTTCCTGACAGATCATACAAGTGTTCTGCCAAATTTGATTTTCGAATAAATTGCTTTCCACACTCTTCGCACGTATGTCGTTTTTCACCAGTATGTATTAACCTGTGTTCTGTTAAATTTTAACTTCGCCTGAATCCCTTTCTACACTCTGGGCATGTGCGAGGCTTTTCACCTGTATGTATTAGCATGTGTTCTCGCAAATCTGTTTTTCGATTAAATTGTTTTGGACAGTCTGGGCATGTATGAGGTTTTTCACCTGTATGTATTAGCATGTTTTGCCAAATTTGATTTTTCAATCAACAAATAATATTAAGCACGAATGGAATCGAAAAACGATTGCGTGTAAAATACGGCAAAAATTGGAAGATATTTGCTTGTATCATATTTGTTATTCTATCTTAAATGCTAGGTGTTTTTAAGCACTAACACGTTTTATTTTGTGAGAAACTCTAGTCTGATGCTATTGTTCTGTTACAGGAAATCTTTGTAGAAATGTGGAACTGACAATTATCAGAGTTTCCATATCAATTCTATTCCCCAAGCGAGAAAATGTTCTTTTCTTTCTATCAAATTGTATCTACATATAAATATATGGTATCAGTTTTAACGCAAAAGCGTACCAAGATACATATGTTACACTGGGGAACTCTATCGGAAATTTGGTGAATAGACAGTTTCTCCTTCTAACTCGATTGCAAGCTGAGAAACAGGTCTTACTTTAATAATATTAGTGTACTTCATTCATAGGCGTGTTCCAATATCCAATTTACTTCCATGATCACAGGAACAATTATAACTCACATAAATTATTATACATCCACAACGAATTTCCTTTACGATGTATCATCATTGGTATTGTGGAATTTTACAAACTAGTAAACTTTATTCACAAACATATGTATAAAATTCATTGAACGGGACGCAGGTTTAATGACATAATTTTTCATTCTTGAAGTAATACCGTATGCCGCGCTCCCCCCAATTTCTTGAACGTTAATATTAAAAAAATCTCGTGTAAGCAACGCACCTCAATTTTCTCAAAATATAAGTACTATGTATTTTTCATCCTACTTTTAATCATTAAAATCGTTATACACAGAGACAATCCAACAAAACTGTGATTGTTAACAGAAATCACTCCCGTGTCTAGCTTTCTTCGTCGCCGTCGTCTCCCGAGGAGCTGGAGCACGTATCACCATCGGACTGAATAAAGTCTTCGCTGGCATTGCAGCATTTTTAAAGCTGTGGACGACAAGATTCTCTGGAATTGAATTCAATGCTTCAATAATCCATTCGCAAAAAAGGGAAATGCAGGTTTCTTAATTCGACGAGTTGGCGTAGTTTCGTGTACTGCAGTCGCCATCCATTCAGTGCACAGTCGCCGCAAGTGGTTCTTGAAAGGCCGATTGATGCATATATCCAAAGGTTGCAGTAGAGATGTACATCCACTGAGAATAACAACGAAATCTCTGTGCCTTTTCTGAAGACGTTCACGAAAACTATCAAGAACCAACATAGTAGAAGGCAAACGGTGGAGGGCACCACGATGTGTCTCCCAAACACTGCAGCCAGTCTACTACCAACTCATTATCCATCCAACCTTTTCCTGTGCTCTTAGAAGAATTCCGCTGGGAAAATCCATTCCTTTTGGCAGTGGTTTTCGTTTGAACACAACAAAGGGCTGCAGTTTCTTGCCATCAACTAATATGCAAAGAATAACAGTACAAACAGCTTTTCGTTACCGCTTGTTACTACGGAGAATGTTCTTTGTCCCTTATTCTCCACAGTAACATCGAGTGGCATATCAAAAAACACAGGTGTTTGGTTCACATTGCCGATTTGCTCTAATGAATAGGCATTTTCATTCCGAAGTCTGATAACGTGGCGCTGGAACTGGATCACTTTTTGTTCGTATGTCTCTGGCAAATGCTGAGCGATTGTTGTTTTTCGTCTGAGTGAGAGACGATGTCTTTAGAAAAAAGTTGTATCCATCCTCTGTTGGCTGTAAGTCTCCTGGATTTAAACCCATTTCCCTGGAAATTTTAATGGCTTTCAATTGGCACATTTCTGTTGACACTGCGTACCCAAATTGTCTTTTGCTCATTATAAAGTTACGCATCTGCTCTTCTAGTGTGGGATACTTTACCTTTTTAACTCGAAAAGCCATATGATAAGCTTCTTTATTTTTTCTCCAATCCTGAATGCACGATTCAGATACGCCATATTTTCTACCAACGGCATGATTCCCATCAGTTTCAGTGTTGCTCCCGCTGTAAATGATCTTATCTTACTCGCGGCACACATGTTTATGTTCTTAATAACAGCACGTAAAACCACACAAATCACAGACTTTCATATATGGTATATCGGTAATCACCAACGTAACACGGGGTACTTGAATGTTTATAGTACCTGCTTTACCGAATAACAAATCCGACTGGGCTTCAAATACCACTAGTGCCATGTACTTACAAAAGGATACCCGAGCGCCAAAAGTGGCCATAGTAAGAATTTCCAAGTACACTGCAACCTAGTCGATTGTCATCAGATGCAATAGCCATCTATTGATCGTTATTGGAAACTAGTGCATGGTGGAAGACTTGACAAATGGATGGTAGTACATGTACGGTATTTTTGTGATCGGCCGATGATGTATATGTAAGAGGAAAGATGAGCTGTAAATTGTCATTTTATATTAAAACTTTTCTACTCTTGTAAAATTACTCAGAATATTCCAGTATTAGGTTTATAAAAACTCCACGTGATTTTAAATGCTTGGTGGCTCAGTCAATTCTGCATTTCCTCGTGTAAGCCGCGCACCCTGTTTTTTGACTTCGTTCTTGCACAGAAAAGGTGCTCGGCATACACGGGTAAATACGGTATATCATTACATAACAAAGAAGGAAGTTCTTCTCAATCGGCAATCGAACTCAAGACGTTACAGCTGTAATTCCGTTGTTTTACCACTTAGCTTATATCTCTAGCACGGGGATAGGAGCGGAAATATATTGCATACATATGAAAATAAACAAGTGTTCAAAAAACTCACAGAAAGACTTTGTTTACAGATGGACAAATACGATGATCAACTTAAATACATAAAACATTTGCGTTAGAGGTTAGCGTAACGTGTGGAAACGCAAGGTAAATGTGGGAATGACGAACCAAAATACAGCATTGCTTTAGTACCAGGGTAATAATTAATATCAGGATAAATTATTAAAGTGATGGCTATGAAGGAAAAAGGGGTGAAGGCGGCATGTTTTGTTAAAAAATTTACACAACTAGTGTCAAATATCTGTTATATTGCTACAATTTGTTATGTATAAGTGAGGGTATCAAATTGGTGGCATGTGTTACACATTTTATCAGTGAAAGTACCTAAGTTAAACACGTGGATATCTTATCCCTAAGAAGCTAAACCAATTGAGAAAAAAAATAACCTTCTCGCCATCTCTTATAGCTTCCCTATGAATACCTTATTCCAAAGATAATAGTTAATTCAACAATTTCCGGTTTCGAGAAAATGATGCGGGTTGTTATAAATGTACAATTCAGAAGTTGTATTCATTGCAAACACTTTTCGTCCCTACATATTACCATTTGTATTCTATGGTGATAAGATTTGAAAGCTGAAATACATAATTTGAACTACTTTAGTTTTAATGGGGTGTAAGGTAAAGGATGAAACCTATTCTTGGAAAAATAATTTAACTGAAAGACAACGCATTTGGATATCTTATGTGTTTCTTGTTCCATACCCTAGAAGCAAGTATTCAAACTAGTAGTAATAGTAGGTTTGAATCACTTTGTTTACGTAGTGTTTTCGAGTCAGGCTATATTCTATTGAGACGCTGAATGGTTTGTAGAATTAATAGCTTTTCGCTGTTTGATTACTGGTGGGACCACTGGTGGGCCCGCGTAGATTACTGGTGGGACCACCTCAACGAACTATGATTCGTTTCATAGATTTACAAAACCACTCTTTTATCCCTCAATCTTGATTCCAGGGCATGAATGAAAATTTCAGATGGCATGGAAAATATAAAATATAATCTCAATGTGCTAAGTTATAACTAACCGAAAAAGGGAGACATAGTAAATGATGAATTATACAGAGAACAGAATGAGCATGAGAGAAATTGTCATAGATAATACAGTAACAAACTGACCAAAACAAAGGGGAAATGAAGTCTATAATATTAATAACAAGTCTTATTATATTTAAAAGAAGACACATCTGCAAAATTTCTTCCGATTGCAAAGGTTGGCTTCGAGGTTCGAACCTGGTTTACTTTTTCCCGAAGCTGAACTTAACAGAATAGCAATAAAGAATGCCCTCGACCTTTGAGACAACATGTACCTTTCAGGAGTCAAGGAAAGGAAAATTTTTCTCAGGAAAATGCCAAACCCGTATTCCCTCGTTTTAAGCCTTCAATATCTGTGCAATATTTGATTCACTTAGGTTCACTTCTTCTTATCTTTCGGGCGTCAACTTTCAAAAGTTTGGGTGGGTCCCTTGCCGCCTAAAACCGTTTTCCCGCAGACCATAAAAAACCCGTATCCCTTTATTTTTTGCGTATTGTCCACACAAAAGGTTGTGTGGCAATTCTTCATGTCCTTTACACACATCTGACATACTAGCACTTTTCATATTTCGTGATCAAAGGTTTGGAGGGGTCGGCGCCCCACGCTTTTCGTTTTCCCCAGGAAAATACGAAACTCGTATTCCCTCATTTTATGTCTACAATATCTGTGCACAATTTAATTCACTTCGGCTCACTTCTCCTTACCTTTCGCGCATCAACTTTCAAAACTTTGGGTGTGTTCTTTTGCCCCCTACAACCGTTGCTCCGCAGAAAATAAAAAAAACGTATTCCTTTATTTTTTGCGTGTTGTTCATACAGAAAGTTTCTTTGGAATTCTTGGTGGGCTTCACATACACCTGACAATATGTTACTAGCACTCTTGATATTTCGTGATCAAAGGTTCAGAAGAGTCCGGGCAACAACTGTTTTTTTAAGGTAAATACGAAACTCGTATTCCCTGGTTTTATGTCTACAATATTTCTGCAAAATTTCATTGACTTCCGTTTACTTTTTCTTACTTTTTGGCGTCAAATTTTAAAATTTTGGGATGGGTTCTTTTGCCACATAAAACCGTTTTTCCGCAAAAAAAAAACCGTATTCCTTTGTTTTCAGCGCATTATCCATACAAAAGGTTCAGTGCAATTCTTCATGTCCTATACACACATCTGACATACTGTTAGTAGCACTTTTGATTTTTCGTTATCAAACGTTTGGAGGGGTCGGCGCCCCACTCGACTGTTTTCTCTAGGAAAATACGAAACCCGTATCCTCATTTTACGTCTGCAACATCTGTGCAAATTTCATTCACTTCGGCTCATTTTTTCTTTTCTTTCGGGTGTCAACTTCAAAATTTTGGGTGGGAGATTTTGACCCCTAAAAAGTTTTCCGCATAAAATAAGAAACCAGTATTCATTTATGTTTTGGTTATTTTCCATACACAATGTTTCGTTGCAATTCTTCATGTTCTTTACACACATCTGACATACTGTTACTAGCGCTTTCGATATTTCGTGATCAAAGGTTTGGAGGGCTCGGCTCCTCACCCAACGTTTTTCTTCAGGAAAATACGAAACTCATACCTTCATTTTACGTCTGTAATATCTGTGCAGAATTTCATTCACTTCGGCTAATGTCTTCTTACCTTTCGGGCGTCAACTTTCAAAATTTTGGGGTGGATTCTTTTGCCCGCAAAATAATTTTTCCGCATAAAATAAGAAACAAGTATTCATTTTCTTTTTGCGTATTCTTCATACAAAATGTTTCGTTGCAATTCTTCATGACCTTTACAAACATCTGACATACTGTTACTAGCGCTTATGAAATTTCGTGATCAAAGATTCGGAGGAGTCCGTGCCACACTTAACCGTTTTTTTAGGTAACTGCGAAACCTCTATACCCTCATTTTATGTCTACAATATTTGCGCAAAACTTTATTCAGTTCGGTTGCGCAAAACTTTTCTTCCCTTTTGGCGCACAAATTTCAAAAAATTTGGGGTGGGAACTTTTGCACCATAAAACCGTTTTTCCGCAAAAATTAATTCCGCGTAATTTTTGTTTTCAGCGCATTTCCCATACAAAAAGTTTCATTGAAAGTCTTCATTTCCTTTACACACATCTCAGATACTATTAATAGTATTTTTGAATTTTCGTTATCAAACGTTTGGGGGGGAAGCGGCGCCCCAGTCTTTTCGTTATCAAACTTTTTTCTCTAGGATATTATGAAACTTATCCTCATTTTACGTCTGCAGTACTTGTGCAAATTTCATTCACTTCAGTTCATTTCTTCTTCTTATCTTTCGGGTGTCAACTTTCTAAATTTTGGGTGGCAGCTTTTGACCTTTAAAACAGTTTTCCTCACTAAATGAGAAACTCGTATTGATTTATTTTATGGTTATTTTCCATACAAAATGTTTCGTTGCAATTCTTTATTTCCCTTACACACTCCTCACATACTCTTACTAGTACTCTTGATATTTCGCGAACAAAACTTTGGAAAGGTCCGTGCCCTTTTCAACAATTTTTTCTAGGAAAATACGAATCCCGTGTTCACTCATTTTACGTCTACAATATGTGTGCACAAGTTCATTCATTTCGATTCAGTTGACTTTGCTTTTCGTTCGTCAACTTTCAAAATTTTGGGTGGGTGCTTATCCCCGTAAAACCATTTTTACGCAGAAAATAAAAAAAAACAGTATTCGTATGTTTTTTGAATATTATCCATACACTAAGTTTCGTTGCAATTCTTCATGTTCTTCACATACATCTCACATACTGTTACTAGCATATTTGATATTTCGTGATCAAATGTTTGGAGGGGTCCGTGCCTCACACAACCTTTTTTTGCAGGAAAATTCGAAACTCAATTTCCCTCATTTTAAACCTACGAAATCTGTGAAATATTTCACTCACTTCCGTTCACTTCTTCTTACCTTTCTAGCGTCAACTTTAAAATTTTGGGGAATCGCGTCACTTCAACAAACTATCGAGGAGGAATGGCGAAGACATAGTTCAGGCGTAGAAGAGGAAACAGAACTGAAGCGGCCATACAATTCTGCTCAATCACCAAGCTTAGATGGAAGGCGCAAAAGAAGTGATTCCAGCGGTACATACTGTGGAAGAAGTGCCCTCAATAGTACGGCGGCTTCTCTGAGCAAGGAACCTAAAGTGCACCTAAGTTATCGGAGAAGACGGAGGAGACGGATCAAGACCAGTTCGTCCGATGAGAGCGGGTATTCAGAAGATGGATGGCTCCCGAAGACGGCAAGGAGAAGGAACCGACAAAGACAGCTTCCTTCTAATGGGAACGAGAATGGAAACGCCAGAAGACTAACGAACCGTCGCGGAGGCTATTCGGAAGTAGCTCAGGACTATAGGGAGGAAATGAAAAAGGAAGAAGACGAAGAGGATTTGAAATTGCGATTAATGGATATAAAATCGGTCACGCACTATCCGCCAGAGAGAGGTGATTTGTCAGCTTAACCATTTATAATACAATTTGAACGAGAGTGTGCTCTAATGGGTGTGCGAACTAGTCAGGCGCTTAAGGTATTACCGTTCATACTAAGAGACGCAGTGCTGTCATGGTATTATTCAAATGTGAATAAATTCATCACATATGTATACTTCAAGCAAATGTTTTTAAGACATTATCATTCAGAAGACGTGACATGTGCTAGGCTAACGCGCCTTAAGACTGTACCATTCAACCCTAAGGTTGATGGGAGTGTTGAACGTTTTGTTACAAATAGATTTTGTCAGATTAGCGACTTGGATTCCCAGAGCAGTGAAGCCCAGATTTGTAACACCGTCATAACTTTGCTACCAGTTCAGTATCGGAGAAAGTTGGTTTCGACACGAGGCCAGGAGTTAGCAGAAATTCTTGAAACAGTCCGACGACTTGAACTGTTTCACGGCACATGGGAAGCAAGACGGAAGACAGGAAGAAATGGCGCTAGAAGGTGGGAGAACGGAGAAGAGTTCATCACTTCTAAAGCTAAAGTAGGAGCTATATGGAAGGACCAGGTGGACAACAAGACAGAGCCTTTGAACCCAAGACAAGAATCAGCGGACGAAGGACGAGAGAACTATCGACGCGGCAAACGAGGCGGTCGTGCACGTTCTTGGAGTTGAAATAGACGGCCAGGAAGGAAATGGTACACACACGAAGAATACGAAAGAGATGATCCGAGATCTTCCCAAGAGGATATTCAACACCGCTGGGATCCTCGAGGAAGTCCAGATTCAAAAAACTAAATGAAGTATCCACCTCGCGGGTCAAAGGTAGGTACGACTTGTGTTGTGAAAAGACCCATGAAAAAAGTGTAAGTGAGGATATACCTGAGGCGTATAGTGATGTATATAATCCTTTATGTGTACGTGAGTATGAGTGTAGGAATGAGGTCAATGTTTTTCGAGTTAAATTTCAACGTATAGCTGGACAAGAGTGGGAGTATAACACAGATTGTGAGAATATTGATGACGTGAAGACTGACTTTGAATGAATAAAAGAATGGTTTGGTATCATACGAGTGTGTGTGTTGGATGAAGTTGTGCAAGCACTTGTCGATAGAGGTGCGAAGGTGAGGTTGTGTAGTTTAGAATTATGGAGAAAGGTTACGAAGATTATATCACATCCGAAATTGAAACCAGCACCCCACGAATTTCTTGTCGATTATAGTGGAACCAGGAAGAAAATGGAGAAAGGAGAAGTATATCTTCCTGTAACAATTAAGGGGATACAGACGGATGTTCGAGCTTTTGTGGTGGACGGACTCAACCAAGATCTTCCACTGGGTCGTGATTACATGAGCAAGTTTCAAGTCAGAATGAATTTTGGAAATGGCATGGTAACCATTCAAGCTGGGGAGCAAGAAGTCGTAGTACCCATGGTTGAAGCGAAGAAAGAAAATACATGTAATAATATGATTAATGAGTTGGGTGTGGGTTACCATTTTCCTGAAAACGTCATAGAAGACGAGTGAATGCGAATGCCATCCAGAGGAAGTATGCGGCTCAAAGGTATGTGGATGCGATTATGAAGATCTGAGAGATGTTTTAAATCAGTGGAACAGCGTATTGATGCAACAAGAAGATTCGCATAATGTAGTTAGTTCAAGGCAAAGAGAAGATTGCAACCTGAGACGAGTTACGCTTGCACAAATAAAGGATCAAGCTCTTGAGGAATCTTTGTATGACCCGCTTGTTCAGGAGATCCAATGTTCGGCTTGCGGTCCAAAGAGAGTGGAAGTCAGGGAAAAAGCGACTGAAGAGAGTCTGTACGCTACCCTAGAAGAAGTGAGAGAAGTGGTTCAGAAAGCTCCTATTGCTCCGGAACAAAAGGAAATGTTCAATGTGCTGATGAAGAGAAGAAAAGTTTTCGCCCATTTCCCAGGAAAATGTAACAAGTTTAAGTATATAATCCAGGTTACCACTGAAGATCCAATCGTGAAACGCCCTTACCGAATTCCACTCTGTTATCGAGATAAGGCGAGGGAGCAGATCCAAAAATGGTTGTGTCAAGGTATCATTGAGCCTGCAGCGTCAAAACTTCACCATCCCCTGATAATAGAAAGAAGAACTCGGATGAGGTTCGAGTCTGTCTTGCTTTGGTTCAACTTAATAAATTCGTATCTTTAACAAATCTGAAGGTTGAACGCCTCGATGACCACTTTGCAAGATTTAATTATATGACCTGTGCAACGTCCCTTGACCTGGTGCATTCCTACTGCCAGATCGAGTTAACTGAAGATTGTAGGGATCTTGTAGCATTCTCTTTTGAAGGCCAGATGTATCGTCATTGCAGAGTACACTTTCGTTACAAGAATGGTGGAGCCTGTTTAATAGCTGCGTTGCAGAGAGTGTTGGGAGTTGCTATTCTTGAAAAGATCTTACTGTATATAGATGATATTTTCATTCCCGGGACTGATCCAGTAGCTCATATCGAGTTGTTAGATCAAGTATTGTATAAGTTAAAGGAAGCAAATGTGACATTCAATTTAAAGAAATGCACATTTATGGTATCTGCGGCAAATTATTTAGGTTTCGTGGTAACACCGGTAGGAATAGTGAAAAATCCAGAGTACGTGGACATAGTTAAATCATTGCCGAGGCCAACAACTATAAAAACATTGCAAAGGACCTTAGGATTTTTTCAATGGTGCTCCAAGTTTATACATTATTTTGCTCGTAAGTGAGAACCTTTATACCAGGTGCTTAAACAAGCGAAGAAATGGACCTGGTTGCCTGAACATACGAATTGTTTCGAGGAAAAAAAAAATGAGATCTGTAAAAATATACTTTTGGTGAATCCAGATATGTCAAAAGACTTCATTATCATAGTCGACGGCTCGACTATTGGGACTGCTGCTATTTTGACACAAGAGTAAGAAGATGGGAAACGAGTTATTGGTTTCACTGGACACATACTTAAGCCTTGCGAATCTTGCTATACCATTACCGAAATAGAGATGTTGGGTGTTATGAAGGCTATAAGAAAATGGCGTAATTTATTGACCGGGCATCATGTGATCGTACAAACTGACCATCAAGTATTAGTGCCTTTAAGAGCATAAAATATTGGAATACAAGGCTGTATCGGTGGTGTATCGAGATGCAAGATGTGGAGTTGGAAATCCAATACATATCAGGAGTAACCAATGTAGCAGCGGATACTTTGTCTCATATTACCGTTTGCCAAACACCTAGAATTGTTACACTTTTGAATTTTCATGTCCTTCCAGGAGATTTAGCAAATATGACCAGTGAGGATTGAAAGCAATACCATCGTGAAGATCCACAGTTAATGAAGTATATTGATGCAATGGAGCAAGATCAGACCTATGTATCAGAAATAAGTTGGGGTAAATCTGTACGACTGTATTATAAGATCCAACATGGTGTGCTGTTAAAACGTGTTTTTCATTTGAAAGATAAATGGTGGATAGTTGTACCCAAAAGTTTAGTAAAGAGAGTACTGAGATGTTACCATGATGACAGGGGTCATTTTGGATATGCGAAAACACTCACAATGCTTCTAGAAAATTTCGTTTTGGGAAGACATGTATACTGATGAGCGACAATACATCCGCAATTGTGTATTGTGTATGAGACACAAAGCTGATCCTCATCCTCTCTCAAGGAAGGTACAGTCAGTCACCGTCTCGAGAGCCCGAGAGTTACTATCAGTTGATGTAGTAGGGAAGCTTTCAACCAGCAAGTCAAACATGGCATATGTGTGAACGTGCATGGATGTGTTTACCAGGCATCTAGTAGCGTATCCAATGAGACGAGCTACAACTGCTGCCATTCTGAAATGCCTGGATTTGTATTTTATGCATTTAGGTATTCCGGACGACATTATATGTTACAACGGTCCATGTTTTGTATCTAGTAAGTTCCTAGGGTCAATGGCTAGTAAGAAAGTTAAAGTGTATCACTCCACACCATACCATCCTGAAGCAAATCTTGTGGAGAGGATGCATAGAGAAATGAATAGGCTTTGGGGGTTGTATTGTGCTGAACAACATGTGGATTAGAGTAAGCACTGGTGGAATATCGTTATGTTAGTCAATTATACTATTGTGGAGAATCTGAACGTTGCTCCAGTCCAAGCACATCTAAACGTAAAGGATGTAACGCCTGTGATGAAACGACTGTTCCAAGAGGAGACTGAAGACGGGAATTCGTGGGACAACCGGCTACTTATGATTGCACACCGTATCTTATATTCCTCAGGACACATCCTATCAGTGATGCAGCAGCACAGCAGATAAAAAAAAAGATGTTTTATCTGTACCCAGGGCCATACTTATGTGTTCGTAAGACAAGTATTAAGGTTGTGGAGCTGATTGATCCGAACAGTAGGAAATCGATAGGACACCGATCCGAACATCAGCGTAAATTGTGGAAGCCCACTAAGGAAGAATACTCGAAGAATAATTCAACCACATCTGCTCTTAAATTCTCAAATTGTTTAGTCAACTCTTTTTGATTTGATTTTAATATTTGGTTAGTTGCATCCAAGTCTGCAGATAACTTTTTCACCGCTTCGAGCAGTGTTTCCATTTCACTAACAGCTGACGTAAAATATTATACCACAAAATTTATCGCATTGAATGGCATTGAATACGAAACATCGGAGTTCAAAAATTCGCTTTCTCCCCACTAAAACATCTGTCTTAGTTCAGTGCGTCATTTTGTAAGGGGAAGTGGTCCTAGGTTCAATATTTAATCGTTCCTGTTTGAGAAAGCCAGATGTAAGAGTATTGGGATTCGAACCTTGGATCTCTTTTGGAGTCTCCCTTAAAATATCATTCATTTGTAAAAGACTAATAGATCCAATAAGGAACTGGCAAGTAAACAAATAGTCTCACTCCCACGATCCTGGGATTCGGGCGTTATACATATCAGAGGCATATGCCGTATACCCACCGTCGCTGGTACGTCAGCTTCAAGATACACTAGTAAATACCTGTAACAGAATACAAATGGGACAGCAATGCATGTTTTACGCCAGATGGATAGTGGGAGACGAAAGTAATGTTTGCCCTCCACTACTTAGAAGTACTTACCTGTTTAATTTTATTCTAGGCCATGTACACTTTTAGAAGATAATATCCTTTATTTGCTGAGAAAGAGACAATAGGAATCGCATACTTTGAGGTTGTGAGATATTACTTTTCATTGCATATTAGAAAAAAAGATATTTTGCAAAACACTTATATTTAACTTTTAACTTCAATGAAAATAAAACATTTACAAACGTGTGAGAACATAAAAACACAAGATTTCACTTAGAAAAAGATGGCCCAATTACTGTGGTATACGAACCGATACGATACCGAAATAATACGCGAAGTTTACGACCGAACGAATATGATGAAGCGGTTAGTGGCTATGCAGTTCACTAGAGACACTTTACTTCCATCGCTGTATAAAGTTCACAAAACATATTTTCTTTCATTAGGAGGCGTAAAAACTATTATTTGAACAGTAGATTATCAGGACCTGCACAATACGAATTTTCATTGCTTTCTTCCTTATACAACACTTCTATATGATGCGAATTAATATCAGAGAGTGTGAGTTTAATACGTAGTATTACTATAACATTATAAAACACTGACTTTCACATCTTGAAAGAATGATACTCTCTCCTTTGAGAGTAGTTGGAGAACAATCTTGCCTGTTCTCAAAGTAGAAACATTTGCACCTTCACATCTTGAAAGAGAATGTCCTCTCCCTCGGTCCTCTTCCTGCGTCACATAGTTGCCAGTTAGCAGCGCAAGAATACACTGACAAAACTAAAATATAGTTCGTAGAAAACATTAAGTTTTGACTTTATTCTATTGCTAATAATATATAATGGATGGTTCATAAGTTAATAGAAATCACATTAACAACACTGATTGTTCCAATAAGTTATGGAACTGACGATTATTGATAGAATTCTCATTGTCACGTAAAAATCTGTCATCGTCATGAGGACTTGTGCGTGGGCGTTGATTTCGAGAGTAGCAAAATTCCTCTTCGTAATATGGGCTGACGGGAGGAAGCAAGACTGTCTGGAAAAGTGAGGCACCTTTTGGGTGACAAATTCCTGAGCATTGTTCTCCTCCAAGTGTAAGCTGGTTGCGTTGTATTTCTAAGAATTGACGCTGGGGAAATACGAGGGTTGATTTAAAAATTCATCCCAGTCCATACCGTTATACTGTTTACGTCAAAATATTGTTCACTTGTGGTGAGGAATATCCGTTGTGTATATGAATACAGTTTTGTGATAGAATGTTGTAATATAGAAACAAATATAATAAATAAATACACATGGTTTTCAATAACAAGTTTACGCAAGTGTATTCTGAAAGTTGAGAGTCTTGCATCATCTATCTACGTCCACGCTACGTCTAAGAACTTCGTGAATAACATCAGTGTGGGCGTTTATATTGAAGGCCTAAATGGTGAGTTGTCGATTACGACCCAAGGGTGTTGTAGTATTAATATTGCTATTCTTATTTGAGTTCACTATCTCTTGATACACTGTTTTCGGAGCGTGCGCTCCGGCTACCGAGATTCCGGGTAACGGGAAGTTATTAAGAATTTGTTTAATATTTTAATCACCAACACCCTCCACCGTTACCGTTAACGTTACATAAACTCATGTTGAGGTTGCGCTCGCGCGTATTCACCATCCTTGACGTTTCTCTCTATTATGCTTACAAGCACCTGTACCTATTGCCAGGAATTCCTGTGGTGATTCATGTATGAAACATGGCAAAGATTATTGGAAACAAACAAATACACAGAATAAATTTTACTTGAACAAAAAACATTGTACACTTCACATTTACTTACGTGCACCTTTTATAAATATAATTTCGTTGATACATTTACTTTGATATTCCTTAAATACCTTCCTTTCTATTTTTAGCCCATTTCACTTTATACGAAAAAAAATTAAATAAAAAGAGCGAGGGGTTAATTCTAAATTATATGATATATTGTCGTAGGCGGCTTATTTTGAGGTTGGTAATATATGACCACTTAGCACACGTTGGTTCACTAAACACTTTTCTGCACTACACTTTAATAACAGAGGATTTAGGGAGATTTGGTGTTATTCCATTGAAAAGGAATCTAATTCCGTTTTCTTATACTGATGACGATTTCGTGGTTCCATTCTGGTTACTTCGGCTTTCATCTTCCCATTGCGAAGTTTATGGTAAAATCACTAAATATTCGATAATTTGATGGTACATCAAATGGATTTATTTTTTGAAATAACTTATACCATCTTGCAACGAATATTAACGTAATCTACTACGAAGATTAAATTGTCTTATTAAACGAACGTGAATGTAACTGGTTCCTAGGACGAGCGTCCATGTCATTTTAAGTAATTTGCATAAAATTGACATTTGTTCACTAATCTTCACAAATCATTTATATCTTGAAACTTATATCTCCGAACCTTCTAGTATATTAATTCCACAACACTATAAGTACTGAACAATTTCTTTGCAGATTTTCATTGCATTCGGTATGCCTAGTCGTTAGTTGAGTTCACGATGTCTTCCTAATGCGGTCTTTCGCGCCATCAACTACAATGTTGATTTTCCTACGCTTGTTCATAATAGTGCGTAGTGTTACAATATTGTTGGATGACATTCGCTCATAGTTAATAATTGTATTATGGAGTTTTATACCTACTTGCCGTAAAAGAAAAACAATTAAAATATCAAAAATAATAGAAATGAACATCGATGACATTAAATATCGTCGAACTAGTTATTTTATAGTATTACAGCCACTTGTTTTAAAGTATCACAGCTCAATGTCTTCTGAGCACGTAATGTAAGTCACCACTGCACAGCGTTGCCATCACGTTGAAAATGATAGAACCATAACATAAGGTTTGCGTCAACGTATTGTGCAGAGAGCCTTATTCCACTCCAGATGAAGCTGAACGGGAATTTAAACGAATGGAATGGGAGTGAGAGAGGACACACGCTTACAATTTACGTCTAAACGTTACTCCTCCTTTGTGAATTATCATTTTCAAAATTGGTCTGGTACTTTTAATCTGCGCTCCCATTTCTACCTAAATTAATTTAGCTCGATTACAGATTTTACAAGTGATATTTCTGTTTTTACCTTTGATATTTTCTATAGGCATAGATTTACCTCTTAATTGATATATTTTATATTCAACATGTTACTCTAGTCATTTTTACAAACATATCTTCTCCTTAAAGTTTACACATACTTAAGTGCCTAATCCAGGGAAAAATTAGAAAGAATATGATACCAAACATCAGTGAAACTCTGAAGTGAAAATTAAGTGTTTTCTATGATCTATATTTTAGTTTGGTAGTGTGTTCCTACGCTGCTTAACTAGGAACTATGTGAGGCATCACGAAGCGCGTCAGAGTGTATACATCTTTCATTCGAGTTAGGTGTATTAAAGTGACACTCTCCACGTAAACCATTGAAGTGCATAGGATTCTAGTGTTTAGGTTATTAAACAGAACCAAAAATGGTTTCTAGCATCGTAATGTTAAAATGCAACTTAAGAAATCGTAACAATTTCATCTATCAGTAAATGATGAAAACAGCAAGACAATACAGTGAAAATTCACAATACGCAGTTCCTGACAGTTTACAGACCAAACCATACTTTTCACGCATCCTAATGGAAGTGAAATATCTGCAGTGAACTTTTAGCACCGTTCGAATCACCGCATCCGCCGATCGCGAATATCGTGCTCGTTAACAGTACCGTCCCGTGATCGCATCATTTATGGGCCAATTCGGTTTTGATTGAAATATAATCAATAATTTGAAAATATTATTGTGTTGTTTTAAAGTCATATGTGATTTGTTCAGTGAAAGTGAATATTAATACAAATTTTACCTACAAAAATATCCAATCATATGTGTATTTGATAATCTTGTGCTTTCTTCTTAGTGGCTGAAAGATATCTACCTAAATGAATACTTAATTTGATCCTGGATTTGAGTAAAGTATAGTATCTCCAAAGTGGATCAAACCAAACATTTATTTGTATTCCGCTGCTCATCTGGTGTTAAATTAGCGTATGGATCCCGTGTTATATATTTTCTTAAAGGTTTTAATGATGTTGTCCGCAGCTTAACACGGCAGTGATGGTGGAAACACGGCAAATATCTAGTTTATTATTACGCCCGGATCCAGAGACCGTGGGAGAGAATTCCTGTTATGTTGTCAGCATTTCAGTTCGTTAATTTTATCTTGTGATCCCACTCGACCGTGGAACTGAATAATATCTTGAAGTGGTTTTCTCAATTGAAAGGTTCAAGGTTCGAACCGTATTCTTATATCTGGCTTTCCCAAACTGGGACATGACTTTTTCGAACCCAGCACTGTTATATCTGAGATATACAGGATTCCAACCCCAACTCCCATTATACACTCACCTAGTATTCATCAGTACTCTAGATTTCAGATCTTGTACTCAATCGATGTACTAAAAAATGAACATTCTCGACGTTACATATCTTCTAGATATTTCATCCACTTGTTCAATCTTCTAAATTATTATAAAATATATCCTTTGGACCAAGCATATCCATCTTCTATAACAAAACAGACTGCTACGGGCTACTAAGGGGAGCTTTGAAACTCACGTAGCCTTTCCCTTGACTTAAGGGGAGGTTGCGGGCTGATTTGACCCTGTGTGAGAACTCTGCAACGCAAATTATCATGTGTCGCGTACGTGGCCCTTAAGTAGCCCACAGAATAGCTATGCATATGGCTCTTCGCCCGCATACAGAAAACACTCCGAAGTGATGAACCCTGCATTTGTGTCGTCCTCCCCCTGACCCATCTGCCACAAACAAAGAAAAAATATGATTTCGTTTGTACTACATCTGTTCTAATTCGTTCCAAAGCAACAGAATTAGTTATGTTATACTCTCCAAGTAAATTGACAATCAATAGTAGTGGGGCTAGAACGACTTGATCAACCGTGAAATCATCAGTAATGTAAGAAAGCATTTTAAATCGTTTGTGGTCCATTTCGTCTATTTTGTTCTACACTATCAACGTTTGTTATTTAACCATTACAGAAAAATTAAGAAAAATAATTGTGGTGACGCTAGAAAGAGGGCGCCCTGCCCTCCCACATCCTTGAAATCAACGGTTTATATATATAGATATATATATATATATATATATATATATATATATATATATATATATATATATATATATATATATATAGATAGATAGATAGATAGATAGATAGATAGATAGATAGATAGATAGATAGATAAATATAAAGACTTAATCGTTTGCTCTAATTTGTTCTAGAGTATCACAGTTTGTTCTATAACCGTTTCAAAAATAAAGAAAAATAATTGTGGTGGGGCTACAAAGACGTCGACCTGGCCCCCACACACCGGCGCAAATCTGTCTTCAACATTGGGGGGACGGGAAAGACCGTTCCTATAATATACATATATATATAACCGATGTTTAAATTTTTTAGAAGTTTATAAGCAATCATGTTGAGGATCTAGGGAGTAGAATTGTCTTCAGAGGCGTATTTAGGGGGCTATGGGGCTCAAGATCCCCTGAAATAAATTTGTTAGTTTTTCGCATTTCTCGTACTACAATAATCTCTCTTACCATTTCTAAGAGTGTCATTGATTTTCCATTTTCTTATGCTCTTTGTTCAGAAATAATACTGTATTTGTCAAATTTCATTGCATGTAAGAACTGAGTCATTTTGCTCTTTCTTTCGTTCTTTCTACTTTTCTGTACCTTTTCTTGATGTTATTTTCTTTCGTTTCGCCTATGATATTTTATCGGCCGTTCTCAGTTGTGATTCAAGTCGACCGTCATCAGTAACACCAAAACTAAGAGGAGTTGATAAGTGAAACTGGTATTCCACACCAACTTGCCCGGATATCAACATGACGGGACTTTAGTTATTATAACAATGAAAAAATTATATCGTTTGGTTATTTTTAAAAGAAGGAAATATTTGAATTAAAGAAAATTAAAACAGGGAAATAATTAGCCCGGGAAATTAGGTAGGCCAAGAGGGTGCTTCCTTTTTCTTGTATGAATAGAATAAAGGGTTAGATTCACTCCAAAATTTTTGTATCATATTATATAGCATTCTCAAACTCAGGTAGGCAATATCCTTCCCTGTGTTGGGCATAGACCCTCGAAAAAAATCCTAAATACGCCTGTCTTAATATTGGGAGGTGAGCAGATTTGAGGCTTATTCTAGGGAAGGGAGATGAGACTCATATTACGGTAGATGAATCTGATTTCTGAAGTGAACCTGTTGAAGAGAATATAATGTATTAGGCGATGTAGATGAAAATGAAATGAAATCTTTAATTTTACGTCCCACGCATATGCCAGTCAGGCTAAAGGAGACGGTGATGATGAGAAATGAATGAAATGGTGGAATTAAGAAAGTGGGAGGAAACGGGGAACCCCGAGAAAAACCAGGAGTTCGGCGTTTGTCTTCCACAAAGTCCACACGGCGTCAGACGACAAAGAAGAAGTAGTAGTAGTACTTATCAGTATTACAAATCACTGCCGTGAACACATTCTGAACTCTGAATACATGAATACTTACAATTGGTATGTTTCTAATTAGGCATCCACAAAAATCCACGTTATAATTGGAAAACAAATTGAGTATTCTAAAGCAACAAAATTACTTGGTGTTTACATCGATGATGATTTGTCTTGGCAAACCCATGTTAAAACATTAAATAAAAAATTGACTACTTTATGTTTTGCGTTCTTTAGGTTACGAGATACAGTTTCACGAAATAGCTTATTATCGATATACTATGCAAAAGTCCAATCACTCCTCAGTTTTGGAATTATCTTTTGGAGATCAGCCGCATGCAGTCAGGAAACATTTTGGATACAAAAGAAAATACTACGAATAATATTCAGACTAAATAAAAGAACATCATGTAAACAAATATTTAGAACACAAAAACTTTTAAAACTTCCAAGCCTTAACATATATAAATGTATACACTGAAACAAAACAAAGAGATGTTTATACAAACAAGAGATATTCATGCATACAACACGCGGCAACTAAACGACATTTACGTAGTACAACAAAATTACTCTAAGTACCAAAAAAATGTTTATTTAAATTGTACGAGACTTTATAATATATTACCATCACATTATAAAGAGGTAAATTTTAATACTCAAAACAAAATTCGTACTCTGTTACTTTCTAAAGCATATTATTCAGTTCAGGAATTTGCAAATGATAACGATGTATGAATATGATGTAATTATGTAACAAATTTAACATGTGATGTTTATTATAATTTTGTACTTCAAATGGTGTAATAAGCTGTAATTACAATTTGATTTATATGCATGACAACCGTAGAACTTATAGGAGATACTCTACATATTGTAAGTCAAAACAGGCTAAATAAATAAATAATAATATAATAATATAAATAATGACCTGCAAAACTATGAAGAAAGAATATCAATTATGTATGACGTAACAATACTCTTATCTGAGCAAAATGATGATAATCTAAATAGCATTACAGGAATCGTTACAGAAATATGACGCATGTTATATTATCTTGAGATAACAGATGTAACCTTAAGATTGTGGAGAAAAATATTCCAGTAATTTAATTCTTCTCTTTGCTTCTGAAGTATCCTCTTTCAAAAGAAAAATTGGTACACGGGGAAATATGTAGGAGCAGACCATGGTTCGTCCAGGAATACATTAAACTAGAGGAGAAGAGAAACAGGCAAAATTACGTTGACTACAAAATTCGAAACAAATAACTACACAAAATTTCGTTGACATAAGGCGGGAAACTTCGAAAAATTTTAAAACAAAGAAACGCGATTTTTCTTTCACTTCTCCCTCTCTCTCACGTACACACGCACTTCATGTGCGTGTGCAAGTTCAAAGTTAACAAGGAGAAAGAGGCCGATACCCCTGGTCTGGAAAATGTAATTAACTGATAACTTCAGCGTCAAGTTTTTTGTGCTCTGGGGATAACATATCCAGTCCTGGTCACCTCTGAAACAAATACTGTTTAAACGCAAGATAACAAGCAAAATATCGTTTTATCATCTGGGTTACCGAATCTCTGTTGAATTACCGGGTCACTACGGGTTTGAATCCTCGACCCAGTTGTGGTCCATAAGCTGAACATCATCGGACTGACACTATGATCCGTTTGAGCTCTAGCGTGTTCATTCTCTGTGTACAAATTACGTTATACCCGCAAGAGATGAAAATGATGCTGGATATTCGAAACACATAAATCTTAGGAAAAGACTAGAAAATGGCCATTTCTTTGGTTACTTGAAAACAAAATTTTATTTATACTAGTTCGATATAAATTTGTTTCCATCTTATAATTCAATGTGATTTATTCGTGTTGAAATTAGAAACATGCAAAATCTTCTGCATCCATAAGGAACATCCCATTTTCCATTTGAACATTTGAAACTTTTCAATATGATACGGTTTGGACTTTTAATATAGGATATACTGATAAAAATTTACCAATAAAATGAATTCATACAATTTTATCTTTCTTCATTTTTTCTTTTTTTTTCATTTTGCATTAGTTATCTTGAATGGAAGATATGACCTACCTACTGGGTTTATTAGAATGTAGTTTGCATCAGTACGTCCAATGAACACTACCGAACCACGGAGAAACAAAGTATGTACGTTAAACTGTTGACATTACCTTAGATGTGTCTGTGAGATCTACAGTTCTACTGGAAATTGAGTATGCTATCCTTTATGAAAGGGACTTTATGAATGTTTCAAGCATCCTCTATATATTCGAACAGTCTTGAAAAATATATACGGAACAAACGTTATTTCTATATTACTGTTGGATTTCTGGTAACGGAAACTTATAATGTTAGGTTTTTTTCTTACTAAGTTTAAAATTCCACATTTTTATCTGTTCTCCCTTTTCTTTTGATTCTTCTCTCTCTCTCTCTCTCTCTCTCTCTCTCTCTCTCTCTCTCTCTCTCTCTCTCTCTCTCTTTGTCTTTCTCATTTCTGGACCTCAGTGACCTCAGTGAAATAGACATCCATTGGTTTCAATTTTTCATTGTGTGTGTTTCAGTTTCTCCCTAAATCAACTTATGAATCTTGTCTCATCTCTTTTTTGTTATTTCCTTTTATCGATAGTAATACATGTGTGGTTTGAAAATAGAACTGTGTTAATATTGTTAGCTCATTTTAGTATGAGAGAGAGGGTCTCTTTACCAGACACGATTATGGGATAAGAATGTGTATATTGGGTGGCTAGCTGCACGGCGTTAGCTGTTGATTTTTTTTTTTTTTTTGATGCGAAGTATACAATGGGATCAACAAATTTAAGAAAGGCTATCAACCTCGTGCTTACATATTAAAGAAAGCTGACAGAATAGTTCTCACTGACACAGATAGAATCTTAAATAGGTGGAAAGATTTCTTTGACGATTTGCTTAACACGGAGCCAAAAACTAACATGCGTTGAAAAACGGAAATACACACCACAGAACCGTATATTCCAGGACCTAACCGAATAGAAGTAGAAATCGCTATAAAGAAACACTAATCTCCGGGAGTAGACGAAATTCCGGCTGTTAATTTTAGCTGGAGGCGAAAAATTGTGGAACAAAATACACAAATTTCTCCTTACTTGGAACAAGGAAGAATTACCACAAGAGTGGAAAGAATCAACCATTGTTCCAATCCACAAGAAAGGCGACAATACTGACTGTAATAATTATCGAGGCATCTCTCTTCTGTCAACTTCAAATAAAATCCTTTCAAACATTCTATTAGCGTGATTGACCCCATACGTAGATGAAATTATTGGGGATTATCAGCGCGGATTTAGACGAAATCGATTAACTATCGACCAAATATTTACCATTCGCCAAATACTCGAAAAGGAATGGGAATACAATACCCCGGTACTTCAATTATTTATTGATTTTAGAAAGGTACCTCGATTATGATAGGTCCGTAGAGGTCACGTGATTTTAAGCTCAGGGATTTTTTAAAAATTCGTTCCCTTTTACGGGTAAGATGAGTGCTTTGATACCTGACTCTGATTTTTGGCTGGTAGAGGTCACGTGATCTTAGACCCTGGAATTTTTGGGGTTAATCTTGCTTACCCCAAAAATTATTAGTCAGTATTGTCGCATTTCTTGTGGATTGGAGCAATAGTTGATTCTTTCCACTCTTGTGGTAATTCTTCCTTGTTCCAAATAAGGAGAAACCTTTGTATTTTGTTCCATAACTTTTCGCCTCCAGCTAAAATTAACAGCCGGAATTTCGTCTACACCCGGAGATTTGTGTTTCTTTATAGCGATTTCTACTTCTATTCGGTTAGGTTCTGGAATAGACGGTTCTGCGGTGTGTATTTCCGTTTTTCCACGCATGTTAGTTTTTGGCTGCGTGTTAAGCAAATCCTCAAGAAAATCTTTTCATCTATTTAAGATTCTATCTGTATCAGTGATAACTATTTTGTCAGCTTTATTTAATATGTAACCACGAGGTTTATAGCCTTTCTTAAATTTGTTGATCCCATTGTATACTCCGTATCAAAACAATAGCGACAGCTAACGCCGTGCAGCTAGGCCACCCAATATACACATTCTTATCTCATAATCGTGTCTGGTAAAGAGACCCCTCTCTCTCCTCCTTTCTTCTCCCTCATCTATTTTCTAACTACACATGTATTAGTTTCGATAAAAGGAAATAACAAGAAAGAGATGAGACAAGATTTATAAGTTGATTTAGGGAGAAACTGAAACACACACAATGAAAAATTGAAACTAATGGATGTCTATTACACTGAGGTTAAGAAACGAGAAAGACAAAGAGAGAGAGAGAGAGAGAGAGAGAGAGAGAAGAATCAAAAGAAAAGGGAGAACAGATAAAAATGTGGAATTTTAGACTTAGAAAGAAAAATAAACCTAACATTATAAAGTTCCGTTACCAGAAATCCAACAGTAATATAGAAATAACGTTTGTTTTTGTATATTTTTTTCAGGACTGTTCGGATATATAGAGGGTGCTTGAAACATTCATAAAGTATCTTTCATAAAGGATAGCATACTCAATTTCCAGTAGAACTGTAGATCTCACAGACACATCTAAGGTAATGTCAACAGTTTAACGTACATACTTTGTTTCTCCGTGGTTCGGTGGTGTTCATTGGACGTACTGATGCAAACTACATTCTAATAAACCCAGTAGGTAGGTCATATCTTCCATTCAAGATAACTAATGCAAAATGAAAAAAAAAAGAAAAAATGAAGAAAGGTAAAATTGTATGAATTCATTTTATTGGTAAATTTTTATCAGTATATCCTATATTAAAAGTCCAAACCGTATCATATTGAAAAGTTTCAGATGTTCAAATGGAAAATGGGATGTTCCTTATGGATGCAGAAGATTTTGCATGTTTCTAATTTCAACATGAATAAATCACATTGAATTATAAGATGGAAACAAATTTATATCGAACTAGTATAAATAGAATTTTGTTTTCAAATAATCAAAGAAATGGCCATTTTCTAGTCTTTTCCGAAGATTTATGTGTTTCGAATATCCAGCATCACTTTCATCTCTTGCGGGTATAACGTAATTTGTACAGAGAGAATGAACACGCTAGAGCTCAAACGGATCATAGTGTCAGTCGGATGATGTTTAGCTTATGGACCACAACTGGGTCGAGGATTCAAACCCGTAGTGACCCGGTAATTCATCTCAGACTCGGTAATACAGATGATAAAACGATATTTGGTTATTCCCTTGCGCTTAAACAGTATTTCTTTCAGAGGTGACCAGGACTGGAGATGTTATCCCCATAGCACAAAAAACTTGACGCTGAAGTTACCAGTTAATTACATTTTCCAGACCAGGGGTATCGGCCTCTTTCTCCTTGTTAACTTTGAACATTCACACGCACATGAAGTGCGTGTGTACGTGAGAGAGGGGGAGAAGTGAAAGAAAAATCGCGTTTCTTTGTTTTAAAATTTTTCGAAGTTTCCCGCCTTTCGTCAACGAAATTTTGTGTAGTATTTTGTTTCCAATTTTGTAGTCAACGTAATTTTGCCTGTTTTCTCTTCTCTTCTAGTTTAATGTATTCCTGGACAAACCATGGTCTGCTCCTACATATTTCCCCGTGCACCAATTTTTCTTTTGAAAGAGGATACTTCGTAAGCAAAGAAAAGAATTCAATTACTGGAATATTTTTTTCCACAATCTTAAGGTTACATCTGTTAACTAAAGAGAATATAACATGCGTCATATTTCTGTAACGATTCCTGTAATGCCATTTAGATTATCATCATTTTTCTCAAAAAGGAGTATTTTTACGTCATACATAATTGATATTCTTTCTTCATAGTTTTGGAGAAGTCATAATTTATGCCTAATTATGATTTTTGTGGATGCCTAATTAGAAACATACCAATTATAAGTATGCATGTATTCAGAGTTCAGAATGTGTTCACGGCAGTGATTTGTAATACTGATAAGTACTACTACTACTTCATCTTTATCGCCTGACGCCGTGTGGACTTTGTGGTGGACAAACACCGCACTCCTGGTTTTTCTCGGGGTTCCCCGTTTCCTCCCACTTTCTTCATTCCACCATTTCATTTATTTCTCATCATCACCGTCTTTTTTAGCCTAACTGGCATAAGCGTGGGACGTAAAACTAAAGATTTCATTTCATTTTCATCTACATCGCCTAATATATTATATACTCTTCAACAGGTTCACTTCAGAAATCAGATTCATCTACCGTAATATGAGTTTCATCTCCGTTCCCTAGAATAATCCTCAAATCTGCTCACCTCCCAATATTAAGACAGGTGTATTTAGGATTTTTTTTCGAGGGTCTATGCCCAACACAGGGAAGGATATTGCCTTCCTGAGTTTGAGAATGCTATATAATATGATACAAAAATTTTGGAGTGAATCTAACCCTTTATTCTATTCATACAAGAAAAAGGAAGCACCCTCTTGGCCTACCTAATTTCCCGGGCTAATTATTTTCCCGTTTTGATTTTCTTTAATTCAAATATTTCCTTCTTTTAAAAATAACCAAAAGATATAATTTTTTCTTTGTTATAATAGCTAATGTCCCGTCATGTTGATATCCGGGCAAGTTGGTTTGGAATACCAGTTTCACTTATCAACTCCTCTTAGTTTTGGTGTTACTGATGACGGTCGACTTGAATCACAACTGACAGCGGCCGATAAAATATCATAGGGGAAACGAAAGAAAATAGCATCAAGAAAAAGGTACAGAAAAGTAGAAAGAACGAAAGAAAGAGCAAAATGACGCAGTTCTTACATGCAATGAAATTTGACAAATACAGTATTATTTCTGAACAAAGAGCATAAGAAAATGGAAAATCAATGAGAATATTAGAAATGGTAAAAAAGATTATTTTTGTACGAGAAATGCGAAAAACTAACAAATTTATTTCAGGGGATCTTGAGCCCCATAGCCCCCTAAATACTCCTCTGAAGACAATTCTACTCCCTAGATCCTCTACATCATTGTTTTTCAACTTTCTAAGTATTTTAAACATCGGCTATATATATATGTATATTATAGGAACGGTCTTTCCCGTCCCCCCAATGTTGAAGACAGATTTGCGCCGGTGTGTGGGGGCCAGGTCGACGTCTTTGTAGCCCCACCACAATTATTTTTCTTTATTTTTGAAACGGTTATAGAACAAACTGTGATACTCTAGAACAAATTAGAGCAAACGATTAAGTCTTTATATTTATTTATCTATCTATCTATCTATCTATCTATCTATCTATCTATCTATCTATCTATCTATCTATCTATATATATATATATATATATATATATATATATATATATATCGGGTGTTGCAAAATAAGTATTACAACTCTTGGGAGGTGACTCCTGGCACTGAGACAAGAAAACAAGTTCTCTTCAACTTTCTGCTATCCGACATAGTTTCAGATCTAGAAGGTGCTGCTGAAAGCGTTGGAAAATGACTTTCGGGCGCCAATAGTTCGGAAACTATCCAACGTAAAGAGGGCGGGTAAATAATTCACTGAGGAAGTCATACCTACTCTATTGAATTTTGCATGTTTCACAATCTTACCCTGCACGTGCAAGGAATTCCCCAAAGGAACGTAGGGAGTCCCGGATAATCTGCCAAATGAAACTTTGTCTAAATGGATATGAATTGATAGGCTTTCTACCGGTAACAATAATTCGTTTGTATTAAGTCGATATCTGGAACAAATACAAAATGGCGGACATCTTCATGCCCGTTGTGTGTGGTTGCATAATTGCGAGGTACGGATGCTGACCAACAGTGACGTTCTGAGCATTAATTGTAGCGAATTTGTACTCAAATGCTCTAGAAAGACATCTGGAGTGTCGGTAAAGCATAACAGATGAAGCAAGGTGATTGACATGTGTGGAAACACGTAACGAAAAATTCCCAGAATTGCAATCATACTCAGTAAACGTGAGTTCAAAGCGTCGGAAATGTAAGGATTAGCGTCAAGAACATGAAAGCCATTGTCAATTCACCAGTAATATTCCCTCAAACCGATGTAATATTATCTGCAAGGTTGCATACCAATAAGGATGCAACAACTGAGGCCAAGTTCAAATTGGACTTAGTAAGAAACTGGGTAAACTAAAGGAATGCACTACTGTGATCGCATGATCTATATTGAAATGTGGCCAATGTGTGTGTTGATATCAACATGTAGCTAATGAACAAATGTTAACATGTCCCACCACTGCTGGGACACCGTCTCACGTGCGAAAACTAGGAAAATAACGTTACACATTCTGCTATTACATCTGGTGCATCTTTTGGTAGAACGTAACTAGAACATGATTGTATCAATGTCCCACTTTGTTTGGGACATTGTCCCACAGTCGACACATATGAAAAGAAATATCTTAATGCATGGTTCAAATTCTGATTGAGCGTGAAAATAACAAACTTGTGTCATGTCTCACATCTTCTGAGACATGTGACGTACTCGAAATATAGGAAAATACCTCCAGAAATTCGTATCTTACGCACAGTGCACATGCCAGGACAAAGACAAAAATGGACCGATTTGGCACATTTAACACTATAGCTGGAACACCATACAAATGGAAAATAAAACGACATGAGAAATAGTATGAAACGTCTTAATGCTCAAATTGTTTAAAACTGTGCAGTAGGAGTATTGCATCGGTTTGAGCGAATATTATTGGTGAATTGACAATGGCTTTCATGTTCTTGACGCTAATCCTTACATTTCCGACGCTTTGAACTCACGTTTACTGAGTATGAGGGCATTTCTGGGCATTTTTCGTTACGTGTTTCCACACATGTGAATCACCCTGCTTCATCTGTTATGCTCTACCGACACTCCAGATGTCTTTCTAGAGCATTTGAGTACAAATTCGCTACAATTAATACTCAGAAGGTCACTGTTGGTCAGCATCCGTACCTGGCGATTATGTAACCACACACAACGGGCCTGAAGGTTTCCGTCATTTTGTATTTGTTCCAGATATCGACTTAATACAAACGAATTATTGTTACCTGGTAGAAAGCCTATCAATTCGTATCCATTTAGACCAAGTTTCATTTGGCAGATTATCCGGGACTCCCTACGTTCCTTTGGGGAATCCCTTGCGCGTGAACGGTAGGATTGTGAAACATGCAAAATTCAATAGAGCAGGTATGACTTTCTCAGTGAATTTTTTACCCGCCCTCTTTACGTTGGATAGTTTCCGAACTATTGGTGTCCGAAAGTCATTTTCCCACGCTTTCGGCACCTTGTAGATCTCAAACTATGTCCGATAGCAGAAAGTTGAAGAGAACTTTTTTTTCTTGTCTCAGTGGGAGGAGTCACCTACCAAGAGTTGTAACACTTATTTTGCAACCCCCGATATATATATATATATATATATATATATATATATATATATATATATATATATATATATATATATATATAACCGTTGATTTCAAGGATGTGGGTGGG
Source organism: Thermobia domestica (assembly GCF_964235325.1). Lineage (NCBI taxonomy): Eukaryota > Metazoa > Arthropoda > Insecta > Zygentoma > Lepismatidae > Thermobia > Thermobia domestica. The sequence continues at coordinate 147,981,030 of NC_137471.1, read as the reverse complement.
CAGAGCGCCCTCTTTCTAGCGTCACCACAATTATTTTTCTTAATTTTTCTGTAATGGTTAAATAACAAACGTTGATAGTCTAGAACAAAATAGACGAAATGGACCACAAACGATTTAAAATGCTTTCTTACATTACTGATGATTTCACGGTTGATCAAGTCGTTCTAGCCCCACTACTATTGATTGTCAATTTACTTGGAGAGTATAACATAACTAATTCTGTTGCTTTGGAACGAATTAGAACAGATGTAGTACAAACGAAATCATATTTTTTCTTTGTTTGTGGCAGATGGGTCAGGGGGAGGACGACACAAATGCAGGGTTCATCACTTTGGAGTGTCTTCAGTAGGCTGGCGAAGGGCCATATGCATAGATATTCTGTGGGCTATTTAAGGGCCACATACGCGACACTTGATAATTTGCGTTGCAGAGTTCTCACACAGGGTCAAACCAGCCCGCAACCTCTCCGTAAGTCAAGGGAAAGGCTACGGGAGCTTCAAAGCTCCCCTTAGTAGCCCGTAGCAGTCTGTTTTGTTATAGAAGATGGATATGCTTGGTCCAAAGGATATATTTTGTAATAATTTAGAAGATTGAACAACTGGATTAAATATCTATAAGATATGTAACGTCGAGAATGTTCATTTTTTAGTACATCGATTGAGTACAAGATCTGAAATCCAGCTGACTGTCATTCTAGAGTACTGATGAATACTAGGTGAGTGTATAATGGGAGTTGGGGTTGGAATCCTGTATATCTCAGATATAATGGTGCTGGGTTCGAAAAAGACATGTCGCAGATTGGGAAAGCCAGATATAAGAATACGGGATCGAACCTTTGACCTTTAAAATGAGAAAACCATTTCAATATATTAATCAGTTCCACGTTCGAGTGGATCACAAGATAAAATTAACGAACTGAAATTGCTGACAACATAACAGGAATTCTCTCCCACGGTCTCAGGATCCGGGCGTAATAACAAACTAGGTATATGTCGTGTGTCCACCATCACTGCCGTGTCAAGCTGCGGAGAACATCATTAAAACCTTTAAGAAAATATGTAACACGGGATCCATACGCTAATTTAACACCAGATGAGCAGCGGAATACAAATAAATGTTTGGTTTGATCCACTTCGGAGATACTATATCTTTCAGCCACTAAGAAGAAAGCACAAGATTATCAAATACACATATGATTGGATATTTTTGTAGGTAAAATTTGTATTAATATTCACTTTCACTGAACAAATCACATATGACTTTAAAAAAACACAATAATATTTTCAAATTATTGATTATATTTCAGACAAAACCGAATTGGCCCATAAATGATGCGATCACGGGACGGTACTGTTAACGAGCACGATATTCGCGATCGGCGGATGCGGTGATTCGAACGATGATAAAAGTTCACTGCAGATATTTCACTTCCATTAGGATGCGTGAAAAGTATGGTTTGGTCTATAAACTGTCAGGAACTGCGTATTGTGAATTTTCATTATATTGTCCTGCTGTTTTCATCATTTACTGATAGATGAAATTGTTACGATTTCTTAAGTTGCATTTTAACATTACGATGCTAGAAACCATTTTGGATTCTGTTTAATAATTTAAACACTAGAATCCTATGCACTTCAATGGTTTACGTGGAGAGTGTCACCTTAATAAACGTAACTCACTTAAAAGATGTATGCACTCTGACGCGCTTCTTGATGCTTCACATAGTTGCCAGTTAAGCAGCGTAGGAACACACTACCAAACTAAAATATAGTTCATAGAAAACACTTAATTTTCACTTCACAGTTTCACTGATGTTATATAATGGATGATCCATGTGTCAATTGAAACCACATTAAAGACACTGATAATCCCAATAAAACATGAAATTAATGATTATAGGTAAATTTTACGTTATCACGTAAAATCTGTCATCACTGCACGAGTTTATACTGTGTGGGCGTTGAGCATGAGAGTAGCGAAATTCCTCGCCTAATTTGGTCTGACCGGAGGAAGCAGGACTCTCTGGAAAAGTGAGGTACCTTTTGGGTGACAAAATTCCTGAGCTTCGTTCTCCTCCAAATGCTACCTGGTTGCGTTTTACTTCTAAAAATTGACGTTGGAAAATACGAGGGTTGATTTAAAAGTTCATGTCTATCCATATTGTTACAAGTGTTATGGTTATTTTCTACATATTGGCTATAATATATTAATATTTACAATATTGTGAGTGCAGAAACTTATGTTCAATGTTCAACCAATATTACTGTTTATCAATCAAAATAAGTTTGGTAACATATTGTTTCTAATTTTTCCCTGGATTAGGCACTTAAGTATGTGTAAACTTTAAGGAGAAGATATGTTTGTAAAAATGACTAGAGTAACATGTCGAATATAAAATATATCAATTAAGAGGTAAATCTATGCCTATAGAAAATATCAAAGGTAAAAACAGAAATATCACTTGTAAAATCTGTAATCAAGCTAAATTAATTTAGGCAGAAATGGGAGCGCAGATTAAGAGTACGAGACCAATTTTGAAAATGATAATTCACAAAGGAGGAGTAACGTTTAGACGTAAATTGTGAGCGTGTGTCCTTTCTCAATCCCATTCCATTCTTTTAAATTCCCGTTCAGCTTCATCTGGAGTGGAATAAGGCTCTCTGCACAATACGTTGACGGAAACCTTATGTTATGGTTCTATCATTTTCAACGTGATGGCAACGCTGTGCAGTGGTGACTTACATTACGTGCTCAGAAGACATTGAGCTGTGATACTTTAAAACAAGTGGCTGTAATACTTTAAAAAAACTAGTTCGACGATATTTAATGTCATCGATGTTCATTTCTATTATTTTTGATATTTTAATTTTTCTATTTTTACGGCAAGTAGGTATAAAACTCCATAATACACATATTAACTATGAGCGAATGTCATCCAACAATATTGTAATACTACGCACTATTATGAACAAGCGTAGGAAAATGAACATTGTGGTTGATGGCGCGAAAGACGGCATTAGGAAGACATCATGTACTCAACAAACGACTAGGCAAACCGAATGCAATGAAAATCTGCAAAGAAATTGTTCATCACTTATAGTTTTGTGGAATTAATATTCTAAAAGGTTTGCAGAGTGAACATAGTTTCAAAATATAAATGATTTGTGAAAATTAGTGAACAAACGCCAATTTTATGCAAATTACTTAAAATGACATGGACGCACGTCGTAAGAACCAGTTACATTCACGTTCGTTTAATAAGACAATTTAATCTTCGTAGTAGATTACGTTAATATTCGTTGCAAGATGGTATAAGTTATTTCAAAGAATAAATCCATTTGATGTACCATCAAATTATCGAATATTTAGTGATTTTGCCATAAACTTCGCAACGGGAAGATGAAAGCCGAAGTAACCAAAATGGAACCACGAAATCGTCATCAGTATAAGAAAACGGAATTAGATTCATTTTCAATGGAATAACACCAAATCTCCCTAAATCCTCTGTTATTAAAGTGTAGTGCAGAAAAATGTTTAGTGAACCAACGTGTGCTAAGTGGTCATATATTTGGTCTAGGAATTAATTCGTGCGGTTGGTACGCACACATTGAAGCTGTAGTACAAACACAAAATACATAAATACCTTAAGAAAAATATTGTCCATCGCTAGCCACCACTTTCGCCCATCTGTCAGGCAATGTACGGATTCCGTGGCGAAAGAAGTCCTCATCCTTTGTTAGCGATCCAGTCAGAGACCCATGTTTCGATATCTTCTGAAGAAGTAAACCGCTGTCCAATCAAATCGTTGTTCATGCAGTCGAACAAGTAGTAGTCCGAAGGAGCAACGTTTGGTGAATACGGCGGGTGGGGTAAAACTTCCCATCCGACATTTTCTAAATAGGTTTTGACCGGTTTTGCGACATGTGGGCGAGCGTTATCATGTTGAACAATAAGTTTTTCATGTCTGTTCTCCCATTGTGGTCGTGTTCTGGCCAGAGCTTGCTTCAAACGCATTAATTGTCGTCGATAACGTTCTCCATTCATAGTTTCATCCGGTTGCAGCAGCTCATAGTACACCACACCTTTCACATCCCACCATATGCACAGCATAACCTTTGCACAGTGAATATCTCGTTTTGGTTGTGATGGACCTGGTTCACCTGGTTTCACCCAGGCCTTTTTTCGTTTAGGGTTCTCGTAATGGATCCACTTCTCATCACCCGTAATAATTCGATGCAGAAACCCCTTTCTGCTCTGTCGTTGAAGCAGCAATTCGCAAATGGTTTTTCGTCTTTCAACGTCTCTGTCTTTCAATTCATGTGGAACCCAATGTGACATCTTTTGAGTCATTCCCATGGCTTTCAAGCGTTTGGAGACTGTTGTTTGATCAACGCCTAATGCTGCTGCAAGTTGTTCCTGCGTTTGACACGAATCCTGCTCGAGCATTGCTGTCAATTCTTCGTCAATTTTTTTGGCTGTCCAGCTCGCTCTTGGTCTGCTATAAGCCGAAATCACCAATTCTAAACCGTGCAAACCACTTCTGACACGTTCGCTCAGCTAGAGCATGGTCACCATACACTTCCACCAAAATACGACGACTTTCAGTCGCACTTTTCTGCATGTTAAAGTAATGCAGCAGGACACCCCGCAAAAACACTTTATCAGGCACAAATTGCGCCATGTTCACTTAACGACAAACTGGTGTTGTTAACGCTTTAATCCACTGCCCTATACTACGAACGATACGCGATGACAGGGGTTTGCAACACATGTGTGGATACACGGAACTGTGGGACGCTCCGTTCGTTGCGCCATCTCTTGTCCACCCGCACGAATTAATTCCTAGACCAAATATTACCAACCTCAAAATAAGCCGCCTACGACAATATATCATATAATTTAGAATTAACCCCTCGCTCTTTTTTTTAATTTTTTTTTTCGTATAAAGTGAAATGGGCTAAAAATAAAAAGGAAGGTATTTAATGAATATCAAAGTAAATGTATCAACGAAATTATATTCATAAAAGGTGCACGTAAGTAAATGTGAAGTGTACAATACCTTTTGTTCAAGTAAAATTTATTCTGTGTATTTGTTTGTTTCCAATAATCTTTGCCATGTTTCATACATGAATCACCACAGGAATTCCTGGCAATAGGTACAGGTACTTGGAAGCATAATAGACAGACACGTCAAGGATGGTGGGTACGCGCGAGCGCAACCTCAACCTGAGTTTATGTAACGCTAACGGTAACGGTGGAGGGTGTTGGTGATTAAAATATTACACACATTTTTAATAACCTCCCGTTATTCGGAATCTCGGTAGCAGGAGCGCACGCTCCGAAAACAGTGTATCAAGAGATAGTGTACTCAAATAAGAATAGCAATATTAATACTACAACACCCTTGGATCGTAATCGACAACTTACCATTTAAGCCTGCAATATAAATCCCCACACTGATGTTATTCACGAAGTCGTTAGACATAGCGTGGAGATGACGCAAGACTCTGTAACATATAATCCATAGATTTTATGGATTTTATGTCACTGGTTATTAGATATTAATAGAAAATGTGTCTCTAGGAATAATTTATATTATTATATTATTTTGTACCGAAAAAGCTTTTTCGTTCTTGCCTATTCTTTTGTTTTTGTTGGTTATGCCTTCTGGTGGGACGTACTAGCACGACGGATGAGCTATCTCTATAGGTGGCCATAGTTATGCTGGAACGTTCGACGGAGGAAGTATAATGGTTGTATTTCGCTACTATTATCATAATTTGTGATTTAGTTTTTATATCGAAAAAGATTCTTCAATTATATATATATATAAACTACGAATGATATTCAAAGCATAATTCTGTTAAAGTTTAAAATTCGAATGTAATCATGAAGTTTAAAGTGGAGAGCTGTAACCTCATGTCAGCTAATTGTTCTATTCGATAGCACGGTTTGGCTTAACAAGGCAGCGAGGTACGTAAGTTTCATGCTTTTCCTTCCTTCATTATATTATTCTTGCATTTAAAGGACCGTTTGCCATTTTGTTAGTTTTAAACACTTTGCCTATAACCTTTCTACCTTTTTTCTAAATTGAATTAGATTCCTGCATTATTACCAATCGGCGTGACTAATTAGAACAAGTTAGCTGGTACTGAGGCAAATAGTTTACGCTGCTAATTGGATAATAGTCTAAGATTGAAACTATTTAAATTCTCTTTCCATTATCACGAAGACCATAATGCAATACTGATTTTTGAATTGTTAAATATATGTTGATTATTGATTATTGAAAGTTTAAATATACTGTTTGAATTTTCCAAAGAAGATCGGTTGTACGAGTATTATTTTATGAACTCAAATCCCCCAATTACTATTCAGAGATTTATCTTCATAGTATTGCTTATTAGTAGCGATACTAGATTACGTATTCTTTCTATATTTCATTGTGGAATTACGAAACTACTAAAATTAATATCGGGGGTAACTTTTTGATGTGTTCTCCTCTCCCACCCATACATATGCGCTAGTTTTCGAATCTCAGGTTATATATGATTTAATTGAACTTTTTAAGATATCGAAATTAGCGTAATATAAGTATGGTTACACATTATTAAAGCGCAACTATATTTAATTTTCTGTATATTGAAGGGGTGGTAATCGTGCAATATCACTCGTAGATATACAAAGAAAAAAATCTGTATTGCATAATTTATGGTGTATAAGAATTTCAGTATTGCTCGCAATGAAAGAGTAAAGTATACGGGGTGTGAGATTGACATTAGAGGTCTCGGGTTCGATCCAAGTGTTGCTTTTGGATTTTCTCATTTGTAAAAGCTTATTCGTTGGTATATTACATGGACTGTGCTATTCTTGTTAAATCGGAATTTATTTCCTTATTTGTACATAACATGAATCAGTTTAAAGACGAAAAAACTGGTGGTAAACAAAAACATATAATAGTGGACGACGAGATTAGTCTTATGAATGTCGCCGGACTTATTAGAGGTGACCGGAGTGTTCCTTTCTCCGATAGTGATAACGACCTTGAACTGATTACCCAGAACACCGAGTCAATAACGTTAGAAGCCCCAATGGATTTGTCAAAACCAAAAGTGTGTAAAATTGTTTATAAAAGTGGAAATGATAAGATGAGGCATAGGATTTTAAATCCTGTATTTATCAACCGTCATAGTGAATCGAGTATGCCACACCTGCAGGCCAAGGCTCACGACCTTCAAACAGTTTTTTCTTTATCTCACTCGTTGCCTCGAGGCTATCAACCTACTGAACAATATAAAAACTTTTCTTTAGGCCATGGTTTTCAAAACAAATCTGTTGCTATTCCTTTTAGATGTGATAAACTAATGAACTCAATAGCCATAATACCTTTTGAACGAATGATTGCGAATTTGCCCTTTTGTGATGGACACAATGAAGTGATATTATTCGAGTGGCTGCTAGGTTTATATCAAATTGTAAAGACAATGTTGTATTCTTTTGACATCATATTAATTGCTTCACTTTCTAGAACAGGAGGCACTTTAAAACAAATTCTTTTAGAGTGCGTTACTAATAACTGTGAGTAGCATGGGGTTACAACTCGTATACGAGAAGCTTTAATTTCAGAAACCGGATTACGTGTAATAAAACAGCATTATTTAGAACGATTGCAAGACAGGGATGAAAATATAATGGAATCTTTTGATCACATGTCTGACTGTTATTATATATTATTTGGTGAATATGATTCGATTCCCATATTGTATTACATATTGGGAGGTATGAATCCCCGATTGCGTTATGAACTTTTCCGGTATTCTAAACCAGGAAGTCTTGAGGAACTAAAAGATAGGTTACAAACTTATAATATGCAGCAACAGTCTGTGCTAACGTATGAACGTAAGCTTCTAGAAAACTCTCAACAAGTGCGAATTAAGTGTCATCTTTGTCACTGAAACCATAAACTAGTAAATTGTCCCCATAGACTGCAACCTATTCACAATAAAGGTATTGGTCAAGAGAAAACAACTTACAATAACATCAGTAATTTTAAGAAAGGAAGTGTGCGGACATTTAATGATAAAATGGTGCATCGTCCCCTTGCAGTGTTTGTTAAAGCAATTATATTTGAAAACCATGTTGAAGTAGCAATTGATACTTGCTCAACAGTTAGTTTGATCGACAATGCATTTGTAAATTTGTTGGAGAATAATAAACAAATAAAAAGAAAAAAGTTTTGTTCGTTCGGAAATAGATGGGAAAACAGTGACTATTAATGAGTCTGTGGAAATACTTATTCGGATTGACTCTGTTACTATGAATATCAAATTTTTCATTCGCCCTTGTTTGCCTCCAAAATTTATATTGGGTATTGATGCTGTTAAAGCTAATCATATGGTTATCGATACGGTCAACGACGTAGTGATATTGGAGGGTGGACAAGTGCGTGCCCCTATATTTTATAAACGTTACATACCATCAAGTTTAAACATTAATGAGTCTTCTAAGTCTTTTGTTAGTGGACCAGTCCAGCTGAACCGCAGGGGGAGGATCGAGTTGTTTTGGCCCACATCTAATCCGAAAAGGCGGCTCCAGAGGGAGGTCACTAATGGAATCCAGAGAGCTGTAGGAAATCGTGGTGTGATGCTGAGAAGAGATGGTTCAGTGGTTCATGCCTTGGTTGATAGTACGAGTTTGGCGAGTTCGTCCCCGGTCGCAGGATCGAGCCAGCAGTCCAGGCTTCAGAGGATAGTAACTGAAGAGTCGTTTTCGTCTACTGATGGTACCCAGGCCTCCACAAAAGGAGAGCCACCTGCTGTAGATCCTCAATTGGATAATCCGGAGGGAGAGCTTCAACGTTATGTAGAGCAGTTATATGCTTCGTACTCCGATGTTTTTACTGAAAAGGTAGGCACAGTACATAACTATACTTTAGATATTCATGTAAACGATGAATCACCAATACGGTTAAAACCTTATCCTTTGCCCCGCCAATACCAGAAAGAGCTTGATAAGATTTTGGATAATTTATTAAAAGATAACATAATAGGAAAATCAACGAGCCCGTGGGCATTCCCGGCCTTTTTTGGTGGATAAAAAGACGGGAAATAAGAGACTTGTGACCGATTATTCTAAAATGAACAAGAGGTTAAATATTGTTTCTCAGCCTTCTCCCATCGGCTTTGAACAAAGGAAAAGTGCTTTCCGTGGTCGATATGTCTTCAGCGTATTCACAATTATTATTGTCAGAACGTTCCAAAAAATATACTTCTTTTGTAACTCATCGCGGTAGTTATATGTACCGAAAGTTACCTTTTGGATTAACATTGGGTAGTTATGCTTTAATTGAAGTACTTAATAAGTTATTGTATGAGTTGAAGGATGAAGGAATTGAATATTACTGTGATGATATAATAAGAACATAAAGTTTTGCTAGAGAAGGTACTTACCATTTTCCGTAATAATGGGATTACAATATCACCAACTAAAAGTCTATTGTTTCAAACTAAGATAAATTATTTAGGGTTTGTGATTCCAAATGGAAACTTGGAAATGGATCCTAAAAGAATTGATGGTATACGAAATTTACCCCCGCCAAAAAGTCGAAAAGCTTTAATATCTTTGGCAGCATTTCTCCAATTTTATGGGAAGTTTGTTGAAGGGTTTAAAGAAATCATGTATCCTATACATAAGTTGTTCAGTATACGGAGAAAATTTGATTGGAAATCAGAGCAGCAGGCAGCTTTAGACAAAATAAAGGAGTTGTTTGAAACTCAGATAGTTTTAACCCATTTGAACCCGTTCTTCCAAAATTGGAACATTTTTTACTTTACTTTTATTTTTCATATAACGTGAATAAAGGTAACAATTTTTGTATGGACCTCTTCATTTGGTACCAATGGTTTAGCAAATGACGTATCTTTGTCTTGAATTGGTGCGAACGATGTGTGCTGTCGATATTAGTTGCGTTGAATAAGAACAAATTATGGTGTCTCAAAGGAGGTAAGTAAATTTTATGTTCGTTTATGAATTTTCTACCTATATAATACTCTTTCGGTAGGAGAAGTATTAAGTTTTCAGTGCATGTGAAATGCAACAATTGATTATGATTGTTATTAATAAAATAGGGTTATAATTTTGAATGTTCCAATATTGGAACAACGGGCTCGAACGGGTACATGAAGTTTGCATTTTGTTTGTTCCATTATTGGAACAACGGGCATACATGTACCCATAAAACTATATAATATGGTAATTTTACTGGATGTATTAGTAATTGTTTCGTACATTTTATGAGCGTATTTTTATTTGATGCTATTTGTGCCGCTTTTGAGGGCATTTTGCGCTTGCATTCGGAATTTATTGGTCTTATGGAGGAGGGGAAATTTATACACAAAAAATTGATTTAATTGTTACACCCACGTGGTACGCTTTTCGTTTGAGTTGAGTTGATTGTGAATTTAACGTTCTTTCACCAGCGATCCTATATGAGACGTGACCTCATTAAAGTGGAATCCGAACCACATGAACGCTCGTCGGGGATCGAAGCCGGTCTCCCATGCCAAAGGCGTGTACGCTAACCGCTTAGTCACGAAGGAGCTCTTTGACAGTTGAGAGACGTTAGCCAAATAGAGTTGCAGGTGTCTAGATCGCTCATTCACTGGATCGTACATTTATTTACGTGTGTATAGGAGTTGTTAGGAATGCCTGATTACATTTTGTAAGATTTATTATTGAGTTTACTTTACTGCAGTGAGATAAAAAACTGTAAATTTTGGACACAGATAAAGGCATAGTATATAGTTATATTTTATAGGTACTGTAGGGGAATCATTAGCAGTCTACACAATTTTACAGGCCCTGGCCGCCTTACTTTCAGTTTCTTCCCCAGTGTTATCATTATGTTGATTGCTCCAGTGTAAAATGGGCTTTGAGCTGTATTTAGTAGCTTGCAAATAAATAAATATTTTATGTTGTTTTGTATTTTAAATGTGTATTTCACAACTTCATCTGGATTTTGTTTCAAGAAATACTGTTTTACTTCAGATTGAGTGCAAGCAGTCCCGGGTTCGATTCCCGGTGCGTGCTCTCGGTCGAAAAAGTCTAAGAAGCTTTTTAGGCCAGCCATCCTGAATGAGGATTTCCTGGGTTTTCCTCGTTCACACCAAGCAAATACCGGTGTGGTACCTAACATATATGTCCCAGGTCGCTAACTTCCTTCCCCAACACTTGCTTCCTTCCCTTTTCCTGGAGAGTGTTCTCGCCGAGGGACGTCATCCATCAAACGTGACGGGCTAACATGGCCACAGATGCCGAAAGCCCAGAAATCTAAATCCTCCCTCCCTATTTCAGATTGACTGTTCACGAAATTATCAATATACTTGCTAACGGAGAAGATATTCTTGCTGCAGATATTGTCATTACACCACCAGAAGATGAAGCAGATATAGAGAGGCTATCTAGAAATCAGTTGCTCGCTAAGGGAGGAGCTTCTTTAACAGTAACGCAAAGCGGCCAGCTGAGAAATGAATTTATAGGTAAGTGTTTGTTGGATGATGAAGCTCCGAATCCTAGTACATCTAATGAAAGTCAGCCGTCTGCAAAGTTACATAAGAAATATAATCCCAACAACGTGCAATTCTTGGGAGACCTATTTCGAACCAATTGCGACCGGTCAACAAACGAGCAATAAATGAAGTGGGATATAACAAAGAATTACATTTCATTGTAAAATCAGAAACACAATCAAGATCTGGATAGTGAATATAACACAACATGGAAGTGCTTCATTTACCTCCATCAGTAATAAGAATGTGATGTATTGGAAAATAAGTATAATGTAAAAAATCTGTTATTATGTGAATATGCATAATATTAACATGTTTCGATATTTGTATACTTTGTATCTAATGAATATTGCAAATTATTGTAAAATTTGTATCCCAAAACTTTAACGAAATAATGCTTTAGCCTGGCTAAATTGAAATATTTTTTTCCAGAAACCTGTATACTTTCAGGCACGTTGTTCCAAAAATGGAACATTACCAAATTAGGGGTCCATGACATTTTCGTGAACCATAATGTATTTAAATATGTTCTTTACATTTATTTTTACCAATCTGATAGGAACCAAGATTAAATTCGACAAAAAAATAATTTGGGTTTAAATGGGTTAAAGTTACCAGAATTAGACCGGAAGTTCATAGTGCGGACGGATGAAAGCACCCGGGTCCTTAGCGGAGTCGTCGAACAAATGGATAGCGCCGTGAATATTAGGCCTGTGAGTTTCTGTTCGCGAACTCTTAAGCCAGCGGATTTTCATAAGAGTGTGTATCATCTTGAGTTGCAGGCAGTGGTAGAAGCTCTTGAACGACATAAATTGTATTTACGTAATCAATTTGATCTTTTGATAGATAACCAAGCCTTGACGTACGCCTTGAGTAATGTAAGGCGGATGAAAAAGTATGGCAGCTTATTGTATAGGTTAGCATGCTTTAATTTTGATGTTAAACATTTCTCATCAGTCCAAAATATCGGTGCAGACTTGATTTCACGGATTTATGATCCTTTCAATTTTGATATTTATGATACCACTTTAGGTGAGGAAGAAATTAAGAAAAATTTGTTAAATATAAATTTCTGGAACAATCTCAATTCTTCTATTTCCATAAAGGAACATCAGTTGCGGGATTCTGAATGTATACAGATTATTAAACAATTGCAGCAAGGTAAGGAAGTTAAATCGTTCAAATTAGTTAATGGTATTCTTGGCAAGAAAACCAAGGCTCATATTCGTCCGTTTAAGATATATGTTCCGAACGCTCTTAGGCCTATGATTATGGATTTGTTCCATAATGACCCAATATTGGGGTCACATTTAGGGGTTTATAAATCAATCAATAGAATCGCCATGAGATACACGTGGGATAGAATTTTACGGACGTTCATGATTATATTACTTCGTGTGAATTATGCCAACGCTCGAAAGCGAGTAATGTTACCCCTCGGGGAGAGTTAATATCTGAAGTAAGCAAAATTATTAATTCCCATTGGGACATTGATACCCTAGGTCCCCTCCCAAGAAGTAGGGCTGGGCGATACATATTGATAATTGTTGATAGATGCAGTAAATTTTTAATGTTAGAGCCTCTCAGGGAATTGAAAAGTTCTCTTGTTATTAGAATATTACGTAAATTGATGAACCGACACGGTTATATACATATTCTTTCCCATGACAACGCGTCAATTTTTACATCACATATTTTTCGTGATTTTCTTGCGGAATTGGGGATTAAAGATTGTCGGGTATCACTTTATTTTCCAGCGCCAAATTCAGCGGAACGTCCGATAAGAGTAATTAAAGATATTTTGAAAACATATGTTCATGATAAACAGGAACGTTGGGATAAGATGTTGGGAGAGATAGAAGTCTCTTTGAATAATTCTATCCACGAGGAGACACGTGTTTCTCCCATGGAGATGAAATATAATTAAAACGTCAATGATCCGGTAGACGTGAAATGGACGATCGATATTTTATTTCAGAATAAACCAGATCGCGATACTTTGCAATGTGCTATTCCAAATATTGAGAGAGCGTGGCAACGTCGTAAACGGTTATATGACCAAAATAGGGTCCCCACTGATTATCAGGTGGGGCAGAAAGATCTTTTAAAATCCCAACTGAAGTCTTCATTGACAGATAAGATTAATAAAGGATTATCTATGAGATGGACTGAACCGTTCGAGATCATTAAGCTGTTGACGAACAACACATTACTTGTTCGGAATGTAGAAAATCCGAGAGATGTGAGAAGAACGCATGTGGCGTTAGTAAAGAGATTTCGTGAGAGGAGGTCTGTACCGTGAATTTTTGGTACTGTACTGTCACTAATATAGAGAGACCTGTGGGTAATGATATAAGAGTAATATTGAAATTTTCAGTAAACTGTTAATAATTATATATATATGTATGTAAATTGTCTTTGGTGTTTTTGTACTGTTTCCTTTTTCTATTTATGTAGGGTGGCCACCTGCTAACCTAGTCGTGTTTGTTCGGCTTCTTGTTTAGTATTTCGTCTCCATTTGTTGTGAACGTAATGGGAACCCATGATTTCTTGGTATGCTTATGGATTGCTGGAAGGAGGATATGAAATGAAATTTGAAGGTCGGATACATGTATTTGTATTCATGTTATTTTCATCAGGTATTGTGTTATGTTATTAGAATCGGTTTGGAGATTATACCTACATTAGAATTTATTTTGCACTTAAAAAGAAATAATTATATATTGAAAGTAATTTTTCCATACGAATTGTTACTATTTGTTAACATATTTGGATGTTACGATTCTATTTAGTGTTTGGTTATAATGACAATGTTTTCTGACACTTTTGCGAACAGTTTAACTAGTTGGATCCACGGTGAATTCGGATGGACGTATGTGGATTGATAATTTATTTTCTCTTTTTCTAAACTTTTCCTAGTGTGAGTGATTTTGTATGGTTCATCCAGGGGGAATTTTTTTAACTCTTAGTATCATTATTTGAATGAGTGTTTGTTCCTTTCTTTCCTATACTAACATTTTTCTAATATCGTCCACAATATGTCCTTATCTGTAATTCTATTTATTTCTCGATTCGCTCGCTTTCAAAAAAGATTTTTTGTTTGCGAGTAGGCCGGGGCGAGGGTGTAACATATAATCCATAGATTTTATGGATTTTATGTCACTGGTTATTAGATATTAATAGAAAATGTGTCTCTAGGAATAATTTATATTATTATATTATTTTGTACCGAAAAAGCTTTTTCGTTCTTGCCTATTCTTTTGTTTTTTTTTTGGTTATGCCCTCTGGTGGGACGTACTAGCACGACGGATGAGCTATCTCTATAGGTGGCCATAGTTATGCTGGAACTTTCGACGGAGGAAGTATAATGGTTGTATTTCGCTACTATTATCATAATTTGTGATTTAGTTATTATATCAAAAAAGATTCTTCAATTATATATATCAAGACCTCGGGTGTAAAAGGTGATAACCCACATTTCATGAAAATTTAAGTTCTGTGAATGAACAAGGTGACAAACCACTTCTCCGTCTGTTCAAGGTGAGAGATCTTTGATTTTCCTATGTAGTTGGCAGGAAAGGGCACGGTGACATGCCACTTTGTCGAAGCTTACGCACGTAAAAGGTGACATTCTGTAGTTAAACATGGCGTCGTGCGCAAGGCAGCATGCTGTTCTATCAAAAGAAATTACTGATATGGCGGACATTTTAAGTGACATTAGTGGTGTGAGTGATCCAGACGTTGTGGATTATGTTCCTGAGATGGAAGCGGAATCATCAGCATCATCTGAAGCGAATTCAGAAAGTATTCAATCAAATCTTATACAATGTGGATTATCACAGTTTACATGCACGAACAGTGTTGGTTATCTCCTTGTACGTGCAGAATATGTAGCTAGCATACGCCTCAGTTATTGCCATATAAAGATCATTAAATTTTTGTTATTTTAAATCGCGTACAAACATTAGCTATGAACGTACGTGTAGATACATAATGAAAATACTTTGTTGTATTCTATCTTTTATAATTTCTTTGCAATGTAGAATTTCTCATAGTAGAATGTGCTGGATGTATGCCAAGGATTATACGTAGTATAAGGCAAGTGGTATGTTCAGTAACTACGCATATCTGACGTTATTTCGTTTTAGCTTTCAACTTTTGGTATGTTCCCCTTTGGTCCCTCTGTAATGTGTAGATCTCAAACCCAGCCTACGAAACGAAAAATATGAAGCAATGACGTCATTTAAACACCATAGGAGGAAGCCGTCTTGCGGTAGAAACTACGCGGGCTATTAAATCGACTTGCTGTTTACTTTTTAAAGAATCACAATCAGCTATTTGTAGGTCTTGATTTGATTACTACATGACGAACGCGTTTTATTTCACACTTGCAATCAATGATTTTTGTTCTTGTGGGGGTAAGAGAGGAGAAAGTGAGACAGGGGAACAGAACAAAGGTAATAAGTATCCGAATGATCTTAAGAAGCAACACGTGAGATGGATATGGTTGTCTGAAAATTTTCTTCCCCTCCAATTAGGTTATGCTTCTCTGTTGACAAGGAAATAGAATGAGAGAGGTAGAAAAGGATCTCTTTCTGAGAGCTGAACATCCTTTTTGCGTGGGCAAAAAATGGTTGCTTGCTTGTTTGTAGAAATGATTCAGTTTCAGTACAAGAATGATTATTGCAACGTGTAAAGTGCATGCAGTTATGTTTGGTACAATAGGATTACATTTATTGTACTGTTTCCGAGTTAGGAACTGTCATTGGGGTCACTCCAAAATTAAATTTGTAACTATTTCTAACGTTTTCGTTTCTTTTACTTTCTCTAAATTTTTACAAGGTACGCGATATAGTATTCTTGATATCTGATAAGGTATGGTTATGAAAATCAGGTATGATTCATTATTTTGTACGTTAATACTGTTCCAGCTTTGAATGTTATTTTACAAAATGGTCGTATTGTAAAAAAAACCGCTGGAAAATAAAACTACGCCAATTTTTGCTAAATATATTTTTAACCCTTGCGGTGCGAGGTCGGTACGTTGAGCTCACAACCATTTGAATTGCGAGTTGTGCTTTTGTGCTTCAGCAACAAAAATACTAATGATAATAATAATATGTTTGTGAGAATGAATGTTAAGAACAGAATCCTACTTCAATTTTATATAATGACTATTGGTTCACTGACGGTTTTTTAGGGTTTCCCTCAGTCTAGTCAGTCAAATGATGGGTTTATACCCACAAAACTAGGCACTGACTGACTAACCTCCCCTCTCCTGTCCCGGGCTGTGGCAGAGATGCTTAAAGGCCTCAAATAGAATTCAAATTCAAATGAGAGATGTTAATCATAAACGTAATTATTTATGATTAATTGCTTTTCTCAATAGCTGCAAAGTCCCTATCTGACGGCAACATAGTTTGTCCAACAACAGGGAAGTAATGTTCTATGGTATTAAACCTTCCGCTACTCAAGAGATGCAGCCACCCAGTTTTTGTTTTCTCCACAGCAATTGTCCGAGAACACTGTTAGTGTTTCTCCACGTAAGTCAGTTTTTTTCAAAGAAACGATGAAGACAACTTGCTATTTCGTCAGACCCTCGACCTGCAACAGATTCATCCCATAGGAAGCATTATCCTTGTTCTTTGCCACAATCATGAATATTAAAGTTGTACGTAAACATTTTTATAAAAAATTTCGAGTCTTCTCGACGCAATTCGAAAACCAACCAAATATGAAAGTGGAAGCCCTTTCAAACTGAGTGAAGTCGAAAGAATGAAATATGAGAAGTATCATCCATATAATTTGGCAGTGTCAACTTCTCATGCACCAGTTTCCAACGATTTTGTAAACATCAGTCTCGAAAAGCGAGATAGACATCAAATGGACTTGTCATCTATTTCACTTGCGAGAAAGTATACTTCGAAAATTCCACTCCATAAAATAAAATATGATAATGTCATGTCATGTCTGAAATGGATTCCTTCAGCGTACCATGACTTCTATCTACAACAAAGGTTTTCCCAGGAAGTACATTCAGATGAACAGTCTGAGGACTCTACTGATGAAGAGAACTGTCGGGACTACATACTTACGGCAATTAATGTGATGGGTACTGATAGTGGATTTCAGATAAAAGTACCTACGTAAATCTACAAGTAACTACAAGAAATTAGTGCGGGTTGCGTAGTGTAAAGGGAGTAAACTATTCCAGTTGCCACTGTTTTAATGTCTGATATATTGTTATAGTGATTTCAGTTCGTTAAAGTGTTCGTAAGAAGTTTTACGGAGTGAAATGCAGAGGTCTCAAACTCGTTTTTTCTCCCGATGATATATTTTATATTAATAGACTCGGGTGTATTAACGATTTTATTGACTATTGTAATCCATCAAGTGCTGAATTTGAAATATTGTGAGTTACACAGCCTAACTTGCTTCTTCATACTGCGATAGGTAGTTTTAGTAGGGGAGTTAGATGACTTAGTAGTGGGTAAACTTAAGCAGCATATAAAGTACCTCATGCCGCAGGTTTAAACTAAATATCCAGCTACAAGTACAAATGAAAATGTGCTTATAGTACTAATTTGAAGTGAAAATTTGTCAGATTTTGTATATCAGAGTAGTGTTATAATTGCGTCTAGAATATGAAAGGTATCTCTGTGCCACTAGTTCTAGATTAAGGATTTCTAATTAGCATTTTGTTAAATGTAATTTTTCAGTCAAAAGCTAGCCATTGCTTTGCCATCAACATATTTACGAAACAATGTAATAAGTGCTATTCTTAATACTATATTTTCGTTGGACACATCAAGTAAATGCCGAGATGGACCTTCAAATAGATCGAAGCTGATTCCTTCCTCCTCTCTATCCCGATCTGTGTCAGAGGTACTTAAATAAAAATTCGAATTGAAACATCAATAAAAGTACTTTTCTTATAAAAGGCAATAACTAACAATGCATATGCACGTAAATGGTGATAACCATCAATAAGTACAAACAAACTATTTTAATTTTCTTTTTGTATAATCTGTAATTCGAATGCTAAATTGACAAAAATGTAGAATAAGCAGAAGAGATACATGTTCTTGAGGAAGCTCTAAACTGAGAACTTTCTTGCAGCAGATTAACTACATGCAATGCTCTTAAACATTCAATTCCACTTTTCCAAAAATAAGGAAACTGTGGGTTATCGCCTTATACAGCCGAGGTCTAGATATATAAACTACGAATGATATTCAAAGTATAATTCTGTTAAAGTTTAAAATTCGAATGTAATCATACAGTTTAAAGTGGAGTGCTGTAACCTCATGTCGGCTAGTTGTTCTATTCGATAGCATGGATTGGCTTAATAAGGCAGCGAGGTACGTAAGTTTCATGCTTTTCCTTCCTTCATTATATTATTCTTGCATTTAAAGGACCGTTTGCCATTTTGTTAGTTTTAAGCACTTTGCCTATAACTTTTCTACCTTTTTTCTAAATTGAATTAGATTCCTGCATTATTACCAATCGGCGTGACTAATTAGGACAAGTTAGCTGGTACTGAGGCAAATAATTTACGCTGATAATTGGATAATAGTCTAAGATTGAAACTATTTAAATTCTCTTTCCATTATCACGAAGACCATAATGCAATACTGATTTTTGCATTGTTAAATATATGTTGATTATTAGGTTCTTGAAAGTTTAAATATACTGTTTGAATTTTCCAAAGGAGATCGGTTGTACGAGTATTATTTTATAAACTCAAATCCTACAACTACTATTCAGAGATTTATTTTCATATTATTGCTTATTAGTAGCGATACTAGGTTACGTATCCTTTCTATATTTCAGTGTGGAATTACGAAACCACTAAAATTTATATCGGGGGAACTGATTGATGTGTTCTCCTCTCCCACCCATACATATGCGTTAGGTTTCGAATCTCAGGTTATATATGATTTAAGTGAACATATTAAGATATCGAAATTAGCGTAATATAAGTATTGTTACACACTCACAATTTTCAGAATACACTTGCGTAAACTTGTTATTGAAAACCATGTGTATTTATTTATTATATTTGTTTCTATATTACCTCATTCTATCACAAAACAGTATTCATATACACAACGGATAATCCTCACCACAAGTGAACAATATTTTGACGTAAACAGTCGCTTTAATAATGACTTGGTAACATCCCTAACATTAATTATTGATACCGTTCAACATAAAACTGAGATTGACAAGTACTCAAATAAATAAGATATATAAAACAAGGAAACATACAAAATACTATATACAACAAAAATAATAATAGTAAATGCAACAAGGTTTCGCTACTATATTTCTAAAAGTCTTTTCAGAGTAAACGAAAGTCCAGACGACAGTAGCAAATTATTTTATTTCAAATGTCTAGAAAGAATTGTTTGAAAGAAGTTTGACCTCTTGTTTATATTTGTATTTATTATGTATTTATTATTTTTAATTATTTCCTTTTTACGGATGCACTGAGCTACTATATTATAATTGCCACTTGGTATAATTGTTTCCAGTCCAGCTTGTCCAGCTATACATTGAAATTTAACTCGAGAAACATTTACCTCACTTCTACACTCATACTCACGTACACATAAAGGACCTTATACATCACTATACACTTCCTCAGGTATATCCTCACTAACACTTTTTTCATGGGTCTTCTTACAAGTCGTACCTACCTTTGCCCGCGAGGTGGATACTTCATTTAGTTTTTTGATTCTGGACTTCCTCGAGGATCCCAGCGGTTTAGTATATCCCCTTGGGAAGATCTCGGATCATCTCTTTCGTATCCTTCGTGTGTGTACCATTTCCTTCCTGGCCGTCTATTTCCCCTCCAAGAACGTGCACGACCGCCTCGTCTGTCGCGCCAATAGTTCGCTCGTCCTCGTGCACCATCTCGTCCTTCGTCCGGTGATTCTTGTTTTGGGTTCACAGGCTCTGTCTTGTTGTCCATCTGGTCCTTCGATATAGCTCCTACTTTAGCTTTACGAGTGATCAACTCTTCTCTGTTCTCCCACCTTCTAGCGCCATCTCTTCCTGTCTTCCGTCTTGCTTCCCATGTGTCGTGAATCAGTTCAAGTCGCTGGACCGTTTCAAGAATTTCTGCTAACTCCTGACCTCGTGATGAAACTGTCTCTGATAGTGAACTGGTAACAAAGTTATGACGGTGTTGCAAATCTGGGCTTCACTGCTCTGGGAATCCAAGTCCTTAATCTGACAAAATCTATTTGTAACAAAACGTTCAACACTCCCATCAACCTTAGGGTTGAATGGTACAGTCTTAAGGCGCGTTAGCCTAGCACATGTCACGTCTTCTGAATGATAATGTCTCAAAAACATTTGCTTGAAGTCGGCATTCGTGAAGAATTTGTTGACATTGGAATAATACCATTAAAGCACTGCGTCTCTTAGTATGAACGGTAATACGTTAAGCGCCAGACTAGTTCGCACACCCATTAGAGCACACTCTCGTTCAAATTGTATTATAAATGGTTAAGCTGACAAATCACCTCTCTCTGGCGGATAGTGCGTGACCGATTTTATATCCGTTAATCGCAATTTCAAATCCTCTTCGCCTTCTTCCTTTTCCATTTCCTCCGTATAGTCCTGACCTACTTCCGAATAGTCTCCGCGACGATTCTTTAGTCTTCTGGCGTTTCCATTAGAAGGAAGCTGTTTTTGTCGGTTCCTTCTCCTTTCCGTCTTCGGGGGCCATCCATCTTCTTCTGAATACCCGCTCTCATCGGACGAACTGGTCTTGATCCGTCTCCTCCGTCTTCTCCGATAACTTGGGTGCGCTTTAGGTTCCTTGCTCCGAGAAGCCGCCGTACTATTGAGGGCACTTCTTCCACAGCAGGTACCGCTGGAATCACTTCTATTGCGCCTTCCATCTAACAAGTAAACCTTACGTTTGGGTGAATCGAGTTGCTGACTGAGATACATATGAAAAAGTAGTACTAAATGTGGTCAGTATTTCAGTGAAGTTGTAGGTGCGAAGCTCCAGGGGTTTAGGAGATACAGCTACCAGAACATCACATGGAAGTACAGAATAGTCTTCATACAGTTGGAGGTAAAAGCTCTGTAAGACCTCTTGTAACGACAAAAGGTGAATAACAAATATATGGGTATATATTAGGACTAGGGGGAAGTCATATAGTAAGGGTATACCTGACGGCGGCCATCTTGAAATCCGCCATTTTGAATTAAGGTTAAGTTTTTAAAATAGGAATAGGGTCATGTGATACATGATTTAAGGCGCAAATTTAATCAGAAGAACAATGGTCACGTTAATTTTGAGTTACGCACAATTGGTAAACAGTTACAGGGAAATTAAATATTGTTGCAGCATATTAGTCCTTTACCCCACCTTGTAAATTTTGTTTTAATGATAATAATTAAATGAAAAGCAGGTGGATAAATATTAGGTCTATGGTAAGAGTTGCCTTGATGGCGGCCATGTTCAAATCCGCCATTTTGAAGCAGACAAAAGTTTTAAACAAAACGCATAACAGTGATACCTTATTAATAGCAAATTTTACCATAACTCCAACGGTATAGCCATTTTTGCTTTATCATTAACCATCATTTGTTATCGCATAAACAAGTTGCTAATTTAAGGAAAAATGACCAAAGAGGAATTGAGTCATAATTGAACTTGGGTCTTTCTTCCAGAAAAGTCCTCAATTAGTACAATCAATATGTAGTTTAGAAAAGAGTGCATGACTTGCACAAATGCTCTGCTCACAGTGAGCACACTGACAAAGGCAATCGACTTACACATGACACATCTGTCGTTAACAATTCCGTCAAAGCAATAGTCGTAAGGAGCGATCCATTTAATTTTATGCTGGTTAATAATAAAGCAAAAATGGTTATACCGTTGGAGTTATGGTAAAATTTGCTATTAATAAGGTATCACTGTTATGCGTTTTGTTTAAAACTTTTGTCTGATTCAAAATGGCGGATTTGAACATGGCCGCCATCAAGGCAACTCTTACCATAGACCTAATATTTATCCACCTGCTTTTTATTTAATTATTATCATTAAAACAAAATTTACAAGATGGGGTAAAGGACTAATACATATGCTGCAACAATATTTAATTTCCCTGTAACTTTTTGCCCATTGTGCGTAACTCAAAATTAACGTGATCATTGTTCTTCTGATTAAATTTGCGCCTTAAATCATGTATCACATGACCCTATTCCTATTTTAAAAACTTAACCTTAATTCAAAATGGCGGATTTCAAGATGGCCGCCGTCAGGTATACCCTTACTATATGACTTCCCCCTAGTCCTAATATATACCCATATATTTGTTATTCACCTTTTGTCGTTACAAGAGGTCTTACAGAGCTTTTACCTCCAACTGTATGAAGACTATTCTGTACTTCCATGTGATGTTCTGGTAGCTGTATCTCCTAAACCCCTGGAGCTTCGCACCTACAACTTCACTGAAATACTGACCACATTTAGTACTACTTTTTCATATGTATCTCAGTCAGCAACTCGATTCACCCAAACGTAAGGTTTACTTGTAAGTTTGGTGATTGAGCAGAATTGTATGGCCGCTTCACTTCTGTTTCCTCTTCTGCGCCTGAACTATGTCTTCGTCATTCCTCCTCGATCCTTTGTTGAAGTGACGCGATTGCTACCTCCTGACAAGCCATCTCTTCTTTTACTTTCGACAGTTCCGAAGTGTTTTGCCACATGACAGCCTTCGACTGACTCACTTCCGCGCGACACTCTTGCAGTTGATTATTAATCACCACGTTTGCTCTAATCATTCTTCCAGAAACCTCTTCTATCTCCTTTCTACATTCATCAGTCTTCTGCAGGACTTTTAACTCTTCTTTGGCTAAACGATTTTCTATCTGTGCTGTAGTCATCTGCAACACCTCATGCTTCACATTTGCAATCTCATTCTGCATCCTGTCCTGGCATTGTGTCATACCTGCTACACAGCTTTTCGATACCTGATGGATTCTTCCGTTTACTTCTTCAAATTGCTGACTCACCTTTTTCTCTGTTAGTATTGCCACTTCCTCAAGTTTACAGACGGTATTCTTCAAATCATGATTCTCCTGCTGAGTTCCGTTCATCTTTCGTGAAAATTCATTTATCTGTTGAGTTAACGAGGCGTTCGTCCTGTCACACTTCTTGCTAACTTCTTCAATCTTGTTCTCCAATTGCTCTCTAATATCCCGTAAAACTTTCTGAATGACCTTCATCTCAATCTGATAATCTTCTTTGATTTTCGATCTGAGCTCACATTGTCCCTTTTCATTATACTTCTCAAACATCCAGATAAGCATCTGCTCCAAAGCATCCAAAGACAAACTTCGTTCTTCCGTCTCCATCGCCTTATGTGGGTTGCACTGTCCGCATTTAATAACGACTCAACGGGTGCATCATCCTCGAGTTCATTTTGAGCATTCCATTGTTCTTTTGTCATTTGACTACACACGCGGTGATACCAGCGATCACACAGACAACATTGTACATGATACTCATCTCTAGCAGGGTCCTCTTTCTGACATGGCCGCACCAGCACATTCACTTGCACTTGCACTGTCTCTTCGTCGATTACGCCGATTACCACCCATGTTCCACCCACTACACAACTAACAGTCCACGAAATTCAGCCTCTTGATTGCAACTATTCTTCACAAGCGTCTGAGTCAGGACCATACCTGTACTCAGGACCATACTTATGTGTTCGCAAGCCAAGTCTTAAGGTTGTGGAGCTGATTGATCCGAACAGTGGGAAATTGATAGGACACCGATCAGAACATTAATGTAAATTGTGGAAGCCCACTAAGGAAAAATACTGGAAATGGCGGAAGAAGGCAGAAAAGAATTGTGCCAGTCAACTTCTGAAGGACTTGCCTGATGAATACTGCGAATAGATTGCAGGCTGCACATATTTCGAAATATTGTGTATATATGTATATAAGTGTATGTGTCCTTTTTCATTTGTTTGTGTATTACCTTGTTTTTATAAGTATCTGCGGAACTAAGTGAAAGTTAATCTTTGAATGCTTAGGGACGGCGCAGGGATCATTATATTCGGAAGCCATATGTGACAGGACATGCTGCCCCATCAGTTTTGCGTTTCGTTCACTTCGAGCGGTGTGACTGAGCGCTCCGCTCTGTAACCTTCTGAACTCCACCTTAGCTGTCTAGACTTGACTGGCAACATTGACAACACAGGATCAGCAGCAGCAGAATAAAAAGTAAGAACAAGTGGGAAGGTATAAAGAGAAGAATAAAATAAAAATGCAACTGTGAAGAATTATTTGTAAATGAATTAATAATAGAACAAGAAACTTTTAAGGACTAGTTTTAACCTGCCGGTCAAGATAAGAAAAACAGAACATGTTTAAAGCTAACAAGTAAGCCGTATTTAAAGCAAGACACTGCAAGTAAACATCGCATGTTACTTTTGGAGAGTGTCGTACTTGAAATACTTGGATTCTATACTTAGTTTGCATGAGTAAAATAAAAGACATATTTGAGCAATTGAATTTAACGTGAATTCACGTACTAACGTCAACGAAAAGAAATAAACCAAGTGATATATGTTTACGGTATACGACACACTAAAGCATGCTTTGCACTCGTAACCTTACAGAATTCTTTTGATATAACCGTAAAAACATATGCGCATATGAAAAGTAAATCTAAAATCTAAATTATTTATGTAAGCCGATATAATAATATATATTTCAAATACTTCACTCATAACCTAACCTATTTTATTGGATACTGCATATGAGTGCTACATAAAGAAAATATAAAGTTTCTTGCGCCAGACAATATTAGTAGAAGTTAATAATTTGTATACACTCTAGAGGATAAGGAAATATAGAACGTCGTGTGTATAATGAGCGCACAATATGAACGCATTATTTGCATTGAATTCTTTTTTTCTTAAGCTCAAATTTGGAGCATATTCAGAAAAAGCGCTTGAAAGAAAATCAATCTATATTTGATATAGGCCTATATAATAGCATAACTTCAATTTATAGCTATAAAAATATCTAACAACTACAGTAGTAATATAACATCGTTACATAAATGTATTGTTTCTGTAAACTGTGCTAACTAACCTATTTATCTGTGAAGAATGTTTGTAGTATCAGTACTAAATTAAATTCGATCTAATTAAAAGTTTGCCAGTCGCGACCATCAAGTGTCATTTAGTTAGTCACTTTGTATATAAAGCAGTATTGCACTAGTGAATCATCTGTTCGGGTAAAGACAGAACTGAAGATATAAACAATTACACCAAAGTGGCCAGTACAATATAATAGTTCAGTGCATCAGTAAAAAGGAATTCATTAAAAATAATAAATATAAAAACAAATAAAAAATTAAGCTTCTCTAAAACAATTCTTTCTAGACATATGAAATAACATAATTTGTTACTGTCGTCTGGACTTCCATTTATTCTGAAAAGACTTGTAGAAGTATCGTAGAGGACCATTATTGCATGTATTATTATTATTTTTGTTGTATATAGTATTTTGTATGTATCCTAGTTTTATATATCTTATCTCTTTTGAGTACTTGTCAATCTCAGTTTTATGTTGAGCGGTATCAATAATTAAAGTTAGGGATGTTACCAAGTCATTATTGACGCGACTGTTTACGTCAAAATATTGTTCACTTGTGGTGAGGATTATCCTTTGTGTATATGAATACCGTTTTGTGATAGAATGTGGTAATATAGAAATAAATATAATAAATAAATACACATGGTTTTCAATAACAAGTTTACGCAAGTGTATTCTGAAAATTCTGCTTCTTGCATCATCTTTCTACGTCCACGCTTCGTCTAACAACTTCGTGAATAACATCAGTGTGGAGATTTATATTGAAGGCTTAAATGGTAAGTTGTCGAATACGACCCAAGTGTGTTGTAATATTAATATTTGTATTTTTATTTGAGTTAACTATTTCTTGATACAATGTTTTCGGAGCGTGCGCTACTGCTACCGAGATTCCGGATAACGGGAGCTTATTAAAAATTTGTTTAATATTTTACTCACCAACACCCTCCACCGTTACCGTCACCGTGACTGATATTATTATATACCGTTTTTAAACTCGAAGTGGCAATACTAACAGAGAAAAAGGTGAGTCAGCAATTTGAAGAAGTAAATAAAAGAATCGATCAGGTATCGAAGAGCTGTGAAGCACGTATGGCACAATGTCAGGACAGGATGCAGGACGAGATTGCAGAAGTGAAGCATGAGGTGTTGCAGATGACTACAGCACAGATAGAAAATCGTTAACCAAATAAGAGTTAAAAGTCCTGCAGAAGACTGATGAATGTAGAAAGGTGATAGAAGAGGTTTCTGAAAGAATGATAAGGGCCAACGCGGTGATGAATAATCAACTGCAAGAGTGTCGGGCGGAAGTGAGTCAGTCGAAGGCTGTCATGTGGCAAAACACTTCGGAACTGTGGAAAGTACAAGAAAATTTGGCATGTCAGGAGGTAGAAAAAGCGTCACTTCAACAAAGGATCGAGGAGGAATAACGAAGACATAGTTCAGGCGTAAAAGAGGAAAGAGAAGTGAAGCGGACATACAATCCTGCTCAATCTCCAAGCCTAGATGGAAGGCGCAATAGAAGTGATTCCAGTAGTACCTGCTGTGGAAGGAGTGCCCTCAATAGTACGCCGGCTTCTTGGAGCAAGGAACCTGAGGTGCACCCAATTTATCGGAGAAGACGGAGGAGACGAATTAAGAACAGTTCGTCTGATGAGAGCGGGTATTCAGAAGAAGATGGATGGCCCCCGATGACGGAAAGAAGAAGAAAACGACAAAGAATACAGCTCTCTTCTAATGGCAACGAGAATGGAAACGCCAGAAGACTAACGAACCGTCGCGGAGCGTATTCGGAAGCAGCTCAGGACTATAGGGAGGAAATGGAAAATGAAGAAGGCGAAGAGGAATTGAAATTGCGATTAATGGATATAAAATCGTTCACGCATTATCCACCAGAGAGAGGTGATTTGTCAGCTCAAGCGTTCATTGTACGGTTTGAACGAGAGTGTGCTCTAATCGGTGTGCGACCTAGTAAGACGCTTAAGGTATTACCGTTCATACTAAGAGACGCAGTGCTGTCATGGTATTATTCAAATGTCAACAAACTCCTCACGTATGCCGACTTCAAGCAAATGTTTTTAAGACATTATCATTCAGAAGACGTGACATGTGCTAGGCTAACGCACCTTAAGACTATACCATTCAACTCTAAGGTTGATGGAAGTGTTGAACGTTTTGTTACAAATAGATTTTGCCAGATTGGGGACTTGGATTCACAGAGCAGTGAAGCCCAGATTTGCAACACTATCATAACTTTACTACCAGTTCAGTATCAGAGACGGTTTCGACACGAGGCCAGGAGTTAGCAGAAATTCTTGAAACAGTCCGACGACTTGAACTGATTCACGACACATGGGAAGCAAGAGGGAAGACAGGAAGAGATGCTGCTAGAGGGTGGAAGGACGGTGAAGATGTGGTTACTCGTAAAGCTAAAGTAGCAGCTATATCGAAGGACCAGGAGGATAACAAGATAGAGCCTGCGAACACAAGAGAAGAATCACCGTACGAAGGACGAGATGGTGCACGAGGACGCGAAAACTATCGACGAGGCAGACGACGTGGTGTTGCACGTTCTTGGAGGAGAAGTAGACGGCCAGGTAGGAAATCGTACAGACACGAGGAATATGAACGAGATGACCCGAGATCCTCCCAAGAGGATATTCAGCACCGTAGGGGTCCTCGAGGAAGTTCAGATTCAAAAAAACTAAATGAAGTATCCACCTCGCGGGTCGAAGGTAGGTACGACTTGTGAGAAGACCCATGAGAAAAGTGCAAGTGAGGATATACCTGAGGAAGTGTATAGTGATGTATAAGGTCCTTTATGTGTACGTGAGTATGAGTGTAGGAGTGAGGTAAATGTTTTTCGAGTTAAATTTCAATGTTTAGCTGGACAAGAGTGGGAGTATAGCACAGATTGTGAGAATATTGATGACGTGAAGACTGACTTTGAACGAATAAAAGAATGGTCTGGTATCATACGAGTGTGTGTGTTCGATGAAGTTTTGCAAGCACTTGTTGATAGCGGTCCGGAGGTGACGTTGTGTAGTTTAGAGTTATGGAGAAAGCTTACGAAGATTATATCACACCCGGAATTGAAACCAGCACCCCACGTATTTCTTTTCGATTATAGTGGAACCAGGAAGAAAATGGTGAAAGGCGAAGCATATCTTCCTGTGACAATTAAGAGAATACAAACGGATGTTCGAGCTTTTGTGGTCGACGGGCTCAACCAAGATCTACTGGGTCGTGATTACATGAGCAAGTTTCAAGACAGAATGAATTTTGGAAGTGGCATGGTAACCATTCAAACTGGGGAGCAAGAAGTCGTAGTACCCATGGTTGTAGCGAAGGAGGAAGAAAATACATGTAATAATACGATTAATGAGTTGAGTGTGGATTACCATCTCTCTGTAACCGTCATAGAAGAAGAATGGAGTGAATGCGTATGCCATCCAGAGGAAGTATGCGGCTCACAGGTATATGGATGCGATTATGAAAATCTGAAAGAAGTTTTAAATCAGTGGAACAGCGTATTGATTCAACAAGAAGATTCGTATAATGTAGTTAGGTCAAGGCAAAGAGAAGATTGCAACCTTAGACGAATTACGCTGGCACAAATAATGGATCAAGCTCTTGTGGAATCTTTGTATGACCCGCTTGTTCAGGAGATTCAATGTTCGGCTTGTTGTCCAAAGAGATTGGAAGTCAGGGAAAAAGCGACTGAACAGTCTCTACGCTACCCTAGAAGAAGTCAGAGAAGTGGTGCAGAAAACTCCTATTGCTCCGGAACACAAGGAAATTTTGTTTAATGTGCTGATGAAGAGAAGAAAAGTTTTCGCCCATTTTCCAGGAAAATATAACAAGTATACAATCTAGGTTACCACTGAAGATCCAATTGTGAAACGACCTTACCCAGTTCCACTGTATTATCGAGGTAAGGCGAGGGAGCAGATCCAAATATGGTTGCGTCAAGGTATCATTGAGCCTGCAGTGTCAAAACATCACCATCCCCTGGTAAATAGTCAGAAAGAAGAACTCAGATGATGTTAGAGTCTATCTTGATTTGTTCCATCTTAATAAATTCGTATCTTTGACAAATTTGAAGGTCGAACGCCTCGAGGACCTCTTTGCAAGATTTAATGGGATGACCTGTGCAACGTCCCTTGGCCTGGTGCATTCCTACTGCCAGATCGAGTTAACTGAAGATTGTAGGGATCTTGTAGCATTCTCTTTTGAAGGCCAGATGTATCGTCATTGCAGAGTACCCTTTGGTTACAAGAATGGTGGACCTTGTTTAATGGCAGCGTTGCAGAGAGTGTTGGGAGTTGCTATTCTTGAAAAGATCTGGCTATACGTTCCAGATCTGGATATATGTTCCAAATGTGAGCTTAAGGTTGAAAGAATTCAATACAAAGTAATGCGTTCGTATTGTGCGCTCATTATATACATGACGTTCTATGTTTACTGATCTTCTAGAGTGTATACAAGTGATTGACTTCTACTAATACTGACTGGCGCAAGAAACTTAATAATATTTAATCCTTGTATCACTGATATGCTGTATTCAATAAAATAGATTAGGTTATGAGTGAAGTATTTGAAATGAATATTATTATATTGCTCTAGGTAAATACTGTATCAATGTTTTAAATTTACTTTTTATATGAGCGTATGTTTCAACGATTATATCAAAAGAATTCTATAAGGTTACGAGTACAAAGCATGCTTTAATGTATCGTATACCGTATACACATATCACTTGTTTTAATCCTTTTCGTAGACATTAGTATGTGAATTCGTGCTAAATTCAATTGCTTAAATATATATATATATATATATATATATATATATATATATATATATATATATATATATATATATATATATCTTTTTTACGATGACGAATGCAAAAAAACTATATAATGCAAATGTTTTCAATACGACGATGCCCAATAGAAATGTGTGATGTTTTCTTGCAGTGTCTTTCTTCTTCACGAATACGGCCCACTTTTTAGTTTCTTACCTTGACTTGTAGGTTAACACGAAACAAGTCCTTAAAAGTTTCTTGTTCCATTATTAATTCACTTACAAATAATTCTTCATAGTTGCATTTTATTTTATTCTTTTCTTTATACCTTCCCACCTGTTCTTACTTTCTACACTGCTGATCCTGTGTTGTCAATATTGCCAGTGAAGTTTAGACAACATTGGTAGAGTTCAGAACGTTACTGAGCGGAGCGCTCAGTCACACCGCTCGAAGTGAGCGAAACGCAAAACTCGCGGAAACAACACGTATACAAATGCTGATGGGGGCAGCGTGTCCTGTCACATTTATTTGGATTTGTTATTTAACTTGGAGGCTTGCATGATATTTACTCTAACTTCGCCCACCTCCAGCGTGAAGTACTTATTCCCTCTAACCACTAAGTCCGCTTTAAATATAAAATTAACTGCCCGAACATGACAATCGAACCCCGGTCGGGTTATAAAATAGAGAACATGTAAGTAATATGTAGAGATAAAAACAGCGTAAAAAATGTAGTTAAATACTATGGAGTCATAATACAAAGCTACCTATTTGAACAAGTACCACAAGTTAGTCCTTAGATTTCACATTTGTTTTCTTTATGAGTACATCCATCATCACTGACGTTCGTGTTCGAGAAGGACGCGCGAGCAGGTCGTTCAAGCTCGCTTTGCTCTGATTCGTAGTAGATGTAATGCTACCTTGTGCAGGTCAAGTAGCACAGGTTGGTTCAGCCTTTGCATTTGTCTTTTTAGATATATAACAAGTTTGCAAGTGTACTGCAAGCTCATTACTTACTCCAATATGTTTATGAGTAAAAGTATTAACAACAAAAAGCGCCCGCATCTGTCCTTCTGCGCCCCCTAAGGATGTCTGACTACTTTTATTGCATCATCTACCCAGTAGGTTAGGTAATAGCCCATAGCTAAAGACTGCTAATAAAATAAGGCATTAGAATACAAACTTTAGGTGTTCTACACTAAAAGTTGGTCGCACCCCTTTCGCGATGAAGAAAATTGACATTTGGTCGACTGTTCGCTTTTGTAACTGGCAAAGAAGTTTTTTCTTGGAAACTGTATATAGAACAATTCGTAAACGTCGTTTGAAGTAGTGGGTTTTTATTCAAATTAATACATATTACAGCATATATAAGTAATCACGTAAGGAACTATTTTAAAAGCTAAAGAAAACTGTCCAAACCTAAGGGCAATTAACGTAATCCAGTTCGTATGCATTAGTGAGCAAAATGGGTACGCAGCAGCTGTAGACACCGAACTCAAAACATGTTAGTAAGTATACAGATAAAGGAAGTTGTTTGCAAGTGTCAGGTAGTCTAAAAATATCGAACCTTTGTAGGGTAGAATTGAGAGTATGTTAGTTGTGATTAGAAAATATTACGAACCATATTTGCACTAGTTTAGTCAATGAATTTTTGTCATTTCTTCGGCAACACCGTAATCCCGTTGCTAGAGACCTTCTGTAGTTTCTGGTCAAAAATTGTGACACACGGTTTCAACAGATTTCTTTTTAAATCTTAAGTTACACTGCTCAAGGAATTTTCCAGACATCGAAACAAACAATAGTCTAACAGTGCCATGTCCGTGCTATATCGTAACAAGACAGCTTTCGGCCATTTGGTGCGTGTGTGGCTTTAGGCTTTCTACGCTTGCTGTATGAACACGTGCTTTCATACAGTTTGCCTTTTGTTGTACTTGCATGCAATATTTTAGATGATTCGCAGAGCGTCATAGCATCACTGGTAGTTCATTGATGTAACTCCGTAAAACTCTTGAGTCAAGCTGGAATGGAACACTGAATGCAAGGTTGCACCTATGCAACTTTGTTACTGGAATCCAGTTTGGGGTATGCTTGCACGCTTTCCAACCAAGCTGGATGCAAGCTTACCGATTTCTAATGCAAGCTTACAGTATGCAGTTTGCAAGTTGCCTCTGCTCGTATGGTCATCTATTCTGAACCGAGTTCTCTCAGTTTCTGATAGGTCAAGTATGTAAGCGCACTAATGATGTTAGCCTGGTTTACCACACTCTTGCTGTTGATAAGTTCCAGCCGTTTAATTTGAATTCCTAGGCACACTCGCATTAAGTGTCGACAATTCAGGTCCGAGTCTGTCGTTCTGCCCGACATCATCAGTTCGTGGTGCAAGATGCTCTTTCAATTCCATTAAACGCACAGCTTAATCTACCGTGGTGATGTGTAAGCTTTGCCAGAGATTGTAGAACTTCTGGCCTCTTCGCCTTCAATCTTTCCCGTATATTGACGTTGGTTATCTGCTTTTCATCACTTGTGATCAACTGTATTAAAAATGGCTCGAATTCGTTACGTTTCAGTAAGATTTTCAGATAAAATTTAATCGTGTATAATTCTTTGAGTCACCTCATACGCTACTAAAGTGTCGTGCTCTTTTTTCTACCTAGCTTTATCCAAATGACTTAATACTATTTGATGATGGACATTAGGTCATTGGTAATGTCATTAGTGCCGATCATATTTCTGGACATTTCCCAGAATATCATCCACTTTTTCTGTGGTTGGTCGCTCACAGCGAGTTGCATTCTGGACATCAAAATTTCTGGAACGAAAGCGACTGAATTGTGTTTTTGCTGTTTTTCAACGTATCTTGTTCATAAACAACATTAATTTCGTTGCAGACCTTCGCAGCATTTATATCTTTATCGCAATAAAATCGTAAGATGTAATGCAGCTTTGCCGAAAGCACACATATTTTCACGACATATCTTACGTCTGAATGCGAGAATTTCGATACATTTTCCATATACTTGCTTCAACCGTCGGCTAAC
The DNA here is from genome assembly GCF_964235325.1 of Thermobia domestica. NCBI lineage: Eukaryota > Metazoa > Arthropoda > Insecta > Zygentoma > Lepismatidae > Thermobia > Thermobia domestica. The sequence continues at coordinate 147,947,479 of NC_137471.1, read as the reverse complement.
AAATGATGTTAAGCCTTACTCGCTGAGACTCATATAATCTGAGATTAGGGATACTCACACCATCTTTTGTGCAAAAGGCTCACTACTTTTGAACTACCTGATAGTGAAAAAGTGCCTCTGTTGCATCTTAGGACTTGAGATTCATAACAGCAAATTATTTTAGGTCTTCTCTTGGCTCTTTATCAATGCATTTTCTACTACTATACCGCTCACTAAAACGTTTTTTATAGGAGGAAACGGGAGTACCCCGAGAAAACCCACGGACACGATGTTCTCCACGACAAGGTTACTTGGTTGGGGATGGAACCAAGGACCCTATGCCCCAGAGGTAAGTGCTCTACCGCTGTGTTTTCCTGTCCCTCATAGCCATGTTCTAGTGATCAATGTAGTAGTAGAATAAACATTGATATGTGGCTCCAGGAGTGCCTGAAGTACATTGCTTAATAAATCTCAAGTGATGTAATGCAAAGTAGATTCAATTATCTAATGCTTAATTTTTTGAAAATATGAAATTCTATGTATCATATTACTTTTGTACTCAAAATGTGAATTATATCTTTTTCATTCCTTTCAGGCAGTGGGGAATTTCGGAATGGATACCATGGACAGTATTGCATGTATCTCAATAACATGCGTGACAGCAGTTTTCCAAAAGAGTACTTTAAAAGAAAGTTGGAAGAAGATTGGATGCGGTGTCCTCTACTCTGTGACTATGAGTATCCGTGTAGAACACTCACGCCCATCGTTAAGTCCGAGAGAGAGAGGCTTAGTGGAGATATAAATAATTATTCACAAGAGGACAACAAATGTAGCTGTGTGATTATTTGGAATGTGAAAAATAAATCTTCGTGTTTTAAGAAGGAGTTGTCTGTATTAGTAGAAACAGTAATTGTAAAGTTTTACATTGTACTAACTTTATAGACTGAAATTGATTTAAACTAGTCGCAGAGTAAAACAATACGCTTATTGAAAGAATATTAACGTGTAACAGATTCGCACTCTTGGCTTCATAGCAAAATATATTATTGTACATTAATTACAACTTGGTAGTGGTGATGATAATGATGAGGCCATAGAAATTGAACGTTTTATGTTAAATATGTTTGGATTGTAAAATAAAAAAAGAAATAAAAAAATAGTCTATCGAAATGTATGTAAATGTTATTTTGAATCTTCGAAGTTTGACCTTTTAAATGGAATTATTTTATTTAATTGTATTGCATTTTTAGTATTCTCATTCTATTCTTCTATCCCGTCGGCTAAGTAAGACGATGGGATATAATGTGAAATAAATGTTCAGAGGTATTACATGATATGCATATTCTATCCTGCAGTTGCTTTAGCTAGCTTTAACATGTTAGACGGCATTATTTTATTCACACTACTCTTAGGAGAGTGAAATTCTAAATATATATCACAGGCTATTATTAACTACATACAGAACTCTCTGGAATTGTCCATATAGATATAGGTTTTTTCATATAAATATTTTGAGTTTTGGTTGTATGTCATATATGGTGCATTGAGAGGACAAAAGAATCAAGTACTTTGGTGTTTGTTCCTTTTAGATGCAATTCATGTTTGAGATATTTAATTGAAGTTCCTTTCATTGTTTATAGATTCATATGAAGATATTGTAAATACCTTCTGAATAAAAAGTTTTTGTTCTAACCATGTTTTTTCTGTCAGGAAAGTAATTGTACACCTATTTTCGAGTCTGGCATTCCTGCGCTCCATCCGTGGAGAGTATGAGAATTAAATCAATCAAATGTTTACTGAGGGGCAAAAAGAAAAGTTCAATCTGAATAAGACACTGCAGAGGAACACAAGCTGTGAATACGAATAGTGCATAGTGTAAATAAATAACGACACTGTAAGAGAAAGCCAGAAACTGCTGTTAAACTTAAAAAAAGAGTAAAAATTGTCGAAGAGGGAACATAAAACATAAATACAACAAATACGCCGACAACTAAACGTTCATCACGCAGTGATCTTGGTGTAGTGGTTAAGGTGCTGGCTTACAAATGCAAAGGTCGCCAGTTCGAATCTTCGGTGGGGACGTTTTTAAAAATTTTTGTTAATAATACATGCAGCTCGTGAGAGATGGTAAAAGAGGTCGTATTTAGTTTTTCGTAGCAATTATTATTGGTAATGTTTAGTACTGATAATACTTTCTGTCTTTGCGTATTGCTTTTATTCTTGTCTTAATTTTGAAAGAGAAGAAAATCCGAACAAATGCCACCAAAATTCCTTATATTTTGAATGTAAACGCCATTTGCAATTAGTAAAGAATAAAAATTGAACGTTCCGATGTAGCTGCAAAAAGTAAAAAGAAAAACATGGAAGTAGACCATACTCATGGTTATTAAAAATACAATTTCTACATGCCTTACACCTCCCGACCACGTTTCTACGTTAGCAAGTAAGAGGTTTCTGTTTAGGTTAGGCTGCTCAATAAGTTTTGCAAAGGGACCGGGTTTAACTCTGACGCACCACGGATGGGAAAAGGGAGCAAAACACTTTTTCTCTCTTCCTCTGTGTGTCTATTTATCAACTTATCTGTATATATATATATATATATATATATATATATATATAACGCTATTTGTGAATGCATTAACCACCCTCATTTTCAGCGGATTGAGACGAAACTTGGCACAGACATTAATTGTTGATATATCTTGAGTTCGTTAACCAGAATAATCAGAACAAAATGTTCATAATGGCTGCCCTTCAAACTCTTAAAAACTTCAAAGGGAACCAAATTTTGCCCATAAATAGGTATTCAGAAAGTTTGAATAACTTTTCCTTTTTTACGGAAATATTTGTGTGCAGAGACTTATTGAAATATTGGACCCGATTAATCGCATAAAGAAGGTTCACGCCATTTCGCTACGGTCAGGCTTTTTTTTGGAGGAGGGGTTTATTTTCGTATTGGAACAAAATGATTGTTAGTGATGATATGAAATTACACATTGAAAGTGAAGTAACTTGTTAAACGTGTTATTTGAAAGAATAATATAATAAATGTGCTATCCTCTAACACAGAGAACTTTAAATCATGTATTTCGAGTTCGGGAGCGTGTACAGCGAGGAGTGTTCTTTGATTTGCTTTTTAGTAACACATTGCATTGCAAATAAAGGTAGGCAACATTAGTGGTAAGTAAAATAATAATAATAATAATAATAATAATAATAATAATAATAATAATAATAATAATAATAATAATAATAGGTGTTTTGTGGCAAGGGAATATCTTTTTCAATTCTTCTTCAAACGAAATGATTGTAACGCCATATCTCCTTTACAAACAAAATATTAGCAATTTATATCGAGAGAACGGGAACTTAAAGAGTGATGGGACCAACGTTGGACATCGTAGACCCATAAGGCGCATCGAAAAAAATTAGGGGGGAGGCAGCATTACTTATTTCCACATAATAATATAAAATTAAAATGTCGAAATACACACACGAGTTAGCTAGTAATATTTCATATTATTATTATTATCAACAGCGTATTTTCATTACGTGTGCATGTTTGACATGAAGCAAAAGAGAAGATCCATCATTCGTAGAAAAAAAGAATAGTCAGTTACTTTAACTGTGAACGACGGAGAAAAATACGAAAAGAGTGGCTACCTGTAGCGAAAACAAACAATACTTTCTCTCAAATAGAAAAAAATCAAGCCGAGATAGATTCGAACTCGCATGGACGACGCGAAATGTCAGTGCTTTGTCCAGCTTCTTTTAGCTGACTCACCGAACGTGTTTCAGTAACTTACTTATTGCTAATTTTACTTGCTTCACTTGTTTAACTTGCTTTTTCTAATAACTTATAACGACAGGGACACGAACACAGAAACACCAAGGACAGTTAAAAATCATAGATGCTCTCCCGCCGGGAATCGAACCCGGGACACCATACACCATACATCCGGCGCGCGTGCTAGCCACTAGACCAGCGATGAAGGCACTGCTCACTCTCTGTGTCGTTAGGGATTACGACCACTGTATTGCCAGCTATCACTTCTGTGGGTTGTATACTATGATCACATGTTTCTTCTTCGCTGGAAGTGTTAAACCTACATTCTATGTAATACATGAGGTATTTAGAATAGGGATGGTATCGAGACGAGACGAGACGAGACTTTATACAGTCTCGGTGTCGTCTCGGTTGATAAGTAGCGGTCTCGGTCTCGATCTCGTCTCGAGTCAAAAATCGCCGTCTCGGTCTCGGTCTCGTCTCGGTTAACAGATGCCTATCTCGGTCTCGGTCTCGTCTCGGGTCTCATCTCGAAAGTCTCGAAATATATAGTGTGAAATTAAAAGTGTGAAAATATTATTATTGTAAGTCTGTCCTTTCCGCTTCTTATTTTTTGCCTTCATTCTTGACTTAGAATTATGGTAAGATGTATCTCTGCATAGGTAATTTGCTAGCGCTAATGCTTTCCATGTGTGTGTTCCTGGTTCAATCATCAGTGGGTATAACATACCCGGGATGAAACCCTGAAAGTAACTCATATTTCTCTTTGTCTCAAATAGTTTTAGTACTGCCTATACAATCAAAATCTATTAAATTAACCCCAGTACTATACAGTAGTTTAATTTCTTCCTTTGAATCAGAATTGTTCAATACCTCCTAACGGATAACGCAACACATAGCAGCACGAATGTATTTAATCGTACCGAAATTGAAATTTTACAATTTCTCCGTTATTATCCAATACATTCTGCTTTGGCTGCCATTTTGAAAACAGAATATAATATTCATTATCTTAACAAATAGAGTAAATTATTACTATAATATATTTTGTTTCAATTTGATCAAATGCTTTATTACCGTTTTAAATCTCAGTGTTTAATTGACACTTTAAAACAGAAACTTCCTTAACCTTGTGGTGGGAGCTATGGCACTCATCTTTGCTATCTGTGGTCTCGGCTTGGATCACCAAACAACTTACATTCAAAGTCCGATGTTTCGTATAGTTCGCGTCTCAATTTAAGTACATTCTGTTTCTTATACAAGTTCATAAGGTCGTAAGGTATTACATAAGCATATATCCAGTGCCGTAACATAAATTAAGCTTATTCCTGAACTCTCAGCGGTGCATGTGATCTTTATTCGAGAAAACTAATCGTGCGTTCATTATGTTGAAATTGTATATTGATTGAAAATTACTTTCGAAACATGAACATACATATTATATAAGTGTATAGGTAATTCGAGCTATATGTATCTATTTTCTCTGTCCCTGCAATACGAGTGATTCTTAACTTTCTAGTTTTCTTTTCTATTAATTTTCGTAGTTTTGCTGCAATATGAAGAGTCAACAAAGTATATATTTTTTATCGCTGTACGAATTTCGTTAATTTTTGGATCGCTTTTTACCCTACCTTACCCAGTAAAAGTTTATATATATGAATTTTAGAGGTAGACTATGCTAAGTCACTTTTTGGTCGAAACAGATTTAATAATACTTTTTAATAGATTATGTTCTTTCTAGTGGTGTAATAATATAAGTCTAAAAGCATCCTATTACTTTGTATCTACTTATTATAGTTTGAAAAACAGTACTATAGGTCTTACTTAAGGAACTGGTTTTTCGCTTCTTTTGTAAAATTACGAAATTATGACTTGGTTTAGTCTAACTCTGAGGTCCAGAAATAATACAATCTTAATCAACATTATCAGCCCACTCCTAGGTAAAGGTCTTTCCAAGTCTTCTCTACAAATATTTATCTTGAGCAATTCTTTCTTTCTCAGGTTACTCCCCAGTTTTCCTTGATTTCGTCAAACCTTCTTGTACAAGAACGTTTTCTAGGCTGTTTATAGCTTGTGGTATCCTGTCTAGAATTGTTTTTGTTCATTGATCATAATTTCTTGCAATATGTCCAGCACATTTTCCAGCCCATATTAAAAATCATTTCATTAGTACTAGTCATTAGTTGCCAAATAATTCATTTCTACTGTATATATTTCTTCTACAAATAGTTCAAATCCTCTACTTTTGGAGCACAGACACGCTAGGTTTTGATCTTCGAATCTGACAACACTGACTCAATGCTTAAAGTCAACACAATGTGAGGACTCCATTTGGTCTAGTGGCTAGCACGCTTGACTTCGGTTCGCGTGGTCCCGAATTCGATTTCCGGTGGGAGTACAGTTGAACGACCGAAGTGGTTCGGATTCCATTATTATCATTAGCTCCACGTCTCCTTTAGACGCCCTAGCATAATCGTGAGACTAAAACAAACCAAACCAAAAATCAACACAATGTGTATTACTAACTGTAAGTCCTTGAATAACTGCATACAGCTATGGTATGGATCGAGTTTGAGGTTGTCGGTGGTCAAACTAAAACAAGTGAAATGTAACTAGGGTGGAATTATAACTTTTAATTACCCATGGTTTTGTGTATATCACGATTAAGGCTTAGGGAAACAACCAGGGTTACTAAAAAATTATCAGTTACATTTAATTTCAGTTACAATTTGCATTTACGTGTATTGCTGGAACCAAAACTTTGACATTAACATTAACATTTTAAAGACTACGAAAAACATCGTCTTTTGAAAACATTCTTGCACCATAAAATAAATTACGAGTAATTTAAAAATATTTTGCAGTTTAGCTACGTTATTTGCACTAGAAATATATATTTAAAATAATATTGGCAACACTACTTAAAATAATGGAACTGCGACTTGTAATTAAAACCACTAAAAACTATTGTTGTAATGTTCTAGAAACAAACTAAAGCAACAATCACTATAAAAATTTAACACAAATACGTTATTTTAAGCAGTACAACAATCACTATCCATGTGTTTGGTATCTCTGAAACGGTTTGAAATAACAATTGTTGTAAATGACATTATGATCACTTAAGTCTTTTGGAAGCATCTACATGATGAGACGTGATATGTCAGCACGTTTTCGAAGTCAAGTCTTTAGAAAAAGTTATTTTTTTCATTCCTTGTAACTTTGATCCTTCATTCATTCGAAATACATTATACCATGATCATAGTATTTGACGCTAAGATACAAATGATGCACATTGCACCGTCTATGCCATTTGAGTTATTAGAGATCTCCAAAATGTTGATGTTGGTGATACTGTATTGCCCTTTGTTACAATGAATAATGTATGTGGTATTGTGGTTTTATTTAATATCTAAATAAGCAGTAGGTAATGCCTTACATAGTGCAATTTGAGAAAATACAACTTTATTTTGCGTTACCAACACTGCTTGTTTATCTAGTGATATTGCAGAGTATCTAGAATAATTTTCCCTTCAATATTTCACACAACATGGTACAAATTTTCAGTATTATATATATATATATATATATATATATATATATATATATATATATATATATATATATATATATATATATAGGCGTGGATCCAAGGGAAGAGGTATAGGGGCCATATCCTCCCTTAACGCTCAGGTATACACGGAATAAAATGAACTTCAAATCTGCTTTACACTGGATAAAGAGGCAAAGTATGGTTTAACCCCTCCCTTGATCATATCCTGAATCCGCTCCTATATATATATATATATATATATATATATATATATATATATATATATATATATAAGATTATATACAAAAGCAGTGGATTTTGTTTCGGGAGAAGCATGAGGAATGGGTAAGAAACATTTCTGTTGTACGTGCAATGCGAAAAAGTGTTCACAAATTCATTTCGGGAGGGGCTTCAGACCGACACTTACCCCCTAATTACGCCACTGTACATTAGTCAACCAACACAGCAGCGAAACAAATTTTGAGTAAAGGCAAAATAGCTGTCATAATTCGAGACGAGACCGAGACAGAAAAAGGTCTCGTCTCGGTCTTGTCTCGATTCATAGAGGTCTGTCTCGGTCTCGGTCTCGTCTCGGTATGTAAAAGTCCGTCTCGATCTTGGTCTCGTCTCCGTATACCAAAGTCCGTCTCGGTCTCGGTTTCGTCTCGAATTATCGAGACGAGACCGAGACGAGAACAAGACTAGGTACCATCCCTAATTTAGACCTACATGCTCTTCATATAATGTAATAAAAGGGTCATGCTGGGAATAAGAAAAAGAACATTCCTTTGACAAAATGGAAACTATTGGCATCAGAAATATTTATCTAGGAGGCATGCACAGTAGTATACTTCAGAATAGTTACTTTTTCGTTCAGTAAACGAATAAAGGGGTATAAAAATGCAAATATGTCGCGTCAACGAAATCGACCAACGAAATCGAAATTGACAGAGAAGGAAGCAGATGTGTAGTAATACAACAACTTGGTTAAATTGATAATTGGTTCTTTATTCTGTAGTAGATCGTATCACAACTTTACGGGAGAGTAGAGAAAAACTTCCTAACGCTGTCATATAGAAAGCTTTAGTAACACCATCATATAGACACAAATGGATGTAACTGTGAGTACTACAACTTGGATTTAACGAAAGCCGTTTAGATATTCAGTGGTTTGCAGGGTTGTATAAGACACAAAAGGATAAGACAATGCAATTCTTCATACCTCAGCTTCCAGTAGCTAGATACGTGCAATTTCTGGATAGATACTGAAACTGCGGTCGGATTTTAATACATGACATATTCCAGGATACAAAATGCTTTGCATTACTTGTTTGTAGACAGCTACTAGCTTAGTGTTCTGAAAGGTTGTGGATAAACTAGGGATAGCCAATTCCGGAATAATTACTTTCCGGACTCCCGAAGGTCAAACCGGACAACATCCGGAATTCGGAAAATTCCGATTTTGATATAATTCCGGAATTCGGAAAAATCCGGCATTTAGAAATTTCTGATTTCGTTAACATTCCGGAATTCGGAAAAATCCGATTTTCTCGAAATCCGGAGATTTCTGAATTCCGGAATTTTCTAAATTCCGGATTGTTTCCGAGTTCCGGAATTCCTCTGAATTCCGGAGTTTAACTGAATTCCATAATTTTCCGAAATCCGAAAAGTGAAAGTCCCGCCTCCGAAAAGTGAATTTATTTTGGTTAGTATGAATCGTGGCGGGAATAAGTCTTTGACCAGGTAATGGCGACTGCTTTGAAAGAAATTGGGTGTATGAGAATTCAATCTCTCATATTTGTAGTTTCTTGTGGAGAAAAAGCAAACTTGTGAACCAGCGGTTTAGAACAACTCAAGTTATTAATGCAAACTTTTCCGACTTCATAAAAGCAATACGAAAGACATTTTAAATCGAAGAAATATAACATACAAGTTTGCACGCGGAGACAAAGAAGCCTAACGTAACCAGACTATAAACGAATCTTTACCGCGTAGCGATCGCGGTTCAGTGGTCATGGTGCTTGTGCGAATGCACATTGTATTTTTTTTTACTTTAGGATTTTTGATGGCGATTGATCGGCGATAACATGTTTTATTATATTCAGATATTTGAATACTCGGATGTTTCAATACTTGAACTATCAAATCTTCAGCAATAAAAAAGTAATAATAATAAACTAATAATTATTATTATTATCTCGTAGAAGATTAAAAGCTAGGAGCTAATTATCGCTCAGGTCATACCATTACAAGCAGAAACGTGACATTTGGAAAGAATATTTTGGTTTGGTTTAATGCTGCTCACGAGAAGAGGAGTTTCTCATCTCGTTTCTAAAACAAATAAAATAACATGAGAATTAACATTTTACATTCGAGACGGGTCACGGCTAACTCAAAATTTCCGTCTCTCTTTGGAGATGAGAATCGAGACGAGACGAAAAGTATGGTAAACATTTCCCGTCTTGTCTCGATTCTCGAAATAGTGTATGTCCATTAATGAAGTAATAATTGCTCTGTAGACTGAATCTCATAGGCTATTTCGTTACATTATATTTCAGAGCTCATTGAATTATGTTCTGTGTAGGTATTTTGTAGCAAAGCTTTCATATTTACCTCTGCATATCCTAAAAATTAGTTTATTATATGCCGTACTGTTGCGTGATATTCAGTTATATTTATTACAGTTATTTCTTTAAAACATACAGTACAATACTTTCTACATGAAACTTCAATGGAACGTTGCAGTTTAAAATGTTGGTAGTTGCAGAGGTGTGTCTTGAAGGTACGGAACCCTTTCCCCGAAATCTCTACTTTTAAGTAAGATTTGCCAAATTTCAACGGCAAGTTTAAAACTTTTATTATTATTAATATTATTATTATTATTATTATTATTATTATTATTATTATTATTATTATTATTATTATATCAACACCGTGTATAATGTTTAAAAGATATACGGTTTGTATCTGAATAATAAACACTAACTGACTGTCGACCTCGGTCGACGAGATGTCTTCAGGAGGGAAGGACAGCGGTCACGCTCTGGGTTTGAGTTCCGAAGGAACAAGTATTCGGGCTCGAGCCAAAAATTGTTAAAATTATAGGCTTCAGCCAAACATGTTCAAAATAGCTGGGACCGGGTTTAGGCTTCTCAACGGCTCGGCTTACAGCTCATTAACACCGAACAGAACCGAGACGTGAGCCGAGCCAACAGCTCGCCCAACCGAGCCGATTTGAGCCATCGGCTTTGTTGGGCTGAATCGAAACGTGCCGATGGACTAGTTTCAACTTAGCTGGCTTGGATCGGTTCACATGAGCCGAGTAGAGGACCCATCCCAACTGAGAAAGCTCGAGCCATTGGCTCAATTGAGCTGAGTCGATGGCTCGTTCCAACTGAGCCGGCTCGGGTCATCGGCTCATCCCAACCGAACCGACTCGAGCTGTTCGCTCAGTTTATACGAGCCGAGCCGGTTGATGTCACTACCCGAGTTGGTCTTCTGCTTTGGCTCAAGAATTCGACAGTGAAGGTCTCAACCTTGATTTTAAGAACTACCGTATATACTTATATTGGTGACTACGACGTTTGAGGCTGTCTCGTAATAATAATAATAAAAAAACTGTTTGACTTCTCGTTATCTAGACGAGACGAGATACACTAAAATTGCCCCACGAGATGTACTAAAATTACGAGACGAGACGCAACCCTGTCGTGAGAACACTAAAAGTATTCCACATTACTGCTTACATTTCTCATGGCTTTCGCTTTCCAGTCTAATCAGACCATTATTTCAAAACGAGTTAAAACGAGCTGAAGGAGCGAGCGAGCCATTACCAAACTCGACTCAACTCGAAACTCGCCCTCGAAACCAGCTTGACCTTGATCGCTACGCGGTAAACGATTCGTCTTTAGTATGGTTATGCTAGTTTTCTTTTTCTCCACTTGCAAACTAGTATGTTATATTTCTTCGATTCAAAATGTCATTCGTATTTCTTTTATGATGTCCGAAAAATTTACATTAATAACTTGAGTTTTTCTTAAACCGTTGGTTTACAAGTTTGTTTTTCTCCACACGAAACTACAAATATGACAGATTGAATTGAATGGAATACACCCCATTTCTTTCAAAGCAGTCGCCATTACCTAGTCAAAGACTTATTTCCGCCACGATTCATATTAACAAAAATAAAATCATTTTTCGGAAGCGGAACTTTCACTTTCCGGATTTCGGAAAATTATGGAATTCACTTAAACTCCCTAATTCAGAAGAATTCCGGAACTCGGGAAGAATCCGGAATTTAGAAAATTCCGGAATTGAGAAAAACTCAGGATTTTGAAAATATCCGGATTGTTCCGAATTCCGGAATGTTAACGAAATCAGAAATTTCTAAATCCGGAATTATTCCAAAATCGGAATATTCCGAATTCCGAAATTTGCCCGCTTTTACATTTGGGAGTCCGGGAAGTAATAATTCCGGAATTGGCTATCTCTAGTTTTTACACAACCTTTCAGAACACTAAGCTAGTAGCTGTCTACAAACAAACAAGTAATGCAAAGCATTTTGTATCCTGCAATACGTCATGTAATAAAATCCGACAGCAGTTTAAGTATCTAACTAGAAATTACATTTATCTAGTTACTGAAAGCTGAGGTATGAAGAATTGTATTGTGTCTTATCTTTTTGTGTCTTATACAACCCTGCAAACCACCGAATATCTAAACGGCTTTCGTTAAATCCAAGTTGTAGTACTCACAGTTACATCCATTTGTGTCTGTATGATCGTGTTACTAAAGCTTACTATATGACAGCGTTAGTAAGTCTTTCTCTGCTCTCCCGTAAAGTTGTGATACGATCTACTACAGAATACAGAACCAATTATCAATTTAATCAAGTTGTTGTATTACTACACATTTCCTTCCGCCTCTGTCAACTTTGATCAATCTCGTTGAAGCAACATATTTGCTTTTTTTACCCCTTTCTTCGTTTACTGAACTAAACAGTAACTATTCTATAATATATTACCGCGCATGCCTCGTAGATAAATATTTCTGATGCCAATAGTTTCCGTTTTGTCCAAGGAATGTTCTTTTTCTTATTCCCAGCATGACCCTTTTATTACATTATATGAAGAGCATGTAGGCCTAAATACCTCATGTATTACATAGAATGTAGGTTTAACTTTTCCAGCAAAGAAGAAACATGTGATCATATTATACAACCCACAGAAGTGATAGCTAGCAATACATTGGTCGTAATCCCTAACGACACAGGACGTAAGCGGTTTCCTCCCCGCTGGTCTAGTGGCTAGAACGTGCGCCGAATGTATGGTGTCCCGGGTTCGATTCCCGGCGGGAGAGCATCTCTGATTTTTAACTGTCCTCGATGTTTCTGTGTTCGTGTCTCTGTCGTTGTAAGTTATTAGAAAAAGCAAGTTAAACGAGTGAAGCAAGTAAAATTAGCAATAAGTAAGTTACTGAAACACTTTCGGTGAGTCAGTTAAAAAAAACTGGACAAAGCACTAGCTTTTTGCGCCGTCCATGCGAGTTTGAATCTATCTCGGCTTGAATTTTTATCCATTTGAGAGAAAGTATTGTTTGTTTTCGCTACAGGTAGCAACTCTTTTCGTATTTTTCTTCGTCGTTCACAGTTAAAGTAACTGACTATTCTCATTTTTTCTACGAATGATGGATCTTCTCTTTAGCTTCATGTCAATAATATACACGTAATGAAAAGACGCAGTTGTTAATATTAATAATATGAAATATTACTAGCTAACTCGTGTGTGTATTTCGACAATATAATTTTATATTATTATGTAGAAGTAAGGTTGGCTGGCGCCCGCCCCCCTAATTTTTTTCGATGCGCCTTATGGGTCCACGGTGTGCAACGTTGGTCCCATCTCACTATCACCTCCTGTTTTCTCGATATAAGTTATTGACATTTTGCCTAAAGAGGGCTCTGCCGTGGCCCCATGACTACCCATGACAATGACTCTTCGTTCATTTTGCATTGAAATCGCTTATTTTTCTAAGTAATATGAGTGCATACAGTCCAACGTTGCTCCCATCACTCTACAATTTCCCGTTTTCTCTATATAAATTGCTAATATTTTGTTTGTAAGGGAGATATGGCGTTACAATCATTTCGTTTGAAGAAGAATTGAAAAAGATATTCCCTTGCCACAAACAGCACCTATTATTATTATTATTATTATTATTATTATTATTATTATTATTATTATTATTATTATTATTATTATTATTATTTTACTTACCACTAATGTTGCCTACCTTTATTTGCAATGCAATGTGTTACTAAAAAGCAAATCAAATAACACTCCTCGCCATTCAGGCTCCCGAACTCGAAATACATGATTTACAGTTCTCTGTATTAGAGGATAGCACATTTATTATATTATTCTTTCAAATAACACGTTTCAGAAGTTACTTCACTCTCAATGTGTAATTCCATATCATCACTAATAATCATCTTGTTCCGAAAGAAAAATAACCCTCCTTCTGGAAAAAAAAACAACAACAAAAAAAAAAAACAAAAGCCTACCGTAGCGAAAGGGCGTGAAAAACTTTCTGAATACCTATTTATGGGCGAAATTTGGTTCTTTTGGAAGTTTTTAAAAGTTTGAAGGGGCACCATTTTGAACATTTTCATCTGATTATTCTGGTTAACGAACTCATCAAGATATTTCAACATTTAATGTTTCTGCCAAGTTTCGTCTCAATCCGCTGAAAATTAGGGTGGTTATAGCATTCACAAATAGCGTTCTATATATATACAGATAGATAGATAAATAGACACACAGAGGAAGAGAGAAAAAGTGTTTTGCTCCCTTCTCGCACCTGTGGTGCGTCAGAGCTACACCAGGCCCCTTTGCAAAACTTATTGAGCAGCCTAACCTAAACAGAAACCTCTTACTTGCTAACGTAGAAACGTGGTCGGGAGGTGTAAGGCATGTAAAAATTGTATTTTTAATAACCATGAGTATGGATTCGAACACTCCACTTCCATGTTTTTCTTTTTACTTTTTTCAGCTACATCGGAACGTTCAAATTTTATTCTTTACAAATTGCAAATGGCGTTTACATTCAAAATATGAGGAATTTTTGTGGCATTTGTTCGGATTTTCTTTTCTTTCAAAATTAAGGCAAGAATAAAAGCAATACGCAAAGACAAAAAGTATTATCAGTACTAAATATTACCAATAATAATTGCTACGAAAAACTAAATACGACCTCTTTTACCATCTCTCACGAGCTGCATGTATTATTAACAAAAATTTTTAAAAACGTCCCCACCGAAGATTCGAACTGGCGACCTTTGCATTTGTAAGCCAGCACCTTAACCACTACACCAAGATCACGGCCTGGTGAACGTTTAGTTGTCGGCGTATTTGTTGTATTTATGTTTTATGTTCCCACTTCGACAATTTGTACTCTTTTTTTCTAAGTTTAACAGCTGTTTCTGGCTTTCTCTTTTGTTGTCGTCCTTTATTTACATTATGCACTATTCTTATTCACAGCTTGTGCCCCTATGCAGTGTCTTATTCAGATTGAATTTTTCTTTTTGCCCCTCAGTAAACATTTGATTGATTTAATTCTCATACTCTCCACGGATGGAGCGCAGGAATGCCAGACTCGAAAAATAGGTGTACATTTACTTTGCTGACAGATAATACATAAAAGTACCTACAAACAGGTTTCTTACTTTCTCAGCTTTCTGAAGACTTGATTCCTTTATGCTCTGAAAGACTCATGATATTCGTAAGAGATCACCAAAAACCAATAAATTTATTTGTTTACGAATTATTGTCATAATGATTTCTTTTGGTTAGCGCATGTCCATAACAAAGGTTAAATGATGGTACCAGGAAGTTCACTGATTATCTTCTGATATATTCTGCTCTCTTATTTATTTATTTTTTGAGTATTGTGCATCTATTGTGTGCAAATGTATAATATGCATGCTTATACACGACTACAAGATGCCCAGAAGTGTTTTTTTTTTATTATTATTATGTCTAGTTCAATTTAAAGCAAAGGGAATTTGAGGAACTGAGCTCGGGTGTAATCCTAGGAGTAGTCGAGATGACAATGATAGGTTTATGTGGAAAATAACAAGAGTTTGAGAAACACACCCATACCCTATGGTAGGCGGTCTCAACAAGTAGCTTTGAGTCACAATCGCGTAGGAATGGATCGCACTGCATAAACCGTTTTTACGATATCAGATGACACATGCTTAAAATGAAGAAGGGGTCCAGTATTTGGAAATTTCCAGGTAAAATCAGTCACGTCACAACAAACGACCATGCAGAATAGTTACTTCACTCAGGCGACATAGCTGAAAAGTAATAGTGAAGAACTGACACAGCAAATACGAACACTATGTAGAAAGTAATCTTCACAGAAGGAGCAATTGTGGACGGTCAAGGATGAAATGCTTTTCATTCTTTTCGGAGGTGCTGTTACAGGCTTACAACCTGAAACGTGTCAAGCTAGAAAGGAACAGCAATATTAAGAGAAATTATATAGGTAACTTGTAACCATAGAAACGGTTCACTGCTTCAATTGTAACCAAAACTAGCTTGTAGTGGCCACCTTTAACAAATTAGTATTTTTCGACAACTTGCACGCGTAATACCCACCACAGCTAACTTGCCTCTTCTCTATGGACACACACGAGTTGGTGAATAGCACCCTAGTAATATATATATATATATATATATATATATATATATATATATATATATATATATATATATATATATATATATATATATATATAACAGTTCTAAGATATTTGCATCAAATTTTGCCGTTTTTAATAGACGTCAGTCTGCCTTTTCTCTCTGACTCGAATTTCTGAAGAGGTACTCGAACTTACATGTGAATTCACGCATGGAATTTCGAGAAATAGGCAGGAAGAAAAGTCGTGTGTAGCAATGTTTCATGCAAAATTAAAAAAAAAAAAAAAAAAAAAAACAGGAAAGACATGCTATTATTGTGAACATACATATTTAAAAGCAAATGTTGACAAAATAGTGGGGTATCTGTGTCCTAGCAGTTACCCAACCTAATTTGTTTATAACATTTAGAAATTTAACACGCCTTATGCCAAGTCGTTTTGACAAATGATTAGCGTCATGCTAAACGCCCGACATCTGCAGGAAGCATATGTAAGTCAAACGCTTTAGTATGGTAATAATCACAAGCCAGAAGAACTCTGCATATGGCCCAGTTTTTTTTATCATCTCTGACGAGTATGATCATTTCTAATTCATTTTCGTACTCATTGATAATTAAATTGCATCAAAGTGTTGCAAATCACTCATCTTCTGCTCCAACTGATATTTGATTCATAATCTGCGCCTTAGTTTATCTTTTAACAATTCACTTACATGAAGGAGGTTAATGCCAGCAGCCCGTCCCATTTTTTCCACACTGACCTAACACTAATTCGAGCTTGCTACGACACACTGGCCCGGCAGACTGATCGCCACTCAGCACCTATAACTAGGAATTTAACTGCTAGTGTTTCGAAGGATAGTTGGCGTTGTCGGCGGAAAACGAGTTTTACACGGGAATGACTTATCATACAGTGTTCAGTACTTAGTCCTGTATATGTATACCAAGTTTTATACCGATCATCGCGTTTTAACCGAAACATGTCCCTTGTTAGAAAAAATCATATGACTAGTTATATAAAATACAGTCAACGAATTTTAATTTTTGTAACCTCCAAATTGTTTAAAACCTAGAAGTATATTATAATAAATGAAAATAAAGTAATTTGTCATACTTTTCTTATAATTTGGAAAATAAAATAAAGAAATGGAAATAAATTCCTCCCGGAAATTGATATGCAAGAGAACAACCCGGGAATATTCCCGTTTTTTATTTTCCTTTCCACCGTAAATATTCCCACTGCCTAAAACTATTCTTGAATGAGTTGACATTGGTAAAAGTTAACATTTTACAAATAGAATAAACGAAAAAAATAACTAGTGCAATTTAATTTACGGTGGAAAACAATAATGATATCAAAACAAAAGTACAAAGAAAACACACCAACCACTTTTCGTTCATTGTTATGCATATTATTATTATTATTATTATTATTATTATTATTATTATTATTATTATTATTATTATTATTATTATTATTATTATTATTATTATTATTAATAATAATAATAATAATAATAATAATAATATATAAAGTCAGTGGTAGCTCATGCCTTCAACATGTATACAACAGTGGCTTTAAACACATTATAAATTTGCAATGGTCTTTGCCAGGTCAGGCTTTATATTTGTGAAGAATAAGAAGAAGAACTAATTTTTCAATAAGCAATTTTTCTGTATCATATTAAAACCTGATCGTATATTTGATTGCAAGTACCGTCTATAATTGCCGGGAGAGTATCCATGAAATATCGAGTAGAGTGGCTGTTATGGCGAGTGCATCGTGCTTTGTGTGTCCTGTGATGACGAGAGTTGTGTGGGGTTTTCTATACATATTTACTGAACTTACACACTTTTTCTTTCCTTTACACGTTCATACATTCCCTCCTTTTTCTACACTTTTTCCCAGCCATTTTACACTCCTCAATTTTCTCTACCTCTTGTTCTGTTGAACTTGGCCTTCAGCCCCCTTTATCTGTTCGAAATTCTCTCCTTATTCTGACCTTTTCCTATTGTACCATACTTCTCTCCAAAAAATCACAGAAGAAATAATTAAAGAGAAAGCGCAGGAAAAGTGTTATGAAGAAGTAGTCAAAAAGAGCAGTTTAAAAGTAATATACACATATAAAAGGCGTTATGAGAAAATAAATTATATGAACAATGATTTGCGAAGCATTTTTATTTTCAAAGCCAGGTCAGGGAGTCTTGAAACAGGGGTAAGATTGAAAAAATTTAAAGAAGTGAACGAAAAATGTCAATTATGTTTTAAAGAAGATGAAACATTAGAACACTTATTGTTAAATTGTGAAGAATCCCTAAAAATCAGGGAAAAATGGAAATGGATCGATGAAATGAAAAAGGAAGGAAATTTGGTTAAATTAGCTTGGAGGCTAGGCTTTAATGTAACTGGAAGGGAACTAAGTGAGAAAAAAATAGAAAAAAACAAAGAACGTCTTGAATTTTGGTGGAAAAAGAAAATGGAAAACTTTAAATGAAAAAACGGCAGTACTTACATTCTCCTTTTTTTCTTTTTTTCTGGAATCAAACTTCCGAAGAGAAGGAAGGAAAATACCTTGAACCTGAACCTGAAATTTGACTTTTTCCCGATTGCGACACTTCTTTTTTCACGTATTTTCGCTTTATCATACTTACTACTTTCTATCTGTTTTATGACTTTGTACACATCTTGTTACTTTTTTATCATTTTTCAACTATTCTAATCTGTACATTTTACACGTTTAATTACCTTTCTAAATTGCCGATATTCTTGTTCAATACAGTGATAATGATACTATGCAAAAATTTTGTAATGCTTACAACGAACAAACAATCAATTGCCGAGAGAGGATAAGTGATGGGCAGTGGGAATATTCCCGGTGGGAAGGAATTTAAAAAGTGGGAATATTCCCGGGTTTTTTCCCTGACCTATAAATTCCCGGGAAGGAATTTATTTCCAATTGTTTACTTTATCTTCCAAATTATAAGAACCATATGACTAATTAGTTTATTTTAATATATTATGATTTACTTCTAGGTTTTAAAGAATTTGGAGGTTAAGAAATTTAAAATTATTTGACTGTACCTTATATAGCTAATAATATGATTTTTTAAGTTCCATTTCCATTTGCACTAAAAAGTAAGGTAATGTTTAGTATTGGGAGACCAAAACTAGCAAAACGTAGGGTGATTTACGGAAGAAATGAGTAGATAGTGATGTTCAAGTAGTCAAGAAAGTATCAAAAACATTTTTTAGGGCAGTAGAGGTTTTGTACAAACTGTAAACGTAAGTGGAAAATATTTATGTGAGAAAAGAAAGTGAATTGTTGGTAACGAAGATATAAAACAACATGCCATGCGGGGCTCTAACCCGCGTTCACTCGCTAACGCTCGCTCTGAATGCTGTCTGAATTTAATGTTGGTAACATAATTTAATGTATGAAACCATAAAACAACCGCATCGGAATAGCATATCGCAAAAAAAGTAGGTGCAAAAGCTGGCACCCAATGCTAAACAACAGCCAAAATTAGCAGAGTACTAATTTACAAATGATGAAAAGGAACCATTTTGTAAAGTAATGTAGAAATAGAGATGAGGTACTATTAATAAATCCTGAACCACCGTTAGTAATAGACGTAGGTCTGTCTTCTCTCTCTGAATCGAATTTCTGAAGAGGTACTCGCACTTCTCTTACATGTGTATTAACGCATGAAATTTCGAGAAATTGGCAGGAAGAAAGTTCGTGTGTGGCAATGTTACATGCAAAATTATAAAGATAAGAAAGTATCTTGCAAATATTCTGAACATATATATTTATGCGCAAGTGTTGACAAAATTGTTTA
Source organism: Thermobia domestica (assembly GCF_964235325.1). Taxonomy (NCBI): domain Eukaryota; kingdom Metazoa; phylum Arthropoda; class Insecta; order Zygentoma; family Lepismatidae; genus Thermobia; species Thermobia domestica. The sequence continues at coordinate 147,927,617 of NC_137471.1, read as the reverse complement.
TAACATTTAAAAATTTAATATGCTTATAATATCAGTAGTAGAGTCAAGTTTAGAAAAGCCACTTACATGTAAACTTTATAGCGGTTTAAAAATATGTGGACTTACTATACAATTTTTGAAATATATTTACTTATATAGGACCCTATTGTAAATAAATATCCATTTATGCGTACTCTCTAAATATAATAGAATATTAAGAAAATAACATAACATCGTTCAGAATATACATTTTTAAGGACTCCTCGGAGGACAACAGTAATATACTGTGAATAAAAGCGAATTTATTTTTGAAATCATAATATAATAAAAGAATGCAATTTTCTTTGTGACTGTACATAAATTCCCGGAAAATTTTCATTTTTGGGAATATTCCCGAAAAATATCTTCCCGAGAATTTGCCAATCACTATGTCTGACTCTAATTTCTGAAGAGGTACTCGGACTTCTCTTACATGTGAATTAACGTAAGGAATTTCGAGAAATAGGTAGAATGAAAGGTCGTGTATGGCAATGTTACGTGCTAAAATATAAAGATAAGTAAGTATCTTGCAAATTTTGTGAACATAAATATGTATGCGCAAATGTTGATAAATTGGTGAGACATGTATCTTCTGGCATTTACCCAATCTAATTGGTTTATAGCATTTATAAATTTAATGTGTTTATAATATCAGTAGTAGTCAGGTTTAGCAAATCCATTTACATATAAATTTAAACTGTTTAGCGGTTTAAAAGTATTAGGACTTAACTATATATTTTTTCACACATATTTAATTGATAGAACATATTGTAAGTAAATATACATCTATGCGTACTCTCTAAATATAATAAAGTGTTAATAAAGTAACATAGTACCGTTCAAAATATACATTTTAAAGAATCCTCAGGGGAAACAGTAATCATATGCTGTGATATAAAAATTAATTCAAGTTTGAAATTATAATATAGTAATAGAATGCAATTTTCTTTCTGATTGTACATAAATTCCCATTTTGGGAATCTTCCCGGGAATATTCCCAGGGAATATTCCCGAAAAATATCTTCCCTGGAATTTACCCATCACTAGAGAGGAGTAGTGGTTGATGAAGAAGAATAAGAGGAAGAAGAAGAAGATTGGAAATATAAAGTTGCTCTTGTGAACGTAATTGTAATTAATTTCATTAACACTGGCAGTGTAAAATATAAGGGGAGTATAAGAACAGTGTTAAATTCTTATTATATTTCACTTCACAATGTCTGGTAAAGCGTCTGTTAAGTCGGAATTGATGTGCAAAGAAGAAATTGCTTATGCCTTACCTAATGATGATCCGCTCGAAGGGAGAGGGTGGACATACGAACTGATGAATGACAACAAAGAGTTAATATTATCTACAACGGAAGGAGATGTATCAGTGGACAAGGATAAAGCTATGTGCTCTTTGGATGTGAAACTAAACGTTGATAGGGTGAAACCAGAATTAGCACTAGAAGAAGATCCTGAATTTGAAAGTAATATAGAAACGCTAAGAAAAATTGTGGTTCAGGAGACTTGCGCGTCGTTTTTTATTGACTCCCAACAATTAACAACAAAAAGTTTAAATTCAGTTCGGCCAAAAAGGTAATGTTCAATTTTTCATTAACTAATTCGCTCAGATTGATAATACGGTTACATGGTTTTGGAAATTTTGTTGGTTAAAATCAATACTTCACGAGAAATATTTAGGTATGGGAGATATCATGAACGTAAGTTAGTAGCCTACAATTTGGAAATGACATGGCACACATAGACAAACTGTATACCAAATAAAAATAATAACAAGATTGATACGATCCATACAATTCTTATGTAGTTCATATCTTGATAAAATAATTATTTCCTTATTATTGGTTACACATTTCCCACTAATTGTTCACATATTTAAAATATGGGTGCTAGACGATATTGTTTTATTTATATAGAGACTTATGTAAAATACCAAATAATGAGAATGGTAATTATCCTACAATTTTACAAATATAAATCTGTAATGTATTATATTCGAACATACACTATGGACGTTTGTGATTTTATTTTGATTTAGCTCAAATGGGTCTAGCTTGATTTTTCCGGCTGGCTTCGAAAGGCATAAGTAAAATACAAGATAAAGAATATTTTAACCAACAATGGATGTTCATTATTTGTAGGGGTCCACACAACAGTCCATTTCGTAACTGCACTCATTTTTTCAAGGAATTCGACATTTTCCATTCCCAGGAATCTTTTTTAGGGTATGGACTTGCATTTTTCAATATGGGATCACTTTAGGAGCTTGGTGTACGTGCATTATATATGAATTATTGTAAAAACAACGCTAATCAGCATGTGCTAGATGGCCGGTAAAAATGAGATTGCTATGCAGATTAGGGCATTACGCAGAATGTGGGTAAAAAAAGATTCTGTATTTAGGATGACTTACACGTCTTACGTGTTGAATGTGTTCTTGTACGTTCCTAAGTATTTTATAGGTAACATGCTGAAATGCTTTCTTTGCTTGTATATTTGTGTTCCAAAGTAACACAATACATTAGGGACGTAACTTCTTAATCATATGGATCCCTTCATTCACAAACATTTTCATAGTTCCGTGTTATGATTTGCCACACTAAATTTTAATACTTCATTTCGCTTACAGTGGTTACTAGCTACCTTGACAAGGGGTTACTTTGCACATCGGGCATTACTTCGCCAAAATATGAAGAGAGTTTCACAGTCCTCCCTCGGTAAAACCATGAACTGTATACACGAAGTTTCAACTACCTACGATAGAACATGTAACTTTATTTTGGTGTTAATGTTGGGGTCAGCATCAGTTCTAATTACAGGAAGGCTTTGTTGTTGTAGTGGCGTGAAAAACAGTCACTCTAAGGACCGCCAAATTTTTAAAGAATTTCCGTCAACTTTAAGTAAGTTTCGTTATATTAATCATTGTAACTTGCATTGTACAACGTAACTAATAACCGTTTGAACATTTTAATACAAATTAATTAGTAAAACGTCGGTTATGCCTTACAGAGCGCCATTCTCTGCGTACTTATTTGACAACACAGGTTGTAAGTCATTCATTAAAAATACAGATTAATGAATTGGATCCTAAAACCAACGGTGCTGACAATCTCTTACATTTGAAGCTTGCAGGGTCCCTGACGATTCGAATGAATCGCTTCTACCCTAAGACCTTACATACCACCCTAGTTGCATGCCTTCGGTATTCAAGTCATTACAAATCAGAGTTAATTTCCGAACCCCAATTGGGCTGTCAACATTCAGGCCTTGAGGAGGCATTTTAAGAAAATAAATATAGTGAAGAGGACGACAAGAAATACACCCTGGGAGGAGATTTAATGCTACAGCCTCACATTTCAATTCATCAATTTTTTAATCATTAGTATTACTTCAGGCCCGCTCGTACCTACAAAATTGGTAGGTTCACAAATGTAACCTTTTAAAGAGCGCTAGCTGATACTTAAGTGTGGTTTACTAGCAATTGCACTTATCTTTATCGAGAATAAAGTCACATCCGAGAGCATTTGTCACAATAGTGAAACACAAGATAACAGTAATATTAACTTGTTCATTAAACATTATTGTTGTTCATCGCCTACTCGTACGTAGCAATCTTAATATGTTCTCATAACATAAATCTTAGTTTTACCATATACTGCGTAACTGACGTAGGCACTCCGTACTATCGATACATCATAGTATCCGGTGTTTGTCGTAGTAGAGGGTAACGTGGAATCGTAAACGGTCTTCCCTTTTTCTTTTTCTCGAGATCGGTTTATGATTCCCGGCACAAGAATACAAGAGTTATTTTCAAATATCAAAAAGAATAACATTTAATTTACTTTCTCTAAATGCAAATCAAAACTAATTCTTTTCTATAAATCCAAATCAAAACTAATTATTATATCAAAATATAAAATCCGAACATAAATTTTATTAATATTATACTTTTCTCTAATTATGCCAAACATTAAAAATTATAACAAAATTTTGAAATTTTAGTCAATTGCCGAATCTGCACATTAGCTGGGACCCAACCAGGCGTCGGACTGGTTTCATCACTTTAATTTTATAACGAAAGTAGAGATGTCCCTGGGGGATGAAATATATTTTAACCTTCAACTCTTCTTAACTTATAATATCGCTTTCTCTGAAGTCAATTAACTTGTGTTATCATTAGTCACATTGAATGCACATTGACTTTTCATAGTAGACTGCATGTATATATCGAACGACGAACAAATCAACGAGCAACTTTATCAAATTCAAGGTTATTGTCAATTACTTTCAATATTATACTAAATTGTGTTTAACTTACAGTATTTTGACGGCGACTTGATCTTACATTACAAATTTTCACATATTTTCTCATTATACAATCACAACATCAGATGAAAAACTTCACTATCTGAAGAGCACATTTGTTTAATTACCCAAAATTTTAACTTTATGATTAATTGTAGTTATTACTAGTACTTCTCTAATTATGTTCGTAATTATATCTAATTGCCTAACATGTCTCTAAATGCTTGATTGTATGGGGACAGTTAATGTTAATATAATCATAAAGGAGAATGATTAAAAACTCAAGCAAAATTTGATAATAAAATTTCATTATGAAGTATGGTTCCCAAAACTGGAAATACCTGAAAAAAAATGCAAAACTTAAACATCCTAATAAGAATTCGATACTGAAAGTCCGCATCCAAAACGGGATAGCCATACTTTTCAAAAGTGGTGCGGTATTATTACAATTTCAAAGTCGGAAATCGCGTTCTAAATCAATTACCTGTTTAAAATTTCCAATGCTGTCTTTCCTCTCCTTTCCACATTCATCTTTCATCTCCAAATGCTGTAAGGAAACAACAAAATATGACATCTAAGTAAACGTACCTGATTGTAAAGCGATATTGATGGTTTCTTGGACTGGTGCGTCAGTGGCGGTGGGCACACACTTTGATTATGAAAAGTAACCTTCGAAATTCGGGGAAATAAACAAATAAATAAACAATAATCCTTTTTTCATAATCTAAAAGTTAAAAAGTTCAAATTCGGTATTTCTGATTTCTCATCTCTTCCGGGGTTTAACCCGAGTTGGGGTGAAGTTTACGCTTTTTTTGTGCTAATATTTTATTTTTCCATCTGTGCCGGTTACGCTTGTAAGCTGTAATTTAGCACGGTTACGTGTACTTTTCCAGTTAGTTGGTTTAATTTGGGAACTTTTCTCCTCTTTGCAGCGTATTTACTAAACTTCCACGTAATGACACGCCTTCCTTTGCGACGTTTGGATTTACGCTGCATTGCGATACCTGCCATAAATTTCTTTTTAGGTTTGCGCTTACTATTAGTATATTTTGCCATGTAGTTTACTATACAATGTTCGCACGTGTTTTAACTTAAGCTTTTTAGTGCTCTTCGGAGTCGATGTATACTTCTTCCGCATGTTTGACTCGAAACAACCTCGCCTACAGCTCGACTTTAATTTGCATGTAGTTCGTCTTTGACCGAGGTTAGTGCGTTCCGAATTACGCTTACCAAGGCACTTTCCTTTTATTCTCAACTTATTTCCTTCTGCACGCCTAATGCGTGGTTGTGCGTGCTGAGAATACGCTGTACGTGGAGGTCGACGCACATTGTTTTCATCATGAGCAATCAACATGTCTACATTTTGTGTAGCACTACACTTAAACTTTCGCTTTTTACAATTTCGCAATAGTGAAGTACTAGCTTGAAAATTCAAACATTTCGGCAACTGAAAATTAATAAATGTTGCATCTGATGTACTGATATGATGACGTCTGCTCATTTTAATTCTACTGATTATGCTCCTCGAAATCGAGTTTACGTTAATAATGTATTACGAAAACTCAACTGGGTATCATTGACCATCTTATTTTTCTTCTTAACTTTGGTGTTACATTTCGGTTCTATAACAGAAATATACTTTCGACTGCGTGTGCTTTTTTGGAAGTGTTACGCTTGTTTACGGTAAACATTTCCGACCGATATATTATGTACGAGACATTCGCTACGTAAACGGAGTTCGCTTGGCGGGTCTATTGTGAATTTGAAGTCGTTTCTTTCTACAATACTCAAAGCTGATAAAGTCGGAATGGATTTGCAGCACTAAAATGCAACTTACGTTAGACATACACTGTTACAAAGACAAATTTGAATTTGTTAGTTCGCGCAAAACCATTTGCCTGCGAAACAAAACCGACAACACTGTAACTTCGTTATCACACAAAATCATCAATTGAACTCTCAAGACTTCCCTGGCTTTTTCGAGAGGGCGGATACGCGCAACCTGAACGCTACCGCTTATCATGTGTGAAACATCGGAATCCCTTGCCGGCAAAACAATTTCATTAGAAACGCGGTATTTTTACAGGTACGCGTAACGATTCTTCTTTTTTGCTATCTCTACACTGCATATTTCCTTTTCCTGACTGTAATCGACTTTCTGGTTTATTTGGCACATATCTTTCACAACTTGGGCTGGCACGAATTCAAGACGGTTTCTCTTCCGCCTTGCACTCTTTTATTTTGTTGGTTTGCCTACACTCAATCTGTGCCGTTCGCATGTATTCATAGAACACAGTGAGACCTTTCTTTCATTCCGCTACACTTTTTTTAAACTCATCAGTTACTGAATCAACATGATTGGCCGCGTTAACTAATTCAGAGAGTACTTCAGTTAAGGAGTTATTGGCTACTTTGATATTAATACGTAAGCTGTCTGCTTTGGCATTCAATTTGCTCTTTCTTACGCTTCATAATCGTTTCTGTTACAGGCTTTTGAAGATCACCTACTGATTCATGTATTTTTTGTCCTAGGCATCCAATATTCATTACCATTTTTGAGCAATGGTTTCTAATTTTTTCTCTAATTCTTCTGTCAACATTGCTTGAAATTGTTCTAAAACACTAGCCTCCATATTGATATGAGATACGAGCAACTAATTCAAAGTACAAAAATATAAATGTCTGAGTTTAATACGAAAATAAGAAACATGCACTTAAAACATGAAACACTAAGAATTTTGATATTACGACCATTAACAAGCAATCCTTGTTTTTCCAACTCAGGTTTCATTTTGCGAAGTGCTTCAATATAAAATTAACACAGATATAAACTAGTACCATATATAAAATATTTTCTATAACTATTCTATCAGGCTTTGATTCCATTTTGTACTAATACGCAATAACACATTCAGCAAGGCCATGTGATAATATTTGAAAAACAGTATCACGTGACAGTTTCTACACAATAACTGTGTCTTAATCAGACTTCCACTCTTTCTTGTTGCTGGGAGTTGGTCGTCACTTATATATACTGGCCGGAGATCAATTTTAATGAGGTTCCGCCCCTTCTTTAAAAAATAACACATGTCTGGTTTTCACTTTCACTTTTTAGCTGCACACGTGTCCAATTAAAGGTTTACTTTTTTCCGCTGGATGCGTCCTGTCCTCTAATTATCCTTATTATCCTTGTTATTTTGTTTCTCTTTCTTTCTTTTTCCTTTTTATTCCTTTTTCTTTAAGCAGAATCTTCTCTCACTCCTTATTTATCGAGAATCTTGCATTCCAGCTCATCACTTTGCGTCCTGCTTTCATAATCTCTCTGGCTTCCTTCCATTTTGTCACCAAAGTCCTGTTCTCTACTTCTATGACCTCTGCTCCTTCCCACTCTGTCCTGTGGTTTGTTTCTTTCTGATGCTTGTATATCGCATTGTTGTCCATTTTCAGTCTTACAACTTCCTGGTGCTGCTTAATCCTTTTTTTGCATTTTTTTTGTTTCTCCTATGAAAATTTTTTACACTCCTCGCATCCTACTCTATATATTACTCCCCTTTGATCTTTGTTCGCTATTGCTTTTCTCTTTTTTCTTCTGACTACTTCAATTATTCTGCTTCCTCTTTTCCTGTACGTCCTAATTCCTGCTTTCCGAAACATTATCTATATGTTCTCTGTTTGTTTGCACAGTTATTGTGTTGAAACTGTCACGTGATACTGTTTTATTTTTACATATTATCACATAGCCTTGCTCAGTGTGTTATTGTGTATTAGTATTAAAACATTTACTCTTATTCATAAATGCACATGAAGGTGCATAGTGTAAAACATGTATGTATGTGTGTATACTCAATCTGCTGTTTGCTATCCACTCACCTGTACAAAGAATTAAAAATCAACAAGAAAAATTTTTATGAGCTACATGAATCTCTCTGTTGCTCTCAAGGTCAAAACATATTTACTTAACTTACATGAAAAATCTACATTACTCAGTTCTTGTTTTTATCTATCACTTTGCTTTATTTTTAATTAATTGTGTTCGCCGAGGATCTGATAGAAATTGACTGTCGACGCTAGGCTAATCAGATCCAAACTCAACACGTTATCTGTATAACTAATGGTATTGTAAAAGCAGTTGTATTAAGATTACTATAATTTAATCCGGAAAACGGTCGCAATGTGGTTGAAATCGTGTTTTTTTTTGGTAGTTGTTAGATTCTTGTAAATATAATCGTAACCTTCACGTTGATTTTCGTCTTTTTCCCAAGATTTGTCACTTGTTTATTGCATTTATCTCAGCTTTGCTACGGCAGTGTGACGTAATATTGAGGTCTCAAATATTCCGTAACAATAATAATAATAATAATAATAGTATAGGTAACAAATTCCGTATGAGGACACAATGTATTAAAGCCTGTAAAAAAACCCGTAGCGTAAGTTATAAGTTACAAAATAGTCGGGATTGGAGAGAAGTGTCAGGACCAACAGCACATACCCTCTAGATACGTTCCTACAACTAGCTACATGTTATAACGGAAAGTTTCCCTACAACTAGCTAAATGTTATAAAGGAAAGTTAAATGTTATAACGGAAAGTTTCGAGGTAATTTTGGTTTAGAAAGTAGGGATTCTGAACTCACAAGAGCCGTAATTACAGTTGTTTTTAAGTAATGTATGTGAGGTAGTGATTAAGTGAGGTTATGCTGGCTAAGCTACGGAAGATGTCGAAGGGGTTTCGGGAAAGGGGTTCCGTACCATCATGAGACACCTCTACAGCTACTCAAATTTAAACGAAAGATTTCCGCTAATATTTCGTGTAGAATATATTCTACTGTACGTTTTCAGGAAAAAAACTGTAAAAAAAAGAACTGAATATAATTGAAAACTAAAGCTTCTGATAAACTAACTAGTGAAGTTTGCAGATTTAATTAAAAAAGCTTTGCTACAAAAATATATACACAGAGCATATTTCAGTGAGCTCTGAAATCTTATCAAAATGATGTATAAGATTCAGTCTACACAGCAATTGTTGCTTATAGAGTGGCATACACTATTTCTAGAATCGAGATAAGATGAGCAATGTTTACGATAGCTTTGGTCTCGTCTCGATTCTCATCTCCAAAGCATGACTATAATGTGAGTTAACCTTGTCCCGTCTCGAATTAAAATGTTTCATCCCGATTTTGCTTGGTTTGTTTTAGAATCGAGATGAGAAATTCGTCTTTTCATGGGCAACATTACACAAAACCGAAATATTTGTTTTGCCTAATAAAACGTTTCTGCTTGTAATGGTACGACCTGAGCGATAATAAGTTTTTAATTTTTAAATATTCTTCGAGATAATTGTTATTATTATAAGTATTACTCCTGAAAATTTGATAGTTCAAGTGCTGAAACAAACAAGTATTCAAATATTTGAATGTAATGAAGCGTTTTCTATCGCCGATCTATTTCCATCAAAATTCCTAAAGTTAAAAAAAAAAATGCTTGACGTGTATTTGATCGTAGAACCTCGAGATTACTGGTCAAGCCCCTAGACCACTGAACCACGATCACAACGCTGTAAATGATTCGTCTTTAGCCTTGTTACTCAAAGTTTCGCTGCCTCAGCTTGGAAAGTTGTATGTAATTTTTTAATTGGTTTCAAAACGTCTTTCGTGTTCCTCTTATGATGATATAAGTGAATTATCTTCGGTACAGTTTCTATTAATACGTTGAGTTGTTCTTAAACATTTGGATCGCAAGTTGGTTTTTTCTCCACACGAATCTATAGATAAGACAGATTTAATTTTCATACTGTGCATTTGTGCCAAGACAACCGACAATACCTGGTCATACGCTTTTGTCCGCCACGATATAAATGATAATTTAATTTGATATAGTGAAACAAACTACAGCAACTTATTTTGAGACAATGGTGATATGGTACTCCATTTCATATTTCTACAATATTTAATGTAATAAAACATGTAATATAGCGAATGATTACATGTTTTCTTGCTACTTAATCATTATCTCCATTTACATTTCATTGTTTGTTGAATTTGTTACAGGCGCAATAACATCTTTGCTTTCCACGGAGAAGGGAATACGTTTACTACATTAAATAAATCCATTTCTCATTCCTATGATGAATCTAATACTTCGACGCAGTTTGGCAAAGGATTTCATCGATCACGTTTAACACAAAATATGGTGAAACAGGAAAGTGAAAAGCGTCATACGTCCGAAACTAGTGATAAACGCTCTAGTAAAAGTTCAACTATGTCAAGTGGTGAGTTAGGGCATTCAGGTGAAAAATGTCACATTTGTGGAGTATGTGAAAAGGAATTTAGAGTATGTTCAAGTTTGGCTAGACACATGATAATCCACACAGGAGAAAAACCTCACACGTGCCAAGAGTGTGGTAAGGCATTTAATCGAAGTTCAAATTTGGCTACACACATGTTAATCCACACAGGAGAAAAACCTCACACGTGCCAAGAGTGTGGTAAGGCATTTACTCATCGTTCGCATTTAGCTACACACATGTTAATCCACAAAGGAGAAAAACCTCACACGTGCCAAGAGTGTGGTAAGGCATTTACTCATCGTTCAAATTTGACTAAACACATGTTAATCCACACAGGAGAAAAACCTCACACGTGCCAAGAGTGTGGTAAGGCATTTAATCATCGTTCGATATTGGCTAGACACATTTTAATGCACACAGGAGAAAAACCTTACAAGTGCCAAGAGTGTGGTAAGGCATTTTATCAACGTCCAAAATTGGCTACACACATGTTAATCCACACAGGAGAAAAACCTCACACGTGCCAAGAGTGCGGTAAGGCATATACTGAACGTTCAAATTTGGCTAAACACATGTTAATCCACATAGGGGAAAAATCTCACACGTGCCAAGAGTGTGGTAAGGCATTTTATCAACGTTCAAATTTGGCTACACACATGTTAATCCACACTGGAGAAAAATCTCACACGTGCCAAGAGTGTGGTAAGGCATTTAATAGACGTTCAAATGTGGCTAGACACATGTTAGTCCACAAAGGAGAAAAACCTCACACGTGCCAAGAGTGCGGTAAGGCATATACTGAACGTTCAACTTTGGCCAAACACATGTTAATCCACATAGGGGAAAAATCTCACACGTGCCAAGAGTGTGGTTAGGCATTTTATCACCGTTCAAATTTGGCTACACACATGTTAATCCACACTGGAGAAAAATATCACACGTGCCAAGAGTGTGGTAAGGCATTTTCTCATCGTTCAAATTTGGCTACACACATGTTAATCCACACTGGAGAAAATCCTCACTCGTGCCAAGAGTGTGGTGAGGCATTTATTCATCGTTCACTTTTGGCTAGACACATGTTAATCCACACAGGAGAAGGAACTCACATGTGCCAAGAGTGTGGTAAGGCATTTAATAGACGTTCAGATGTAGCCAGACACATGTTAGTCCACACAGGAGAAAAACCTCACACGTGCCAAGAGTGTGGAAGGGCATTTACTAGACGTTCACATTTGGCTACACACATGTTAATCCACACAGGAGAAAAACCTTACTTGTGCCATGAGTGTGGTAAGGCATTCAATCATCGTTCGACTTTGGCTACACACATGTTAATGCACACAGCAGAAAAAACTCACACGTGCCAAGAGTGTGGTCAGACATTTCATCGACGTTCAAAATTGTCTACACATATGTTAATCCACACAGGAAAAAAACCTCATACCTGCTAAGACTGTGGTAAGGCATTTAGTAGACGTTCGACTTTTGCTACACACATGTTAGTCCGCACAGGAGGAAAATCACACACGTGCCAGGAGTGTGGTACGGCATTCACTCGTCGCTCATATTTGGTTGTCGAGGTCCAGTTAGACTGCACACATGTTAATCCGCAGAGGAACAAAATATCACACATGCTAGGTGTGTGACGGCGAATTTAAATATCGTTTAAGTTTGGTTACACACATGTTAGTCCATACAGAAAAAAGAGGTCACGTATGCTAAGAGTGTGGTTAGAAGTTTAATCGAAGTTCAACTCTGGCTACATATGTTAATATGCATTAATATGCCCTGAGTGTGGTATGTCATTTGGTAAACGTTGAAGTTTGGTTAGAGAAATGTTAACCCGCACAGGAGTAAAACGTCACACATGTCAAGAGTGTGGTAGGGAATTTAATCTACGTTCGAAATTGGCTACACACATGTGAATCCAAACAGTAGCAAAATCTCGCCTTGCAAAAATCCTGGAATATAATTTATTCAACGTTCATACGTGTTCAGCCACACAAGATCAAAACCTCACACGTAAGAGGTATGGAGGACGATATAGTCTACGCTCAAACGTTGAAACGCAGTTGAACAGAAGTCAGTCACCAAAGAGATGCAAAAATCTTAGCAAGGCGTTTACTCAAGGTTCACATATTGCAAAGTAAATGATAATCCACAAAGGACAAAAATCTCACACGTGCGGAGAGTTTATATGAGATGTCGCATTTTGTTGGAAAAATAGAGATGATATAATCTACGCTGTTATTTTTACGCGTGCTATGAAAATTGTACTATCCCAAATTGATGCTTGAGTAGAACAGTCGACAAAGGGATGTCATTTGTGTCTGACGTTATCCCATGTTTATTGTAGATCGATATCTAAGCTCAAGTTATAGTCACCAAAATGAGCAACTTTGTCACCTTCTGACAACATCTGGAAATGTTAGTGGCATATTTCAAGTAACCTTAGAGCACTGTTCCTATATGGTCTGCAGAAACACCCTGCGAAGACTGTTTTTGGACAGACTTACCTCTGCTCAAATAGTTTCACACTCACGTACGAGATCATTCTGTGCTCTGCTGCCCCATTATTTTAATACTACAAACAATCCGCCTTTATGGTCTTGCGGTCTTATTTTTATGTAGAGAATTGATTGAGAAACGACATTCCACTGTTCCTTATTGATATTTTCAGACATGTTTCGCTCACCACTAAACAACCATATTTACGGTACAGTCTGTAAAATTGTTTGTAACTCTTTGTACATTTTTATAGTATAGTTTAAAGGTGGTTTTCTGTTCACTGCACTTTTGAGCACCATTCTACTGTACATCACCACATTAAACGCAGAATATAAAAAAATTTGATTTGGCACACTTCTCTAGTGTGGGATCACGTTGTCCAAGTCACTCTCACTCTTTTCTTGCCATCTGAGTTGAACATTGTAAATTATTTTAATTGAGTGTTCTCTACCAATAAATGATACTACTTGGTTCACAATGGAAATGACAAAGCATAGAGATAGCACACATATTTTTCCCGAAGCAGTAGCTCGAACTTTGGTTTGGTGCCGTCTTTTTGTATTTTATGCATAGACGATCCTAAGTACATACAAAGATTTGTTACTGCCAAACTTAACATATAGATTTACAGTGTGGATAACTTCATTATTCAAAATCTATAAAAAAACTGTTGACCTTCTAACCAAAAGTTTTCCACATACCTTTCATTGTCCGGTTACGTAGTCCCACTCTGGAGCTATACCAATGCATAACTTGTCCATATTACACTAATATATCGAAAAAGTAAATATCACCTATATCAACAAACGCTTCCAAACTCAGCTCCCTTATTCATGCAATATATACTACCTCACTTTAGACCCCAACCAAATCGCTATCAGCATACTCCTTGTCCCTAATGTTTACGCTCTGCCAGTACACTTTACCCTCGTGAGATACATTGTTCTTAACCTTATAGTGGTAAGGTGAAAACAAATTTTTATGAATGGTAACATTTTGCCTCCTGGACCCAGGAACATTTTTGTCTGATAAGATGTGAACTAGGATTTAAATTTGTATTATATTTATAATATCAAATACAAACACCAGACATTGGATACGCTTTAAGCGAAAGTGTACATTTTTATTGAGGCAATACCTTTCTTGATAAAATTAAGTTCGATAATTATGTGACTATTTTATTGCTTAAATACCGGTACTGAAAAGAAAATATTTATTAACTAGAAAGAAATAAACCAGGATTTCTCCTAATAGCGGTATATTCACGTTTCAATTCTGCAGCAGTCTCCACACATCATTTTTGCGTGACTTAGCCAAATCCACTTACAGCACTTTTGGCAAAATATCTGACCTTACTGTGTTTATACATATAACATCGGCCTTGCTTTCCTACATGATTAGGTACAGAAGCATCTTCTAGAGTCAATCCGAAAAACCTTGCTTGTTCGCTAAATGTATAACATTACTATTAGTCGGTTCTACATTTTAGAAGTGATAAAATCACGTTATTTGCCATCGTGTAGTATTTCTTTCTTCGTCATATTCAGTACGTATCTGGTCTACTATGTCCACCCCACCTTTAGTATCGTCGTAAAATGTGACGATCTCTGGCTTCCTGTTATCTCTGGTACTCTCATCTAATTTGACGTCATTGTGCATACTTGAGATCAGCGCTAAACACAGATTTTTCTTAGATGCATACGAACCAATGGTGCAGTTCTAATGAAAACCAAATACACTACTGTATTCTTTCCTCCGTTTGGCATTCACAAACACGGGGGCAACTCTCTTGTTTTTACGAATTGTCCCTATAATAGTTAACTTACTGCCTCATTCCATTTATTTAACCAAATTGCAGCTTGTAAACCGATTATTGTAAAAAGGTGTCTTTGCAAGATGAACCATGAATCTGTTGACACAATCTCTTTACTACTTCTTCAGGTTTGTTATATATCTGGAACGGGCCTTCTGGTTGTGTCCTCACATACACTTCTATATTTGTTGTGTAGTATAATGTTTCACCAACAAGAATAAAAATTTTAATTCCACATTTTGGAGGTCTTTTAGGCATATAAATACGAAATCCACATCTTCCCCGGAAACCGACAAGTGTCTCACCCAAAGTTGCTAACATACCAATTAAGAAAACTGTTGTTGCAGTTGTTTACAAATAATTCAAAAAAAGTCACGAACTGGGGTTAATCTAGGGCTGAAGGTTATATCTGATTATGTTATTCATTAGCATCTTCCACTCTTTCATCCATCCTATCCTGGCCAGTTATCACTTTCTGCTCAGTTTGGCTTCTCCGGTTTCCATCATCACATAGAGATGACCTTACGCAAAAGACACATTCATTTGTCTGATTAACAATACACATGTGTTAACTTCTGCTTCGCACCTCCCCTCATTCTCCGTCCTCGTTATTCCTTTACAGATTTTTTATTTTCTCTAATTGTATTGTATTTATATTGAATCAATCTGTCTATATTAAGTTGTGTTATATATGTTTACTTACATTATAATGCTAAGGATCAAAGTTCCGTACGCCCATTTTTCTTTTTCTTTTTGATTTTTTGTTAGTTTTTTTACCGTATAATTGTAAAATTTCGATAGAGCACAGATCTCCACTTACACTTTGTAAATAAATTCTTTTCCATCACTCACGTTACAGAGGGCGTAACCTTCTCATAGGTTGCTAGTCACTTTGATTTGCCGGTAAAACGTAGTGCATTCACATACTTTCTCAGCTGGCGCACATGTAGTGAGGCGTAGCTGCCAAGTCTAGACCCTAGTTATTGCACTCATGTGGGCGCACAGTGATGCTAATTCATTTACAGGCGACAGGTTGCAAGAAATTGAGAGTTTTCACGAGCGTAATTTGGCTGGAGTACACAAGTAGTATAATTTTTAATCATCATGATGATCATTTTCACTCTTATCCTGTTCTCATCACATAGTTTTGAATACTGTTTCAGTTCGGTTATTTCACCGCATATGATAATTGACGATGGAAAGTCTTTCATACATCCTTTGAAGATAAAATTGCCGGGGTGGCTCAGTTGTAAAGCGTTCACCTCTGATGCATGGGGTCCCGGCTCCAAACCCTGCTGCCGCCAAGTTAACTTTGTGGTGGACAAACACCGTGTCCTTGGGTTTCCTCGGAGTTCTCCAGTTTCCTCCCACTTTCTTCATTCCACAATTTCATTCCTGCTCAGCATACACTGAACCAAGTTCCCAGAGTTCTCGTTCTCCGATCAGTGGCAACCACCAAGCATCATCAACGAGTTCACCACCATTTAAGAAGCATACAAATGCACATAGCATCTCGAGCTCCAACTCTGACTCCAACCAGCTTATCCTCCTCTGCAGCCTGTCTACAGCTTGCAAAACTACAATCCAAAGTACTTTAGTTCGAAGGTTTTACTTCTCTAACTTTTCCAGTATTGGCAACGCAAAGATATTTCGCAAATGGTAGAAACAAAAAAATGGATTCTCATTAAATCACAGTCGGCCAACTTCGCAAAATAATTCGTGACAATCCAGTTTCGAAATGTTCAGGAAAACTGACTTTAACTTCTCTCAACAACATCCGACACTAGCAACCTCAGCCACATACCATGTCAATAGTAGTACGAGGGGTCCGTCTATCTATAACACTTGATATATAGGGTAAACTTCCTGAAGTGGGATACACCTTTAAAAATGCATCCGTATTCGCAACAATCAGGGACCAACCTACATAGTTCGAATTCTGAGAACATCACGGGATACTATCAACGACCTTTTGCATAAATAAATCTTAATTTTCAAGGAGAGATGCCGATTTGAACAATCTTGCTCATTACGACCAATTCCTCTCCCAGGTAAACGCTGTCAAGGAAACAAAGTACATCCTACTAACAGGTGCAACC
This sequence comes from Thermobia domestica, assembly GCF_964235325.1. NCBI lineage: Eukaryota > Metazoa > Arthropoda > Insecta > Zygentoma > Lepismatidae > Thermobia > Thermobia domestica. The sequence goes on along the minus strand of NC_137471.1, from coordinate 147,910,586 downwards.
TATGAACCTGTTATCCTACAAAAAGGTGCACACTTTTCATTTTCCTATGAAAACTGTCCGAATCTGCAACACTTGGTATCAATTCCCGCCTCTGAGATACAGCTACAAGTGCAAGTCTCGGCTTGCTCCAGAAGAATTCAGGCCGAAACTTGTAGTACCACTATTGACTCATTATGTTCAAAATCGAAAAGGTGAGACTTCGAAAGACTAATCAATTTCTTTATATGCATAAACTATTAGCATTTGTCACCCACACTCTTCAAAACGTTCGTCTTTTGCACAACCATTAATAATAAAAACACGTTCAGCACGCAGCTCGCCACATTCTCCACCTCGATTTTCATGACACTTACAGTGGTTCGTACTTGCACTTTCATGTATCTCCACCCAAAAAAAAATTTTTAACTTCATAGTGATCATGTATCTAGTTATTTGACTATGACTTTTATTTCTATTTCTCAACATTCTCTTGTACTTACCTCATAAACTCATATTTCAACAACTATTACACGAGGAACAATTTGACACCTTACTTATCAGTAAAACGCATCTCACTCCCAAACTTAATTGCAAATTTACCAGCTATCAACTCATTCCACACGATATGAAGCATCCGGCTCGATGCGCCACTAGCGGCGTTACAATACTATTTTATCCTTACACATGTAATATTTTCCATAAGTAGAAGCTTTGCTTTATATATACTTAAACACAAACAAAATATTTGCTGACCAAAACAATGTATTCACATAAAAATATTACATACGTGTTCAGTTTCGCCAACTAACATTTTGGCTTCATCAGACACTATGAGATACATGGGAAACGTGCAGTCTCATATACACACAAGAGCTGAGATATCTTGCTTCTGATTGGCTCCTGGCAGCAGCCAATCCACTTTAAGTATTCTAATTCGTATTTCCCTATACCGAGGCTTCCTATCTGTTGTAAATTACACACACACATCAAAAGGATGATCTTGGCACAACTAATCTAAACTAACAAATAATTGGCATAAATAATTAAATAATATTATAAATATATATAAATACACATAAATAAATAAATATATAAATAAACAGATAAACATACAATTACACATACGCTTAAAAAGACGACACACACATACAATATATACTAGTGGTAGGCGCAGAAACCGGTTTTTCTGTTTCCGGTTTCCAAGAAAAACCTAAACCGTTTTTTCAAAATTTTCAAAAAAAACTGTTTTCACCGTAACCGGTTTTATCCAAAAAATCGGTTTTGTTTTTTTTTAAAAAAAACGGTATCGGTTTTCTTCAGAACCCGGTTTCGGTTTTCCTAAAAAAACGGTTTCGGTTGACCGAAACCGGTTTAGTTTTTTCATTTTCGGTTCGGTTTTCATCGAAACCGGTTTCGGTTTTCTCCAAAACTGGTTCTTGTATTCTTCAAAAACCGGTACGGTTTTTCTACTGAAACCGATTTCGGTTTTCTTCGAAGCCGGTTCAGTTTTTCATCAAAACCTGTATCAGTTTTTCCAAAACTGATTCTATTTCTGACTAGAAATTTTTTCGTTGTTCTCCGGAACCCATTTCCTTTCCACAGATAGTTCTTTGTGTTTTCCAGAACAGTTTTGAGTTTTAGTTTTTACTAAAACCATTGCGATGTTTACCGAATCCGGTATTGGTTCCTTGAGAGTCTACATATGTCTTAGATCTTCAAATCGGCTTAGTTTTCAATCCAAATTGGCTTCCGTTTTCATCAAGAACTACCTTTGAGCTTCTACTTAAATCCAGTTTGAACTTTCATCAAAACCCAGTTGGGATTTTTGTTATAACGGTACTTTATTATTATTATTATTATTAGTTACGCTTAAAAACATGTTTTTCTTCGATTCAATATTCACTCTGCTGTAAATGTCTAGTTGTTTCGAATACAATTACCTTCCTTATTATCAATAGATTTTCAGAACCTGGATTTATTTTAATTAGACTAGCTTAGCCTGCACTCTCTACACAGCGCATCATTTACATATGAGCACGAATCTTCTTGTCATTCCTCACAACATCTGTACATGTCCCCTTATATACACAAATGAAAGACGTCTTGATAAAAATCGGCAAAGGGTATCACAAAGGAGAGATTTTTTCGATTATTTTTTCAATATCTCGCACCGTTTGCAAGATTGAGCCTACTTCTGGTTGGAATTTCTAATTCATCTATGATCAGTGCTTCCTTTCTTCTTGCATGCAGTATGTAATAAGCAAATACATTACATACACAATTTATTACAATGCCACTGATATATGGTGTTCATTAGCAAAACATTCTAAATATTAAAGATTCTCCATCACTCGAGAAATAGTTTTCTTCGATTTTCATTATCAATTGGTCATGAAACAAACGCCTGAGAAATATACAACCACTGTTTACAAACATGTTGTGTTGGAGTGTATAACTTATAGAATGTGTTATTATTTAAAATGTCAACACTTACAGTGTACCCTAAAAAATGTATTAAAGAAATAATGGCCACGTTTTTTAAATATTCAATTGGAACTGGGCGAATCTACACAAAATTTGGAATCGACCAGCAAAAGTGGCACGATTCTACCACTAGTGGTTTTCGAGATCTCATTGTCAAAAGGATTGGAGACAAACATATAAACTTTTCTTTGCACACAAACATATAAACCTAGCGTTTTAATATATAGATATTTATAGTCACAAGTGATCAATTTAATGGGGAGAATACTGAAATGAAACACTATGCCCTGTATGATAGAGTTGTGTAATATTATGTAGTAGATAGAAGAAATGGTAATACTAGTAAAAAATTGCTTGATTTATTGTCTTCACGAATAAAGACAAACGGAGGCATTCCTATGGAGGCTGATCTACTGCCTTTTCAAAAATTACTGTGTATTGTTTCTTTGAAACAGTTCTTTCTTAGTACCGTCGATGAATTAATCTACTATAGCAAACTTTTTGGCTTGTTTGAGAACTGGATACCGAAAGTCCGGATAACTATTTACCAGTAAGAAATTGAAATGTATGTAGACCTATTGGTGTTCATTTCCTGGACTCAGAGTACAAAATTATTGTGTAAATCAATTTTTTCAAGCGCTCTGAGCCCTCATTCACTAGCGGTTTTCGAGCTCGACACAACGTAATATTTGCGTTTAGTTTGCGGTAATGAAAATAAGCATTAATAAATAGTTTTTTTTTTCAGTTTTGTATTGTGCAGATGTACGCACATTTTCCTTTGCATGAACACAAATCGCTACCACGCATTGGTCTCATGCAGTGACACACATCACAAATGGAGTGTTATGTCGAAGCTTCAGATACAGTTAATGGAGAAATTTTGTGTCTTCTTTACAGGTCAAGTTGATATGATCAAAAATACAAGAATTTTAAACCATCTAAAATGTTCTAATTTCGGGGTCATAAAAAGGGGTAAAAGTGGATCTGAAAAGGTAGGAGGACGGTAGGTAGCAGCATGACGTCATGCTTGTTCCCCCTTCCTATCTTTCTCCATTGTATTTTTTTAGGAACTGGGCGACGCCTACATATTTTTTCGAAGTCGGGACGGAGTCCCCCCGCGTTTAGAATCTATACCCTAAGTTGCCGTTTATATATATATATCAACGCACGAAATATTGATTTAGCCTCTCATCGTCAAACAGTTTTGAACAATGGAATAACAAGGCTCCCTTTACGCGGTATGTTCTTCCTCATATAGGTATTATTTTCTCCCTTAGTGTGATTCTAGGAAAGTGAAGTGCATTTGATTTTAAAAATAAGAAAATTAAAAATAATAAATAAGTAAAATAAAAATATTAGGTTCATTGTAGTTCTAAACTGGCTATGATATGCTATACTACCAATTACAGTATCAGATTTAATTTCTTGGGGACACAATCGAAGGGTGGATACATTTTACTTGAGGGGGGTTATACTGAAAAGGTTAATTTCACATTATTTGCGCAATATTAATATATACTACCAGTCTGGGGTGCAAGTATAGCCTACGGGTAGCACCCGCCGCCTTGGCCCCCTTTGGCAATGATACTTTACCGGATTTGAATAACAGCTCCAGGTAAGGACAATTCTATTAATATTTTATTTTGTTTAAGAGATGTTAGCTTAAAACTGTTAGCTTAAAACTAAAATATTGTTGTATTAAAAGATGTTTTGATGTGCACAATAGCTAACATTGTTAAAATATACCGGTAATCAAATGTACGAAAATGTCATTTTCTGTAATATATCCTAAAACAAAATCCTAAACAAGGTTTTTGATAACGTATAATGTCCTTAAATGTACTTTATTCTAATTTGAACGTTTTGGAACCTAAAAGTCTTAAGCCTATAATGTGTTGAGCTCTTGATAGTAAACATTTGCAGGTGCGTTATGTATTACAATAAATGGAGCAGCAGAGCACAGAATGATCTCGTACGTGAGCGTGAAATCATTTGAGCCGGGGTAAGTGTGCATAAACACAAACTTCAACCAGTTTTTCTGCAGACCACATAGAAACAGTCATCGAAGTTTACTTGCAACATGCCACGATATATTTTCAAATATTGTCACAAGGTAACATAGTTGTTCATTTTGGTGACTATAATTTGGGCTTAGAATGGATCGACAGTAAACGTGTGATAGCATCAGGCACAAATGAGACCCCTTCGTCGACTATTCTATTCAGGAGCTCGATTTGGAATAGGACAATATGCATAAAGCGCGTAAAAATAACACCGTAGATTATGCCCTCTCTACTTTTTCGAGAGAATGTATCATCTCATATAAAAAGTTACATCTCTTAGACCACGAATCTCTTAAAGTGACCTACCGCGTACCCTATCATAGTCAATGCCCAAAAGCTAGCAACCCAACTCAAAAGAAAAGCTTCTACCTGAATGGGGGAAGGAACTTGCGGTGAAATTTGTTAAGGTCTATAGATGTTACCGCGGACACTTTTACTAGAAATAACAATGTACGTGGCACTCTATTCCTTTGCGGATGTTCACAGAACAATAAAAGATTTCGCACTATTCATAAAAGTAAAGACGATGGAATTTCCAACATGGCACGTCAAAGAGAATCGAGATACATTCCGAAATAAGAAAAAGACTAGGAGTAGATATGAGGCACTATGGCTGAAATTTGATCCCTCCCGTTCTTAGAATTCGGTATCATTTCCTGGAATTGGTAGGCAAGTTTCGACAAGCCTTTAGTTGCTATGGTCATAGCCTTTTACGGCTACCACAGAAGCCCGTGGGAAAATTTTGGTTTATTTGACCCCCCGTCAACCCCTCCTCCTGGAAAGCCAAAGAGCATAAGCGATTAAGCCCCTTGGTACTATTCCCACGAGATGTCTGGAGAATATGAACTGAAAGCATGATATTCAAATGAACGAAGCTTCTCAGGAGATTGTATGAAATTGGTCTTAGTTGCTAAGGTAAAGATTATATGTCATGATTTTTTTAAAAGCGTGAGATGAGACACATTATATGAGTCTCAGAACGAAACACATACTCATGCAAAATCGTGTTGATTAGCCCCTTGGCCCTATTCCCACAAAGTGTCTGTAGAAGCCGTGATAGTCAAATGATCAAAGCCTCTCACGAAATTGGCTTAGTTGCTAAGGTAAATATTGTATTTCACAATTTTTTTAAAGACGTGAGACATGAAACCAGATATAAGTCTCATAACGAAACACATACCTATACACTCCTTTCCCCCACACCTCCTGCGAATGGATTCCATTGATTGAGCAAATTCTAATAATGGAAACTTCTCATAGCATATCATATTGTTTAAAACGTAGGGTGTGAAGTGTGTTATATGAATGTTCACATGATGATATCTGCTATGCTAAGTAAATCGATATCACTTCCTGTTTAGTTGTTATGTTCATAGCCTTTGAGAACATCATGTTGCTAGAAACAAGATGAAACATGCCTTTTAGGGTTACCATCAGCTATAGGTTCATGAAAAAACACGCCTTTTCTAGTCGCCTTGTATTGGTTAGCTAATTTGAATTCCCAAGCCCCGCCCCCCCTCCCGCAAAGACTCTTGAACGTCTACCGGATCTTCATCAGAGTCCTTTCAGTTACCACGATTGAAACCTACCAATTGATTGTGTTTTCAGCTTAAACTGTAGTGAGTGTTTTGTGCTTTAAGTTCTTAGGATTAAATCCTATCAATTGATTGTGTTTTCAACCTAAAACTGAAGTGTATGTGTGTTTTGTGATACCGCTCGTTCTTATTAAAATAGGTAAGTAAAATATATATATATATATATATGTTCTTTCTTCATTTAGTTATAAAGGCAGTTGAAAGAACAAGTGTATTTATTCAAAGTTCCGTTCATGTTCTAACATTTAAAAAAAAACACACAGACACATATGTGAATGTCTGTTTTGTTAGTCTCTTTCTTCCTCTGTTTTGCTAGTACATTGAACTACATCTTAAAATGGTTTAGTTTCAAAAGCAACAGATAAGATGCCATTGTCAAATGTTTTGATGATACGTACTACAACGAGATAACAAGACTGCCCTAGTTAAAAACACATAAGCGAACTTCTATGATGCTTCTAAGAAAAATGATAAGATGGAATTCTTGAATGTTTTCTGGTTCGCATTGCAATTGACGCAAGAAGTGTCTGTAGACTTGGTATTTTAATTTTGATAATATGATGTATACGTCTGTCTTTCTGTCTGTAAATGAAATCTTTTAAACAATGAAGAGATTTACGTCCAACAATAAAGCCAACAAGGTCTGTCTGTCTTTCTATGTCGGCTATGCTAATGGAGGCGATGGTGATGAGTTGAGTTGATTTTAGTTCAGCGTCCCTTTCAACAGCAAGGCTATATGAGACGTGGACCTACTGATTATCGTGGAATCTGAACCACTAAGTTTTACGTCTTACAGTTATGTCGGCTATGCTAATGCAGGCGGTGATGATGAGTTGATGAGTTGAGTTGATTTTAGTTTAGCGTCCCTTTCAGCAGCGAGGGTATATGAGACGTGGACCTACTGATTAACGTGGAATCCGAATCACATGAGCTCCCGCCGGGACGGTGGTGATGAGAATTGAATGAATGAAATGTTGCATTAAATTCACGTACACGGTGTTTGTCCACCGAGTTTTTACGTCCTACGGTTACGTCTACTAGGCTAATGAAGGAGAGGTGATAATGAAAAAATGAATGAAATGATGTAATGAAGAAAGTGGAAGGAAACTGATGAACTCCGAAGGGAAATCCACGCATACGATGTTTGTCCACCACAATGTTCATAGGGCACGAACTGGGATCGAATCAGGGACCCAAGCACTTGAGGTGAACGCTCTACCACCGAGCCACCGTGCCCTCTGGAACGTAAAATGAAATGATAAGGACGGTTTTCCGGGGACAGTCAATAGCATCTTTTCGTTAAGTTGTAAAGGAAGCAGGGAATTTGTGGTCGCTAAAATTAATGACAAGTATATAGAAAAAAAAGACGTGATTTGAACACGGGACCTCATGCACCAGAGGTGAACACTCTACCACTGAGGCACTGAAGTTAATTTCATAATTTTCTAATGTTAATAAGAGTGAAATCTAACGTTAAATACACATACACAAGTCAACGAACTGAGAGAGAGTTTCTATATCTGCAATGTCTACTTGCAAAGAGCAGAAAAATAAGATAACAGAACATGTTTTGTATTTCAATGTTGTTCTCCAGCTGTCGCGTCAACATTATCTTAGGTCATGGTTTCAGACAACACGAAGCGAAGATATGTATGTGTGTGTTTTAGGTAATATTAAAACAGTATTTGAGATCTAAAACTTGACAAAACTAGTGTTGCTTATACATCTCGGATGTCGTTACTCATGTACACATGATGTTGATTGATTTTTGAGTTTAACGTTCCGTTCAGCAGCGAGGCTATATGCATCACAAAGTTCACACGACGAAAGTTAGGATTGAACCAGAGACCCCAATCACAGAAGGTGAACGCTTTACCACTGATCCACAGAACCCCACGATTTCATCATGGGGCACAAATCTTCAAGTTAAAACAATTGACTATTCTCAAATAAGAGAACATTTCTTCATTTCTTTAAGTGGATCTAGGAAGTTGAACTTTATACAGTTTTCTCCATATTATAGTCTAAGCTGTATGTGATATTACTTTAAAAGGACGAAAGTAGTTAAAATATTCCCTATTATTATCATCATTTCTTCTAAAATGCTCAGATTCCCGTCATAGAATTCGTATACTAGCTATGTACACAGGCATGCATTAAGAAATTTTTTGTTGGGAGAGGTCCAAGCTTTGGGCGACGGGGCTCAAACACTACAAGCCTCTGTGTAGTATCGAACGCGTATTATTTTGCACTCGAAAAGACAATAAGTACTTGTAAAATACTTTCATCTATATTGTCATAGCGTCCCTTTCAGCAGCGAGGCTATATGAGACGTGGACACTAAATCACCAAGGACCCCTATCGCATCACAAGTGAACGCTTTACCAATGATTCACCGAGACCCCCTAGTACTTGTAAAATACTTTCATCTATATTGTCATAGCGTCCCTTTCAGCATCGAGGCTATATGAGACGTTGACACTAAATCACCAAGGTCCCCTATCGCATCACAAGTGAACGCTTTACCACTGATTCACCGAGTCCCCTTAGTTCAAAGTACAGTACTCATGTAATAATATTATGTAACATAAAGTTTACTTGTCGAGGGGCTCCCTGGGGGTAATATTCATACACGTAAAATATTTTAAAATAAACAATATTAGTACCGATTCCATAGTTTTCGAAGGTGCTGTATTCAATAAAGACACTTTGAAAATAGTAACATGACATCTAAGGGGTAAAAAAGTGGTGAGCTCACGGGGTCTCCCTAGGGGGTAATATTCATACACGTAAAATATTTTAAAATAAACAATATTAGTACCGATTCCATAGTTTTCGAAGGTGTTGTATTCAATAAAGACACTTTGAAAATAGTAACATGACATCTAAGGGGTAAAAAGTTGTGGGCTCCCAGGGGGTGGTATTCTTACACGTAAAAAGGGGAGCATATGAATAAGACAAGTAAGACACATGTAGAAACGGTTTTCCGGGGAAAGTCAATAGCATCTTTTCGTTAAGTTGTAAAGAAGATAGCATTGAATTTGTGGTCGCTAAAATTAATGACAGTATAAAAGAAAGACATGTAGAGAGGAGGAGGAGGAAATATGGATTTCGCGTTCACTAAAATTAACGATAAAATTCTAAAACAGAATAAGTATAAAAGGACGTGTAATCTACATATCTTCATTAGTTAATACATTTGAAAGAGATTGTGAGCATACATTTGTTTCACTCCTCATTCCGTGGAATAGGAAGAAAAGTTAAAAATATTTAAAAGGTATGATGAGAGATTATTTCATTGCCATCATAAAGTTCTGTCTTATATAGTATATATTTATATATCTAATATATATTGATTTATAAGTAACAAAATTCATTTCTTTTTTATTTTAGGTTGCATACAAATAAAGATAAGTGTAATCCTTTTCCCTATTCCCGTTGATATTATTATTATTATTCCTTTTTAATTACTTATATATATCACATTTTACTTACTCGTATATTCTTTTAACGCTTATATACCCTTTCAAAATATTTATATACATATATATATTCCATTTAAATAAGATTTATATATCCTATTATATATCATATTCATATACCATTTACATATATTGCATTACGTATATATACATCTGAGGAAGAAAAATGGCAAAAGAGAGTACGCAAGATTTACTGAAGGAGATTACGGTCTTCATTAATGACATTGAAGAAGAAGAAGAAGAAGAGGTAGTGGGCGTAAATAACGAAACGCAAGTTCTTTTAAGTGAAATAAATGCCATAATCGGGATAGAAGAAGAAGAAGAAGAAGAAATGCAAGAAGAAGAAGAAGAAGACGCAAAAGAAGAAATGGAAATAGATCATCATGAAAAAATGCAAGAAGAAGAAGCCGGAGAAGAACAAATGAAAATAGAAGAAAGAATAGAAGAAGCAGCAACAGAAGAAGAAGAAGAAAGAGAAACTATTGAAATTCAAATTCCAGTAGAAAAAGAAGAAGAATATGATGAAGAAGAACTATTACAAATATTGAACAGTGCTAGCAATAGAACGATAACAGAAGAAGCATCAGGCCGTATTAAAGAAATTATAAAGTGGTTACAAGAAGGAACAGAAGAAGACGTCGAAGAAAGGAGAAATGAAGAAGAGCTGCTAAATCTCACGTTTTCCCAAATAATAGGAGAGGATTACAATAAGGAAGAGATGAAGATAGAAGAAGAAGATGATAAGTTTTACACGAATGAACTAGAAAATTGGATTAACAATTTGTTTCCCGATCCCAGAAAAGAAGAAGAAGAAGTAATATATCCCTCAATTATGGAAATATTAGCAGAGGCTAGTGCAGAACACGAAGAAATGGAAGTCGATTTAGACGACATAGAAAAAAGAATGGACGAATTGCTAGCCGTATTTCAAGCACAACGAAATTCAAATATACAAGTAGGATTCGGAAATAACAACCGTAATGATGGACACAATAGATTTCATATAATAGAAGAACGAAGAAGACAATACAGAAGATACAATATGGAGGGTAGAATGCTACGATTCCGTCTAGCCCCCGTGCGTGCAGATGAAAACCCTTTTACGGCAATTGAAGCAAGTCTACGGGCACTAATAGATTATTTGCTACGTAATGTGGACCAGCATGATTACGTAGGAATAACAATTACAAATGAGAGAGAAGGACACCGCCCTTTTTGGTTGTCATTCAGAGAAGCAAGAAATCTCTCAGCAGAAGTTCTATGGATAAGTTATGAGAAAGTACTGCAAAGTAATGCGGCTTTTCTTATAAATGAAGATTGCATCGTGAATTTTCATCATGTGCGCATGCCGAGAGGCCAAGGTCGTTTGAAACAACATATTATGAATACCGACGATTATGTAAAGGCAAAACGTGGTATTATCACAATTAAGAACACAGGTACAAGATGTTTAGCGCATGCAATCGTCGTTGCCATAGGACTGAAAAAATACAAGGGAAGAAATCAAACTGAATATAATAGATATGTAAAAAATCAAAATAAATATTTAATTCAGCAAGAAGTAGAAGATCTGTGTGAAGCTGCCGATGTAGATCTCAGTCATGGTGGTGGAATTCCTGAAATTCGTAAATTTCAGGAATATTTAAAGGATTATAAAATTACAGTGTATAGGGGATTTTCAGGAAGTGATGTTATGTTTGAAGCTCCACCAAGTGATAATGAGAGAACTGCTTTAAATTTACTGTTTATAGATAACCACTACAACGTCATTGAAAGCTTGACAGCATGTTTTAGCTGTAGTTATTATTGTGAAAGCTGTCATAAGAAATATGAAAAAAAACATGATCATTTGAAACATTGTACAGCTGTATGTTATCGTTGTCATCAGAAGCCTCCATGTGACTTTAAAGATACCCATATTACTTGCAATGATTGTAATCGAGAATTTTATGGTCAGTCATGCTATGACTATCACAAGTCAGCGCCGTATCAAAATGGAAAGCCTTTATGTTCCATTGTGAAATGCTGTGCCCAATGTTTGAAAATTTATGTAGTGAAAGAGAAGGGTTCTCACGTATGTGGAGAAACTTATTGCAACATTTGCTATGATATAGTACCACCCAATCATGAATGTTACATGAAAGTGAATGAAAGAAGAAAATCGAAAAAAGCCAATGAAAAAATCATCATGGAGAAGAAAGCTATGATTCTGTTTTATGATATTGAATGCACACAAGATACGAAAATAGAAGAGGAGGACGCAAACATATATGAACATATACCTAATGTCTTGGTTAGTCAACATGTATGTTACCAATGTTATGAAGATAACAACATCAAGAATGATTGTGTCATTTGTGGAAAGCGAGAAAATATTTTTGACGGAGAAAATGTAATAGAAGATTTTCTAAAACATCTTCAACAACGTCGACCAAACATTAAATCAGTAACCTGTGTTGCCCATAACTCAAAGGGATATGACGCACATTTCATCATTAAGACCATGGTTGAGAAGATGAATTGGACTCCAGAAGTAATCATGAATGGAGCAAAAATTCTCTCTCTTAAAATAGAAAACGTAACCTTCATCGATTCACTAAGCTTTCTTCCTATGCCCTTAAGTAAATTAAGTGGTGCATTTGGACTTCAATCGTGCAAAGGATATTTCCCACACTTCTTTAATCGACGTGAGAACCAAACCTATGAAGGGCCGCTTCCAGACATTAAATATTATGGAGCAGATACTATGAAAGTAGACGAAAGACGCAAGTTTCTCCAATGGTATACCGAACATCAAAACGACACCTTTAAAATGAAAGAAGAACTCATCAAGTATTGTGTACAGGATGTTGAAGTATTACGTCAAGCATGTATTTCATTTATGAATACATTTGAATCTGAAACTAATGTCAATCCCTTACTTGAATGTATTACAATTGCCAGTGCATGTAATTTGGTATATCGTAGAAATTTCTTAAAGGAAAATACAATTGGTATCATACCAAAGAACGGATATCGATGGAGAGATGTACAATCAGTTGAAGCAGTACAATGGATAGCTTGGGAAGAAAAAACCAGAAACATCCAAATTACCAATGCTGCACGTAGTAAGGAAAAACGAATAGCATCAATGAAAGTAGATGGTGTATGGACAGATCCCAACACAGGAAAAATACACGTCTGGGAGTATGAAGGCGATTTCACACATGGTTGTATCTACTGCTACCCTAACGACAGAGATAAACCCATCTATAACAATGCTACAGATACCATGGAATTTCGATATGAAGCAACAAAGAAGAAAATCCAAAAATTAAAAGATTTTGGCTGTGAAGTGCATGAAATATGGGGTTGTGAATTTAAAAAGCAATTGGCAGGAAATGAAGAGATGAAGAAGTATGTTAGTAATCATCCGTATACAAAGAAATCACCATTAAATCCTCGTGACGCTTTTTATGGAGGACGTGTGAATGCCATACGTTTGTATCATAAAGCACAAGAATCTGAAGGAGAGACCATAAAATACAAAGATGTTATTTCCCTTTATCCTTTTATCTCTAAGACCAAGAAGTTTCCAATTCGTCATCCTACTATCTACCTGCCTGGAGATTCAAATATTCCCACCATTGAAGAAGTAGAAGGATTAGTTAAGCTCAGTATTTTGCCTCCAAAACAACTGTTTCATCCTGTCCTCCCTTATAAATCAAATGATAGATTGATGTTTCCACTCTGCCGTACATGTTGTGATGAATTAAACCAAGCACCTTGTAATCACAATGATGAAGATCGAGTTCTACATGGAACATGGGTAGCAGATGAAGTAAGAAAGGCATTAGAAAAAGGATACAAAATAATAGATATTCATGAAATATGGGCATATGACGTTGTTCAATATGATGAAAAAACAAAAAGTGGTGGCTTATTTGCAGAATACATAAACACCTTCCTGAAAGCAAAAACAGAAGCTAGTGGATGGCCAGCATGGTGTGAAACAGATGAATTAAAGAAGAAGTACATTCAGCGATTTTATGAAAAGGAAGGAATACGTCTCGATGAGAACAAAATTAAACATAATCCAGCACTTAGAAGTTTAGCTAAATTAATGTTAAATTCATTTTGGGGAAAATTTGGTCAACGTGAGAACATGGGTCATGTCAGCATTATTAATGAACCCAAGGAATTATATGAGAAATTATCATCTCATGATATAGATGTTCATCAAATATTCCCAGTAAATGATGACATGTTATATGTATATTGGCAATACACCGATGACGTTCCTGTTTCACTACCAACAGTAAATGTTGTCATAGCCGCATACACAACAGCACAAGCAAGATTAGAATTGTACAAATATTTAGATCAACTACAAGAAAGAGTATTATATTTTGATACTGATTCCGTCATTTATACGCAAAAACCTGGTGAAAGTACAATTCCAACTGGTGACTTTTTAGGCGATTTAACAAATGAAGTCCTCGAATATGGTAAAGAAGCCTATATTTCAGAATATGTATCGGCGGGCCCGAAGAATTACAGCTTACGTATTTTTGATCCCAGCACGAAGAAGGAGTTTCAAGTATGCAAGATACGGGGCTTTTCATTAAACTATGAATCTTCAAAACACCTAAATTTTGATGTAATGAAGAAAATGATAGTAGATAATGAAGAGGATGCAGAAGAAGAAGAAGAAGAATCTCGTCCCACGGAAGTCAAAATTACCAATGAGAAAAAAATTTGCCGCAGGAAAGACCATACTATCGTCAGCATGCCCGAAACAAAAATTTATAAGATAAATTATATTAAACGACGTAGAATTCCAAATTCATATGATACTTTTCCATATGGCTACACTACTTCCAACAAAAGAAGAAGAGAAATGTAATAAGGCCCTTTATAAATATACGTATAAGGAAAGAATGATCATACTCTTTAACATGGACACGACGTGGAAACATCCCTTTTCATGTATTGTTGCCGGACCAAGTGGATGTGGAAAAACTTCCTTTGTAATACGATTCCTGTCCAATTTACCACGTATGGTTAATACATCGTTTCGTCATATTTATTGGTACTATGCAGAATGGCAAAATGCATACAGAGAAATTTCGACAAAAGTACAATTTATTGAAGGATTACCTCGAACAAAAGACTTTTTACCTGAAACTGGACCACATCTTATTATTATTGATGATCAAATGTGTGAAGTGAACCGCAATATAGTTGATTTCTTTACAAAGGGTTCTCATCATAGAAATCTTAGTGTACTATTTATTACACAAAACATATTTCATCAGGGAAAAGGAAGCAGAGATATGAGCTTAAATTGTTCTTATCTCGTATTATTTAAAAATCCAAGAGATAAATCACAAATTAAACATTTGAGTTATCAATTAACTCCTGAGAATCCAAAATTTCTTCAAGAAAGTTTCAACGACGCAGCAAAGTTACCATATGGATATTTCTTTATTGATTTAAAACAGGATACGCCAGATGAACTTCGTTTTCAAACAAATATCTTTCCTGATGATATTTATCATTACGTTTATGTTCCATCGAAATAGAAGAAGAAGATGTGTTTATAATGTTTGTTTTAAACTGTGTTTCTTCATTCTGACAATATGTCTCCAAGAGTAAAACACGGAGATCTTCTTCGTACGCTGAGCAAAGCAAATCCTAAATTACGTAAAGCTATATTGGCCAATGCAGACTCTTCAGTGATTCGAAGTATTTGTGAATGTTGTTATAATGTATTAAAAGGGAATGTACCTCTTACAAAGACACAGAAAGCAAGATTAAAGCGATACAAGAGGACGCTTCGATATCTTGTGAAGAAAGGAAACTCCATCCAAAAGAAGAAGAAGCATTTATTAGTACAGCAGCAGGGTGGATTCCTACCGGCATTATTAGCTCCTATTTTAACTGGTGTATTATCAAGTTTACTATTCCGTTAGTACAATGGAACATGCAAAGAAGATGATTTTAGTTCCACCTGAAGTTCTGAATCGTATACAAACACCAACATCATCATCATCATCAGCCCTGGAGAAACGTGAATCTAATTTGGATCAAGAAATGCAAGAGATTTTACAGTTATCATCGCTTAGTGATGAAGAAAAGTGGAATTAGTATAATAATATTCTTCAAAAATATTTACATTTAATACGAAAACAAGAAGAACCTGTAACACTTTCAATTACGTCAACTAAATCAGAGAAGCCTGAAGTAGAAGAAGAAATATTATTATCTATACCCAAAATGTTTCGTAAAAGAGCTGAATTACTACTACATAGAATGAAACATGATGATAATATCACGTGGGATAATAAAGGAACTGTTTACATCAGAGGTGATAAACTAGAAGGATCTCACATTGTAGATTTAATTTCTGATGTGTCGCGACCCCGGAAACACACAAATCCACCGGGATGGGAGAAATTTTGTAATTATTTATCTTCTAATAACACACCTTAAGAACTTATTGGAAATCCAAAACGTTTGTCATATATTTTACGACGAACTAAAGCATCACCAACAGCATCATCGTCAAGGGAAAAAATACCTCTGAAATCGTTTGCAGAAGACGACGAAGAAGAAGCAGAAGAAGAAGAAGAAAAGGAAAAAGTAATATCTCCTATAAGGAAAAGGAAACGTGCCTGTAAACGTCCAGTATGGTCAAGGTGGAAACCGTAAACAAACAGTTAAGCAAGATTTACTACAACCCTTCACATCCTGCCTCGTTTTCAACTGTTAAAAAATTGTGGATAGCTACAAAAACGAAAATTCCTATACACTGTATAAGAAGATGGTTACTGCAACAAACAACATATACGTTACACAAACCTGTACGTCGTCGTTTTAAAAGAGATTTCTATGTAGTGAATAACATTGATGATGAGTGGGAAAGTGATATTAATGATCTTCAATCTCTTCATAAATTTAATGATGGATATCGTTATATTCTTACAGTGATAGATGTGTTCAGTCGATATGCATGGGCTGTGCCATTAAAATCTAAAAGTACAAATGATGTCTTAAAAGCATTGCAAATTGTGTTCAAAGACAGAAAACCAATTACATTTCAAACAGATAAAGGAAGTGAGTTTACTAATAAAACAATACAGAAGTACTTAGTGGACAACAAAATAAAACATATTACAACTAAAAATCCTGATATAAAAGCTAGTATTGTAGAACGTTTTAACAGAACTCTAAAAGAAAAAATGTGGAAGTATTTTACAAAGTATCAAACGTATAATTATTTAAATGTATTACCTCTTCTTGTGAAATCATACAATGAAGGTTATCATTCAAGCATAAAGATGTCACCTGCAAATGTTTCTCAAAATAACCTATTACAAGTATGGCATAATCAATATGATAATAAAATAAAGAAGAAGAAGAAGAAGAAGAATCCAAATTTCTTAAAACATCTTAAGATTGGTGATACAGTACGAATTAGTAAAACTAAACGTACATTTGATAAAGGATATATGCAAAATTGGACTTGGGAAATATTTAAAGTGAAGAAGATAATACCAAGAGATCCATCTGTTTATGAAATTGAAGATTTAAACAAGGAACCACTGGATGGATTATTTTACAGAGAGGAATTACAACCTGTGACGTTATCAAAGACATTTTACATAGATAAAATCATACGTACAAGAAGAAAAGGCAGCAGAAAAGAATATCTTGTTCGTTGGAAAGGATATCCTTCTTCTTTCGATTCCTGGATACCTGCATCATCCGTAAAGAAGATCGAGAAGTACAATGGAACCTGATGGAGATTTTTACGTTACGCTTCCCAGTAATAGTTCTATGGAATATTTTCCTGACAACACCTTAACATCATACACTACGAAACTTCATCAAAGAATGGAATTCCATGAAAAGTGGGAAGTGGCTATTGTTGAAATTCATTATCCTCATTCAATATTAAATATTAATGACGAAAATAATAAAATTTTTTACAAACCTGCAAAAAGTGATGAATGGAAATTTATAACTATTCCTGTACGTTATTACACTGACATATCAGAATTGATAAAGATAATAAATACGTACAACAGATTCACAAATTTACATATTTCTTATACTCGTGAGAGTAATACCTGTTTTATACGACGTCTTCATAAAGACATAGATGTAGACGTTGCATTATCACCAAGTGTTAGTGCGATGTTGGGGTTTGATCCAAGCGTTGATTTAAAGGATATGCAACAAGGTCAAAGCATTCCAAATTTACGTTTAGGACTTCCATCTACAATGTATGTGTATTGTGATATAATTCAATCTGTATTTGTTGGAGATACAGTAGCACCATTATTACGTATCATAAATATGAATCCTGTGAATCATACATTTGGAAGTAGTGTTATAGAAATTTTTAATCCTCCACATTATGTGCCTATAGAGAAGATGCATTTTGAACACATCAAAATAGATATAAGAGATAGTACAGGCTCTCCATTGGCATTCACTTTCGGAACTGTATGCGTTAAACTACGTTTTCGACCAGTGCGTCAACATCGACAAATATGAATAATCCATATTTACAATATTATCAAAAACAAGCTCTTTCTGGAACTGGAAACGTTTATGTTGGCTCCCCTTATCAAGTTGGACATGGTATTGGAAGTTTCCTTGGAGGATTATTTCGTTCTGTCATGCCACTAGTAAAACAAGGAGCTAAAACAGTAGGAAAGGAATTATTAAAATCTGGAGCAAACGTTATTACTGATGTCATCATCGACAATCAACCTATTAACGAATCCTTTCATCAACGAATGGGTGAAGCGAGATCCGTCTTGCAAGACAAAGCAAAAAATAAACTGAAATCTATGCTAGGATCTGGATATCAACGAAGGAAAAGAAGAATTACACATCATTCCATCTTTAACCCTTCACCATTACACATCATCAAGCGCAAGAAGAAGAAGGAGAAGGGCAAGAGGAAACGTACACAGAAAACAAAGAAAAATCAGTCTTATAAGAAGAGGAAGTTATCACACGATATCTTTGATTAAATCATCACCATTATGGCTTTCTTACATCATCAATCCTGCGAGTGTGTAAAAAGTGAACTAGATATTTTTTCTACAAAACCAACGCAAACCAGTATATTGGATAATCATGTTGTTACATACAAACCAATCAGTTCACTAGCTGATAATGCTCCTATAGAGTTTGTCATCCCAGGAACAAGTGATGAATACATAGATCTACCACATACTCTTCTTTACATCGAAGCTCAAATCGTTAAGCCTGATGGATCAGCATTTGGTGAAAGTGATAAAGCTGTGGCTCCTATTAATGACTTTTTAAATTCTATGTTCAGTGAAGTGGAAATGTATTTAAATAACAAACTGATTTCATTTCCATCTCATAATCATCCATATCGATCATACATTGAAAAACTGTTAAATTATGATGATTCTGCTAAAAATACTCATCTTCAATGTGCATTCTGGTTTCAAGATACTGCTGGACATATGGATGCAACATCTAGTGGTAATAAAGGATTTCAACAACGTTATGAATTAACAAAAAAAAGTGCAAAATTCGACATGCTTGGACATCTTCATTGTGATATTTTTAATCAAGATAAATTTTTAATCCAAGGAGTAGAATTACGTCTCAAGTTAATTCCTGCAAAGCCAAACTTTTGTCTCATCGCTAGTGATGCGTCTGTTGAAGCTAAAGTGAACATTTTAGACGCTGCTTTACATATTAAAAAGATTAATGTTAGTCCTACAATAAAACTAGCACATAACAAGCTTCTACAATCAACAACAGCCAAATATCCTCTCACAAGAGTGCAAATGAAGTCGTTCGTCATTCCAAAGGATCTTCAATCAAAAACAATAGATAATTTATTTATGGGAGTATTACCAACTCGAGTGATTGTGGCGTTTACACAAAATGATGCCTATACAGGAACAATAACTTCAAATCCATTTCATTTCAAACATTTTGACATCAATTTCTTCTCTCTATACATTGATGGAAAACCTGTACCTTCAAAACCATTACAACCAATTTTCGAAAACAACCTCTATGTTTCCTCATATCATACCTTATTCTGTGGATCAGGCATTCACTTTTCAAATCATGGCAACAATATTCCTCGCCTTGACTTTCCTCAAGGATACACTATCTTTGTTATCGACATTACTCAAGATGGAGAAGCCAGCGCTGTGCAGCATTGGAATCTTATACGTCATGGGTGTGTTCGTCTGGAAGTTCATTTTACGAAGCCTCTACCAGCACCTATCTCCTGCATTGTGTATGGAGAATTCCAATCTCTCTTAGAAGTGGATCATCAGAGGAACATCATCATGGATTTTTAAAGGTACGTTATTTAAATATCATATCATATATGTACATGTCTGCATTTTTATACATGATGTCCTCTACACTAGATTTATTAAATGCTTTGCAAACAAATTCTTTATTTCACAATCATTTCGTTGGCGTATATGCAGCCAATGAATTACCAGCACATGTTCCACTACCTGCAGCTATCATCATAAATACAGATCCCTCGAACAAACTTGGCACACACTGGATTTCCGTATATATTCATACTGGTGGCCGTGCCCACTACTTCGATACATTTGGATTTCCTCCATATGTAATGCATCATATTCAATTTCTACGTAGAAATTCCACTTCTTATACATTTAATAATAAACAAATTCAAAGTGTGAAATCATCCCTATGTGGGCATTATTCATATCTTTTCCTATGCTTCAAAGCTAAAGGAAAGTCATTAAATGAATTTCATTACACTTTCTCATCAACTCCAGAAAAAAATGATCGTCGTTTGCTGTATTTACTTTTACAGGTAATCATGTCTTCATTCTTCTTCTTCGTTTGTTTTGATTGCTTTTCTTTTCATATTATTGCAGGTAGCCATTTCTTCTTCTTCTTCTTCTTTATTATAATGTGTTTGTATGTATTATTATTTGTTCATGATTATAGATAAAATAAATTTTAAGTTTGTTTTTTTCATTTTTTTCATTTCAGAGAGTAAAAGATCGTCATCGTGTGTATGGACATCATCTTCAATGTACAGATTGACTTGTATCTACGTTTCATCACCAACATCAACAGCAGTAGTATTATTAGTGAACAGTATATGACAGTTGTGAAGTTATCAACACATGGACAGTGGAAACAAAATCTAACGTTCTTTTTTTAAAATGTACTATACTTACCGGCGTTTTAATTGTGTAAATAGTTTCATCAACAATAAACAATTTGTATTATTTTTTCTCTTTGAAAACAAATGTTTTATTTCTTATTTTCTCCGTTTCCTAATAAATAAATATGTTTTATGATCAGTTATGTAATTAAATACACATATCATAAAACATATTTTTAAGTCATTGAATTAAAGAATTTCATAGTGATTTAAAAAAAAAATTCTAAAACTGATTTTTTAATTCAATGATGTAATCATATAACTACATAATAATAATAATGAATTCAAATACTTAATCAGTTATTCTTTCGTAAATTAAATCAAGTATGTGAATTCAATATTATTATTATTATGATAGGACTTTTGTTTTTAAAATTTTAATATTAATTATATTAGTTCCTTTTTTAAAAATTAAAAAAAAGTCCTATCATACTTAAGACAATGTTGTATAATAATAATAATTTCAAATACTAATTTTTATTTTAACATTCATTTCAAGAATTTGAATTCATTATTATTATTATTATTATTATTATACGTATCACTTATAATATACGAGGAAAAAATATGTTAGGATTTTTTTTCTTATAAAAAACTTTAAAATCCTATCATATTGAGGTGTATGAAACGAACACAAAACACACACACAAATAAAACATTTCACTTTCCACTATATATATTTTTATTACATTTGTTATTACGTTGTTTAGCATACATGAAAAAAAACAAATCAATTTCTCCTTCTTTATGAAGAGTCGTTCACTTCATTGATACCCTCCGAAGGTTGAGTTTCGGTTTCCCCCCACCATGGCTGTGTCGATACACTATCAAATAAATCAGCCATTATTGAATCTATAAGTTTTTGTTTGCAAAATACTTTCATTTCCAATTTTAATCGTTCACCATCAATGTTCACATTACTGTTCTTATCAAGAGAGACACTTGGAAAACTAATGTTCATACCATTAATAATACTCTGTTCATCTACACAGGTATGGATTCCGGCAAGTCCTCTGCATGTAAGACACTGCGATTGTACATGATTACGAATAGTATCTGTACACAAGTCAAAATATTCACGTAGCACAACACTACAAACTTTACTGTTTTTCACAGCATGTTCAATACACGGTAATATTTCCAAGAAATAAAGCCAATCACTTGAAGATAAGTACACAGTGTTTCGAGGAGCATGAAGTGTTCCTTTCTTCTCTAACAGCACTAATTTTTCACCCATTAGTTTTCGTACCACCAGTTCGTTTTTTCGACCAAGAGATTTTATAAATGTAATTTCCACTTGAGAATTTAAATAGTCCGTAACAAATGGGGTTAAATGTACAAGTTTCTCCCACTCTGCCAAATTTAACTCCACTCCAAACACAAGTCCTTTGCCAACACGAATCACTGGTTCAAATGTATCACTATCCAGTCCAATGCAAATTAATTTGGTTTTCATTGAATTAAGTCCATATTCAACATTTAACAAGTACTCTTTCTTGGTATCCATAGTTGACGCACAAGCACTCAAAGACATGTTACTCCAGTCACTGGTCAGTAAAGAATAACGACACTATGCATACAGATGACTGCGCATGCATGAAGAGGAGGGGCGAAGAGGAAAATTCATGTTTCATCTTGTTTGTACATGTCACCATACACTTACGATGAGTAAACCAGTTCAGTAAATTCAAGATCATGCATGTTACGGCCAGATACATTAATCTTCATTCCTTTATATATTAAACAGACATTTCCACTTTGTAAATACGTTAATAATGCACCATTATCTGCTTCCAATTTTTCAGTACAACGTCCAGGTAAAATCACTTTTTCACCTCCTTCAAATGTCACACAGGCCTTCCTACCATATACCGTTGTAATTATCTCACAGTTTACAATACGAAATGGTACTCCAATCTCCAAATCTCGCATT
The DNA here is from genome assembly GCF_964235325.1 of Thermobia domestica. Taxonomy (NCBI): domain Eukaryota; kingdom Metazoa; phylum Arthropoda; class Insecta; order Zygentoma; family Lepismatidae; genus Thermobia; species Thermobia domestica. Next base: position 147,887,841 of record NC_137471.1, on the reverse strand, counting down.
TTTGTAAAGGGTACCATTGATGGCTTATTAAGTTTATCTAATAAACTCATTGACGATGACATCTTTAAAATTTTTGACGTTTCTTCCTTTGCAACAGCTGCTAACAGAATGATCTACACAAGCACATACGTTCCGTTTACGCTCTTCGCAGGAGGGGTGAGGGGTTTGGGGATTCAAATTATTAGCCAATAAACGACAAGAACACGAAAAAGGCATGTTTTATCTTGTTTTTACAGCTGGTAGGCGTCCAAGACTATGAGCATAGCAACAGCAAACCAACATTTTCCCACGGGCTTCTGTGGTAACCGTAAAAGGCTATGAACATAGCAACTAAAGAGGAGGAGGGGTTGACGGGGGGTCAAATAAACCAAAATTTTCCCACGGGCTTCTGTGGTAGCCGTAAAAGGCTATGACCATAGCAACTAAAGGCTTGTCGAAACTTGCCTACCAATTCCAGGAAATGATACCGAATTCTAAGAACGGGAGGGATCAAATTTCAGCCATAGTGCCTCATATCTACTCTAGGGGACTGTGGCGTATATTTCCGAATGAATATATATTGTCCGGCATTGTCAAGGCTCTATATTTGTATTTTACATTTAAAATTGCAACCGGGTGTTTCTGGCTGCCGTATACAGTTGTTCGATCATCACCCTTGTTCTTCGCGCGCACAGTCATTCGAAGAACTGAAAACGTATTCTGTACACGATCCGTTTATGATTGTAAACTCGGAATGCCTGGTACTTCTGCTTGTCAAGGTCAAAAGTGGGAAAAAAAGGATGTGTAGACTGTACCCCATCAGGATGCCGCGGTCGACAAGAGGGATTGCCAGCCGTCGACGGTGGCAGGCCGCCGGTAGGCAGCCGGCACCCGTCCGCTGCGGCACGATGATCTACTTGTTCAAAATTGCCGACCTTTTGCCGAGGCGGCAAGCGGTCGAAAATCGTAAAAAAATGCCGTTTGCCGACTGTTGCCGACCGCCAGAGTCGGCAAACCAGTCGGAAAGACCTCTCTCCGACCCTCTGCCAACTCCTTATGCCGGCCTCTTTTCGACGGCGGTGCCGGCGCATTTATTGCACCTTTATGGCTGTTTGCCGACTGCTCGGCAAGGCAACTTTCCGACGGCAGCGCCGGCGAGTTTAATGCTCATTACCGGCTGTTTGCCGACTGCTCGGCAAGGCAACTTTCCGACGGCGGCGCCGGTCCATTTAATGCGCATTCCCGGCTGTTTGCCGACTGCTCGGCAAGGCAACTATTCGACGGCGGCCCCGGCGCATTTTATGCACTTTTCCGGCTGTTTGCCGACTGCTGGAAAGATCCTCTTTTCAACGTCGGCTTCCCGATTCTCCCACAGACGGCATCCGACTTCATGCCGTCGTCGAAAAGTGGCCCTTTGCCTACTGGAAATCAACGCTTCAGGAAGGCAAAATTTTCATCAGCTTTTACATTAGTCTTGCCTAAGTCTTCCTCCGTGCTATGATTTCTCGACAAGGAGCACCCTTTCAAGTTCTTGAAGTATAAAATACTTGCATTTTTTGTGTGTCCCAGTATAAAATTTGTTCCTTTTTGCTTTTTTGCAGCAGTCTCAGACAAAAAAGAAGAAATTGAATGAGACATGGAAGTGTTATATACTTTCAGAACTAGAAATTATGCCCTTCATGAGAAATCATAGCACGGAGACAAACTTAGGCAAAGCTACTGTAAAAGGTGGTGACAATGTTGCCTTCCTGAAGGGTTGATATCCAGTCGACAAAGGACTACTTTTCGACTGCGGCAAGAGGTCGGATGCCGACTGGGAGAATTGAGAAGCTGACATCGAAAAAAGATCCTTTCGAGCAGTGGGCAAACAGCCGGAAAAGCGCATAAAATGCGCCGGCGCCGCAGGTGCTAAGTTGCCTTTCCGACCAATCGACAGAGAGCAGAAAAGATGCGTAGCACTGCAATGAGAATCATGGCGGATTCCCATCAGTAATGTTGCACTCGGTACATACGCAGTACATTTCTACAATTCTCAGTACGATTTAAGTGCTATATAGAGGGAAAGTATCTGTGAATGACTTACAAATGCTTAAAAATGACCTAAAAATAACAAGTGAGCAGCTAATAATGAACGTTAGGAATAATTCAATTAAAATGTCTGTGGGCCTGACTGAAAAACATATAACAGTCAGTACATTTTCCCACTGAAAGCACATTTTTCAATATCACGACTACCAGGAACAACACTGTTCTATGCAATCGAAATTTGATAGTTGCAAACGCTTTCTTCGAAAAAAAAAAAAAGCCGCAGCAATCCGTCGGAATACGGTCTTTTCAGGTTGTCGTTTTCCCATCAACTATTGTAAAAAGAATTTTAAAAGTCAATGATTTTCTAAATTTTCTAAAATACAGGGGTCACACTCCCAATGGAAAATGAGATTTAAATAAAAATTAATGAAGTAAAAATTATAAATAAAAATACTGTAATAAAAAGTATATGGTGGCGGAGAGATTCAAACCGAGCCTACACGCAAAAAAAAGTTTCTAGTAAACAAGAAAAAGGTGGACACTAACCAAGTTAGTTTGTCAATATATGGAAAACAGAGACGTGTGTCCAAGCAGCCAAGCCAAAGAGGTTAACGAGAGAAGGTGATAGCAACCTTGCGTTACAGGTTAATATTGCTAGGTTACAGTGTAATAACTCACAGGGGTACGCTAACCGATCACGTAGTTACCACTATCAATCATAGCCTGTAAACGGTAACCTAGTTAGTATGTTGGAATAACCGACTGCTCGGTTAATGAAACAGGGTGCATCAACTGCAGTAACCGAGTATTTTAGTTAATATAACATATTCAATTACTGAAGGTAACCCATTTACTGGGTTAAAGTAATACGCTAGGACAAAGTAGAGCCAAGTAGATCAGTTAATATAACAAATTAAATTAGTTAAGATAATATATTTACTCGATTAATGTAATAAGGTAGGGCAAATGTTTAACCGAGTAGATCGGTTAATTTAACCTGTTCAGTTAATTGAAATAACCCGTTTACTCGGTTAATGTAATAGGATAAGTTAATTCTAGTAACCGAGTATCTCGTCTAATATAACCTCCTTTATTAGTTGAAATAACCATGACTCAATTTGTTATAACCTCTTTTGCTTTGTTGTCCATATATTGACAAAGTTTCCAGGGTTAAAATTGTGTTTAACCTTTCTGAAGGTTAAAATTTTATGCCCAATTCAGAATTGTTCTCGCTTTATAATTTTTGAACCACTTAACTTAGCGATCTGAAATAAACGTTTATGTACAAAACTAAATTTTTCTCTAGTTTATAAAACCACATAAAGTGACGTACTTATTTTCAATATGAATCTGAGGACGGTGTCTTATTCAGAAAGATAAAAGCATTGTTTAGAATGATTCAGAATGAATAATTGGAAATATTAATTATTAATAGTATAGAAAAGGATTATCAATGCAATACAAAATGGTAATTCCTTAATTTCCTATAGTAATTTGCTAATTGAAATTTGAAAAATTATTTCGGCTGCAACATAACAGATCTCTAAAAGTACAGTAGAGGGTCTATTTAATAATCCATAAAATTATGTTACTACCTTTCTCTATCATTTGAAGAAAAACGAAAAATGTACAGTTTTATATAAGGGAAATAATTTAGCTTTGTGGAATGGATTTGTTTCGCGTCAAACTTAAGTGGTTCAACGGTTTATACTGGGACACATTTCTGGGTTCGACATAAAATCTTAACCTTAAAATCAATACAAAATTTTAACCCTGAAAAATATAAAGCACTTCATAGTCCTGTAAAATATAAAGCTTTTATAGTCCTGTAAAACACAGTAGAACAGGAGCTCCGTGAGTTTTTACACATTGTGAACAATATGAAACAATTGAAATAAAAGCAGAACAATGTTATGAAGAGTCATAACAGTATCCCACCGCCCTTAATGTGAATTCTACTTTCCATTTCCATACTGCAGAGTTGTTGATATTCTGTTCAATTTACTGCAAACAGATGGTGAATATAAAATTAACTCGAAAAATTATTCACAGATTCAAATAAACTAATTAAAATATAATAATACTGCAAAATATAAGTTATCCGTATAGCTCAGCCGTTAGGGATTATGTGTATGAATCAAGCTTCAAATACTGGCCACAATGTTAAACATTTTTCACTAGCAATTCCACGCCTGCGTCTCTGAATGCATTCATTTTCTTATACTACACTGAAAACAAAAATGTCTCTGCATTTGTTGTAACTTTGGTATTAAAAAAATGTGGCCGGAGCGATCACTTGTCTGCTTGTCACGCTATGGTCGAAAGAGTGGGGCATTAATTTAAAGTCCCCGATACTAATGCATCATGTATGTATTGTTGAAACCAGGGTCAAGGGCGCCGATCCTGGAGGACCTAGCCCCTCCCCCCAAAGCTCATGTGGGCTTCCTCGCATTGTATTTATGAATATACCATATTTGGTATAATTTGAATGCAATTTGTCTTAAATCCCTATGTATGCCTTTTGCATGTGGATGCCCCCTCCCCCAAATTTACAGAGAAATCGGCACCCTTAGCCAGGGTACAGCATAACTTGCACCCTGGGGTAAAAGTGGATTTGAAAAGGTAAGGAGACGCATGAATTTACTCGTACCTATCTTTGCACATTGTAATTAAGTTAGAAAGTGGGGGACGCCACGGATATATCCTGGAAGTGAGGGGACGGCGTCCACCCGCATTCTCCACACTTTTACCCCTACTTACACCCATGACTATATTCGTAGAAACCAAACACTGAAATGCACCAAACACAAGTTCTAACGACTAAGCTGTCAGTCCTCACTCTATGCCTTAAATATTTATTTAAATACACTTTAAAAGTGGAAATCATATTAAAGTTAAAATAACAGTTAAGTAGGTAACTAATTGTTCATTTAATTCGTTTCTATATGATTTATACATTAATTGTATACAATGAAACAGAAAAATGTGAGAAAATAATTTATATCGTAAGTGAAACAGCCACATGTACAGTATACTCATAGTGCATACCCATTGTATAGAGAAAAAGAAGGTTAATGAAGTCATTTACATCAAAAATGAAATGTTTTAACATAATGCTTTGCAAAGATCCTTTGTTTTAAAGGAATTCTTTAAGAGAATAAATGAAGGGAAGGTCAAATTTTTTCTGGTCTATATTAGCACTAAAAACACACCAAATTGTATTAACAAAATACAATGCACATCATATTAACTTATATACATTAGCCTATGTAATGAACCTTATTATTCAATAGAAGTTACATGTAATATACCTTCGGATGCACTACTATTTTTTTTAAAGAAAAATTTGTAGCATTTCATAACATTGAGTTTTAACACAGATAGCCTACATACAGTATGTAAAATCAGAAAAGTATTTTTTGTTTGGAATTTTTCTATATCTACCTATAACAGCACTTGCCCCCCCCTCCAAACACACGTCCTGGATACGCTACTGCTCTCTGTGGGACTTCTTCCATTGCAACACTTCTGTCTTTCTTGAGCAACATTTCCCCTTGCTTCCAGAAATAAATGAAGTATCTAAAATAGGACAAATATAATGCTTTGTAAAATATACTCTTCAATGTGTACGGCGGTGGCACATCACGTATATTTATCACAATCGAATATATACTTCATCACACCAAAACCAAACCAAACTACACAGTGTAATAGACCTTGTTGCAATGAACCGGCTTCAACGCTACATGTTAGAGATTGCAGGAACTACGTCTACCTGAGTGACGAATATGTAGTCAACCCATTGTGTTACCCGCCTCCAAAACGTGTACCGGGAAAATTCTAGACCAAATGGTCGATACGTCTTTTATTTAAATGATCCCAGTGTACATCATGACGCTGGGTAGACTGCGAAAATTTGGGGTACTCCATCAGGGGATTGAACCCGGGACTATACATACATGAGTCCAACGCTCTAAGCCCTAGACCAGAGATCGTCAACTGAGTGAGACATTTTTATATTCTTCGGAGCTAGTGGGCAGCGAGGTGCATAACTGCATTTACCTTGAGTGAAATCAGAGTAGCTAACTGAGTGTAAAACGTGTTTAAGCTAGTAGTCACATTAGAAGCAGAAAAAAGTTTTGGCCCTTTGACGTACTGATTATTATTTCAATTTTATCGTTTGTAAGTTAAAGCACCGGTTCTCAACTAAAGCACCGATCCCAGACCAAGTGAGCTATGTGGTGAGCAAGCAGCGTGCGCATAGGGTTTTCTCGGAGTTCTTCTGTTTCCTCTCCCTTTCTTCATTCCACCATTTCATTCATTTCTCTTCATCACTGTCTGCATTAGCCTCAGTGCGTGATCGTGAGACGTTAAACTATATATTTCATTCTTAAAATAGAAGCAGTCATTTGCTTCTAAATTCTCTAATATACATATTAGCTATTTATAGTATCTAATTTTAATGGATGTTACAAAATGTTTACAAAGCAGGTTTACTATGACAGTGATACCCGAAGAACACGGAGAACCGAATAGACTGATAAGTTATTTTGATACAAATCAACATTAAAAAATGTACAAGGAAACCTGTAAGAGTAAACAAAACTATAGTCACTGATGAAGAATTCAATTACGTTGAAACAGTTAACTTTTACTTAATCTTTATTACAACAGTACGGTCGCCACCCCAAGCAAGAATCAGAAAAGAAAATAAATCCTGCCATATATCCAATGGTAGGAATCGGAGTTTCTTGAGAAATGTTTGAAACATTACCTTGAAGCTGCAAGTTAAACAATAAATCCCTAAGTCCCTCACTAGACAAAAAGATGTATTAAAATAGAATATTATATTTAGTGAAGATAGCATTATATTACTTTGAAATAGAACTTCGATACGCGTCAGGGTTTTGCGACACTATTGTATTGGCAATTGAGAATTTTGTATTCGGCTGAATACAAAATATTACATCATAAGATAAAACCTTGTTAGTGGAACAAATAAAATGCGTATATACTTAAATAAACTACAGGTAAAATCGATCAGGTGGGCAAAAATGATAAAAGTTTCAAAACAAGTACATTTTATATTCTCCTAGGAGTCAATTTGAGTAACATATCTAAAACACAAACCATCTGTAATAAGAATTCAATCGAATGAACATAACTTTGAGAAACGCTATAAAAAAAAGAAAAAAAATCACAAAACTATAACTCGGCAGCAGAGACTCAAATATTTAAAGAATAAGACATCATACTTACACATTATTACGTTATTAAAAGAACATATTTAATATACAGCAAACAAATTATTTTATTATTACATATGCTTAAGCTTAAACGAAGTTTTATTTATAATTTTTATTTTTATGTTTCAGTCTTTGTTCGAATTTAAATAGTCTTAAGTTTCCAGTTAAATAGGTACTTGTAATAAGTTTATTGAAGCTAAACCGAATAAAGTGAAGCATCTTTGAACAAAGTATAGTTCTAGTAGTATTTTAGATTACTCATAAATCGTTATGAAAGTCAAGTCTTCACATTAAAGTCATAAATTCGGAGCCAGGACGAGATTGTGAATTATCACTTATACCGTAAAACATTTAATTTCACATCAAAGTTAAGAAACTGCTTGCCTTAATTTATCTTATTATAATAAGAAGCAATTAAAACGTTTTACTTTCCACTGAAACACCATTAATACTGTATGATAAATCACTGTCACTGTCACTATTCTTAAACAAGAAAGAAAACTTTACTGCAAGTATCAGTTAATGTGCAACTATCTGCATAAAATCACAACTCAAGAACATTCATCACCGCTGTAATTGCTACAAAACGAATTTTGCTTGACTACGCTCCTGTTTTGAGTCTCCCTTTTCCACGATTAAATAATGTATCAGATGTATGGAGAATAAAGTCGTTTTTGTTGCTGAATTACTACCTTGATGGAAATCCGTTAATAAAGATCAAAAATTAAGAAGTTGAACGTTTAAAATTTCACCGAAGGGAACATAAAAACATGTTGTTGAAAACAAAAGCAGGGTGGCAGTGATCAAAAACTAAATACTCAAATCTCAAACACCCCTTTCGTAATAATGTTTAATACTTATTTTAATAAGTTTATTATCAATCCTGATGATTGCAAACTCACCATAAAATAAAAAGTACATACTCCAACAATTTCTAGAACTCAATACCAATTCTAAATTACTAATTTATATTTTAATCCTTTTTTATATCATCAAAAAATATGTCTAATATATGCAAATTATTAATCTTTCTATTATTCCATTTCTTGTTGACTTCACATATAATCTATATCAGACATTATTAACCTCGCATACTAAGTATCCAGCTTTTCACATTCATTTTGTTATCAGAAGCCAACAAAACAGGAAACCGCACTCAGCAGTCCGCATACGTTAAAATGAAAAACGACCGAAAAATCATACCTCACATAATTGGCTCTGGCTCTCAAATTTTGCTCTTCAGTCAAAATATAAAATCAGTTTCGGTATCAAAGAGAATCAATCAAGCGGAAAAGCAATGAAAAACACATTTATTATTACACATATTTATTCAATTTAATTTCAAAATTAAATATTCCAATTTTTAATCATGCTGTAATGAAAATATAACTGCAGGCTTTCTATTAATCCATTTCTTTTTGACTTCACATATAGTCAATATCAGACATTATTAACCTCGCATGCTAAGTACCCAGCTTTTCACATTGCTTTTGTTATCAGAAGCGAACAAAACAGAAAACCACTCAGTAGTTCGCATACGATAAAATGGAAAACGACCGGAAAATCATACCTCTCATATTTAGCTCTGGCTCTCAAATTTTGCTCTTCAGTCAAAATATAATATCATTTTCGGTATCAAGGAGAATCAATCAAGCGGAAAAGCAATGAAAAACACATTTATTATTACACATATTTATTCAATTTAATTTCAATATTCAATTTTTAATCCTGCTGTAATGAAAATATAACTACAGGTTTTCTATTAATCTATTTCTTGTTGACTTCACATATAGTCAATATCAGACTTTATTAACCTCGCATGCTAAGAATCCAGCTTTTCACATTGCTTTTGTTATCAGAAGCCAACAAAACAGAAAACCACACTCAGCAGTTCGCATACGATAAAATGGAAAACGACCGGAAAATCATACCTCTCATATTTAGCTCTGGCTCTCAAATTTTGCTCTTCAGTCAAAATATAAAATCAGTTTCGGTATCAAGGAGAATCAATCAAACGGGAAAGCAAAGAAAAACACATTTATTATTACACATATTTATTCAATTTAATTTAAAATTTAATTATTTCTATTTTTAATCATGCTCTAATGAAAATATAACTACAGGCTTTCTATTAATTCATTTGTCGTTGACTTCACAAATAGTCAATATCAGACATTATTAACCTCGCATGCTATGTATCCAGCTTTTCACATTGCTTTTGTTATCAGAAGCCAACAAAACAGGAAACCACACTCAGCACTCCGCATACGTTAAAATAGAAAACGACCGAAAAATCATACCTCACATAATTAGCTCTGTCTCTCAAATTTTTCTCTTCAGTCCAAATATAAAATCAGTTTCGGTATCAAGGAGAATCAAACAAATGGAAAAGCAAAGAAAAACACATTTATTATTACACATATTTATTCAATTTAATTTAAAATTTAAATATTCCTATTTTTAATCATGATGTAATGAAAATATAACTACAGGCTTTCTATTAATCCATTTCTTGTTGGCTTCACATATAGTCAATATCAGACATTATTAACCTCGCATGCCAAGTATGCAGCTTTTCACATTGTTTTTGTTATCAGAAGCCAACAAAACAGGAAACCACACTCAGCACTCCGCATACGTTAAAATGGAAAACTACCGAGGAATCATACCTCACATAATTAGCTCTGGCTCTCAAATTTTTCTCTTCAGTCCAAATATAAAATCAGTTTCGGTATCAAGGAGAATCAATCAAATGGAAAACAAAAGAAAAACACATTTATTCAATTTAATTTAAAATTTAAATATTCCTATTTTTAATCATGCTCTAATGAAAACATAACTACAGGCTTTCTATTAATCCATTTCTTGTTGACTTCACATATAGTCAATATCAGATATTATTAACCTCGCATGCCAAGTATCCAGCTTTTCACATTGATTTTGTTATCAGAAGCCAACAAAATAGGAAACCACACTCAGCAGTCCGCATACGTTAAAATGGAAAACGAAAGGAAAATCATACCTCACATAATTAGCTCTGGCTCTCAGATTTTGCTCTTCAGTCAAAATATAATATCATTTTCGGTATCAAGGAGAATGAATCAAGTGGAAAAGCAATAAAATCACATTTATTATTTCACATATTTATTCAATTTAATTTCAAATTTAAATATTCCAATTTTTAATCATGCTCTAATGAAAACATAACTACAGGCTTTTTATTAATCCATTTCTTGTTGACTACACATATAGTCAATATCAGACATAATTTACCTCGCATGCCAAGTATCCAGCTTTTCACATTGTTTTTGTTATCAGAAGCCAACAAAACAGGAAACCACACTCCGCATACGTTAAAATGGAAAACTACCGAGGAATCATACCTCACATAATTAGCTTTTGCTCTCAAATTTTCCTCTTCAGTCCAAATATAAAATCAGTTTCGGTATCAAGGAGAATCAATCAAGTGGAAAAGCAATGAAAAACACATTTATTATTACACATATTTATTGAATTTAATTTAAAATTTAAATATTCCTATTTTAATCATGCTCTAACGAAAACATAACTACAGGCTTTTTATTAATCAATTTCTTGTTGACTACACATATAGTCAATATCAGACATAATTTACCTCCCATGCCAAGTATCCAGCTTTTCACATTGATTTGGTTATCAGAAGCCATCAAAACAGGAAACCCCACTCAGCAGTCCGCATACGTTAAAATGGAAAACGACCGGAAAATCATACCTCACATAATTAGCTCTGGCTTTCAAATTTTGCTCTTCAGTCCAAATATAATATCATTTTCGGTATCAAGGAGAATCTACCAAGCGGAAAAGCAATGAAAAACACATTTATTATTACACATATTTATTCAATTTAATTTCAAATTTAAATATTCCAATTTTTTATCATGCTGTAATGAACACATAACTACAGGCTTTCTATTAATCCATTTCTTGTTGACTTCACCTATAGTTTATGTCAGACATTATTAACCTAGCATGCCAATTATCAAGCTTTTCGCATTGCTTTTGTTATCAGAAGCCAACAAAACAGGAAACCACACTCAGCAGTCCGCATACGTTAAAATGGAAAACGACCGGAAAATCATACCTCACATAATTAACTCTGGCTCTCATATTTTGCTCTTCAGTCAAAATATAAAATCAGTTTCGGTATCAAGGAGAATCAATCAAACGGGAAAGCAAAGAAAAACACATTTATTATTACACACATTTATTTAATTTAATTTAAAATTTAAATATTCCAATTTTTACTCATCCTCTAATTAAAACATAAACTACAGGCTTTCTATCATTCCATTTCTAGTTGACTTCACATATAGTCAATATCAGACATTATTAACCTCGCATGCCAAGTATCCAGCTTTTTACTTTGCTCTAGTTATCAGAATGCAACAAAACAGGAAACCACTTTCAGCAGTTCGCATATGTTAAAATGAAAAACTACCGGAAAATCATACACCACATAATTAGCTCTGGCTCTCAAATTTTGCTCTTTACTTCAAATATGAAGTCAGTTTCGGTATCAAGAAGAATCAATGAAGCGGAAAAGCAAAGAAAAGGACACTTATTATTACACATATTTATTCAATTTAATTTAAAATTTAAATATTCCAATTTTTAATCATGCTCTTACAAAAACATAAACTACAGGCTTTCTATTATTCCTTTTCTTGTTGACTTCATATATGGTCGATATCAGACATTATTAACCTCGCATGCCAAGCATCCAGCTTTTCACATTGCTTTAGTTATCAGAAGGCAACAAAACAGGAAACCACACTCAGCAGTCCGCATTCGTTAATATGAAAAACGACCGGAGAATCATACACCACATAATTATCTCTGGCTCTCAAATTGTCCTCTTCAGTCCAAATATAAAATCATTTTCGGTATCAAGGAGTATCAATCAAGTGGAAAAGCAGTGAAAAAAACATTTATTCATATTTATTCAATTTAATTTAAAATTTAAATATTCCAGTGTTCTTAAGTTACGGTTTGTTCCGACTGAAGTAAGCCCAGGAGCGGATCCAGAACGGACTTCTAGAGAGGGGCGTTAGGTTGTAATACTGCTACTCAGAATTACTTTTAAACAGCTCCAAACTCTGGGATGGTGTTTATTTATATATAAAATATGAAAAACACTTTCTTTTTGTGGAGACGGGCGATGGCCCCGATAGCAGCCCTGGCAAGCATTTGTGCATCCAGGTTGATCTATACTTTTCTTCTTCTCTTGGTGTCGAGACTCAACTCCCAAAATTTTCGGTGTCGTTTTGATTCAACCTGTATAAATCAAAAGACCACATAGTCACTGACTAATACTCTAAATAGGAGACACCCGTTTGTTCATATAAATTGAATTTAGCTTTACCTTCAACAGTGCTGTTAAATGAAACTTTAACCTACATGTGATCTGAATCACACGAGATTGTACCGCCGGATGGCGTCGTGCCATGGAAAATCAGCGCCCGGGGCGAAATATACGACGGCGCCACCTAGTGTATATGAGTGAGGTCGACAGACCAGCCGCAAAGCGTAAGGAGAAGCATTGGACGAAAAACCTGAAGATATTATCTCATTGTTTTTAAACATACGTAGTAAAACACAATGATACTCTTGTATTGTTTTTCACTGTAAGAAAAAGATGAAAAAAAAAATGAAAAATTCAAAAAATAAAAGACAAATAAAACAGGTCCTTTATGGTATGTGAATAGTGGCAAAAGTTACAAACCTCCCTTTTCGTTCTGCGCCTTTCGTTTCACAGCAACTTCCGCTGCACAACAGGTAATAATTGACACGCGCCAAACACGCCATTCCATTTCCTTTCCTCACGTATAATACAGTTCTTTTTTATCTCTCTCTCTCTCTTTTATACACTTTCAGAAATTCACAGGCTCGGTTGCTGTCTTCCCTGAAACCACAAAACAACATTCAAATAACCTCAACCGACAACCCGCCCGCTGTGAAAACCCATCCGTCCATTTTGTATCAAGAACGAAAGAATTTGATGGTCTTTTCCTTTTTCTTTCTTTCAGTCAGCTTTTTAAAAATCCTTTTTTCAACACAATTTTCATTGACTTTCCCGTTGCCCGAAACAGGAGCAATGTAACACAATAATCATAATCGTCTCCCCTGAACGCTTATCGAATACTTTAGGAATAGAATAATAAACGCTATATTAATAGTACAGTAAATATTGACTATAGCGAAATGTACTGTAATAGACCCCATTTCAAATTTTGATATGCAGGAGAAATCAGGTTTCCTTGTCTCTCCTCGTATTTTTTTCAAGACATGCCTCGTCTCACTTTGAAGTTTTTTTTCTCTGGTTTCGATTATCGAAAGGAGGTCCTCAACCCGTGGACATACAAAATTTATGACCTCAATTTATGAGCTATGCATAAAGGTCTGAAGTTTTATAGAACGACTTTGTCCGTCCGTTCGTCTCCCGTTATGTTTCAGAGCAACACCGGTAAGAGATATAGAGAGGAGGTCAGGGTTGGATCCAGGACAGACTTCTGGGGGGTGTTGTAATACTGCTCCTTATAGCTACTTTTAAGAGCTCCAAACTATGGGATGGGTTTTATTTATATATAAAATAAGCAAGTTTCCTCTTCTGGGGGAGAAGATCGCCCCCCTGTATCCGCCCCTGGAAGAGATACTTCACCATCGATTAAGCTTCACAGAAACAGGTAAGCTCAGCATTACTGGTTTGAATATTTATCAATTATCATTATAGAACAAAAATTATAATAGACATTTTTCTGCAATCGATTCTGGGCAGTGTTGGGTAAGTTACTTGTAAAAATGTAATGCGTTACAAGTTACTTTACTTTCCTTTAAAATGTCACGCTTTACTTGTCCCCAAAAAGTAACTGTTACCCTACTTCCAAAGTAACGCGTTACTTTTAGGCACGAAAGAGTCATTTCCATTTTCCACTTAGACCCCCACCCCCACACAACTGTACAGAAACTTGACATCGACTAATCAACGTAGCTTTCCATACGGAAGACAAATGCAACATAATTATCAAGTTGAGTTAACGCTTTCAAAAATGTTGCATGCTGAATTTAACAAGAAACGCAGTTCCTAGGAAGTTTCCAAGAGACACATCCAATGGATCTAGAGCAAGGGGGAACGGTCAGAATGGCAGAAGGGCAAAATGGCAGGGTACATAATGGCAGGAATTAATGGTAGGAGAACGAAATGGCACGCGGACGAAATGGCAGGAGGACATAAAGGCAGAAAGTATAATTTGAATTCTCGGGTTTTAAACTATTTTCTTTCTTAATTGGTAAATGAAGATTTCGGCATAAATTTTTGATTTATTCATTATGTTCCAAAATTCGAACTGCTAATAATATTTCAATTCTGAGAATTCTGATGTAAGAATTAAGAGAGTGCCACCAAGATTTCCACCGGAAGTTTGGATTTCTGATGAGGCAACTTTGTCTAACAATCCTCGCACAAATAACTTATGTAGGGGTGGAATCTTAAGTATTTCCATTTGGTTGGATATAACCACCCAACGGTATGGAAATTCATACAAAGCCTACAGAAAGAGAATTCCACCGTTCATTCTACCATTTCCTAGTGCGAAAGAGGACAATACCCCGTCAAGAAAACTAAAAAGGTTTATGTTGATCTGCAGCATAGATTGAGGAACCTGTGTGTGGATTATTACACAAACAAAAGATCTTCTTTTGGGGAATTACTCACAACTTTAAATTAACGACAATGTGAGTAGTTAGTCATTCTTATGATTGCAAATTGTTTTTGTAGTCTATTTTACGGTTTATTTTATTCCGACACTTCCTAACCCACACAGCAATGAAATATTTTCAAAACGTTTCTAAAACGTGCCATCATTTTCCTTCAGAAAATGTATCCTACTTCCCTTAAGGAAATATATTCCATATGTTGTTGAAAACATTTTCCACATAATACTGAAAACATTCTCTGAATACACTCAAAAACGTTGTAGAAATATTTTATACGCCGTTAGAGAAGTTTTCCAAAAAATGTTTCCTGTACGGTTTCCAAACATTACTGAAAATGTATTTGAAACGTTTTATACAATGTTAACGGAATGTTTTTAAAAATGTTTCTCATGGAATATTTTAAAATTATTTACCAGTAACACAGACAATATTTTCCTACATATGCCAAAATATATTTGGTGAATATTTTTTGTACATCTCAGAAAATATTTAGAGAATAGTTTCTGTGCATGACAAAATATTTAGGGAATATTTTCTGTACATGACAAAATATTTACAGGATATTTTCTGTACATGATAGAACCCGAAGCCCATAGGCTAACTCGGTTACTATTGCAGATAAGGAAACAAGGTAAGATATAGAAGGAAATTTTTAAAATGCAGCAAGTTTTGTTTTTATATTAGTGTACCGCCAAATAGTAACGAGAAGTACAACGCTGCCACTGTTGGATAACACTGAATGGAAGAAAGTGTGGTTTGAAATTATTTGGACCAAAGGGAACGGAAAGACACAATGAAAAATATAGTGCAAGACCCAATTTTGCGTCCTTCGTATCTGCCCCCCCCCCCCCCAACACCGTGGTTGCTACGCCACTGGCGTGGATATTGCATTTGCATGTTTATCATTCACTGTGTCTCCTTTCAGTTCTTCTCGGTGTAGCTAATTTGAAACCACACATTCTTTCATTCGTGTAGCCCAACATGATGTATGGTAATGCATGTTCTTTATTGAGCGGTACACTAGTACTAAAACAAAAGTGTTGCTGGAATTTAAAAATGTCCTTACATATCTTACCTTGTTTTCATATCTGCAATAGTAACCGAGTTGGCCTATGGGCTCCGGCCTTTTGCGTCACTCTGTATATATAATGGCTTCTTGCTGGGAACAAATAGTGGGTCGAAAACAAGGCGGCCAGACTATGACATAGCAGCTGGAAGAAAACATAATATTCTTCTGTCCAATTTTACCTGCTTAGACGCCTCTGCCTCACTCTGTCTTCATGACGAAAAACCATTGCAGCCCACAGACTCAGACAAAATAAATAAATAAATAAAAATAAAAAATTAATAATAATAATAATTATAATAATAAACAGTGTAAATTGTAACTACATAACGTTAGCTTGTTCTCATAATTTTAAGCATTTTTTTACTCAAAATCTTATTTACACAAATGGTTTCTGGGTGTTCCACTGGTGCTACACTGGTGCTGGTATATGGCCACGCCGTGCATATATGTTGGGGTGTCTTATGTGACTTACGAGATTCAAACTGGATATCAGTGTGTTCACAATCGTCGCCTGCCAGTTTTGAAAGCGGCTGTATTGGATCCATTAAAAAAAAAATACGAAAAGGATTGAGGTTTAGACATCCAATTCAAGAAACAATTGTTGGCAATCCTTTTCCTATCTTAAAAATAATAAATCCAATATAGCCGCTTTGAAAACTGGCACGCGATGATTGTGAAGACTCTAAGTTGCAGTCTGAACCTCGCAATATGACATAAGACACCCCAACATACATACACGGCGTGGCCACATACCAGTAGTAGCAGTGGAACACCCAGAAACATTCTGTGCATAAATAAGATTTTGAGTATTTAAAAAAAAAATAAAATAAAATTATGAGAGCAAGCTAACATTATGTAGTTATAATTTACACTGTCCACTATAATAAATATATATATATATATATATATATATATATATATATATATATATATATATCAGTTTATATCGGTTAGTAGTTAAATAAAAATATAAATGTACACTATTCTGGCTTTATTTATTTAAATTCTCTTCAGCAGAATCTTCATGCTG
This sequence comes from Thermobia domestica, assembly GCF_964235325.1. Lineage (NCBI taxonomy): Eukaryota > Metazoa > Arthropoda > Insecta > Zygentoma > Lepismatidae > Thermobia > Thermobia domestica. Next base: position 147,870,737 of record NC_137471.1, on the reverse strand, counting down.
CTCGTATTATTTGTTTCTATACATTAAGAACAATCTTCTCAAATATCAGAACTTCACATTTTAACTTGTAGAAACTTGTTCTAGAAAATTATGTCACTGACACGCTAATTCAATAGAAATCAACAACAGTATTTATGTATGTTGCTGAAAATATGTTCTACAAATCTACGGCGCATGGGGAATAGATCTTTTCACGAAATGTCACTTTTTTTGCTACTTTCAAGAAATATCCAATTGCTGAATACATATTTGCTTCTGTATAATCTCACTTTTGATTACCACAACTAACTAATTTCGACGTTGCGAATTGTCAGTTCAAGTTCTGTGGAACTGCAGCTGAATTCTTAACTGATTTTCTTGTTCGTCTCTGTATGGCATGTTGAAGCCAAATCTCAATAATCTACGCGATCTCATCGTTAGTTACGTTTCTCTTGTGTTGTAGTTTCTGAAAATAAAAAATAATAGGCAGTGTTTAATAACATAATAACAGCAGGGAATGATTAGAAATCAATTATTACATCTTAAACTTACAAAAATATTTAAAATGTTTGTGTAGGACCTACAGCAGCTTGTGAAGACAATAATGTGTTACAAAAGTAACATTCTGAAGAAAATGTAAAGGGCAAGGAAGACAGGGTTTGCCCATGTGGCCCCAGCCCGAAAAACTCGGTGTTTTTTTTTCGGGTTGGAACCACCCGAAAAAACCCACTTTAAAACCCACCTGGGTTTTTGATCTATTTGTTCGTATATTATTGGTACAACTAAGGTGATCACATTGTAAGTGATTTTTATCAGATTTTAGACTTTCCGTGGGCAAAGTAGAGGCTTTCTGGGATGGATTTTATTTTTATATATAAAACAAGAAAGTTTCCTCTTCTGGGGGGCGCCCCCTGGATCCGCCACTGACGCTTACTATTTCAAGTGCTAAGTTCAAATTTCCGTACTAGTTCCCGTGAAATAAGTGCTCGGGAAATTCCCGAATTCAACGCAGAAGGATCGGAAATGAATATTCAACAATAAAACTATTTATTTTACGCTTAAGCCTGCCATACGTCCCGTAAAATACGGGAAAGTCTCGCGTCCCCGTAAATTTAGTCGGGACAGAGAAATGTGCCGTATTTAAATTCCGTTCCATTTCTGCTATCATTATCAGCTTATTCGAAAAGTGAAGAACAAAAAATTCTGACATTGGCTGGGAATCCTGTAATTAGTGAATGAACAGTGCGCTGTTGCATGTAACAGTTTCGAGGAAGTTATTACACCACCCTGTTCGACTCGATAGCGAGCGAAATTTGCAATGCTCCTTTTTCCATTGCACTTGATGGAAACTCGGATACTCTCTGGAACATTAAAAAAAAAAAAAGTGTTTCCACATTTACAAACACAGGGAAGTTGGCTAACCTTTTCTCCAGCAACACATTAGATAAGTTAACAAGAATTATAATCTTTTTCAGAGGCTAGGGGCACAGAATTGTGCTTTGGTCCAGGTCTTAGAAAAATGTAAATCTGGTCCTGACAATTACACACGACACAAGGAAAAAAAAATCCGCTTTTCATCAGATTAAACTGAGACGAACGTAATTTTGGCAAATACAGCCATGTAAATAAGTATTGCTAAACGCGCGAAGAATATTGAAGATAGATTGTAGCACTGATTTAAATAATTTGCATATTGTTTTCCTGTAAAGTATTTTTATAGCACATCTTAAGTTTTTAGGCATCTTCAGTCTGTACAATTAATTGCAGGGTAGGAACAGAGAAAAGCAGATGCTGCTTAGTGAACTTTTACCTATTATATTCTTGAAAAAATAAAATAAAATAAATAAAATAAAATGAAATTTTTAGTTTTAGTCTCACGGTTATGCCTGCTATGCGCAAGGTGACAGTGATGGAAAAACGAAAATGGAAAACGAAAGGAAAATCATACCTCACATAATTAGCTCTGGCTCTCAGATTTTGCTCTTCAGTCAAAATATAATATCATTTTCGGTATCAAGGAGAATGAATCAAGCGGAAAAGCAATAAAATCACATTTATTATTACACATATTTATTCAATTTAATTTCAAATTTAAATATTCCAATTTTTAATCATGCTCTAATGAAAACATAACTACAGGCTTTTTATTAATCCATTTCTTGTTGACTACACATATAGTCAATATCAGACATAATTTACCTCGCATGCCAAGTATCCAGCTTTTCACATTGTTTTTGTTATCAGAAGCCAACAAAACAGGAAACCACACTCCGCATACGTTAAAATGGAAAACTACCGAGGAATCATACCTCACATAATTAGCTTTTGCTCTCAAATTTTCCTCTTCAGTCCAAATATAAAATCAGTTTCGGTATCAAGGAGAATCAATCAAGTGGAAAAGCAATGAAAAACACATTTATTATTACACATATTTATTGAATTTAATTTAAAATTTAAATATTCCTATTTTAATCATGCTCTAACGAAAACATAACTACAGGCTTTTTATTAATCAATTTCTTGTTGACTACACATATAGTCAATATCAGACATAATTTACCTCCCATGCCAAGTATCCAGCTTTTCACATTGATTTGGTTATCAGATGCCATCAAAACAGGAAACCCCACTCAGCAGTCCGCATACGTTAAAATGGAAAACGACCGGAAAATCATACCCCACATAATTAGCTCTGGCTTTCAAATTTTGCTCTTCAGTCCAAATATAATATCATTTTCGGTATCAAGGAGAATCAACCAAGCGGAAAAGCAATGAAAAACACATTTATTATTACACATGTTTATTCAATTTAATTTCAAATTTAAATATTCCAATTTTTTATCATGCTGTAATGAACACATAACTACAGGCTTTCTATTAATCCATTTCTTGTTGACTTCACCTATAGTTTATGTCAGACATTATTAACCTAGCATGCCAATTATCAAGCTTTTCGCATTGCTTTTGTTATCAGAAGCCAACAAAACAGGAAACCACACTCAGCAGTCCGCATACGTTAAAATGGAAAACGACCGGAAAATCATACCTCACATAATTAACTCTGGCTCTCATATTTTGCTCTTCAGTCAAAATATAAAATCAGTTTCGGTATCAAGGAGAATCAATCAAACGGGAAAGCAAAGAAAAACACATTTATTATTACACACATTTATTTAATTTAATTTAAAATTTAAATATTCCAATTTTTACTCATCCTCTAATTAAAACATAAACTACAGGCTTTCTATCATTCCATTTCTAGTTGACTTCACATATAGTCAATATCAGACATTATTAACCTCGCATGCCAAGTATCCAGCTTTTTACTTTGCTCTAGTTATCAGAATGCAACAAAACAGGAAACCACTTTCAGCAGTTCGCATATGTTAAAATGAAAAACTACCGGAAAATCATACACCACATAATTAGCTCTGGCTCTCAAATTTTGCTCTTTACTTCAAATATGAAGTCAGTTTCGGTATCAAGAAGAATCAATGAAGCGGAAAAGCAAAGAAAAGGACACTTATTATTACACATATTTATTCAATTTAATTTAAAATTTAAATATTCCAATTTTTAATCATGCTCTTACAAAAACATAAACTACAGGCTTTCTATTATTCCTTTTCTTGTTGACTTCATATATGGTCGATATCAGACATTATTAACCTCGCATGCCAAGCATCCAGCTTTTCACATTGCTTTAGTTATCAGAAGGCAACAAAACAGGAAACCACACTCAGCAGTCCGCATTCGTTAATATGAAAAACGACCGGAGAATCATACACCACATAATTATCTCTGGCTCTCAAATTGTCCTCTTCAGTCCAAATATAAAATCATTTTCGGTATCAAGGAGTATCAATCAAGTGGAAAAGCAGTGAAAAAAACATTTATTCATATTTATTCAATTTAATTTAAAATTTAAATATTCCAGTGTTCTTAAGTTACGGTTTGTTCCGACTGAAGTAAGCCCAGGAGCGGATCCAGAACGGACTTCTAGAGAGGGGCGTTAGGTTGTAATACTGCTACTCAGAATTACTTTTAAACAGCTCCAAACTCTGGGATGGTGTTTATTTATATATAAAATATGAAAAACACTTTCTTTTTGTGGAGACGGGCGATGGCCCCGATAGCAGCCCTGGCAAGCATTTGTGCATCCAGGTTGATCTATACTTTTCTTCTTCTCTTGGTGTCGAGACTCAACTCCCAAAATTTTCGGTGTCGTTTTGATTCAACCTGTATAAATCAAAAGACCACATAGTCACTGACTAATACTCTAAATAGGAGACACCCGTTTGTTCATATAAATTGAATTTAGCTTTACCTTCAACAGTGCTGTTAAATGAAACTTTAACCTACATGTGATCTGAATCACACGAGATTGTACCGCCGGATGGCGTCGTGCCATGGAAAATCAGCGCCCGGGGCGAAATATACGACGGCGCCACCTAGTGTATATGAGTGAGGTCGACAGACCAGCCGCAAAGCGTAAGGAGAAGCATTGGACGAAAAACCTGAAGATATTATCTCATTGTTTTTAAACATACGTAGTAAAACACAATGATACTCTTGTATTGTTTTTCACTGTAAGAAAAAGATGAAAAAAAAATGAAAAATTCAAAAAATAAAAGACAAATAAAACAGGTCCTTTATGGTATGTGAATAGTGGCAAAAGTTACAAACCTCCCTTTTCGTTCTGCGCCTTTCGTTTCACAGCAACTTCCGCTGCACAACAGGTAATAATTGACACGCGCCAAACACGCCATTCCATTTCCTTTCCTCACGTATAATACAGTTCTTTTTTATCTCTCTCTCTCTCTTTTATACACTTTCAGAAATTCACAGGCTCGGTTGCTGTCTTCCCTGAAACCACAAAACAACATTCAAATAACCTCAACCGACAACCCGCCCGCTGTGAAAACCCATCCGTCCATTTTGTATCAAGAACGAAAGAATTTGATGGTCTTTTCCTTTTTCTTTCTTTCAGTCAGCTTTTTAAAAATCCTTTTTTCAACACAATTTTCATTGACTTTCCCGTTGCCCGAAACAGGAGCAATGTAACACAATAATCATAATCGTCTCCCCTGAACGCTTATCGAATACTTTAGGAATAGAATAATAAACGCTATATTAATAGTACAGTAAATATTGACTATAGCGAAATGTACTGTAATAGACCCCATTTCAAATTTTGATATGCAGGAGAAATCAGGTTTCCTTGTCTCTCCTCGTATTTTTTTCAAGACATGCCTCGTCTCACTTTGAAGTTTTTTTTCTCTGGTTTCGATTATCGAAAGGAGGTCCTCAACCCGTGGACATACAAAATTTATGACCTCAATTTATGAGCTATGCATAAAGGTCTGAAGTTTTATAGAACGACTTTGTCCGTCCGTTCGTCTCCCGTTATGTTTCAGAGCAACACCGGTAAGAGATATAGAGAGGAGGTCAGGGTTGGATCCAGGACAGACTTCTGGGGGGTGTTGTAATACTGCTCCTTATAGCTACTTTTAAGAGCTCCAAACTATGGGATGGGTTTTATTTATATATAAAATAAGCAAGTTTCCTCTTCTGGGGGAGAAGATCGCCCCCCTGTATCCGCCCCTGGAAGAGATACTTCACCATCGATTAAGCTTCACAGAAACAGGTAAGCTCAGCATTACTGGTTTGAATATTTATCAATTATCATTATAGAACAAAAATTATAATAGACATTTTTCTGCAATCGATTCTGGGCAGTGTTGGGTAAGTTACTTGTAAAAATGTAATGCGTTACAAGTTACTTTACTTTCCTTTAAAATGTCACGCTTTACTTGTCCCCAAAAAGTAACTGTTACCCTACTTCCAAAGTAACGCGTTACTTTTAGGCACGAAAGAGTCATTTCCATTTTCCACTTAGACCCCCACCCCCACACAACTGTACAGAAACTTGACATCGACTAATCAACGTAGCTTTCCATACGGAAGACAAATGCAACATAATTATCAAGTTGAGTTAACGCTTTCAAAAATGTTGCATGCTGAATTTAACAAGAAACGCAGTTCCTAGGAAGTTTCCAAGAGACACATCCAATGGATCTAGAGCAAGGGGGAACGGTCAGAATGGCAGAAGGGCAAAATGGCAGGGTACATAATGGCAGGAATTAATGGTAGGAGAACGAAATGGCACGCGGACGAAATGGCAGGAGGACATAAAGGCAGAAAGTATAATTTGAATTCTCGGGTTTTAAACTATTTTCTTTCTTAATTGGTAAATGAAGATTTCGGCATAAATTTTTGATTTATTCATTATGTTCCAAAATTCGAACTGCTAATAATATTTCAATTCTGAGAATTCTGATGTAAGAATTAAGAGAGTGCCACCAAGATTTCCACCGGAAGTTTGGATTTCTGATGAGGCAACTTTGTCTAACAATCCTCGCACAAATAACTTATGTAGGGGTGGAATCTTAAGTATTTCCATTTGGTTGGATATAACCACCCAACGGTATGGAAATTCATACAAAGCCTACAGAAAGAGAATTCCACCGTTCATTCTACCATTTCCTAGTGCGAAAGAGGACAATACCCCGTCAAGAAAACTAAAAAGGTTTATGTTGATCTGCAGCATAGATTGAGGAACCTGTGTGTGGATTATTACACAAACAAAAGATCTTCTTTTGGGGAATTACTCACAACTTTAAATTAACGACAATGTGAGTAGTTAGTCATTCTTATGATTGCAAATTGTTTTTGTAGTCTATTTTACGGTTTATTTTATTCCGACACTTCCTAACCCACACAGCAATGAAATATTTTCAAAACGTTTCTAAAACGTGCCATCATTTTCCTTCAGAAAATGTATCCTACTTCCCTTAAGGAAATATATTCCATATGTTGTTGAAAACATTTTCCACATAATACTGAAAACATTCTCTGAATACACTCAAAAACGTTGTAGAAATATTTTATACGCCGTTAGAGAAGTTTTCCAAAAAATGTTTCCTGTACGGTTTCCAAACATTACTGAAAATGTATTTGAAACGTTTTATACAATGTTAACGGAATGTTTTTAAAAATGTTTCTCATGGAATATTTTAAAATTATTTACCAGTAACACAGACAATATTTTCCTACATATGCCAAAATATATTTGGTGAATATTTTTTGTACATCTCAGAAAATATTTAGAGAATAGTTTCTGTGCATGACAAAATATTTAGGGAATATTTTCTGTACATGACAAAATATTTACAGGATATTTTCTGTACATGATAGAACCCGAAGCCCATAGGCTAACTCGGTTACTATTGCAGATAAGGAAACAAGGTAAGATATAGAAGGAAATTTTTAAAATGCAGCAAGTTTTGTTTTTATATTAGTGTACCGCCAAATAGTAACGAGAAGTACAACGCTGCCACTGTTGGATAACACTGAATGGAAGAAAGTGTGGTTTGAAATTATTTGGACCAAAGGGAACGGAAAGACACAATGAAAAATATAGTGCAAGACCCAATTTTGCGTCCTTCGTATCTGCCCCCCCCCCCAACACCGTGGTTGCTACGCCACTGGCGTGGATATTGCATTTGCATGTTTATCATTCACTGTGTCTCCTTTCAGTTCTTCTCGGTGTAGCTAATTTGAAACCACACATTCTTTCATTCGTGTAGCCCAACATGATGTATGGTAATGCGTTCTTTATTGAGCGGTACACTAGTACTAAACAAAAGTGTTGCTGGAATTTAAAAATGTCCTTACATATCTTACCTTGTTTTCATATCTGCAATAGTAACCGAGTTGGCCTATGGGCTCCGGCCTTTTGCGTCACTCTGTATATATAATGGCTTCTTGCTGGGAACAAATAGTGGGTCGAAAACAAGGCGGCCAGACTATGACATAGCAGCTGGAAGAAAACATAATATTCTTCTGTCCAATTTTACCTGCTTAGACGCCTCTGCCTCACTCTGTCTTCATGACCAAAAACCATTGCAGCCCACAGACTCAGACAAAATAAATAAATAAATAAAAATAAAAAATTAATAATAATAATAATTATAATAATAAACAGTGTAAATTGTAACTACATAACGTTAGCTTGTTCGCATAATTTTAAGCATTTTTTTACTCAAAATCTTATTTACACAAATGGTTTCTGGGTGTTCCACTGGTGCTACACTGGTGCTGGTATATGGCCACGCCGTGCATATATGTTGGGGTGTCTTATGTGACTTACGAGATTCAAACTGGATATCAGTGTGTTCACAATCGTCGCCTGCCAGTTTTGAAAGCGGCTGTATTGGATCCATTAAAAAAAAATACGAAAAGGATTGAGGTTTAGACATCCAATTCAAGAAACAATTGTTGGCAATCCTTTTCCTATCTTAAAAATAATAAATCCAATATAGCCGCTTTGAAAACTGGCACGCGATGATTGTGAAGACTCTAAGTTGCAGTCTGAACCTCGCAATATGACATAAGACACCCCAACATACATACACGGCGTGGCCACATACCAGTAGTAGCAGTGGAACACCCAGAAACATTCTGTGCATAAATAAGATTTTGAGTATTTAAAAAAAAAATAAAATAAAATTATGAGAGCAAGCTAACATTATGTAGTTATAATTTACACTGTCCACTATAATAAATATATATATATATATATATATATATATATATATATATATATATATATATATATATATATCAGTTTATATCGGTTAGTAGTTAAATAAAAATATAAATGTACACTATTCTGGCTTTATTTATTTAAATTCTCTTCAGCAGAATCTTCATGCTGCTCGTATTATTTGTTTCTATACATTAAGAACAATCTTCTCAAATATCAGAACTTCACATTTTAACTTGTAGAAACTTGTTCTAGAAAATTATGTCACTGACACGCTAATTCAATAGAAATCAACAACAGTATTTATGTATGTTGCTGAAAATATGTTCTACAAATCTACGGCGCATGGGGAATAGATCTTTTCACGAAATGTCACTTTTTTTGCTACTTTCAAGAAATATCCAATTGCTGAATACATATTTGCTTCTGTATAATCTCACTTTTGATTACCACAACTAACTAATTTCGACGTTGCGAATTGTCAGTTCAAGTTCTGTGGAACTGCAGCTGAATTCTTAACTGATTTTCTTGTTCGTCTCTGTATGGCATGTTGAAGCCAAATCTCAATAATCTACGCGATCTCATCGTTAGTTACGTTTCTCTTGTGTTGTAGTTTCTGAAAATAAAAAATAATAGGCAGTGTTTAATAACATAATAACAGCAGGGAATGATTAGAAATCAATTATTACATCTTAAACTTACAAAAATATTTAAAATGTTTGTGTAGGACCTACAGCAGCTTGTGAAGACAATAATGTGTTACAAAAGTAACATTCTGAAGAAAATGTAAAGGGCAAGGAAGACAGGGTTTGCCCATGTGGCCCCAGCCCGAAAAACTCGGTGTTTTTTTTTCGGGTTGGAACCACCCGAAAAAACCCACTTTAAAACCCACCTGGGTTTTTGATCTATTTGTTCGTATATTATTGGTACAACTAAGGTGATCACATTGTAAGTGATTTTTATCAGATTTTAGACTTTCCGTGGGCAAAGTAGAGGCTTTCTGGGATGGATTTTATTTTTATATATAAAACAAGAAAGTTTCCTCTTCTGGGGGGCGCCCCCTGGATCCGCCACTGACGCTTACTATTTCAAGTGCTAAGTTCAAATTTCCGTACTAGTTCCCGTGAAATAAGTGCTCGGGAAATTCCCGAATTCAACGCAGAAGGATCGGAAATGAATATTCAACAATAAAACTATTTATTTTACGCTTAAGCCTGCCATACGTCCCGTAAAATACGGGAAAGTCTCGCGTCCCCGTAAATTTAGTCGGGACAGAGAAATGTGCCGTATTTAAATTCCGTTCCATTTCTGCTATCATTATCAGCTTATTCGAAAAGTGAAGAACAAAAAATTCTGACATTGGCTGGGAATCCTGTAATTAGTGAATGAACAGTGCGCTGTTGCATGTAACAGTTTCGAGGAAGTTATTACACCACCCTGTTCGACTCGATAGCGAGCGAAATTTGCAATGCTCCTTTTTCCATTGCACTTGATGGAAACTCGGATACTCTCTGGAACATTAAAAAAAAAAAAAAGTGTTTCCACATTTACAAACACAGGGAAGTTGGCTAACCTTTTCTCCAGCAACACATTAGATAAGTTAACAAGAATTATAATCTTTTTCAGAGGCTAGGGGCACAGAATTGTGCTTTGGTCCAGGTCTTAGAAAAATGTAAATCTGGTCCTGACAATTACACACGACACAAGGAAAAAAAAATCCGCTTTTCATCAGATTAAACTGAGACGAACGTAATTTTGGCAAATACAGCCATGTAAATAAGTATTGCTAAACGCGCGAAGAATATTGAAGATAGATTGTAGCACTGATTTAAATAATTTGCATATTGTTTTCCTGTAAAGTATTTTTATAGCACATCTTAAGTTTTTAGGCATCTTCAGTCTGTACAATTAATTGCAGGGTAGGAACAGAGAAAAGCAGATGCTGCTTAGTGAACTTTTACCTATTATATTCTTGAAAAAATAAAATAAAATAAATAAAATAAAATGAAATTTTTAGTTTTAGTCTCACGGTTATGCCTGCTATGCGCAAGGTGACAGTGATGGAAAAACGAAAATGGAAAACGAAAGGAAAATCATACCTCACATAATTAGCTCTGGCTCTCAGATTTTGCTCTTCAGTCAAAATATAATATCATTTTCGGTATCAAGGAGAATGAATCAAGCGGAAAAGCAATAAAATCACATTTATTATTACACATATTTATTCAATTTAATTTCAAATTTAAATATTCCAATTTTTAATCATGCTCTAATGAAAACATAACTACAGGCTTTTTATTAATCCATTTCTTGTTGACTACACATATAGTCAATATCAGACATAATTTACCTCGCATGCCAAGTATCCAGCTTTTCACATTGTTTTTGTTATCAGAAGCCAACAAAACAGGAAACCACACTCCGCATACGTTAAAATGGAAAACTACCGAGGAATCATACCTCACATAATTAGCTTTTGCTCTCAAATTTTCCTCTTCAGTCCAAATATAAAATCAGTTTCGGTATCAAGGAGAATCAATCAAGTGGAAAAGCAATGAAAAACACATTTATTATTACACATATTTATTGAATTTAATTTAAAATTTAAATATTCCTATTTTAATCATGCTCTAACGAAAACATAACTACAGGCTTTTTATTAATCAATTTCTTGTTGACTACACATATAGTCAATATCAGACATAATTTACCTCCCATGCCAAGTATCCAGCTTTTCACATTGATTTGGTTATCAGATGCCATCAAAACAGGAAACCCCACTCAGCAGTCCGCATACGTTAAAATGGAAAACGACCGGAAAATCATACCTCACATAATTAGCTCTGGCTTTCAAATTTTGCTCTTCAGTCCAAATATAATATCATTTTCGGTATCAAGGAGAATCAACCAAGCGGAAAAGCAATGAAAAACACATTTATTATTACACATGTTTATTCAATTTAATTTCAAATTTAAATATTCCAATTTTTTATCATGCTGTAATGAACACATAACTACAGGCTTTCTATTAATCCATTTCTTGTTGACTTCACCTATAGTTTATGTCAGACATTATTAACCTAGCATGCCAATTATCAAGCTTTTCGCATTGCTTTTGTTATCAGAAGCCAACAAAACAGGAAACCACACTCAGCAGTCCGCATACGTTAAAATGGAAAACGACCGGAAAATCATACCTCACATAATTAACTCTGGCTCTCATATTTTGCTCTTCAGTCAAAATATAAAATCAGTTTCGGTATCAAGGAGAATCAATCAAACGGGAAAGCAAAGAAAAACACATTTATTATTACACACATTTATTTAATTTAATTTAAAATTTAAATATTCCAATTTTTACTCATCCTCTAATTAAAACATAAACTACAGGCTTTCTATCATTCCATTTCTAGTTGACTTCACATATAGTCAATATCAGACATTATTAACCTCGCATGCCAAGTATCCAGCTTTTTACTTTGCTCTAGTTATCAGAATGCAACAAAACAGGAAACCACTTTCAGCAGTTCGCATATGTTAAAATGAAAAACTACCGGAAAATCATACACCACATAATTAGCTCTGGCTCTCAAATTTTGCTCTTTACTTCAAATATGAAGTCAGTTTCGGTATCAAGAAGAATCAATGAAGCGGAAAAGCAAAGAAAAGGACACTTATTATTACACATATTTATTCAATTTAATTTAAAATTTAAATATTCCAATTTTTAATCATGCTCTTACAAAAACATAAACTACAGGCTTTCTATTATTCCTTTTCTTGTTGACTTCATATATGGTCGATATCAGACATTATTAACCTCGCATGCCAAGCATCCAGCTTTTCACATTGCTTTAGTTATCAGAAGGCAACAAAACAGGAAACCACACTCAGCAGTCCGCATTCGTTAATATGAAAAACGACCGGAGAATCATACACCACATAATTATCTCTGGCTCTCAAATTGTCCTCTTCAGTCCAAATATAAAATCATTTTCGGTATCAAGGAGTATCAATCAAGTGGAAAAGCAGTGAAAAAAACATTTATTCATATTTATTCAATTTAATTTAAAATTTAAATATTCCAGTGTTCTTAAGTTACGGTTTGTTCCGACTGAAGTAAGCCCAGGAGCGGATCCAGAACGGACTTCTAGAGAGGGGCGTTAGGTTGTAATACTGCTACTCAGAATTACTTTTAAACAGCTCCAAACTCTGGGATGGTGTTTATTTATATATAAAATATGAAAAACACTTTCTTTTTGTGGAGACGGGCGATGGCCCCGATAGCAGCCCTGGCAAGCATTTGTGCATCCAGGTTGATCTATACTTTTCTTCTTCTCTTGGTGTCGAGACTCAACTCCCAAAATTTTCGGTGTCGTTTTGATTCAACCTGTATAAATCAAAAGACCACATAGTCACTGACTAATACTCTAAATAGGAGACACCCGTTTGTTCATATAAATTGAATTTAGCTTTACCTTCAACAGTGCTGTTAAATGAAACTTTAACCTACATGTGATCTGAATCACACGAGATTGTACCGCCGGATGGCGTCGTGCCATGGAAAATCAGCGCCCGGGGCGAAATATACGACGGCGCCACCTAGTGTATATGAGTGAGGTCGACAGACCAGCCGCAAAGCGTAAGGAGAAGCATTGGACGAAAAACCTGAAGATATTATCTCATTGTTTTTAAACATACGTAGTAAAACACAATGATACTCTTGTATTGTTTTTCACTGTAAGAAAAAGATGAAAAAAAAATGAAAAATTCAAAAAATAAAAGACAAATAAAACAGGTCCTTTATGGTATGTGAATAGTGGCAAAAGTTACAAACCTCCCTTTTCGTTCTGCGCCTTTCGTTTCACAGCAACTTCCGCTGCACAACAGGTAATAATTGACACGCGCCAAACACGCCATTCCATTTCCTTTCCTCACGTATAATACAGTTCTTTTTTATCTCTCTCTCTCTCTTTTATACACTTTCAGAAATTCACAGGCTCGGTTGCTGTCTTCCCTGAAACCACAAAACAACATTCAAATAACCTCAACCGACAACCCGCCCGCTGTGAAAACCCATCCGTCCATTTTGTATCAAGAACGAAAGAATTTGATGGTCTTTTCCTTTTTCTTTCTTTCAGTCAGCTTTTTAAAAATCCTTTTTTCAACACAATTTTCATTGACTTTCCCGTTGCCCGAAACAGGAGCAATGTAACACAATAATCATAATCGTCTCCCCTGAACGCTTATCGAATACTTTAGGAATAGAATAATAAACGCTATATTAATAGTACAGTAAATATTGACTATAGCGAAATGTACTGTAATAGACCCCATTTCAAATTTTGATATGCAGGAGAAATCAGGTTTCCTTGTCTCTCCTCGTATTTTTTTCAAGACATGCCTCGTCTCACTTTGAAGTTTTTTTTCTCTGGTTTCGATTATCGAAAGGAGGTCCTCAACCCGTGGACATACAAAATTTATGACCTCAATTTATGAGCTATGCATAAAGGTCTGAAGTTTTATAGAACGACTTTGTCCGTCCGTTCGTCTCCCGTTATGTTTCAGAGCAACACCGGTAAGAGATATAGAGAGGAGGTCAGGGTTGGATCCAGGACAGACTTCTGGGGGGTGTTGTAATACTGCTCCTTATAGCTACTTTTAAGAGCTCCAAACTATGGGATGGGTTTTATTTATATATAAAATAAGCAAGTTTCCTCTTCTGGGGGAGAAGATCGCCCCCCTGTATCCGCCCCTGGAAGAGATACTTCACCATCGATTAAGCTTCACAGAAACAGGTAAGCTCAGCATTACTGGTTTGAATATTTATCAATTATCATTATAGAACAAAAATTATAATAGACATTTTTCTGCAATCGATTCTGGGCAGTGTTGGGTAAGTTACTTGTAAAAATGTAATGCGTTACAAGTTACTTTACTTTCCTTTAAAATGTCACGCTTTACTTGTCCCCAAAAAGTAACTGTTACCCTACTTCCAAAGTAACGCGTTACTTTTAGGCACGAAAGAGTCATTTCCATTTTCCACTTAGACCCCCACCCCCACACAACTGTACAGAAACTTGACATCGACTAATCAACGTAGCTTTCCATACGGAAGACAAATGCAACATAATTATCAAGTTGAGTTAACGCTTTCAAAAATGTTGCATGCTGAATTTAACAAGAAACGCAGTTCCTAGGAAGTTTCCAAGAGACACATCCAATGGATCTAGAGCAAGGGGGAACGGTCAGAATGGCAGAAGGGCAAAATGGCAGGGTACATAATGGCAGGAATTAATGGTAGGAGAACGAAATGGCACGCGGACGAAATGGCAGGAGGACATAAAGGCAGAAAGTATAATTTGAATTCTCGGGTTTTAAACTATTTTCTTTCTTAATTGGTAAATGAAGATTTCGGCATAAATTTTTGATTTATTCATTATGTTCCAAAATTCGAACTGCTAATAATATTTCAATTCTGAGAATTCTGATGTAAGAATTAAGAGAGTGCCACCAAGATTTCCACCGGAAGTTTGGATTTCTGATGAGGCAACTTTGTCTAACAATCCTCGCACAAATAACTTATGTAGGGGTGGAATCTTAAGTATTTCCATTTGGTTGGATATAACCACCCAACGGTATGGAAATTCATACAAAGCCTACAGAAAGAGAATTCCACCGTTCATTCTACCATTTCCTAGTGCGAAAGAGGACAATACCCCGTCAAGAAAACTAAAAAGGTTTATGTTGATCTGCAGCATAGATTGAGGAACCTGTGTGTGGATTATTACACAAACAAAAGATCTTCTTTTGGGGAATTACTCAAAACTTTAAATTAACGACAATGTGAGTAGTTAGTCATTCTTATGATTGCAAATTGTTTTTGTAGTCTATTTTACGGTTTATTTTATTCCGACACTTCCTAACCCACACAGCAATGAAATATTTTCAAAACGTTTCTAAAACGTGCCATCATTTTCCTTCAGAAAATGTATCCTACTTCCCTTAAGGAAATATATTCCATATGTTGTTGAAAACATTTTCCACATAATACTGAAAACATTCTCTGAATACACTCAAAAACGTTGTAGAAATATTTTATACGCCGTTAGAGAAGTTTTCCAAAAAATGTTTCCTGTACGGTTTCCAAACATTACTGAAAATGTATTTGAAACGTTTTATACAATGTTAACGGAATGTTTTTAAAAATGTTTCTCATGGAATATTTTAAAATTATTTACCAGTAACACAGACAATATTTTCCTACATATGCCAAAATATATTTGGTGAATATTTTTTGTACATCTCAGAAAATATTTAGAGAATAGTTTCTGTGCATGACAAAATATTTAGGGAATATTTTCTGTACATGACAAAATATTTACAGGATATTTTCTGTACATGATAGAACCCGAAGCCCATAGGCTAACTCGGTTACTATTGCAGATAAGGAAACAAGGTAAGATATAGAAGAAAATTTTTAAAATGCAGCAAGTTTTGTTTTTATATTAGTGTACCGCCAAATAGTAACGAGAAGTACAACGCTGCCACTGTTGGATAACACTGAATGGAAGAAAGTGTGGTTTGAAATTATTTGGACCAAAGGGAACGGAAAGACACAATGAAAAATATAGTGCAAGACCCAATTTTGCGTCCTTCGTATCTGCCCCCCCCCCAACACCGTGGTTGCTACGCCACTGGCGTGGATATTGCATTTGCATGTTTATCATTCACTGTGTCTCTTTTCAGTTCTTCTCGGTGTAGCTAATTTGAAACCACACATTCTTTCATTCGTGTAGCCCAACATGATGTATGGTAATGCATGTTCTTTATTGAGCGGTACACTAGTACTAAAACAAAAGTGTTGCTGGAATTTAAAAATGTCCTTACATATCTTACCTTGTTTTCATATCTGCAATAGTAACCGAGTTGGCCTATGGGCTCCGGCCTTTTGCGTCACTCTGTATATATAATGGCTTCTTGCTGGGAACAAATAGTGGGTCGAAAACAAGGCGGCCAGACTATGACATAGCAGCTGGAAGAAAACATAATATTCTTCTGTCCAATTTTACCTGCTTAGACGCCTCTGCCTCACTCTGTCTTCATGACGAAAAACCATTGCAGCCCACAGACTCAGACAAAATAAATAAATAAATAAAAATAAAAAATTAATAATAATAATAATTATAATAATAAACAGTGTAAATTGTAACTACATAACGTTAGCTTGTTCTCATAATTTTAAGCATTTTTTTACTCAAAATCTTATTTACACAAATGGTTTCTGGGTGTTCCACTGGTGCTACACTGGTGCTGGTATATGGCCACGCCGTGCATATATGTTGGGGTGTCTTATGTGACTTACGAGATTCAAACTGGATATCAGTGTGTTCACAATCGTCGCCTGCCAGTTTTGAAAGCGGCTGTATTGGATCCATTAAAAAAAAAATACGAAAAGGATTGAGGTTTAGACATCCAATTCAAGAAACAATTGTTGGCAATCCTTTTCCTATCTTAAAAATAATAAATCCAATATAGCCGCTTTGAAAACTGGCACGCGATGATTGTGAAGACTCTAAGTTGCAGTCTGAACCTCGCAATATGACATAAGACACCCCAACATACATACACGGCGTGGCCACATACCAGTAGTAGCAGTGGAACACCCAGAAACATTCTGTGCATAAATAAGATTTTGAGTATTTAAAAAAAAAATAAAATAAAATTATGAGAGCAAGCTAACATTATGTAGTTATAATTTACACTGTCCACTATAATAATATATATATATATATATATATATATATATATATATATATATATATATATATATATATATATATATATATATATATATATCAGTTTATATCGGTTAGTAGTTAAATAAAAATATAAATGTACACTATTCTGGCTTTATTTATTTAAATTCTCTTCAGCAGAATCTTCATGCTGCTCGTATTATTTGTTTCTATACATTAAGAACAATCTTCTCAAATATCAGAACTTCACATTTTAACTTGTAGAAACTTGTTCTAGAAAATTATGTCACTGACACGCTAATTCAATAGAAATCAACAACAGTATTTATGTATGTTGCTGAAAATATGTTCTACAAATCTACGGCGCATGGGGAATAGATCTTTTCACGAAATGTCACTTTTTTTGCTACTTTCAAGAAATATCCAATTGCTGAATACATATTTGCTTCTGTATAATCTCACTTTTGATTACCACAACTAACTAATTTCGACGTTGCGAATTGTCAGTTCAAGTTCTGTGGAACTGCAGCTGAATTCTTAACTGATTTTCTTGTTCGTCTCTGTATGGCATGTTGAAGCCAAATCTCAATAATCTACGCGATCTCATCGTTAGTTACGTTTCTCTTGTGTTGTAGTTTCTGAAAATAAAAAATAATAGGCAGTGTTTAATAACATAATAACAGCAGGGAATGATTAGAAATCAATTATTACATCTTAAACTTACAAAAATATTTAAAATGTTTGTGTAGGACCTACAGCAGCTTGTGAAGACAATAATGTGTTACAAAAGTAACATTCTGAAGAAAATGTAAAGGGCAAGGAAGACAGGGTTTGCCCATGTGGCCCCAGCCCGAAAAACTCGGTGTTTTTTTTTCGGGTTGGAACCACCCGAAAAAACCCACTTTAAAACCCACCTGGGTTTTTGATCTATTTGTTCGTATATTATTGGTACAACTAAGGTGATCACATTGTAAGTGATTTTTATCAGATTTTAGACTTTCCGTGGGCAAAGTAGAGGCTTTCTGGGATGGATTTTATTTTTATATATAAAACAAGAAAGTTTCCTCTTCTGGGGGGCGCCCCCTGGATCCGCCACTGACGCTTACTATTTCAAGTGCTAAGTTCAAATTTCCGTACTAGTTCCCGTGAAATAAGTGCTCGGGAAATTCCCGAATTCAACGCAGAAGGATCGGAAATGAATATTCAACAATAAAACTATTTATTTTACGCTTAAGCCTGCCATACGTCCCGTAAAATACGGGAAAGTCTCGCGTCCCCGTAAATTTAGTCGGGACAGAGAAATGTGCCGTATTTAAATTCCGTTCCATTTCTGCTATCATTATCAGCTTATTCGAAAAGTGAAGAACAAAAAATTCTGACATTGGCTGGGAATCCTGTAATTAGTGAATGAACAGTGCGCTGTTGCATGTAACAGTTTCGAGGAAGTTATTACACCACCCTGTTCGACTCGATAGCGAGCGAAATTTGCAATGCTCCTTTTTCCATTGCACTTGATGGAAACTCGGATACTCTCTGGAACATTAAAAAAAAAAAAAAAAGTGTTTCCACATTTACAAACACAGGGAAGTTGGCTAACCTTTTCTCCAGCAACACATTAGATAAGTTAACAAGAATTATAATCTTTTTCAGAGGCTAGGGGCACAGAATTGTGCTTTGGTCCAGGTCTTAGAAAAATGTAAATCTGGTCCTGACAATTACACACGACACAAGGAAAAAAAAATCCGCTTTTCATCAGATTAAACTGAGACGAACGTAATTTTGGCAAATACAGCCATGTAAATAAGTATTGCTAAACGCGCGAAGAATATTGAAGATAGATTGTAGCACTGATTTAAATAATTTGCATATTGTTTTCCTGTAAAGTATTTTTATAGCACATCTTAAGTTTTTAGGCATCTTCAGTCTGTACAATTAATTGCAGGGTAGGAACAGAGAAAAGCAGATGCTGCTTAGTGAACTTTTACCTATTATATTCTTGAAAAAATAAAATAAAATAAATAAAATAAAATGAAATTTTTAGTTTTAGTCTCACGGTTATGCCTGCTATGCGCAAGGTGACAGTGATGATGAGAAATGAATGAAATGGCGGAATGAAGAAAGTGGGAGGAAACTGAAGAATCCTGAGAAAACGCACGCACAAGGTGTTTGTCCACCACAAAGCTCACTTGGCGCGAGCTAAGATCGAACTAGGGATCTCGTGCACCAGAGGTGAACGCTCTTCCCACTGAGCCACCGCGGCCCATTCTACTTTTCTTTATAACCAGAGCTACAGCTCATTGCATTGTGTTGCAATGTTGAGAAGGGGAGGATCTGAGGTTTCCCGTATTCTCATGGAGAAAATATGGCAGGTTTATTTACGCTGGAAGATGTTAATTTCATATAAGACATTTTAAAACATTTATTTATTTCATACAACATGAATTGTATCTTTGTTTTAAATTAATAGACCCCTTTTGGTATTCATATTTGGCGAACGTCAGTCAGGCTTCTGGATGACTTGATCTACATTTGTTCGTTTGTCTGCCGAGCTCCTTCATGGCTATCCGGTTAGTGTACGCGTCTTCGATGTGGGACCCGGGTTTGCTCCCAGGAGGGAGCTCATGTGGTTCGGATTCCACGTTAATCAGTAGCTCCCGTCTCATATAGCCTCGCTGCTGAAAGGGGCGTTAAACACAAAATCAACTGAACTCGTCTGTCTGTTTCTACCACACACACTACAGGGTACAACTTTCGGCGTTTTAAGTTAAAATTGTCACAGTACAAGCATGAGACACTAAATTTTCTGTATAGATTTTAGCGGCATACCAAAGTAAAATATCAAAATGGGGGCCATTTTTTCAAAACAGCGAATATCCACGCTACGAAGCGCAATTTTCAGTCTTTTAAGTTGAATTTTTCACGGTGGAAGTACGAGATATGCTAAATTAGGCTTTGATGACCGCTACCTTGCTCGATTTCTTTGCCACGGAGCAGGCCTTACATATTACTTTGCCTCATAGAAATGAATAATTTTGATAATGTAGGAAGTAATCATGAAATGCTCAAGAAAACTACCAACATGACAGAACAATTCAGTAAAAGGATGAAATATATTTTATACATATTCAGCTCTCTCTTCCGCGGACACTTAGATGTAACGTGTCACTTGAGGACAGGAAAATTGCACATTTTGCTAAAATAAGGATTTCCAAAGCCTTTTAAATGTTGCGGTATATGCTTTTGGGAAATAAAGTTTACAGGAAGATGATTCTGAGAAGTATTCATGGCACAATAGTAAGTACTTAAAGCGAAGAAAATAAAAAAGGCACCAGATTTTTTTTTACAATATTTTAAACATAGTGTATCCCTATTCAAATGACAACTTCTATATTTTTTTTTATTTTCCACTCTGAAAATCAGATTAAAGAACAGAAGGGATAGTTTCTTACCTATTATTGTGTTAGTGGTTAACGAGGAAAGCTCTTTCCTTTTGCACCGTGCCAACTAAATTGCTCAGCTATTGCACTTGTCTTTTTCATGATGTTTCTTGTGATGGCTTCGAAGCTGTGACCTCCCAGATTTTCATTTCTTAGACCTGTAATGAAATACACATTAAGCACCCCAGAATTAAAATGGTAATATACGCGCAATTAACCCGTCATCAAAACAGAAATGTACGCGCCTGCTCCCTTCGGAAGCACCCCCTTGGGCCACAAGCCTTCACCCTCCCTGACTCGGTTAGATGGCATTCGTGCTTTTTAGTAGTCCCCTAACACAGATTGGTTTGTATTTTTTGTACTGAACTTCTTATCCACAGGAATCAATATAAATACACAAATCGTAAAGGAATTGTAATTTTTCGACAATTAATTCTGATGGCCCCCTTGAATTTTATCTATGCCACGTGAAAAATTTATACGTCGCCTGGCGGAAATCATTAAATAGACAACAAGAAAGAAAGTAGCGAAAGAATTATATTTCACTAAGTATTTCGAGCAGTATAAAAACAATACGTTTATAATAATAATTGAAATAGCATGAGCAATGCCGCCCGCAACATTACTTCTGAAAGAAACACTGATTTCGAGTGGCACGCCAGAAGTAAAACTGCACGCAGAATTATTATAACCTGTCATAAAAATGGTAATGTACGCCTCTTTGGGCAAGGCAGTGATATTATGTCAGTACATAGCATTGCCGAGCGAGCGTGAACGAGTGAAGGCGGATTAGAGCCCCGCAGGCACATTGTTTTCTGTCTTTCCCTCTTGGGAACTGTAACTGCTGTAACCGGTTCACATAAATTGGTTATTATCTTTGCCTTGCCTAAAGTCACTGACTCGCCCGCATCTTTTCCCTTTGGAAGCACCCCTCGTATGCTCTGACTCAGATAGTATTGGTGCGAGAAGGTTCTAGAACACAGGTCCCCCATATAGGTTAATAGATTTTTTTCAGTACCTAAGTAAAATATTTAATTCTCATAGTATTGCAGAGCGAGCGTTAGCAAGTGAAGGCGGGTTAGAGCCCCGCAGGGCACGTTTATTCTGTCTTTATTACAGATAAATGGGAAGAGGAACCTGTGTTCTAGAACCCTGCCTATTGGTGCTTTTTAGTGGCCACGTAGTACAGGCTGATTTGTACTTTTTGCACTGTAGTTTTTACATCATACATCCGGCCCCGTATATATATATACTCAAATCATAAAAGAATAACTGTAATTTTTCAACAATTACTTCCGACGGTCCCTTTGAATTTCATCTATGCCATGTGACGTATTTCAAATCGCCTAGCGTGAATCATTTAAGAGACAATAAAAAGAAAATTATTAAAAGAATCTATTTTTCAGCAATTATTTCGAATGGTGAGCCGAAAGTAAACCTGCACGTTATTTTATGTATAGAGATAAAAAGTAGAAATCTAGCATTCCACATGCCTTTATAAATTTGTAAACATAAGCTTGTACGGCAATAGTATACATAAGAACCCCCTGATCTACGTTTCTTCTATGTTCTATTATCACTTCTACATGAAATATCATAAATTTTCTACGTAGTGCAATAGTAAGAAGTATCCATGTGCACAAGACATGCGATATGCGTTAAATCCCCCCCTCCACATACACACACATAGATAAAGTACAAGGGCACTACACATGCAGATATAAAGTACAGTTACGTTCTTTTTTATTTTCGTATCAGTCGATAAGTAAATAAAAGTCGCTTTGTTACCCCTTTTGTAAGTTCGTACATACTCAATGAATAATCCCTAAAAGTATGAGCGTCCTGCTCCTTCGGGAACTGATGCAGCTTCATGTATACTATATCCACTTGTACTTGTACAAACAATAAAACTAAATTATTTTATGTAATCGTTATACTTACCGACTTCGAAGTCTTCTTTTAGCCTATAAGTGTGTTTGGTAGTTAAATTCAGCTGATTATTTCCATAAGTTTCAATATATTTCTTCAGTTGAAGGAATATTACAAGCAATACAAATAATCATCGTCTTAAATATTATTTTTTCTATATAAAGATATCTTCTTCAACATGATTGAATATACTGGTTTATTTTATTTTATTTTATTTATCTCTGCCTAAATACAGCCACAGATCAATGATACAGCTCAAATTCAACATAGCGCGCAAGGAATGCTGATACTTTCGATAAACAAATGACGGTTGATGTAGCGATGCTAATTTGCAATCTCAGATGTCTATGGGATGTCACACAGGATAGGCCTATCATAAATTTCTAATATTTAACAAATATATTTCTTTGATGCTGCTATAATTAGTATAATGATTGGTGATAATGCTACTACGATACTCTCGCGAGAGAATTTATTCAACATTCGATAAAATATTCTGGAAATACGTAATTCTAAAATATTGCATGAAAATATTTTATTTAAGTTACAGGACAATGTAACAAAAACATTTCTATACAAAATTAATAGGCGTTTTAAAAATATTTCTTATATTACGATCGAATTTATTTTTAAAATATACGAAATATTTTAAAAATTATATTTCATATGTTTTCTTGTAACAATAGAAAAGATTGTAAATGACATGTTCGAAAACATTTTATTTTGTTCATAGGCCTATTCTGTTTTCTTCATCATGTATGTAAAACATTTTTAGTGTTTCTTCGAAAACATTTTCTCTCTCAACTAGGAGTAAAATGTGCGATGTACGGCCTCTCCCCAGTTCCTAAAAAAAAAAAAAAAATATATAATGGGCAAAGATAGGCAGGAAGAATGGTGTGACGTCATCCGCTACTTACCGTCGCCTCACCTTTTCAGATTCACTTTTACTCCTGCTCTCAACATTGGAAACATATTACATTACATTCAACACAATATTTGTATTACAATTTGTGAAAATTTTCCTTACATTATTTTCCTATTAACGTTCTAAAAATGCACATCTTGTCAGTGGCGTATTTACTTTTTCGTTTCGTGGAGGGTATCTTTGCTAACTTTATTCCTGGAAATGTGAAAATTGTGCAGGATATTTCATTTACTTTAATATAATAAAACAATTTTTGGGGGGTTCTTAAGTCCGGAAAGCTTATTTAACGCCACTGCTTCCTGTACTTCATTAAATGTTCTTTAAACACATTTTAAAAAATATTTCCGGCAAATATTTGGGATACTTCTCAGATATAACAAGAAATATGTTTTCTCCAGTAACGGAAGAGTATATTCTGAAAATGTAAAAATGTTTCTATAATAGACCTATATCAGAAAATGTTCACTAAAGACACAAAATATCTTCCAAAACACAATTGAAAACATTTTTCCATTCTGTTTTAATGTTTTCTTTTACGTTTTAAAGTTTTATATTCAAAATTCGATAAAATATTCTGGAAATAGTACTAAAATATCATATGAAAATATTTAATTTAAGTTGTAGGAGAAGATTACCAAGATACTTTTGTAAAAATTAAGTAAACCTTTTTAAAACATTTCTGAAAAATATTTCTTATATTACGAAATAATTTATTTTTAAAATATTCTAAATGTTTTTAAAAAAATATATATAATACGTTTTCTCGTAAAAATAGAAAATATTACAAATAACGTATTAGAAAACATTTTTTAAATATGTGGAATATATTTCGTTTGATTGCTTTCCGTATCATATATGGAAAACATTTTTAGTATCATTTCGAAAATATTTCCCTTCTCAACAGTGAAAACATATTAAATTATATCCAAAACAATATTTGTAATATATTTTGTGAATATTTTTTGGATTTACTTTCCGGCAAGCATTCTCAAAATGTACTCCCGATAATTTATGAAATGTTTTACAAACATTTTTGGGAAAATATTTTCGGGAAAGGTTCGGAATACATTGGGGGAACCAGGATGGAAATCTCCAAAGAAAGAAAACCTTTTGGAAACCAAGGAAAATATTTTCTTTTGATTGAGGAAATATTCCTTGCTGTGTGGGTTCTTGCTACTTTCAAGAAATATCACATTGCTGAATAACCAGAAATACTCATTTGCTTCTGTATAATCTCACTTTTGATTACCACAACTAATTCTAATTTCGACGCTGGGAATTGTCACTTCAAGTTTTGTGGAACTGCAGCGGAATTCTTAACTGATCTTCTTGTCCGTCTCTGTATGGCATGTTGAAGCCAAATCCCAATAATCCACGCGATCTCATCGTTAGTTACGTTTCTCTCGTGTTGCAGTTTCTGAAAATAAAAATAATAGGCAGTGTTTAATAACATAATAACAGCAGGGAATGATTAGAGATCATTATTACATCTTAAACTTACAAAAATATTTAAAATGTTTGTGTAGGACCTACAGCAGGTTGTGAAGACAATAATGTGTTACAAAAGTAACATCCTGAAGAAAGTGTAAAAGGCAAGGAAGACAAGAGCTAAAGCTGAAAGTGACATACCTCAGACTGTAGCTTAATTACGGACGTTGTAACATGTTGAAGTTTTCGCACTTTTATTTTTAAAAAGTATAGCATCTTATAAATATTAAACCTAATATTAAAAATAATAATAATTTGAAAACATGTGGCAGCATTTGAGTTGATGAACTAGCGTCTCATTCCGAAGGCTCCGATCTCAAATCTGGGCCCGATCATTCTTTTTCCCTCAGTCGCACAAGATGAATGCCGAGATGGTTACTAAGGCTTTGATGACCGCTACCTTGCTCGATTTCTTTGCCACGGAGCTGGCCATACATATTACTTTGCCTTATACAAATGAATAATTTTGATAATGTAGGAATTAAACATGAAATGCTCAAGAAAACCACCAACATGACAGAAGAATTCAGTAAAAGGATGAAATATATTTTTATACATATTCAGTTCTCTCTTCCACGGGCACTTAAATGAAACGTGTCACTTGAGGACAGGAAAATTGCACATTTTGCTAAAATAAAGGATTTCCAAAGCCTATTAAATGTTATAACAGCGGTTGCAGAATATGCTTTTGGGAAATAAAGTTTACAGGAAGATGGTTCTGAGAAGTATTCATGGCACAATAGTAAGTATTTAAAGCGAAGAAAATAAAAAGGGCACCATAATGTTTTTCTTTTTTCTTTCTTTATTTTTTTACAATATTTTAAACATAGTGTATCCCTATTCAAATGACAACTTTATGTTTTTATTCCACTCTGAAAATGAGATTAAAGAACAGTAGGGAGAGTTTCTTACCTATTATTGTGTTAGTGGTTAACGAGGAAAGCTCTTTCCTTTTGCACCGTGCCAACTAAATTGCTCAGCTATTGCACTTGTCTTTTTCATGATGTTTCTTGTGATGGCTTCTAAGCTGTGACCTCCCAGTTTTTCATTTCTTAGACCTGTAATGAAATACACATTAAGCACTCAAGTAATAGTAATGGAAATTTAGAGCATACAACTGATGCCCTTAAACAAATTATATTGATTTTAGACGACAGTCTCACCGAGTCAGTTGCAATTGGGGCATCCTCGAAATTAATATTTGCACTGACGTTTTATTTTTCCAATAAAAGAAAGGTTACATACTAATTTTCAAGCAGTTGTACAGGGTTGGCAAAAACCATTGTTTTTATTGAAAAAAAAACAGTTTTTTTGTTTAAATAATTTACTCTTTGTATTTATATTAGATATGGACAGAAATTAATTTGTTTCGTCTTGGTGTTATTATGCAACAACAAGGTTATGCTGAAAGGGAATCCAAACCGCTTCTCGGCTTACATCCAAGAGAAATTGTCCATTTCGACACGAAACCGGGACTAATTGGTCAGAAGTGAGATTTTCGACTCACTCACGAAGGACTCCTGATAAAAATACGTTATACTGATCTTTACATAGGCCTAGTTGTTAATATAATTGTCAAAAGTCATTTCAGAAGGACAAAAAGATTAGTTACAGAAGTAAAAACATTATACAGAATTACATATAAATCAGGAAACTCCCGCCTTAGCCATTGGGAAACTCCTATTATTAGTTTAAATGTATTTATATGTAAAATTTTAAGGTCAACGTATCATATTAAATGACAAATTTATTATGTAGATAACATTCAACAAAATTAAAACAAAGTCGAATCCAAGCTGATGTTGGAAGCTACGTAGGATGTTGATACATTTTGCCAATTTCTATCAATATATTTAAGCAACCTTGGCTTCTTTATAAAACAACAGGCATTCAGGCAAGTAGAAATATACAATTTGGTTTCGTTTCACATGTTTAGGCTTAACATCCTTATGAAATACCAAAAGTTATCACGGAGAAGACTTTCGCTTAAAGGGACACCGAATCGCTACTTGGTTTACACTTGAAAGATGGGTTGTGGTTCGACCGAGAATTGAACACGGGACCCCATGATTAAAAGATGAAAAGTAGATAAACATAATGCATATGGTGTGATATGTGGAGACCACACAATGAGGTTCACACGATTTAAAGCATTTTTCGTTCTTTTTTTCTTTTTTGGCTTAAACCTGTTGTTTTTTTTAAACAGCTGTTTAAACCAGCCAACCCTGCCGTTGTAAATTAGAAATTGATGAAAGCAACGTATATATAAAAAAATATTACGAAATCTACAGGAAGACGAGGAATAATTTAACAGTTTCAGAATATACACGGTGGTCATAAAGTCAATACTTATTTTTAATTTAGATTATCCTAGAAATTGGCATCAGCTTAGCTGGCGTGTGATACTGTTAACATTTTAGAAGTTGTGGAAAATGCAGGTGCATACGTTGAAATGTAACTTAATAACCAAATGGTGGACTCTAATAATGTATTCGATGAAAATAAAACTGTGAAAAGTTGCTTAGTTTTAGAAATATTCATTGTTACAAATAAGAACTGACTTTACACCCACGCTGTATTCAGGGAGTAGTAATGCAGAAAACAAACTATTCGCGAACATGGATGAGAGATACTTTCTAGCATGCATTGTTTAACAAGTCACGTATTTCTAAATTACTTCCAAAGCAAAGCCTACACGAAGTTGTTCTATCAGAACTCATAAATATCAAATTCTGCGGAGAATTGTAGGTACTATAATGTCAGCAACCTATATTAATACACTAGTTTAGCATTGTTCACAGATTGAAAATATTATGTATAACTCAAGAAGCAGATATTGTACATGGAAATTAAGATGAAATGAAACATTTAGTTTAACGTCCCACGTTTATGCATCCAGGGTGAGACGCTGATGATGAGAAATGAATGAAATACTGGAATAAAGTATGTGGGAGGAAACGGGACATCCAAGAGAAAAAACACGTACACGGTTTTTCTACCACAAAGCCCGCTTGGCGTTAGCTGGGATCGAACCAAGGACCCCATGCAGCAGAGATGAACTACGTTCTTTCTAAACATTTCAACTAGTTCTAAACGTACTCGCTTCACTGTCGGACCAACAATTGAGCCTCTTTCACTCTAATATACGGAATTTTCAAAAACTCTCGGACACGTGACTACTAACTTTTACCACCCATCTCCCTTAGGCTTATAGACAAAAACGTGGGACGTTAAACTGGAAGATTTCATTTTCATTTCATTTCATATTTTTTACCACCTCCATCGCCGTCAGCACCCTTCTTCTTCCCTTCTAGGACATATATTTAAATAAGAAAGCTTATTTTTTTATCTAATTATTTTAAATTAGAAGTTCATGTTTCTAACCTTCAAACCAAAACTTTTTTCCTTTGCCCCTCTTTTCTTAAGATTTTTACTAAAATATCAAAAATCAGTGAAACACGTACAAATTATTTTGAATGAGGAGCCTAAATACAAAGCATCAAGTTTCTAAGCTTAAGGGATTCGGAGATGTGGCCATCTTATTAAAATGCTTTTCAACCCTTTCCGCGTATCCGCGCATATCCGCGTATTTCTTCCATTCTAAGTTGTGTCAAAATAATAATAATAATAATAATAATTAAAAACTGAAATACGTGCCTAATTATGTTAAATGATGAGTCCGAATTCCAAACTCCATGTTCCTAACCTTCAAATGTTTCGGGATATCGACATATGATTATAATAATTGCAAACCCATCCCCTGTTTGTCATTTTCCCCTCTTATCTTTCCATTTTTACTAAAATATCAAAAAACTCTTAAAACGTATCAAATTGTTTTAAATGAGAAGTTCAAATAAAACTTCAAGCATGTAAGCCTAAGACATTCAGAGATATGGCCACTTTATTAAAGTACTTCCCACCCCTTATTCCCCCTTTCACGTAGAATTTCCAAAAAATCTTCCTTAGTGTTACCATACGTCACAAATCCTATGTACTGTCGAAATTTCAAGTTTTTAAATTAATCGGCTTGTCTTGTGCGAGGATCAGTCAGTCGTCACTCAGACCTTTAAATTTTAGGTGCTGGATTACTTTCGGCGTACCACATTTTGGAAGATATGCAGGTAAAATTCAAAACTATGCATGAAAAGACACATTTATAAAAAATAAAATTCTGCAGGCGATAGAATTAAATTCAAAGTAATATACATGTATTTTAGGTTTATAAGTGAAGCGTTACAAGTGTAAAATAATTATAAATGCTTTACGATGGATAAAATACGTAAGTGCATATGAAAGACAACTGTATAAGATAACTATTTTCCACCGGCGCCGTATTCCTACACATTGTGCAGAAGCTGTATTTTATATTTACAAGAGAAGCACTACTAGTATGACTTTTGGTTGGTTTTCATTCTTGGCACTGTAGTTCTTCTCGAACTTCTTTTAAACCTCTATTTAAATTTATTGAAATCTTATCTCTTCCATGTTTATATTGTGAGCGTGTGGCCTCCCTCACTCCCATTCCATTTTAAATTTCCCAGTCACTGTTGGTTGAATTGGAATGAGGCTCCATGTACTGTTCGTCGACGCAAACTGTGTTCTAGTTTTATCTTTTTATAAGTTGGCAATCCTGTGAGTGGTGATTCGTGCTTCCTGTTCACCGAACAAAGGAGGTGCAATATGGTCAAAATGATGCAAAACATGGTTCGTCGAATTCCATCATCATCGAGACTTACTTTTATTGTTTTTAACATTTCAATTATTTTGCTTTAATGGTAAACTCATTTAGCACCTCTCAATATGTATACTTTTATATAAAAAAAAACATTTACTATTGATATTTTTAAAATATTTTTTGTTATGTATGGCGCAAGCTTACTGACGCCCAGTAAGAAGCGCGGGGGTGCTCAAGAATGGCTGTTAGCTGAATGGTTCTGCATACGTCGTGTTCACCAAAAATCAAAAGTTTCGTCAACCATCTTTATGAAAATTTTAAATCTAGTTACGTAACATACAAAACTAACGTCGAAGTAATATAAAAATGTAAAATTAGTGCAAAACCAAAGGATGTATAAAAACAGCGCTTGACGTTCGAAATAGTAAAAAGGAATGATTTGTGAGCATGGAACCTTAAGAAACAAATAGTTGAATTTATTCGCAGTTGAGAAAGAAAACTAAAACGGAGCCTAAATGATGACCATTGATCAATCAACAAGCATCTATAAAAACATTTCATCAGTGGGAATAACAACGTCACCCCCCCCCAAAGCCACCAATTTTTAGTGCAACAAAATTTATTGTGAATAAGTAGCGTGTGTTAAGTGTTTGTGCATTGTATAATTTAAGTATCAGCCGGCATTCTCAATCGATTATTTTCTTCAAAGAAAGAAAGAAATCAATAATTCACTAATATTTCTTCGTAATATTTGCGTATGAACATCGTTATGGGCTTATGATGTGCTAATTTACGTTGAGTAAATTTTACTATAATATGTAATAATAGTGTATACGTAAGTATTACATACAACTTGTGTTCATTGAATAAAAATTACATATGGTACATGTTTGGTTTGCAATTACTTTTACTGTGTGCTCTACACAAGTCACTACTGAAATGGTGGATATTCCATCTAACAACTTGTAAATATTTTGTTGATGTCACCAGGCGTGACGAGGACGGTGGGTGCCCGAAGTCGCAACCTCAATTGAGTGTCATATTGGTTCGAGATCCTGCTGGGAGGTTTGCACACGTTTTATTTTAGTGTCGTCAGCTGTTCGGCGAATGTCCTCTTTCCACCAATTGCTGAAATCCACCGCAGGTAAGGCGTATCGAACAATACTCGAACTCAGAAGGGTATGTGAATTAGCTTATCCCGAATGGGACCAGGTAAGAATCAAACTCTTCCGGTCATAAGAATGGCTGCCCCGAACCGGAACCGAACCCAACACAATCCAATTGTGTCATAATATATATATATGAACTTCTAAAATTTGTAAAAAAAGATATATAGATAGGTATAACAAGCAATTTCTGGTTGAACTCAGATATTTATATGCATAATACAAGACAAGCGTCGGATTTTAATGTAGTCTTCACGTTTAAAAGTGCATAAGAATAGTACATTTCCTATGGCAGTGAATATTTATAACAAGCTTCCTTCCACTTTAAAAAACAAAACATCCGGCTTCAATAAAGCAATCAAGTACTAACTATTCGAGCACTGCTTCTATTCTGTAGGAGAATATTTCGCAAATCCATAATCACTTATATTAAAAATGTCTGTAGTAAATAAGGATTAAAGTGTATATATATTTTTGCATATGTATAATGTAATGCTTTATTAACTGTTATATTGTTTTATATCGTTGTATGTAAATTAGAATAATGAAAAATTATACCTCTTTTACTTAAATTGACGCTATTTTACTATTGGATGTAGATTTAAATGTATAAATATGTACACATACAATGTTCTTGTGACGTGTCCAACTCATACGTTCACGTTGTGAACAATTTGTATGAAAACGTGTGAAAATAAATACAATACAATCAGTGTTTGAAAAACCCGGACTTTTTTGAAAAAGTCCAACACACCTGAACCCATATGGGGTTTTTCGGGTTTGTTTTTTCTTCGGGTTTAATTGAGGTTTTTTTAAAAAATATTCCAATGCCTTTAGGGTAAAAGTGTTAAAATGTGATTTATATTTCAAGATTATGATTGTCACAACTTGCAACAATTTTATATTCACTGCTGTTTTGAAAAATGACTCATTTTGAAATTTTACGTTGGATCGCCGCCAAAATATATACAGTTAATTTAGAGTGTCTTGTGCTTCTACTCTGAAAATTTCAACTTGAAAAACTGAAAATTGCGGCGTGGATACCCGCTATTTTGAAATTTTAGGTTGGTATGCCGCCAAAATCTGAACATGAGAGATTTAGTTTGTCTCGTACTTGTACCCTGAAAATTTAAACTTAAAAGACGGAAAGTGGTACCCTGTTGTACGTGTGGTACAGGCAGACGAACGAACAAATATAGAACGAATCAGCCTAATACCCTCACTGACATTCGCCAAATATATTAATTGAAAACAAATATATTAATTTAATTTAAACAAATCAATCTATAACTCATGTTTTATAAAATAAAAGTTTCAAAATGTTTTAAATAAAATTAAATATTTTCTAGCGTAAAATAAATGGTTCTATTGTTGAAGTTCACTGCCGAAAACATGAACAAGCGGTAGTTGGCCAGTACTCCAAATTATATGCCAGTAGCAAGGCTAACTCTATAAAAATTGTTGCGTGAGTACCGCAGGATTCTGAAACGTGTAGTTTTGGAGAGTGCACATCTCAGTTTTTAAGTGAAGTCTCGACACGACTACGGTAGGTCCCATAGTTTTGGCGCTATAGACCTTTAAAGTTCATCTTTTCATATTCTTAGCAGCCTACAAGTCCGAAAGGAAGCAATTGTGCACCCAGGTTGGTCTATACTTTTTGTGTCGGTGTTGTTTTGAAACACCCTGTATAATTCAATTTCATAAAGTAAATGTTTCAATATGTCTTAAATGAAACTAAATATCTTACAGCGTAAAATAAACAGATTTATTAGGGACGCGGTGGCTCAGTGATAGACCGTTCACCTCCGGTGCTTGGGGTCCCTGGTTCGATTCCAGCTCGCGCCGTGTCGACTTCTTGGTGGATAAACACCGTGCTCGTGAGTTTTCTCGGGTTCTTCCGTTTCCTCTGACTTGCTTCATTCCACAATTTTATTCATTTCTCATAATCACGGTCTCCTTTAGCCTAACAGGCATAACCGTGGGACATAAAACTGAAAGAGTTCATTTCATTTTTTTCAAATAGTTTTATTGTTGAAGTACCGGTATTCAGTTTCGATGCTTTCTTTACTGTACATCGAAACTTCCACTAGTACAAAGTTTGAATTCAGCACTTGAAATAGTAAGCGTTACGCACTCTTCGAAATTCTGAGCACTAAGATTCTTAAATTTGACACGATTTTTTTACGCTATTGCTGCTGTTGATTCTACAGAAAGTTTATTTGAAAAGTAGCAACAAATAAATAAACTAAACTGTTGTTGGAAAACCAAACTCTACTGAAGAATACCAGTGTTACCATCAAAGATAATAAAAAATAATACTAATAGTTTTATCAATACACTACATATTTACTAGTACTACCAGCACCTATGGCACTAAACCCATCAGATGTATGAAGGATAATGTCCTTCGGCGTCGCTAAGTAAGCGAGCACACTATTCACGGAAAGTATTTTCTAAAGACAAAATTGCATATTTTACTTCAAATAGGATATAAGCACATTCCATAAATGAATTTGTTCTATAATTATCTCAATCTAAGGTACGGCTTTTTTAAATGCATTCAGTGCATTAAGAACTTTATAAAGGTCTTACTTTGGATGTTGTATACCTTAACGTTAAAGCACTTCATGTGCCCAAGGAAAGTCCAAAATTTGATAATAATCACTTCCAACGTGATCACGTTAATTGCACCAATAATATACTAACGAAAATCTCAAAAACCCAGGTGGGTCCAACCCGAAAAAACCGGTGTTTTTTTCCGGGCTGGGCCCACTTGGGCAAACCCTGAATACAATACAATACAAGAATAATTGTAATTTTTCGGCAAATCTAGTCTGATGGCCCCCTTGAATTTTATATATGCTAGGTGAACTATTTACATTCGCCTGCCGCAAATCACTTAAGAGACAATAACAAAATTAGCGAAAGAATTATAATTTTTCAACAAATATTTCGAGCGGCACGCCAATAGTATAAACCTGCACGCAGAATTAGGCAATACTCGAGCAGGCTGTTTTATCAAATTTTGACGCATTTCTTGCATCTTCCGGTTTCTTTTTGCAGAACATGCACTAAATGAAAAATCCTTAAATTTAACGTCCCGCCTCTTAGGCTAAAGAAGACGGTGATAATGAGAAATGAAGAAAGTGGGGGGAAACGGGAGAACCCCGAGAAAACCCACGAGCACGTTTGTTCACCACAAAGTCGACACCGCGCGAGCTGGCATCGAACCAGGGACTCCAAGCACTGGAGGTGAACGCTCTACCACTAAGCAACCGTACTCCCCTATGCATTAAATGAGAAGCTCTAAAAGGAAAATCGAAACAACTTGTGCTAGGTGGCCAGTAAAAAGTAAGAACGCTATTTAACCGAGTCAGGGCAGAAACACAACAGGGGGCCCGAGCGACAGCGCTGGAAGCAGGCACATCAGCGACAGGGGGGTGGGGGTACGCATATAAGAGGATGGTCATTTACAATATTTGTAATTATTCTTATCTTCAAAAACACTTAACTTCTATCCTTTAAAAAAAACCTTTCACAGCTAATACACGTGTGTTATACCCCCTTTCTTTCTCACCTTTACGACTGAAAATAGTGTATGTAGGGCTATTGCCTCTGTTCTGAATTTTTCTTCGTGAATACATCTTTTCCACACTTTGCGCAGTTGATTTTACGCGCTTCACCATACCATGAAACTTTATAATCCCTCTCTCTTTATTACACAATTCTTTATTTTAAAAAAAATCACATTACGGCCATCGCAGATGTTCACTACTAACGTATGAACCGGAAATTCCCGCCGCTTACTCCTACCGTATTTGCATTCAAAATCCATTTCAATAAGCTGTGCAATGACAGAAATAACTTACATTCACACTCTTATTCCTTCACGAAAAATACTTCACATTTTACCTATAAATTTTGTTCTCGGTCTAAACGTCTGCTCGAATGATCCCCACAATTATTATATCCCAGTGGTGTATTTAAGAGGGGGCTTCCTGGTTTAAGCCCATTGAAATTGTATTAAAGTAAATAAATTATCTTGCAGAATTTTTTCATCTCCAGTAACAGTTAGCCAAGCACCTGTCCCCTAAAAGAAATCGTGAATACGTCATTAAAATGGTAATATACGCGCCATTATCCCGTGATCAAAATAGAAGAGTACGTGCCTGCTCCCTTCGGAAGAACCCCCTTGGGCCCCCGCCTTCACCCTCCATGACTCGGTTAGATGGTATTCGTGCTTTTTAGAAGCCCACTAACACAGATTGATTTCTATTTTTTGTACTGTACTTCTTATCCACACATCAGGACTCAGTATAAATACGCAAATCCTAAAAGAATTGTAAATTTCCGACAATTAATTCTGACGTTCCCCTTGAATTTTATCTATGCCAAGTGAAAAATTTATACTTCGCTTGGCGAAAATCATTGAATACACAAGAAGAAAGAAAGTGGCGAAAGAATTATATCTCACTAAGTATTTCGAGCAGTGTTTCTTCCAGACCTGTTTTTGGGAGGGCAGTGCCCCCCGGAGCATCCAAAACAATACGTTTATAATAATAACTAGAATAGTATTAGCAATGCCCCGGGAACATTACTTCTGAAAGAAAAACAGATTTCGAGTGGCACGCCAGAAGTATAACTACACGCAGAATTATTACAACCTGTCATTAAAATGGTAATATACGCCTGGTAACTCTTTACTTTGGGCAAGGCAGTAATATTATAAAGTACAAATCGCCGAGCGAGCGTTAGCGAGTGAAGGCGGGTTAGAGCCCCGCAGGGCACGTTGTTTTCTGTCTTTCCTTCTTGAGAACTGTAACTAACTGCAGGAACAGGTTCAGATGAATTGTTTACTGCCACTTCCTTGCCTAAAGTAAAGTCTTGCCCACATCCTTTTCCTTTGGAAAGCATCCACTCGCTCCTGCTGTCCTCCACCTTTGCCCTGCTCTGATTCAGATAGTATTGTTGCGGGAAGGTTCTAGAACACAGGTCCCCATATAGGTTAATAGATTTTTTCTCTGTACCAAAGTAAAATATTTAATTCACATAGTATTGCCGAGCGAGCGTTAGCAAGTGAAAGCGGGTTAGAGCCCCGCAGGGCACGTTGATTTCTGTCTATATTACAGATAAATGGGAAGAGAGACCTGTGTTCTAGAGCCCTGCCTATTGGTGCTTTTTAGTGGCCACGTAGTACAGGCTGATTTGTATTTTTTGTACTGTAGTTTTTACGTGATATATCCGGCCCCGTATATATATACGCAAATCATAAAATAATAACTGTAATTTTTCGACAATTACATCTGACGCTCCCTTTGAATTTCATCTATGCCATGTGACGTATTTCAAATCGCCTATCGAAAATCACTTAGGAGACAGTAAAAAGAAAATTATTAAAATAATTCATTTTTCAGCAATTATTTCGAATGGTGAGCCAAAAGAAACCTGCACGGTATTTTATGTATAAACATAAAAAATGGAAATCTAGCCTCCCACATGAATTTACTAATTTGTAAACAAATTTGTCATAACTTTTACAGACAATAAAGCTAAATTATTTTATGTAATCGTTCCACTTACCGACTTTTCTTGTAAGCTCTTGCGTTGTCACAACTTCTTCTTCTTCTTGTTGCTTTCTTGCCCCTGCTTTTACCTTTGGACAGTTTATAAACTGATGATTTTGACGGTATTGGTGCACTTTATACGGACCACTAAGATAAACTGATCGTGTAAATATGTTCACAACTTCACAGGGACAGATCAACACTCAAATTCAACATATCGCGCAAGGAATGCTGGTACTTTTGAGAAACACATGACAGTTGATGTAGCGATGCTATTTTACGATCGCAAATAAAAGTCTGTGCGATGCCACCAGGATATTATAAATTTCAAATTTTTAACAAATATATTTATTTGATGCTGCTATAATTAGTATAATGATTGGTAATAATGCTACTACGATACTCTTGTGAGAGAATTTATTCAACATTCGATAAAATATTGTGGAAATAATTCTAAAATATTGCATGAAAATATTTCATTTAAGTCACAGGACAAGGTAACAAAAACATTTCCATACAAAATTAATAGGCGTTTTAAAAATATATCTGAAAAATATTTCTCATATTACGAACGAATTTATTTTTAAAATATTCGAAATATTTTAAAAATTATATTTCATATGTTTTCTTGTAAGAATAGAAAAGATTGCATATGACATGTTGGAAAACTTTTTATTCTGTTCACAGGCCTATTCTGTTTTCTTCATCATGTAGGCCCTATGTAAAACATTTTTAGTGTTACTTCGAAAACATTTTCTCTTTCAACTAGAGGCAAAAAGTGTGGGGGGACGCCGCCCCCACCTGGAAAAAAATTTGTACGGCGTCTCCCCAGTTCCTAAAAAAATACAATGGTCAAAATAGTCAGGGGCAACGGCGTGACGTCATCCGCTACCTACCGTCCCCCCACCTTTTCAGATCCACTTTTACCACTGCTTCAACACAATATTTCTATTACAATTTGTGAAAATTTTCCTTACATTATTTTCTTACTAACGTTCTAAAAATGCACATCCTGTCAGTGGCGTATTTACGATTTTGTTTCGTGGAGGGAATTTTTGCTAACTTTATTCCTGGAAATGTGAAAATTGTACAGGATATTTCATTTACTTTAATATAGTAAAACAAATTTCGGTGGGGCTAAGCCCGGAAAGCTTATTTAACGCCACTGCTTCCTGTACTTCATTAAATGTTCTCCAAACACATTTTAAAAAATATTTCCGGCAAATATTTGGGATACAATGTAAAAATGTTTCTATAATAGACCTATGTATATTCTAAGATCAATGTTTCTATGTATATTCTGAAAACAATGTAAAAATGTTTCTATAATAGACCTATATCAGAAAATGTTGTTCACTAAAGACACAAAATATTTTCCAAAACAGAATGGAAAACATTTTTCTATTCATTTTTAATGTTTTCTTTTATCTGCTTTAAAGTTTTATATTCAAAATTTGATAAAATATTCTGGAAATGATACTAAAATATCATACGAAAATGTTTCATTTAAGTTATAGAAGAAGATTACCAAAATACTTTTGTAAAAATTAAGTAAACCTTTTCAAAACATTTCTAAAAAATATTTCTTATATTACGAAAGATTTTTTTAAATATTCTAAATGTTTTTATAATATATATTTAATACGTTTTCTCGTAAAAAATAGAAAATATTGCAAATGACGTATTAGAAAACATTTTTTTAAATATGTGGAGTATATTTCGTTTCATTGTTTTCCGTATCACATATAGAAAACATTTTTAGTATAATTTCAAAAATATTTCCCTTCTCAACAGTGAAAATATATTAAATTAGAACCAAAACAATATTTCTAATATATTTTGTGAATATTTTCCTGGATTTACTTTCCGGCAAGCATTCTCAAAATGTACTCCAGGTAATTTCTGAAATGTTTTACAAACATTTTTGGGAAAATATTTTCGGGAAATATTCGGAATACGTTGGGGAAACCAGCATGAAAATGTACAGAAAAGGAAAATCTTTTGGAAACGAAGGAAAATATTTTCTTTTGATTGAGGAAATATTCCTTGCTGTGTGGGAAGAGACCACCATTTTTACGATACTTTTTCGATACGAGACAAACACAAACGTTGTCTCCTAGACTATTGTCATGGTCTGTGTATGAGTAACTTAAGACACAATCTATGCTACATTTGCGAACTGTTCTCTCGGGATTGCAGTAAATTTGATTCAAATGCAAAGTTTTCCGCGGCCCACTGCATATTTTACTAATTTTAACGGCCCATATGTAATTTGCATTTTTATGGCTCTTCATATATCCGGAGTTCAATCATACACTACTATAACGCTTGGTAACAAAATTGTTTTATACTAGTTTCTTTAGATGGAACTGGACATGAGTGTGGGTATATACAAACAAAATTGGATCAAGTATTGAATCAAAGAATTGTTGTGAATGAATATTAGTCTAGTAGTATACTGAGTAAGTAGGCAGAACGATATTGAGGAGAAATTTATCGTATAAGCACAACAGTGGCTTGTGATTGAAGAGGACAAAATTATGTATTATGTATTATGTCAGAAATAAGATAAAGTATGAATAATGATAATATATTGTAGATATTCACTATTATTATTATTATTATTATTATTATTATTATTATTATTATTATTATTATTATTATTAAATCTACATCTTTATTAAATCTACAAATAACATCTTTAAAAAATTCCATGCATATATTGCAGCTATTTATTAAATATAACGTGCATTTTATATCGGTATAATGAACATTTCTTTACAACGCTACTTTATTGCAGAAACCCTCATATAAGATATTTAGTGACAAATTGTATGCATTTTTTCTTCGTCATCCTCTAGAAAATATAATTGTTAGCCAGTGAGATCGCGTGATAAATTTCAAAATGCGTAATTGCATGGAGTTATGAACTTTGCAAAAAAATCGTAATTCTTGCAATTATTAACCTATTCTGCAATGTATATAGGAACCTATATACAAATGAAAGTGACTATGTTTGTAAGTTAATGACTGATCTTGATCACATTTTCAACATGAATTAGTTTCGGGCCTGGGATGGTTTTCATCATGTAACTTCGAAGACACGACTTGGGGCTATTTAAAAATGATCGTAAATAATCAATATTAGTGTCGAATCTATAGTTTTCGGGATCGCTGAGATGAACAGTGACAATTCCGTCGTCGTTTAAATCCCAATTCACCCCCGCAAGTTGGGGCAGAGGGAGGAGGAGATATACAAAGAATATGACGAATATTAATGTCCAATCTATAGTTTTCGGGGTCGCTAAGATGCACAATGATACTTGCAATGCCCTTTAAATTATAATTCATACGCCACTACTACTCCTGAAGGCGGATGGTGACAGGTAAAATTCATTGTAAGTTACCGATATTAGTTTCAAATTAATCGTTTTTCGGGTCCATAAGTTGATTGGTGATAATTTTGGTGCCCTTTTATGTCAAAACTGAAACTATTCTCCCCATGCGAAGAACGGGTATTCTGCTAGTTATTAACTAAATCAAACTTAGCATGCGCTAAAATCATGATTCTTCAGAATCTTTGAATATGGCAGCTGTTTTAAAGAAATATATATTTTTTCTGGCGGCGAAAGATTTAATGGAAATTAACGGAAATATCTACAGTCAGGGATGTTCGCACGAGGGGAACATGACCTCAATAGTGTCATTAAAATTTTGGGGTGGAGGATTGTTTTAATTTAAAAAAAATTAAAATTGCCTCTTTTCACGCAAAGACAAAAAGAAACGTAAAATCTAGTTACCAAGTCAATTACTACATTATTGTACCCAAAAAGCGAAAATGGTTAGCCTATAGCAAATCTAAAGATGCGACTTTCTGCGTGCATTGCATGCTATGCCTCACCAAGATATCAAACCGTATGATCTTCAACGGGATAAAAAGGGTGGATTTCTTTTTTAAAAAAATGCTTCTAGAGATAGAGAGGTCACAGAAATATAAAAATGGTATTTCGAATATCAAATTGCAAGAATACAATTGTTAGCAGATAATCGAATTGATTCAAGTGTTTTGGTGCAAAGTAATGATCTTGTAAATCATCATCGAGAAGTAATGAAGGTTATTCTTGACTGCTGCAAATACTTAAACGAGGAAATGCTGCTAGCTTTTCGTAAGATAGACTGTATGACGGAAAATTAATGAACAGATTTCGACTCTTTGCAAACCATAACTCAGACGCTGTAGTGTATTGTGAAAAGGTACATGAGACTAGACGAAAATATAGGAAGATGGGATACAACCTTTTAAGCTACCGAAACATTTTTGACCTCATAGATGTTATGAGCAAGCTCGTTGTCTCGAACCATGCGAAATGGCGTGTGGTAGTTTCATGTGACAATCGCTGGACAGTGGTGTCAGTGGGACATGAGGGCAACCGCCCCCATCCCCACTCTGGATTTAAGATTTTGGGCTCAGTAAGGAAGTTTTAGAAGTCTCTTGATAAGCAAAGTTAAACAAAACAAGCTTGAGGTCCTTCAACCGAATAAATACGGATAACACACAGATAATTAAAACTGTGAAGTTGTTCAAGCCCAATTACCAAATGTTAAGCAGGCCCTTTTTAATCCTTGGGCAAAAAGTATACAAGAGAGCAATATAGGCCTATAGCTCCTTACGGCCAATGGAAATGGATTATAACTGATCAAAATCCGTATTTATTCGGTGTAAGGACTTCCAATTTTTTATGTTGGACTTTGCTCAGCCTAAGGTTTCTATGTCCCCAAAACCTGAAATTCGGGGTAAAGGGCGGATGACCTCTAAACGAACACCCCTCTCTAGCGGCAATTATATAAAATTCTAGATTGCATCTTGCCATGTAGTCTTTCTTTCTTTCATCTCTGATTCGTAGTTATGAAAATTTGATGTCAACCATCATCTTCGACTTGAGTTTTAGCATGCATACGTTCGATTAAAGTTCTACGTCATGAAAAAAAGGAAAATTTCCTTTTCAAAAAAAAAAAATATTCTCAAGCGCTTAATAGATTGACATACATTGCAATTTATAGTTGATTGTAATATTTTGACAACCATAACAACAAGAGAGATGATTATAGTAAGAAGAGAGAAAAATATAACTGTAAATTATGCTCCTTGGATTAATAATCCTGAAACATACTTTGCATATGCGTGTCAATGTTTCGTAGACTCAGTCATACCGTGTTTGTCACCGAGTATATCTGTTGGCTTGAAAGCTTCGGGTAGTGCTCTCAACGGGTCGGGTCGGGTCGGGTTGAAGACCGACCCGACCCGACCCGTGACCCGAATTGACTGACCCGACCCGACTGACCCGAACCGTGATCCGACCTGATTGACCTTACCCGACAACACGACTCGAGCTGACCCGACTGACCCGACCCGATAACCCGACCCGAGTGACCCGACCCGAGCTGACCCAATTGACCCTACCCGAATAACCCGACCCGAGCTGACCCGATTGACCCTACCCGACGACCCGACCCGAGCTGACCCGACTGACCCGATCATACACCCCGACCCGATAACCCGACTCGAGCTGACCCGACTGACCCGACCCGATCCGTTTGAAAGCACTATGGTCACAACACTGGGTGAACACCAAAATGCACTCCCATTGGGAATTAAACCCGGACCACGTGTACCGAAGTCTTACATGTTAACCACTAGCTAGATCAAGCGGGGATTTGTATATGCATCTTTACTATGCAACTTTTGAGGTTTGGTTATTTCTTTTTATAAATGATACCAATGTCCGACGTGGGAGAAATTTATTTTTATTTTTTAATTTTTTATTGATTGATTTATTTATTTATATTTTTTTTTCTTTAGTTCTATGTGACGAAATTTTTCTTCAAGGTCAGTGTTCTCACCTGCTTGGACGGCAGGGCGTCTTCTCAGAAGGCAGTAGCAAGAGTCTCTTGGCGGAGACAAAAGGAAATCGTTTAACTACAATGATAAGGGTTGAGGAAACAGGAGAATACTTGTGATCTTTTCCAACCCTTCAACTTTCATTCTAAAATAGGTTCTTATTATTCCGGGACCCGTACCACTTTGATTTTTCTTTCTCGGTAATTAAAACGTATTTTACAGTATATATAGTTGCACGTAAGAAGATACATAATATGAATTTAAAAATACAGGTTGATATTTAATTATAAAGTACTAATTTTATTTCATCACTTTCAGCCCAACAAATGAAATTCAAACAATTCGCTCCCTGGGTCTTGGTCATCAATACTGCGTCTTATTCTTTGTCTCCTATGTACTTCATGGCAATTGTGATTGCTGTGTTGCTAGTAATTGGTGGGGTGGAACTGAATCCTGGACCAGCTACAATAGATGATGTGTTATCCAAGCTTGAGGACATGGACAGTAAAATAATATCATTGTGCTCAACCATCTGTGACCTGGGTAAAAAAAATAGAGAACTTGACTGGTGAATTAAGTGCTATCAAGAATGAAAATAAGGAACTTAAGCGACAGTTGGAGGAGACAAAGAAGTTGATTGATAAGCTTGAGGACCACTCCCGCCGCAATAATCTTGTTTTCTACAATATTGCGGAAGGGGAGAAAGACAGATGGGAGGAAACAGAGGAATTGATAAGG
Source organism: Thermobia domestica (assembly GCF_964235325.1). Lineage (NCBI taxonomy): Eukaryota > Metazoa > Arthropoda > Insecta > Zygentoma > Lepismatidae > Thermobia > Thermobia domestica. Next base: position 147,827,570 of record NC_137471.1, on the reverse strand, counting down.
GAATTCGTTGAGGAGAAACTGCAAATTGAACTTAATCCGATGGACATTGAAAGATCACATAGATTGGGCAGGGGGAGGGATAGACCCATAATAGTGAAATTTGCGAATTACAAAAGAAAGGAAGAAATACTAAGAAGTGCTTATCGTGCCAAGGGAACGCCTGTCAGAATAGGAGAGGACTTTTGCTATGCTACTCGTGCCATTAGGAAGGAACTAACACTCACCGGATCGAAGCAGTGTCGAGGGGTCAGAAAGCACGACTTCAGTATAATAAGCTGTACATCGATGGGAATCCTTTCCGGCTAGAAGATCTTAAGAAAAATAGTAACAACCAGATGTCTTCGAAAGTGCAGTATGGTAGTGAAACTAGTGCTAACGAGAAGGAGTCGGCAACAATGCAAGGTAATCTTCCCTCTGTTTGGGCTCCAGTCGGACAAACACCAGCAGCGGCAAGGGTGAATGAAAAGGAATATCCTGTCCTTCGACAAACAAGAAGAAGAGGAGGAGCACGACCTCAGGGGACTTTTCGAAATTGACAGGAAACGTTAAATGACCCTCAAGGTAAGACTTTGAAAACTGAATGCTCTAATGTGTTTGAAAGTGGTAAAAAAATAGAACATTTACGTATGTGCTATATGAATGTGCGATCTCTTAGAAAGAAGGCGACTGAGTTTTATCCTAATATTTTATCAAATGACTATGACATAGTAGCATTAACAGAAACTTGGTTAAATAACAGTTTTTCTGATCATGAGTTTTTTGATATTCGATATTCCGTTTATCGGAAAGATAGGGATAGTGCATGCAATAAAACACGTGGGGGAGGCGTGCTACTGGCATTTAAGAACATAGAAGTGATTCAGGTTACCTATACCGATCTGAACATGGATGGTATTCTTGTGAAAGTAAAAATTAATTAAAAGGCTGTTTACATTTGCGTTGTGTATATTGAACCGGACTCCAGTATCTCTCAATATGATTATTTCTTTCAATTTATTGAAGGCAATTGTGAAGTAGGCAGCACTATTCTCATACTGGGGGATATGAACTGTTCTCAAATAAATGGAACGTAATTTTCTTTTCTTAACTTGACAGGCAAATATCAGCATTTATATAATTTCCTATTGTATTATGACCTAACATCCCTTAATAATGTGTGCAACAGCTTAGGACGAACGTTGGACCTCGTGCTCTCTAACCTTGAGAATGTTACTGTAGAAAGAGAGCTTCATCCTCTCGTAAAAGAGGACATGCACCATCCGTGCCTTCTCATAAATATATTGTGTAAAAGGGCAATAAAATCGAAATCCCATAAAAATATTTTAGGTTTCAACTTTCGAAAGGGAAATTTTTTGCGACTTTACAAAGATCTACATGAAATTAACTGGTTAAGTCTGGGAACTTACCGGGATGTAAATAGAATGGTGGACCAATTCTACGAAATAATTTATGACGCTTTTCGCAAAAGTATTCCCTTGAGAAAAAAGTCCACAAAAATTTTTCCATGTTGGTTTACAAGTAGTATAATAGAAAAAATAAAAAAGAAATCGTACCACCGTGCTTTTTGGCTGAGGGGAAAGGAGAATTGTCAATATCATTACAATGAATTTTGTAAATTGCGGAAGGAAGTGAAACAGGAAATAGCAAGAGAGTATAAATTATTTATTTTAGAAACGGAAATTAACATACAGGAAGACCCAAAACAATTTTGGAACTATATTAAGAGTAAAACGCGACATCTCTCTTCTGGACCACTGTTGTACCAAGGACGTACCCTGAGCAAAAATGATGAGATTGCAAATGCTTTCGCACACCATTTTCAGTCTATATATAGACTAGCGTCGTCAACTGACGATACCGGTAGTAGTCATTCATTTGGTGATAACATTGATAATAATACTATGTTAGGCTCTTTTTTTATATCGGAGATAACCATAGAAGAGATTGAAAGGGCAATCAGAAAATTAAAATCTAATAAATCAATGGGAAATGACAACATTCCTCCATATATTGTTAAAGCATGTACTGATATTTTCAAATATCCTCTAAGTATAATATTTAATTTTGCAATAAAAAACAATGTTTTTCCTGACAAATGGAAGCACTCAATAGTTTGCCCAATTCCAAAATCAGTAAAGAAAAACAATATTGGAACCTTTCGGCCTGTTGCAATTTTACCCGTATTTGCCAAGATATTTGAAAGTATCCTATATGTTCGAATACTAAATCACGTGCGCCCTGTAATCTCGATATATCAACATGGATTCTTACAAAGTAGATCGACAGTTACAAATTTAGGTATTATTACAGACTATATAGCTTCTTCTTTGGACAACAATGGTCAAGTAGATGTTATATATACTGATTTCAGTAAGGCTTTTGACACCGTACAACATGATGTTTTACTACATAAATTAGCTTTATTTAACTTTAGTCCAGCGATGGTCAATTTCTTTTCCTCTTATTTACATAACCGTAAACAGTCCGTTATCTATAAAGAATTTCTTTCTAAAGAAATCGACATGATTTCAGGAGTTCCGCAGGGATCGAACTTGGGACCTCTTCTCTTTTTACTTTTTATCAATGATCTTCCGAGTTGCATTACAAATTCAGAAAAACTACTGTTTGCAGACGATCTCAAAATATATGCCAAAATCAAAACACAAGAAGACTGTTATTTATTACAACAAGACCTAAATAAGGTAATGAATTGGTGTAAGGTAAACAAACTTCAGATGAATGTAGCTAAATGTGTGTCTGTGACGTTCAGTAGAAAAGAGTTTCCTTGCGAATATTCGTATTTCATTGGTGGGACAAATTTAAATAAATCGAACTCAGTGAAAGATTTGGGAGTAATATTTGATCATAGGTTAACATTCAACCAACATGTAGATAAAATAACTAATGAAGCCTACAGGAACCTCGGATTCGTAATTCGAATGAGTAATGAACTTAGAAATGAGATGACGTTGAAGACTCTTTACTTTTCGTATGTTAGGGCTAAATTAGAATATGCATCAGTTATCTGGAATCCATACTTAAAATCTGAATGCCAGAAAGTTGAGCAATTACAAAGTAAATTCTTGAGATATTTTACCTACAAAAAGACCGGTCTTTATCCAAAATTTGAACACTATACCAATCTTGTTGACAATTTTAAATTCAGGACGTTAGAACAAAGAAGAACACTAACTGACTTAATTTTTCTCTTTCGACTTCTGCATAATAAAATTGACTGTCCAGCGCTGTTACAAAATCTATTTATTCAAGCCCCGTCCCTCAAAACGCGTGCAAAAAATAATAACATATTCTTTTGCCGGAAAGCAAGAACAAATATACTGTATATGTCACCTACTTGGAGAATTAGTGCTGCTTACAATGCAATAAGTAAAGAGAATGTGTTTTTGGATATATTTAGTAACAAAGAACGTCACTTTAGGAACCAAGTTTTGGAAGTCCTATGAATCATGGCCTATTTGTACATTTGTCTTGTCCTGTTATTATGTATTTATTTATGTATGTATTTAAACTTATGTATCATCATTACTCTTACTGGTTAACTGGACATAAACACTAATGTTAACCTTCTGTAACTGGAGTTTTATACTCTGTTGAGGGTACAAATAAATAAATAAATAAATAAGTCTTGGTCCTGCATTTCGTAGTCTTGGTGATCTTTCATGCTATACAAGAGCCAAGAATGCTCACCTCATCGGTACAAATAAAGACCAAGTGTGATTTTGATTATGGTCTTTCATACTATACGGAAAGCTAGAAAATACGCTCATCGCTACTTGGTGATCACCAAAACAAGGCCAAGAGCAAGATTACTATGCAATTCGTCTTGCATATCTAATCTTTATCTTGTTCTTGTATCGATCCTTGGGCTTGGTGAAATAAAATGAAATATTCACTTTAAGCAGGGGTGTAGCCAGCAGGTTCGTGTAGGAGGGGCCCGTCGTTTTTGAGGGGGGGCGGCTACAATGTACAAAGCAAAAAAATGTGTTGCTGCTAGTGTTTTTCAGGCCTAAAAGAAAGGAAAATTTTGGTTTCCTTTTGGAAAACTAAAAACACTATTTTAGCTTATTTATTATTATTATTATTATTATTATTATTATTATTATTATTATTATTATTATTATTATTATTATTATTATTATCCATAAATTATATTCAAGATAGTTTTTATTATACTTAATCAAGATCTACTGCCCGGGACCAAACGCTATACTTTTGTGCATAACTATAAAGATAACCAGAAAGTTCTGTCCCTTTTCGTGGAGGTCTGTGTTCAATTGGACCTAACACCGTGAGTTGAATGCGAGTGGAGATAAGGCGAACGTCAGTTGTTGGTGTGGGTATATCCAACATACTACCCGGTTGTGGCAATTCAGATACACAGTGAAGTGAACTTGCGTAAAGACAGAGGGAACATGGGACATCCACAGAGCGTCATAAGAGCATGTATGCTGAACGAGTTCAAATGGAGGTCAAACGCCGCTGTAGCAGGACAGAAAATATGCCAGGCCTTTGTTGAGGGTGTCGTGAGGACGCGGACAGTGCAGCGATGGTTTAACAAGTTTAAGGACGATGACGAAACACCCAAAAACACCACATGCCAGAAGACCAACACATGTACGTACAAAGAGGAACTGGGACTACAATTCAGTGTGTGGAGAAACCATTCGGCAGCACATCCATCAAGTTGGGAAGCACTACAAGTTGGGTCTCACATGTTTTGACTCCGGGCCAGAAGGCAACGCGGCAGTCGTATGGGTTTATTTACTGTTTCGGAGCCATTTCTGGACAGGGCGTTGACATGTGATAAAAAGTGGGTCCTATACGAAGCTCCACGGCGCCGTCATCATTGGTTAGCATCCCATGAACCGATTTCAAAACAGCCGAAACCAGCACTGTACCAGAAGAAGGTCCTTCTGTGTGTTTGGTGCATCGTGCATCGGGAACTGCTACCAGCTGGTCAGAGTATCAATGCAACTGTGTAGGGTCAGCAGTTGAGCTGTGCTCAACAAAAACTCAAAACTCTGGAGCCATCACTTCTGAATTGCAAATGGGTCCTCGTTTATGGGACAACGCTAAGTCCCACGTGGCTAGGATGACTCAGGACACCATTTTCCGCCTTGGATGGGAAACAATATTGCAACCACTATATTCCCCGTGTATTGCACCGTCCGATTATTACCTGTTCCATTCTTTGGACAATCAACTTAGAGGCCGCCAATTCAAATCCCTAGTAAAAGTCCAAAATGCACCTGATACCTTCTTCGTTTCACGGCCCACCAACTTCTACCGCGATGGATTCCAGGGCCTTCCAGAACGTTTTCAGAAGGTCGTCGATGTTGATGGGACTATTTTTGATCTTCCAGGTTAGGTGACGTATCGATGTTCGAAGGTGGTGTGTGAAAAAGCAACAAAAGTTTTCTTCGTTAACTTTTTATTTAAATTTAAGACCTTGTATACAGAACCTATGTACACAAGATTGATTTTCTTTGAAATTTCACTTAATTTCTTTATAGTTTCCTGACAAAAATATTTATTTATTATTCGTGACTAAAAAAAAAACAATTATTTTATTACACTGAGTAGAAATAAAAGAGAGAGCGAATGAAATCCAAACTGAATAAAAACATTGTTTCTTACCAAATTTTCCATCCTCTATGTCTTTTAAAATACTTGTTAAAGCATATAAAAATATAATGTACTTACAAATCAGTTTAGTACCTTTGTTTTATGGCTGTATTTATAATACCTTGTTAAAATGTTTGTCTTTAAACTGTCAAATATAAATCGCAGTAAATTGTGTAATCTGCTGTCACAAAAATGTATCCTATTTTTCGATCGGTATGGAAAAACAATATTTCTCCATACTATTTTACCGTAAAATATTAATTGTCAATAACATTGTTACTTTTAAATGAAGGAAGCGAGATAATTTTACTATGATGTTTTTAAAGCTGGTCATTTGGGGGGGGAAACCATTTGGGGGGGGCTGGACCCGATGGCCCCCTTGGCTACACCCCTGAGTTTGACTCTCGATTCTGCTTCGAGGCTAAGGGATATGGTGACCATGAGAAAGAGGAAACAGGAGAACCCCGAGAAAACCCACTACACGGCGTTTCTCCACCACAAAGCCTACTTAGCACAAGCTGGGATCGAACCATGGACACCATGCACCAGAGATGAATTCTCTACCACTGAGCTACCGCGGCCCTGCTTGGGCTTGGTCGTCCATATCCAATCTTTCTTTTGGCCTTGCTTAAACAACTTCTAGTTTTGTTCTAAATCCAGACTCCATATTGGCGTAGATATTAATATTACAGTCGATTGGTAAAATCAATCTTCCACATTTAAAAATAAAAGTACACCCAATTACAAAAATAAGCATTTACCATAAAAACACTAGCTGCAAGTGTTCAAAATACATTTATGGCTTCTATAAAATCAATTGAAAATTGCTATTTTTAATTAGGCAGCTATGTAAAACAGCAGTTTTCGACTCCAGCCGAGTTTAAGCTCAACCTAAACTTAGTTGGCCAAAGTGAACTGACCCGACTGACCCGGCCCGACAACCCGACCCGACTGACCCGACCCGACCCGACAACCCGACCCGAATAACCCGACCCGACAACCCGACCCGAGCTGACCCGATTGACCCGACCCAACAACCCGATTCGAATAACCCGAACCGAGCTGACCCGACAACCCGACCCGAGTGACCCAACCCGACCCGAGCTGACCCGACTGACCCGACCCGACAACCCGACCCGAGTTGACCTGACCCGACCCGACCCGTTTGAGAGCACTAGCTTCGGGGACATGAGTAAAAGTTAGTAACTCTTTCCGTCACTGATATAAAAATATTACCATGGTGCCGAAAAAAATGATTACGTAACAAACTACCAATATTATATTGTAAGTTAGCCATGCCTTATTGTTAATTATTATTGTTTACTTATTCAGTTATGTATTAATATTTAAATTTAAACATGATAACAGAGGCAGTAGCAGCTCAGTGGTAGAGCGTTCACCTCTGCTGCATGTGATCCTTGGTTAGATACCCGCCTAAGCCAAGTGAACTATGTGGTGGACAAATAATGTTAAGGTGCGTTTTCTGTGAATTGTCCCGCCCTCCCAATTGTTTTATTCCTCCATGTCCTGCATTTCTCATACCCGTCTCATTTAACGTAGTCAGCGTAATCGTGGGACACAGTAACCGGGTTTTACTTTAAGAAAAAAATGAAAAAAAGAATGAAAAATCAAAGAAAGGCCAAATAATACAGGTCCATTATGGTCAAAAGTTGGAAACCTCCTTCTTTTTATTCCGCGCCTTTTTTTTTTACCAACTTCAACAGCACAGCCCTTAATAGTTGACACGTGCCAGTTGGCTGAGTTGCATGCAACATGCGGTCACTCAAACGGGAGACACGCCTCTTTTGCTTATACAGTTTCAGAAACCCACAGGCTCGGTTCCTGTCTTCCACGAAACCAGAAAACAAAACTAAATAACACCAACAGACAACTGTCCCGCTGTGAAAACCCATACGTCATTTCTCGTATGTCGTTGCCATCTATCTTTCCAAATTGTCAGATGGTCAGTGACTATTTTTCTTTTTTGTGTCAGTTTTTTAGAATAATTTTTAGAACACATTTTTCATTGAATTTTGCGTAAGTCAGGTGTAGTAAACATATTTACCGCTCCACTGAACAATGATTGATTACTATAGCAATGGAATAATGAGCGCTATATTAATAGTAACTATTGACCATAGCAAAACAAGAGAAATGTATTTAATAGACGCCGTTTAAAATTTTGATGAAGACTAGAAATAAGGTTTCCTTACCTATGCTGGTTTTATTTTAAAGTCACACCTTGTCTCGGTTATTGAAGTTCTTTCTCTCGATTCGATTATAAAAAAGAGGTCCTCATCCCGTCTCATTTTCTAAAATTGAGACAAAATTTATAACCTGATTTTTTATTCCTTCAAACTACGCTATGCGTACAGGTAGGAAGTCTTAAGGCCAACATACACTAGCGTATTTTCAGCGCGCATTTTCGGTCCGTAAAATTATGTCGTAAATTTCGGTCCGTAAGTTCGCCCATACACCTAGCGTAAAAATAGACGCGTAAAAGAAGAAGAAAAAGAAACGGTCAGTTTTCGCTCTTCCTCTTGCCTGTTCTTTGAGCACGCGGTAGTTTTCCAGTTTGCTCAAGTTGTTTGAACAGGACAGATCTATCTTTTAAATGCAGGTCCTATAAACATTATGCTGTTAAGGAAACGAATAAGAAAAATAACAAAACAATAGAAACCTTTTGACTAGTAAGTAATATTCAAATGTAGGAGTACTTTTTATTTCTTTTCATAGTATCGGAATGTGAAAATTCCCATAGAATGTTTTAACAAAGTTAAATCAGACAAATTTAAAAAAAGAAATAAATAAAGAAAGAACGAACGAAAGAAAAACAAAAGCTAAATGCATGATTTTGCGAAAGCAGTAATTCAATTTAATAAATTTTCCCACTAAATTTGTTAGATTTCTCGAATAAATAAATAAATAAATAAATAAATAAATAAATAAATAAACCTACCCTATGTGGCGTAACATATATCATGGAACCAGGGCCTACCATCCAGCTTGGGCCACTCATGCCTTTAGGTCAGGGTGCGAATCCGGGGCGGAATTTCCTTCTATTTTGTTTTAATCCCTTCCAAAAGCAACAAATTGAAACATTGATCCCTCACAAAGCAATCAACTATCTCCTGTTAGGAACTATTTTATCCCCCTTCAAATATACACAACCTAATTCGCGCACTGCTATTGGGTAATATATGCTCAGCACATCTGCTGCTCTTGTAGAATCTAGTCCTTAATGAAAGAGTCAACAAAAAGAAGGAAAGTTAACCGTCTCCAAGTACAAACAAACCAAGTTTTAATTTCGAAGTGTGACTTGACAAGCTATTTAAAAGTTCCAAAGAATATCTAGAATAATAAAAATTTAATATTTAGAAAACGAATTAACACTTGATCTGGGATATAACATAACCAAATGAAAACAATATCAATTGTATTGTTGTACTTTACTAATATGATAGGCGGCAACTAATTCACTCTCCTGTTTTCTTTCACGATCTTTGAAGCATAGCATTTGTTCTAACAGTGACGATATTAATCCACCATGCTACATTACATTGGATAGTACATTTGCTCATAATAAGTTGCTTGGAAGTTAAAATATTTTTTTTAAGATAAAAAATACTTTACCTTAAATACAACTAATTTTTAAATATATAAGTGCTTGTGTTATCCCTTACCCATTTAGCAACTGTAGAATAGATTGCTTTATATTTAGAATAGTCCTCATCAGAGTCGTAGCTAAGTTGGGGGGCCAGCGGGGCGGTTGCCACGGGTGCTGATAGCAAGAGGGTGCCGAAGGAGCAAGAAGAAAGGAAAGTATTGGAAATGAAACTAGATTTTTTTTAAATTTTCTTGCTCGCTACGCCAAATGTTTCAATAAGAGTTAGAACAAGTTTTTACTTATTACTTAAAAAAAAACTATTATATATCATTTCTTAATGACGATGTGACATACATGCTGCCAAGTAATGACTTACAGTGTAAACAAGAGCGTTTTCAAAATCAGAAACGGTCACAGTCTTAAATACGTACGTATTCGGCATTTTGATGATGATGAGTTTGGTTAGTTAATCACGTTTTTCTAACCAATCGTTTTAATCATGACGGTGAGAATAAAAAGGTATGAAAAATGAAAGGAGTGAAGAGACACACAAGTTGTTTGCGCGGGAATATTAAAAATGAAGGTAAACATGGAGAATAATAACGTTCTTGAATTTGAAACAGTTGTAGAATAGGGGCTTAATGGGTCAGAACTTTACCCCACGAATTTCGTCTTTTTCAAAGACTGATCACTACCAGTGTTTTTCTTTTTTTTATTGTGGGATCATTTCTCTATTAACTACTTGTATCGCCAGGATTCTTTTTTGTGCTTACGTATCTAGTTGTATGATGTTTTTTTTTATTTATGTACATACACCGTGTACATACAAAATACACACACACCCCATTCTTCACGGAGTGCTGAGCTGAGGAGAGGTATCGATGTAGGTTGGTGAGGCCTGGCACAGTCGGCGTTCCAAAACATCTCAAAGGCGTTCTATAGGATTCAAGTCAGGACTCTGTGCAGGCCAGTCCATCACAGGGATGTTGTGGTCGTGTAACCACTCCGCCACAGGCCATGCAGTATGAACAGGTGCTCGATCGTGTTGAAAGATGCAATCGCCATCCCCGAATTGCTCTTCAACAGTGGGAAGCAAGAAAGTGCTTAAAACATCAATGTAGGCCTGCGCTGTGAGAGTGCCACGCAAAACAACAAGGGGTGCAAGCCCCCTCCAAGAAAAACACGACCACACAATAACATCACCACCTCCGAATTTTACTGTTGGCACTACACATGCTGACAGATGACGTTTACCGGGCATTCGCCATACCCACACCCTGCCGTCAGATTGCCACATTGTGTACCGTGATTCGTCACTCCACAGAACGTTTTTCCACTGTTCAATCGTCCAGTGTTTACGCTCCTTACACCAAGCGAGGTATTTACCTGCGTGATGTGTGGATTATGAGCAGCCACTCGACCGTGAAATCCAAGTTTTCTCACCTCAGGCCTAACTGTCATAGTACTTAGAGTGGATCCTGATGCAGTTTGGAATTCCTGTGTGATGGCCTGGATAGATGTCTTGTCTATTACACATAACGACTCTCTTCAACAGTCGACGGTCTCTGTCAGTCAACAGACGAGGTCGGCCTGTACGCTTTTGTGCTGTACGTGTCCCTTCACGTTTCTACTTCACTATCACATCAGACACAGTGGACCTAGGGATGTTTAGGAGTGTGGAAATCTCGCGTACAGACTTCTGACACAAGTGACACCCAATCACCTGACCACGTTCGAAGTCCGTGAGTTCCGCGGAGCTCTCCATTCTCCTTTCTCACGATGTCTAATGACTACTGAGGACGCTGATAATGAGTACCTGGCAGTAGGTGGCAGCACAATGTACCTAACATGAAAAACATATTTTGGGGGGTCCGGATACTTTTGATCACATAGTGTATGTAGTAGCCAAACTACATTTTGGATTTCAAGTACGAACATTAAACATATTCTTTACCTCCATCGATCAATATTAAGAAATTCGCAAAGAAGGTCTCTTCAGAGTTTCCGTTACATTTCACAAAATATTTTTGACCGTAAAACGATCAAAATTAAAATCTTCTTTATGTGGTCACATACAGAATAAAATTACAAAAGTTTACAATTATTACTGGAAATTGATGCTGTTACCCATTTCGAACATTTTTTAAATCACATAGTTTCTAACGTATTAAAATTTAATTTCTTATATATAGTATGAAACGTAAAGAGTTGTAAATTTTTATAACTATACTCAAAGTGGATTTGTGCACAGCAAAGGCAGTTTTGTAAGTTTAACAAAAAGTCCAAAATAAGCCCCTTGAAACCAGCTTTTATTTGTAAAAGAATAGAGAATGATCACTTTCGGTTGTTGCAATAGTATGTGCAAGCAGCATGATAAAAATTCAACGTAGCATAACAACAACAGCTGTTTCTCTTATTTGTAAATAAATAAATAAATAAATAAATAAAGGAAGGAAGCTTGATAAGGTGAGTGTAGGGGCGCCGAATTCTACCTCGCCCCTGGCGCCGAAATCTCTAGCTATGGCTCTGTTTCTCATCCACCTTCTAAACATTCGTATTGTTTACTAACACTTAACGATTCGATTGTGATATTCCTCATTATTGTAATATATATACAAAATTTTTCGAACTTTTAATATTCTGCTTCACCGGACGCAAATTCTTATTGATTAATACACTGAGAAAAGTCCGTTGTCCGGAGAGCGGTATATTGTACAATTATAGGGAATCATTATGTTTACTACAGAAATCTGCACGGAACATACGTTATCCATATGCTTCAGACTTTCCCCGTTTAGATGTTACATCATTCCGTTGCAGGATATATGACATCTAACAGTCTTCCATATATCACATACGTATACGTATGTTACATACGCCAGTTGTATGTTAGATGCTTATATCTGTATGTGAGATTCTGACCACCTATATACAGTTCTTTCGTTCGTACAGAAAGTACGTTTATTCGAAACATGTATGCGGAAAGTATGTATAAAATTTACTTTTTCAGTTATACATTTGCTGTACGTTAAGTCCTAAAACTACATGATTTACACATGTAACCTACGTTTTTACGTACGCCACATACATTTTTTCTGAGTATATAATTTCACAATACGCCCTATGTCCGCCTCTCATGTTAGTGTATAAGATATAAGAAATTTACAGCATTCAATGTAAGGTCTACTGAAAAGCTTTTGACACAGTAAGCAGACACTTTTGATCGATGTAAACCAACTTTTAAATTAAAAAATGATTGATTCAAATGACTGGACCAAACCACATGTTCAAATTAAATATAACAAATTTGGTGTTTAAAAAAAATATTTAGTTAATTGTAAACAAATTAATTTAAGTTGTTGACCAATGTAATGACTATTAGTGAATATTCTACGTTTGAACGCATCGTTGGACGATTAACAGTTAATGAAAATATAATAAAACTAATTGTAAATCTGAAGTGAAGTGATTCAAATAAAAGCGTATAGATCTAATTAAATATTACTAAAATTATTCCTCAACAATTTCTTAAAATTCTCTTAAATTGGGAATATTATTAACAAGTGTGCTGTCCATTGGCGATTAAGGGCGTGGAGGTAATTGCTGTCCCCACTTTTTTGGCTTTACACTATAACTTAATTACATGCCCCCTTACTATTAGTAGTGTTTTGTCCCCCTTTTTAGTGTTCATACCCAATTGCCGTCACTGGTACTTTCCATTGCAAGCGAATAGATATGTGATTTTGCGCAACTACAATTGATTACGGAAAGTAAGATAAATTTAACGCTTTATTAAAATTATTATAGTTATTTAGTATACTAAATATTAAATTCTCTAAAAAAAAGATTTGCACATGTATGTTATATGGGAACATAAGAAACTGCAAATAATAAAATGTGGGGTTGTTACAAATGATTGTAGCTGTTTCATGAATTTGGCGTAGCTATGATATTTGGCATATTTACCATAACCATTTGGCATAAATTTTCACGAAGCTTTACCATAACATAGACCTTAATTTATTTAATTTCGAACTTATAGTAATCAAATTCGGTCCAAACATTAGCTATTAACAACTCTCTATTCTCCGATTCAACTCAGATTAGGTTATTTTCAAACAAAGTTAAACTATTCTGAACGACTGGTTTGTTTAAATTTCACTAAATGTTCGTACAAACATCCAACTGCTTATTAAAATTAACTGAGAGCTACCCAATCTTAGTTCAGATTTCTTTTTCAAATGAAGTTTAAACTGTTAACTCATTAAAGACACTTTGAACCAAATCCATTCGTTCGTTTAAATTTATTATTATTATTATTATTATTATTATTATTATTATTATTATTATTATTATTATTATTATTATTATTATTATTATTATTATTATTATTATTATTATTACATTTGTTTCACAACTTGTAAGCCAATGATTTGAAGCGATCTATGTCGGAAGAGTTTCCATTTACTGGTTCAGAAAATAAACAGATTTGTTTTATTTTAAATTTTCATTTTTCTCAGTGTAAAGATCCGTCGAATTGTATGTTTTTAATACTCATAGTTCTTGTATTCATTGAATAAGACATATTTCACTGTAAGAAAGCGTAGTTATAAGGATTAAGCAGAAAGTAAAAAGAAAAATGTAAACAAACTTGTATGTTATACGAAACTGAAAACAATTATCATAAATATCAATTAATTTCGAAGCTCTAGTAGTAAAAATTACACTAAAATAACACTATTAAGTAAGAAGTTGTGTCAATTATTATATAAATTCTCCTGACAGTGATGGACATGCTACTTATAAACATAATAAAACGATTAAGTTGAGTTGATTTTGAGTTTAACGTCCCTTTCAGCAGCGAGGCTATATGAGACGAGACCTACTGATTTACATGGAATCCGAACTACATGAGCTCCCACCGGGAAGCGAACCCGGATCTCCCACGCCAAAGACACGTACGCTAACCGTTTAGCCACAGAGGAGCTCAGTAAAATGATTGAGTTGTTCGTGAAAGAAATTATTTAAGTGTCAGATATTCATTGTTATTTAATATTTTGTGGTAATAGACCTTAAGTTAACGTTTATCTGGGAAGAATTGATAGTAACCACACCACAAAAGTTGAGAAATGCTTTAATGGCATACTACAAGTTAACATGAACTATTATGAGTGTAATCCTGTTTCCTGCAAATGGGTGTCATTTCAATTTTGGTGTTAGGTATGTTCTGTTTTGAGTCTACTTAAGCTTTTTAAATAAGTGTTGATACAGTCCCCATCATGACGAGATATAATAAAATGTTGAAAAATATTCAACATAGCTGGTACCCTGGATTGAACTAGAACTTTTAGACTGAAAAGCAAGCACACTAAAGCGAGCAGTACAATGATTGTGCTATTTAGACTTAGTATGTGAGCATTAATGTCGAAATAGGATTATTAGGTCTATTAAATTTAAATATATGTACAATCTGAGGTTTGAAATAATTCACAAAGAAAGAAACATTAGGCCATGTATTGCGGTTTCTCTCATTTTCTTTTTCACAAGTAATGTTAAGATCACGTGAAAAAAATAGTGACTTTCTGAACCTATTTTGTTACAAGTTCTTATAAAATTGAGAAGGTACTTAAAATAACAAGCAGCAGGTGGTCGAAATAGCAAAAAAAAATTTCACCGAATTTCGATAGTCAAACGCAATTTTTTGCTGTTTTATCAGGCAGATATCGAGATAATTTCTTGTTGAAGGTCAGGATTATTACTTTTTATTCTTAAATATACCTAGTAGGTACCTGTAGCCTCTATGCTGGTAATGATTTCTTCTAAAAATATTTACGGGTAGCGTGGGACAAAATAAAATATCAGAAAGCTGAATTTGAACATTATTTGGTGAAGGAGTGTTCTTCATAAGAGTGAAATGTAATTTATCTTTGCTACTGGGGACATTTTTATTCATATTCGACCGGAGAGAACCAAGTGAACGAAAGTATGTCTGGAAGTAACATTTTATGTTGGTTGCCAGGGACGTACGCAGGGGGTGGGTCCTGGGGGTCCGGACCCCCCTCGAAATTTCGACTTTTGTGTGAATTTATCCTAATTTTAGGGATAATTTTAGGAATTTTAATATAAAATATTCTTATATTGAGTTTGAACCCCTCCCGAAATAAATTCCTGCGTACGCTACTGTTGGTTGCCCTAACCTTCTTTCCCTTCTCTTGTTTTCTCTCTCTTTTCTAAATAGCATGACATTTTTAGTTTGGCGGGAATTGGTCACATGCTATTAAAAGTCATGTTATACTTTTTTTATATATATATATCAGAACATGAGCAACTCTAAAGGTGTGACTTCATTTTTATAACCATCTTGACCTCTGTGTGTATGGGGGGGGACTAATTGTCAAATATTAAATTTAATGTTAAATTCGTAGTCGAAAGACATCATGTTCGATTGGATTGGGTTTGAATTTAGCGAGCTCTCAGACAGCGAGGCTATATGAGAAGTGAGATCCAAACTGCGTGAGCTTCTGCCGAGAATCGAACAGGATGTCCTGCGCCGGAGAAGCTTACACTTACCATATAACCACGGAGGAGCTCTCATCATTTGCGAATTCTAATTAGAAAGTATTGATTAAATACCTTTTCCTCTATGTACTGAAAATTAATTATGAATTTTAATTGGGAAATAATGTCTCGTTTTGTGCAATAGGAAATAGTTTAGCTGAAATCGCATCTTGTATGGAAAGACTGAAACTAGATTGGAATGATGATTTCTGGTGAGTCTACCAGCAAACCTCAGCAACGATTCGCGAGGACAACACAAGAACAGGTTTTCTCTTCTGAAAACAATAAGACCAGACCAGGGAGAAGGCCGTGGAAAGGGCAAGAGACCACCTGCTGCTCGAAACCCCTTTCATCTGAGCCGCTTTTACGCGCCGTATTTACGCTCGAAGTTAAAAGCATCCAGACTTTTCCAGCGTATAAAAATTCGGTGCGTAAACGTACGCCAGGTCCCATACACTAACGTATTGACAGCTGCTAACAAGACTAGCGCATGAAATTTTATGGCTACGGCGGAAAAATACGTCAGTGTATGGCCGGTGTTATAGAACAACTGTGCCCGTCCGTTCGTCTGTCGTTATGTTTCAGAGCAAAGCAGGTAAGAGATATCGCCATGAGGTATTTCACAATCGATTAAGCGTCTCAGAAACAGGTTATAAATTCTCCATTAACTTTATGTTCAAACCAGAAGTGGTTAAAATTAACCACTTCCAGTTTGAATATTTCTCATTATTGAACCATATTAATAATAGATAACGACAAACTTTTTTCTGTAATCGGTTATCGAAACCGTAAGTGGTTTAATTTACTAGTATTTCTGCTGTCAATATTTATTTTCATGGAGCGAGAACTATAAAAAATATGTAGAATTTTTTTGCAATCTATTCAGCATACCAACTATAGGTTCTATACCATCCCTAAACCTTCTATTCAGACCGACTTGGACCTTCATCCTCATAGCAGAAAAAAGTAAGGAACAGGTACACTGAGAAAAAAAGGACTAGGATTTCCGTGTGGATACATCGTATTTACGCGGGTGCGCTCCTTAAGTAATGTAATTTCATGTATAAAATTACAGCAGGTGGGAACACCATGCCAAGTCTGGAGTTCGGCGTCGAACTAGACTCGCTGTGATTGGATAATTTTATTCACATGATTGATTTCGTGTTAAAAACTATTACTCTCGTAAGGTAGGGAGTCACAGATTTAGAAAGAACCAAGAGGGGACACTCGTAGGGAGGTAGGAACAACATTATATACCTAAGTTACCACCGTCGGAATGGGTATGGCGTTAATTCTAGATTCGAAATGGTGGTCCCACAATACAAAATTTTCGCTGGACGGTGGTGTAGATCGTACTAGTGATGAAACAACATTACTTAATGTGGTGACGCGCGTAACGTGGTAAAAACAGCATTTATATGCCGACTGGATTATGCATTTTTCTCCGTGTATCAATGTTTTTTTTTTTTTTTTTTTTTTTTTGGTACAGACTCTGGCACAGGCTCTTTATTTGATTTTATTCCTCGATTACAAACAGTAGGTGTAAATGTAGCCTACTATTTAGAATTTTTGAGTATTGTATTAGGTTGATTTGAAAGTCTTTAGTAGTTTAATCCTGTTTAACGAAACTCAATAGTCTTAATTTCATGTATAAGTTATCATAATCCTTCAGCTTAACGAGAGGTTAATGAAGGGAATAACATAACACTTAAACCATAACACTTGAAATTCATCGTTATTTTGGTCCACGACCAGCACTTATTAATTTTATATCTGAAAGGTCAGATTAACCCTTATTGTAACAGAGCAGTGTTTGAGCGATTGACAATAGAAAAAGGTATAGTCGGATAAGGGTCTTAAAACTGCTCTTACACCGATTGCTGTGATATTTATGCAAAAGGTACCCATATCCATAAGTAACTTTGTCCAGAAAATCAAGTTCAAATTCCGTCGAATTTTGAAGCTCTTCTTGAAAATTCGAAAATAAAAAAAAAAATCATATCTAGGAATCGCTTGGTTTACGACATTGAAACAAAACATGAATATACTTTGTTCAAAGGGCCTTATAGGAATCACGAAACAATGTATTTCGCCCTTTAAATTGTTAGCGAAAAACGTGTCGAAATTATTCGAATTCAAATTAATTTTGTTATTTGTTAGAGTTCTATTTTCCACCATATAAGCAGCCCGAATCCACCTCTAATATATTTTGAGCATGGTTTGATACCATCAGTGCAAGTTGGTGTAAAATGGGAACCCATAGTAGGAACGCTGAACTGTCGCCTGCAAGATAGGCAATCCACATTACACAATATACGTTTTGGCCTGCACAAATACTGTCAGAGGCGCTAATGAAAAGATAACAGTCGAGGGACTTAGTTAATCTTATAATTAACACAAATAACTATTATATAAACAAGTTTACTTAGTTCAAGTAATTATACATATCCTCGTATCAAATAATATACGGATGGATTATGCGGTACATATGGTATGTTATTTTTTTTTTTAAACTAACTCAAAGCTTAGCTGAGTTTTGAAACTATTAACAATAGTCCCACCTGCAAATCAATTAAAAGTATGGATTGATCATTCAGGTGAAGAACCCAACCGCCAATTAAAATTTTGGTGATCTAACAGTGCGTGAGCTCCTAGGTTTCGGCGACACTGATTCATACGTAATACTACTTCGAAAGAAGAAATTGTTGATTTCATTAAATCATTTTTGAAAATGCTAATTTATTTTGTATTGGTAATTTATTTGTAAATATTAAAAATGCAAAATTCGATAACACTAAAACGAGTTGGAGAACTTATCCGTATTAAATTAAGTCTATTTCCCGTTAAATTGCAAATGTAAGAGAGGGCTCATGATTCATATAATATTTGTGATATTTTACCCATTGAGACACAGAGAGAAAAGAGGAGAATATAGTGTCAATAAAGAACAATTTTGAAAATGCACGAAATGAACGCTTAATATCAAATATATAACCATTAACAGAATTAACTCTGTAGCTCGTTTTCTCCATTAAATTTCCTTCCTTTATTTTAAGAATTACATCATCACTGAATTTCTCCACGGCAGATTATCTTTCTTTTAGCAGCATCGAACTCGAGCTATGCCTTGTAATTGAAACATTTTAAAAATGATAAACGGCGAATGCGGCCGCCAGATTAGAAAACTACAACTCTTAACACTCATCTAAAGCGTTACTTCTTCCGGCTCGTCTAAATAAAGAGCCTTTTCTTTGCATTCAAAACAGTAGCTTGTTAATAGTCAGGTTGATTTGAAAAAGACAGGAATATGTAATTGACTCGGAGGGCATTATATCACTGCATTCACTAAGTTATCAAGATTACATATTTTTTCGCAACAAAATACAAAACAACTTTATTTTGAATCAAATACGGCGCGTATATTATACTCGTAAACAAACTAAATACAAATTAACTGCTGCATAGTAATCGTTGTTAAGTGGTCAAGGAGCTACACCAGTAATCTGAAGGTAGTCGAATAAAATCGGATCCAGGAAAAACCAGTAATCTTTTATTACTTTTGAAATTTTTGATGGCGATTGATCGGGGATGACGCTCGTTTTATTTTCTTCTAATATTGATGTTTCAATACTTGCACTATAAAATCTTCAGGAATAATAATAATAATAATAATAATAATAATAATAATAATAATAATAATAATAATAATAATAATAATAATAATAATAATAATAATAATAATAACATTACAACTAGAAATGTAAAATTTGGCAAGAATATTTCGGCTTTGTTCAGTGTTGCTCACTATCTGAGGAATATCTCAACTCATTTTTGAAACAAAACAAACAAAATTGACACGAGAGTTAACATTTTAGATTTGAGACGGGACAAGACAAACTCAAATTATCGTCTAGCTTTGAAGATGGAAATCGAGACGAGACGAAAAGTGTGGTTAACATTTCTCTTTTTATCTTCATTATAGATGTAGTGTATGTGTATTCTTTAAGTAACAATTGCTTTGTAGACTGAATCTTATAGGCTTTTTGTTACTTTGAATTTCGGAGCTCATTGAGTTCATTATGGTCTGTTTACTATGGTTAGAAAAACTGTTATAATTACTTCTTCATATACTCAAAGTTAGTTTATTAGATGCCTGACTGTTCAGCGATATTCAGTTATTTTTATTACAGTTAGCTTCCTCAAAACGTAAAGTAAAATACGTTACACATGAAACTTGAGTGGATCGATTTGGTTTAAAATTTGATGTTTTCAGAGGTTTATTATGGAGGTCCAGACAACCTCCCTAAATACCGACTAATTTGTAAATTTTGCCTAATTTTAGGCCAACTTAAAAAATAATACCAATATTATTAATTATTATTATTATTATTATTATTATTATTATTATTATTACTGAAATTTTACCTAATTATTACGTCCTATTGCAATGTAAATAAGCGTACTGAAGTTGATAGGAAATAAAAATAAAGGATAAGAGATAGTGCTAGAGGCAGGATAAGAGCGATTAGTGTCCGAAAGTAAAAGAAGAAGGGAGAAAGGTGTCAGCTCCTGGACAACATTAATATCGAAACTCCGGATGCCTAACTCCATAGTGAAGACAGATATGGACATCACATAATATAAAAACGCATTTTTAACATCTAATTACTTGGATATTGGTAATTAATAATAAAGCGAAACATTTTAGATTTAACATATGTATATCTGTATGAACAGTCACTAGGGATGGCCACATTTTCCGGAAAAACGGAAAACGGAAAATATATTTTCCGGAAACCGGAAAATTGAAAACGGAAAACGGAAAATTTTCCGGAAAATCGGAAAATGGAAAATTTTCCGGAAAATCGGAAACGGAAAATTTTCCGGAAAATCGGAAGGCGGAAAATTTTCCGGAAAAACGGAAACGGAAAATTTTCCGGAAAAACGGAAGACGGAAAATTTTCCGGAAAATGAAAATGTTCATTTGGAATAGTAACATTGGTCGTCTTACATTAAGAAATATAACGAAAAATGCTACGCGAAAACAACCTGTAAATGAAGGAATGCTCTTCACCATCTAGTGCTAAAGAAACGCAACTCAATCTTAACAGTGCTCCCGCCAAGTGAACTTTGTGGTGGACAAACACCGTGTGCGTGGGTTCTCATTCACACCGTGTGCGTGGGTGCGTGGGATTAACATTCAGAAGGCCGATGTTCGATTCGAGCACCCTATCGTCCCGATGTTTTTTTTTTTTAAGTTTATTACTCAGTTACATCTCACCTGTGCCATAGACTTTTTAACCCTAAGATAAATTCAATTCTACTGATGTAATTCAATTTTACACTTTACCCTATGTTAGCATCTTGCAACAATAAGCGTCACGAATTCCAAATACCGGTACTATTGACTATAAATACCATAGTATGTAGCACTACTTGAAACTAGCGCCAGCTATTCATATAATGATCTATTCCACATAATTCTCTTCGTAACTTTTTCCGCTAATTTCTCTTAAACTGAAGGACGATTCCACCTAGTCATCGATACATCAATTCAGTTCTCAATGCTGACTTATTATCTATGTTTCGGTATGCATTTGAAAGTTTTACTTATTATTAGAGCAACCCAAAAGCATACAAAGCATAAAAAGCATAATAGCTATTTACACATATGGTTGGTACCTTGAACATGGTTGTGGCTGTCTAAGGGTACAGAAGAAACTAATTTTAAAAGCATAATTTTAGAAAATAAAGCATAAAGCATAATTTAAAAGATATAGCACAATTCTTTAAAAAATCTCTTTAACTTCAAGTTTAACATACTGTATTAATATTTTTAAGAAACAATATTTACAATGCAAAATCATTGAGAACATAACAATGCAACAATGAAAAGCTTATTTTTATTTCTGTAAACTTTTTGGTCTAATGTTTTGACGTGGAGAAAAGAATAAAGGACAAAAAGAAGAAAACTTCCACCAACAATGAATAGTACACAAGAACTCCACACTATACTGTTATGTGTACCTCTTGAAGTTGAGCACTTTCTGTACTTATTGGTGGCATCTTTTACTTTCCCTTTCTGTATATATGCACCTCTAAGGCGCACACAAGTGATTTAAAAAAACTGACTCGAGTAAAGCCTCTCTTTAAAGTGCATTAGGTAGAAAGTTCATTAAATATGAAAGAAACTGGTTGCATAAAATATTAATAAATAGATCAAGATATTTAGAATATTTAATGTATAGTAAATATTATACGTTAAACACGATTAATGTAAAACAATGATTGAAATTAATAATAAAGCATAATTTGGAAAAAAATAAAGCATAATATGGGTTGCTCTACTTATTATTCTACATGCATGTTTTGTTACTAAATTGTGAACTCCTAATGCAATCAAAGTGTATTATTATTATTATTATTATTATTATTATTATTATTATTATTATTATTATTATTATTATTATTATTATTATTATTATTATTATTATTTCTTAAACGTAGATGATAATCTAGGTGCTGCTACCTCTATATCTCAGATTATCGCTTCACCTGGTGCACGCTCAAATGCATCTAAAGTAACAGAAAGATCCCAGAAAAAATGTTTTACAAATAAGGGAACATAGTAGTACGTAAGAAACAAAAAAGAATTCTTGTTATCTCAGAGACCCTAAACCTTGTTCTTCCGCAAGAGCAGAGGTGCTTCATAGTAAAATAAGTAATATGGTACCAAAGGATCTTCTTCCTTTGCCTTTCGTTGAAGCAATTCGGTTTCTTGAATTTATGAATGAAGTAGAACCACTCACCATCCAGGCAAACTGTGACTCGCCGTATTGAGGCCTTGTTTTCTAAGGAGAAGTGTGGCTGCGGAATCGATTGATTTGACAACAGATAGCCGGGCTTCGCAGGGTACGGAAAGTTATATTACAATCACAGCTCACTATATGCTTCCATCTAAGTTCAATAAGTTCAGTCCTTCAAATAATTGAAATAGAAGTGAGGCACACAAGGGTAAACCTAACTCAGCACTTAGAACATGTTGCAGAGTAGTGGAACATTTTAGATAAAATACATGCAATTGTCTATGACAATGCTAGTAATATCACAAGTGCGGTACGAGAACTTCCATATGCAAGCATATGTTGTTTTGCTCAGACCCTACAACTCTCTATAAATAAGGGACTTGCAATAGAGAAAATCGAGAAAATGTTAAGTGTTGTTAGTCGGATTGTTTCCCACTTTAAATATAGTACGTTGCCAACGTCAGAACTGGAAAAACAGTAAAGGTTATTAGGATTGGAAGTACATTTCCTTATACAGCAAGTTAAAACTCGGTGTTACAGCATACATGAAATGCTTGAGAGATTGATAGAACAAAGAAGAGCTCTTAACAATGAATTATCAGATAGAAATGTAACAAAGAGTCAGATTGCAAGAAGTTTAACCCTTTGAGGATGTCCAAAATTTTAGACTTTCACTCAAACAGCTACTGCTTCCTTACTATTTATCGTAGGATCATGGTTCATACCTCGTTTTTCTCACGGTAGGGCATACTTACCAACTGTACCACGTGTCGGTATCATAAACTTTAACGGGAAAATCGAAAAAAAACGGAATTTTTCTGAAAAAATCACCCCTTCGTAACACTTGCGCCCCTCGGGCCCGTCCCCGGTTTCACGTAGGGATCTAAAAAAAATTTAAATACCCAAAGGTAGGTCTACACACAATCCTTATGCAAGTTTCAATCTGATATCTTGAAAACTAAAGGCGTGAAAAAGTTTTGAAATTTGCCTTAAGAAAAAAAGTCACGTCCCTTCGCACCACTTGGCGCTGCCAAGTTGACCATCCGGTTCCAAAACGCATCTGCGGTGTTCTTTGGTCCATCCTTGACTTGAAAAATAAAAGAAAAATCCCGGCTTAAATACCTGTTATAGAACCTAAATAAGCGGTCAAAGACGATAGTACGCCATGGTATATAAATATACCAGAACTCTTTAAAAGATTAAACTTCCTACAGACTAGGGATGACCAGATTTTCAGGGAAAACGGAAAACGGAATATAATTCTTCCGGAAACTGGAAAATTAGAAAGGAAAGACGAAAAATTTTCCGAAAAAACGGAAAATTTTCCGGAAAATCGGAAGACGAAAAATTTTCCGGAAAAACGGAAAATGGAAAATGTGATTTCCGGAAACCGGAAAACTCTTTTTCCGGAAATGGCCATCCCTAGTCAAAACCATATCGTTTCTTAACATGCTATATGATTTTTTAGTAATAAAATACAACATCCATAATAGACGAATATTCGTAAAATTATCAGTACTATAATTACTCAGGCATGTCCACGGAAAGAGGGACAATAACTTATGAAAGAAATATAGTTATAATTTTTAGTCAAGTTGTCCTTTTGATAGAAATATAGTTGTATATAGCTGGCATCATTAATTGTTTTCAGAGAATTACTATTTTCTTATCTTTTCCGTAGGTTACCTTTGATCTACTAAGTTTTAATGTTGATTGTATTATAAAATCTTTATTTATTATTACATAGGTCTTATTTTTTTCTGTCGGTATCCCAAGTAGAAGTTCATATTACTGATGAAACCTTTTCTGAAAGTAAAGTTCAATGTTCAACTTAAATAAACTGTGCTTATTTCAGGTTATTATAAATGCATGTTGCTTATACTTAATAATAAAAGACCGTTGACAAATGTGACGTGAGTTACCGTAACATGAGTTACCCGACTCTGTGCATATTCCACAAAAAAAAAGTAGTCATAAAATGTAAATAGAAATTTAATATTTTTCTCATAATTAAATTATGTGTGTTCCTATCTTACATAGCAATTTCATGCACATAGCTATGCCAGGACAAAAGAAAATGGACTGAAAAATCATAGGTTCTGAACGTTGGGAAACATTTGTAACGTGAATTACTATAGTATTTTCTTTCCTCCAAGGTTTGCTGTATCATATAAAATTACGATATTTGGTAATTATCTGTATAAATATGACACTTTTTTTTAAAAAAAGAAAAAGCAGAGCTTTTAAGTTTATTTGTGGTTAGTATTCTTCAAAATATACGCCATTACGTAACGTGAGTTACCATGTACATACCCACTCCATGATTTTGACAAATGAGTAGGCTTATAAAAATACTTACCAGAAACTTAAATAATTTATAAATTTGTAAACGAAAAGGGAGAGTAATAATTTTCCTATATCAGGCGTTAAACATATAACAGTCAAATGTAAATCATCTAAGCCACATTATGCTTCTTTGAATATGAAACATTTTTTAAAGTAAAATGAGAAAAAAATAAGAAACAGGCTTAATTGAATTCATACTATTTCACACATTCATTTAATCGAATATCATTAATTATTTTTATCAAGAGTACACTCCTAATTGAAAAGCACTTGATGGGATTTTTTCGGGCGATCAGTGCTTTTGTATTATCTTTCTTTTCACAACGCCCTCACCGCCCTCGGTCTACATTACAGCTGGGGAAGAAATTACACTACTGTTGGTAATTGCAACGGGTTTTGTTCCAAGGCAAGGCGATGATCCCCTTCCCGTTGTTACCCCTGCTGGAATATTTTCAACCGAGTTACTGCTACAACTACGTTCACCAAATATTAAAATCACATATAACCTGGTTCAGTAAAATTTATAATGAATTCTTTATTCGAGTAGGCAATATTCTTTTCTATGGTAGAACAATGTTCAGTAGTACTTGTATTCCATTTTTGTTGAGATGTATATCATCTCTTCGGCCATCAGCATAAAATCTGTAAGAGAAAGTATACATAATAATTTACGTAATTACCATTACCGCTTTTATTGGTTTTTTATTAGTCTGGTGATAGATAGGTGATAATTAAACAATAGGTTTGTGCGAGTACCCTTTGTTCTTTGCTTATGAAAGATAACACGATAATTAACTACTAACTACAAAGTTATCGTATACTTTTAGTAACTAAGTTTGATGTTGATAACCATTATGTTTATATTATGTAATTCTAGTACATACATTTGATTGTTTTATATTAGAAACTACATAGGATCGTGAAAGTAATATTACTAATCTGGTATATATGTATCACGTAATTACACAGCCCAATTCGAAAATAAATAACCATCATTTAAATGAAATGAAATGTTTGAGTTTTACGTCCCACGATTATGCCGGTTAGGCTAAAGTAGACGGTGATGAGTAATGAATGAAATGGTGGAATGAAGAAAGTGGGAGGAAACGGGAGAACCCCGAGAAAAAACACGCACACGGTGTTTGTCTACCACAAAATTCACTTGGCGGGGGCAGGGATCGAACCCGGAACCCCATGCACCAAATGTGAACGCTCTACAACTGAGCCACCGCGGTCCCACCATCATTTAAGTATTGCTTACCACACATATAGGTTGTGTAAAAGTACCGAAGAAAATAGAAAGTGCTTGTTAAATGCAAACAAAAAGAATACAATTTACACCATAATGATTCATCAAAATTACGGCACCTTTCTCTAATTTATGCGCAATGATAGAAACAATTATGGAATGAAAACTCTCAGCCATTTAAGATTTTTCTTTTCTAGCTTCAAAGACTCTTGTTAGACCTTTATGAAGAGTACGTGGGACCACAAGGAAAGGATATTAATTTTAAATAAAAATTTATTGAGAAAAATTGTTGCAGTTATCTATAAGTTATGCAACAAGTCGAATTGATAACCTCCTACTTTTAGCAAGTATGTTAAAAAATAGTGGATATCGTCAACCTAAACCCTATATGGATTTTAAAATGGTAACACGAAATGGACAATTGTATAATAGCAATGAAGATAGTGCTTACCAAAGTGACACTTTCTGAACACCAT
Source organism: Thermobia domestica (assembly GCF_964235325.1). Classification (NCBI taxonomy): domain Eukaryota; kingdom Metazoa; phylum Arthropoda; class Insecta; order Zygentoma; family Lepismatidae; genus Thermobia; species Thermobia domestica. The sequence goes on along the minus strand of NC_137471.1, from coordinate 147,800,882 downwards.
ATCGTAGTGTGGTTTTTGTAAAACTTTAAGAGAGTACTTAAATTTATCTTGTATGGTAGGCAATAGTAGTAACCAATATAAAGAAAAAATAATTTCTTTTTACTTTTGCAAAAATAGTCCGCTAGGAGACAATAATGTATATGTAACACAAATAATAAATAGTACCAAATAATAAATAGTACCAAATACAAGCAGCAAACGTTTTTATGATTCTATTGTTCTTTCTGTACATATTGGTTAGACACAGTGATGATATATAATTACAGTACCAAAGCAATTTTTATATTTTTGATGTAACTACCTCTCAAAAAAGTATTTCCCAGGAACACCGTGAAGTAAGTAACCTTCCCATGTAAATAAGACATCACACACATTATCTGGAAGGTAATTAATGACGTAAGTTAGAAAGTACAGTATATTAATGAGAAACTACTATAATAACTCATAACATTAAACGTAATATTTTCCATAAGTAGAAGCTTTGCTTTGTATATACTTAAACAAAAACGCACTATTTGCTGAGCAAAACAATATATTCACATAAAAAACTACATACGTGTTACAGTTTCGCCAACTAACATATTGGCTTCATCAGACACTATCAATGTGTGATGAAGCCAATATGTTAGTTGGCGAAACTGTAACACGTATGTAGTTTTTTATGTGAATATATTGTTTTGCTCAGCAGTGTGTTTTTGTTTAAACATTAAACGATTTTTAAAAAAAAATTCTCTTATAGTAGCATATTTGTTGCATCTTAAAATAGACAGAGAGGCATCTATCTCGGACCAAAAGCTGTAGACACTTGTTCGATTCTCATATTTCAATTATCCGTTGCCTTTTCAAAATACAATAGGTTTTCCATGGCGTATTCAAAATGAATATATGAAATAGAAGCAAATTCATAATAACTCTTTTGTTACATTTTATTTAGATATATCTTCCTTTAGAACAGTAACAGATTATGCATTACCAGTTTCCATTTAAAATATGTTTCTCTATAATTTATGCTAATAATTGTAGTACATTATGTTTGCAAAGTTTAGACGATACGAAGAACGCAGACTAAAAGTATTTCAAAACAAAATCCTGAAAAGAAACACATTACCCAACAGGAACAGAAATGGGAATGGCGGAAACTTCATAACGAGGAAGTACATAATTTACATTGTTTACCAAACGTTGTTAGGGTTATCAAGTATAGGACGCTCAGGTGGTCAAATCATATTGCCTGGATGAAAGAAAGTAGGAACGCTTTCAAAGTATTAACTGGAAGACAAATTGGAAAACGACCATTAGGAAGACATAGGAGTAGATAGGAGGACATCTGAAGATGGCTATCGCAAAAATAAGAAACAGGATCCATTTGGCAAAGGACAAGTCAATGGAGAGCTTTTGTGAATGCTGCATTGAAACACTGGGTTCAATAGGACATAAAACTATTTAGTTAGACGAATTGTGTTTTAGTCTATTGTAATGCGGATAAAACCTCCTAGTTGGAAGTTCGTTACTTCTGATTTGGAGGTCATTTCCTTTTGGTAAAAAAAAAAAAAAAAAAAAAAAAACAATTGTAGTTACAAATAGTGTGTTCATATTTGTATTTGTATTTCATTTTTATAGAAGTTGAGAAGACATTGGATGACACTTTTATTTTTTAACTACTATAATGCACAATGTTATGTTTTGGAAATGACACATACTTATATCCATTTCATGGCATATCACCTATTTTACCTGCCCGTCTTCCAAATAGATTTTAAGGAAATCCATAGAGAAAAAAGCTGTGGAAGGGACAACGTGACTGCATCGTCTTCGTCTTCGCGAGAACGAGGCACAAATCCAGTGACTGGCATTTCGGAGTGTCCAGTGTTGACATTTAGCTCAACGGTAGGTGTGGCATTTCATGAAAATTGTTCTCTTAATAATCAAATAGATTGGAAAACTTAAGTTAATTTCTTGTTGCACATTACATATGGGTGTGATTTGAAGGAGACAAGAGGGGAAGTGCCTTTCAACAATTATAATATATATACGAGATACAATCGAAAACTTTGTACATGTTAATCAAGCTCTATGTTATTTCTTAGTTGTTTGAAACTTTTTCGAACATAGGGGTCTACTTCTTCTAATCTGCGCAGGTTAGAGAATCTTGCGCCATTACAAATTATAGTGAAGTATTCTTCGGAATTGTAACAAGTTCTTAACGTTCTTCAGGGTGTTCAAATGATAATATATATTTTATGCAAAAGTTCACGGGATGCTGTTGTTAATTTTGTTCCAAGACAACAGAAAGCGCTCGTTTGAGGTCTTCAACAATTTAATGAAAGTTACCTAAAGTATATAGAGTGAGCTAACCATTATATAGAGTGTTCAGTAGGAATTGCCCAGCCAAATACATCACTGTAAATATTCAGGATATTTAGAAGAAAATGTAAGATGTTCACTATTCATTCCATATTTTCATTCTCTAATGATCATTTCCACTTGTTATTTTAGTTAATTTTTCATTGTATATTGTAATGTTAAAAATTTTAGACATCCTGTGAGAGGTTAGGTATAAGAACTAAGTTGTCTGTAAACGTCTTAGTTTACTTGTTACTCTACACATTTAACCTTTAGTCCACTGACATGTAAGGCCCTACATACGGTGCGAGTTTTTGAACGAAGTGTAATTTACATAGTTATTTTCAAATACCAATAACTCGTTCTCTAGCTGATCTAGAGACATGGAACAATTAGCGTAATATACACAATAGATCAAAAGGGATCCAGTAGTACAGAGAGCAGCGCTGAGAAGGGCATAGCACCTATTTTTTGTCTTGGCCTTTGAAACCGTATGTAGGCTTTTTTTTTTCACTGTAAGTTTTATGTGTATTAATTCGTAGCATAAATAAATGCTGTAATTAAATACGGTAGGCCTATGTACATTCTATATATGTCCATTGTATGTGTGTGCCTTGTTTATTTTTTAAGCACAGATCTGTCTCCGTTAACTCTAGGCCCGTTTCCTGTTCAATTTTACTAGGCGGGTTTCATTATATGGTTTTAAGCCAGAAATGTTTATTTATTCCTCTGAGTATATTTATTTTTATTCTCAGATACTTGGCGCATTCTTTTTTGTTTGTATACTATATATATATATATATATATATATATATATATATATATATATATATATATATATATATATATATATATATATATATATATATATAGGGGTCTATATAAAAGGAGATCTTTTTTAATTTCACATACGGTACTGGCTGTGAACTGTTTTTAACTAGAAGAAACAAAATGTATTCAAGAAGCCTTGAACGCTTGCAGAGCTGAAAATATTAAAAGTGATTTTGCGTTTATCAATACTCATTTCAGTTCTATTTCAAAGATCATAACGAGATTAGAAGAGCGATAATTAGGACTTTGTAGTGCATTTAAGCTGTTTGATTCAATAACGAAACCGAATCCACAAAGACCAATCGGACAAACACTTCTTTGAAACTCACATTCAATAGACGCGAAAAATCTATGCATAAAATTCTTGTTTAATGTAAATAAAGTGTTCCTGAGAACAACGTCGCACGAATTCCAGATTTATCGGTAAGTAACATTGCTTTTTTTAAAAATACTGTCCCTTAACGACCCGTGACACGGAAGGAACTTTTCGATGTACAGTTATGTTTTAACCGACAAATGCAGGCTTTTTCAAGAAAACACCGGAAACTACACAGTTGTGTATTGTAGCATAATGCATCATAGTTATACACCAAGTATATGTATTTCAAGTAGAGATGCAAGGGCTCGGAAAAAAACCGGCTTTTTTGAAAAAAAACTCGGTTTTTTCCGCTTCGCTTTTTTGCTTGGGAAATTTTGGGCTTTTTTCAAAATACTGCTTTAAATTGATAAAACAGACTTTGTATCGCTTCTCTATAACACAAAAAAATCATTTAATTAGTGGTTGATGCTGATAATAATATAAAACATCGAAAATAAACTATGAATTTCGAAAAGATATTTCAAACATTTTTTCTTGAACATATTTACATTATAAATTCCACAGGATTAACCAATGTATATAATAAGAATTTTTTAACCTCCTATATACAAAAGTAAGCAGAGTTGGCAAGAACCGTGGTTGTTTTTGAAAATGCAAAAAAAAACGTTTTTTGGGGATGTTTAAACCAGGCTTTTTTGGTTTAAACCAGGTTTCTTGATTTAGATTTTTTCCTTTATGTATTTATATTACATATTCACAGAAATAAGTTTGTTTCGCCTTGGTGTTATTATGCAACAGCGGGATTATGCCGGAAGAACTCCCATAAGCTTAAGGAAGTTCGGTCAGTAAATTTCTTAAATTGAGAATCTCCCGCCCTAGCCATTGGGAAAATCCCGTCATTACTTGAAATGTAAGACAATAACGGGAAAATCCTGTTATTGCTTTGCATGTAAAATTTAAAGGTCAACGTACCATAATCAGTACGCTAAAACTAAGGTATTAAATTACAAATTTAGTACGTAGATATCATTGAAAGTCCAATCCAAGCTAATGTTGGAAGCTACGTAGGCAATTGATAAATTTTGCCAATTTCTATCAATATATTTAAGCAATCTTGTCTTCTTTATAAAACAACACGCATTTAGGCATGCAGAAATATACAATTTGGTTTGTTTCGCATATTTAGGCTTAACATCCTTACAAAATACGAGGTTATCAAGGAGAAGACTTTCGCTTAAACTGACATCTGAACCGCTACTTGGGTTACGCATGAAAGAAGGTTTGTGGTTCGACCGAGAATTGAACATGGGACACCTTGATTAAAAGGTAAAAGGGAAATAAAACTATTGCAGGTGGTTTGATATTTGGAAACGTCACCATGAAGTTCACACGATTCGCATTTTTCATTCTTTTTATTTTTGTGGTTTAAACCAGTAATTAAAAAAAAGTTGGTGTAAACCAGCCAACCCTAAAAGTAAACACTTCTTTTAAAAGAATACACAAATAACTAGCAAAATAGTATGTAGTATTTTTACTTCAAAATATTCCATACCCTCTTTTTGAAACAAAATAAAATTAAAATAAAACATAAGAGAAATATTTAGATTTATATGATACACTTAAAGGCTGCACATCTAGAGCTTTTGGTTCTGTATATTCTTGAAATTCTAGAGTGCAATGAGCACTTTCAGGCCCATTGCTAGTTTGTACATATATGCATATATTTAAAGGAAATCTAATATTCATATTATTTCTTGTTTATTAATACATATATAATTAGGTTAAAAACCAGCGCTGGTAAAATTATTATAGTTTGGTATTTTTGTCTATTAATCTTTATATAAATTTATATATTTCATGTGTGCATTTATGTATTGTTTAATGTATGTATATATATGTATATGTTAATCTTTAAAAGTTATTCTTTTCAGTTTAAAAAAAAAATAATTCCAAGTAAGGCAAAAGTTTAGTAGCTAGCTAGCTCATTTGGAAACTCTGTTAAGCTCAGTGACAGTTTCTTCTCGTCGTAGCGGAGAGGCGGAAAGCTGTTAAATCGTATATAAGTAAGAAGGGAATGGCAGCGAGGAGGCAGATTTTGGATTCTTTTGATAGAATAGAGACGGAATTTTTAGCGGAAGGAGCTTTCGTGCTCCTTGGGTCTCTTTTTGCTTCGCGACTTTTCTTTTTAAGTCAGAGCAGGGGTACAGCCGAAAGAGATGGCTGTGTATAGGGTCAACCTTTAGACTTGTTAAGCGGAATACGAATCAGAATATTTTAGTTCTGGTTGTATGTCCATGGGTAAGGTCTAAGGATAGGTTCGATTCCCGGTTAGGAATATTTTAAGGAAATGAAATTTAGCAGGGATCATTAGATCTATTGTGACAACGTTCCTTCCGAACGCTGTATGTTTTCAGAAATTTTCTTTATTTTGATTTTAGGGAAGGCTGTTGCTATGGCAACCGAGCCGGATGAGTAATATATACTTTTTTTTCCTCGGTTAGTTGCTTTCGATTAGCCGATTTGATTTTTCACAGCTGATTCCTCACATAAGGGGATGGTAGGCTGTTGTTTGTTTTGATTTTATCCCTACTACCGAGCCTGAAAGAAGGTGCTTTATTCTTAAATGAAGGAATTTTCCAATTCCTTTTACCTTTTAAAGTCTGTTAGCTAGCTGATTTCCTTAAGGGTTGTTCAATAAAGGGCGATTCCTGAATTAGGGATTTAGGCCAGACTGTACTCAAAATGTTGGGTCTGTCTTTAGTGTACGTGAGGTTCATGATGGCTTGTACGAGGACGCATGTTCAGGACCTCTCTTAAGGAATTTTAGACAAATCTTAAAGGAAGCTTCATGTTTGGAGCGAACTGTTATTTAAGGTTTTAAATAGGTGGGGACCTCTGGGTCTAGAGGTGTACCTGAACTAATTTTTTTTTGATTAGAAAAATCATTTACATTAAGAAATATTAAACTAAGAGAACATAATTTTTTTGTTTTTGGTTTTTGAAATTTTGAATAAACTATTCTACTTGGAAAAGTCTGATTGATATAAAATTCCCTGAACCTTGGGTATTGATATTAAGTTTATTGTTTACTAGTTACCTAGACGATTAGTAAGCAAATTTATTTATATTATGTGAGTGTCTCTCGAATTAAATTTCAGGTTTTGAAGCGTAGTATAAGATAGTAGAAGGAACATACTATATGATATACGTGTTATATAGGGCGCATCACATAATTTTGGGTGCTACTGTCCAGGATATTAGACTTTTCTTTTAAGTAGTATATGCGTTTAAGATCAGGGAAGATACTGAGAAACATGGAGTCCCATTCTATAGAATTAGAAGCTTTGAGACAAGCTCTGGGAATTGAAAGAACCGAACAGTTGAGCGCTGAGTCTCTATTAGATTTTATTAGGAATTTGAAAGACTCACAAAATGCACGGAGAAGTGAAAATGCTAGTTGCTCGTGTAGACAAGATTTTGAGGAGGTGAAATTACAGCTTTCTCATTTTTCTGGGGATCCGTCGCAAGATCCATTTGAGTTTTGTCTAATTTAGAAGACTTTGCGGCGCATAAACAAGTCTCTTTAGAGGTTATTCTAGAAAGAGTTGTGCCAAAAGTCTTAGAGCGAGAAAGTAAGGAGTGGTTCCAGTTTAAGAAGCCTTTCGCAAATTTTGCGGAATTCAAAGATAGCTTCCTTAAGGAATATTTCAGTTTTAATTATAAGGAAGAGATTGAATCGCAATTAGTGAGTAGGATTCAGAAACCTAGTGAACCTCTAGCGCGTTTTGTTAGGGAGATGTCACTTTTGTTTAAGAGATTGCCTGACCCTCTACGAGAAGTAGAACAAGTAAAGAAATTTTGACCAAGGTACACCCAAAGTATAAGGTCTATTTACATGAAAAAGAGTTTTCGGGACTGAAACAGTTAGAAGCGTATGCTTTAAAAATACAGTCATATTTATTAGAGGAATTGAATTACGTAAAGTCTCAAGAGGTTGAATAGAAAAGGGCAGACTTAGCTGTAGTTGCTACAAAGGGGACGGTTTTAGACAGTGCGCCGGAAATTAGAGCAGAAGCTCTAAACCCAGCTGTTTTTAAGAGACAAGTTAAAGTTGTAGGCGAGAATACTAAGGAAAAACAGCCGATAAAATGCTTTTTCTGCAAATCTGACGGGCATAAAAAATCAGTCTGCGAAAAGTTTAAAAAGTGGAAGAAAAGTGCAGGAAAAGAGAACGTATCTGCAGCCACTTTTGTTAGGAAATTAGCGACAAGTAAAAATGCACCGCCATATATATTTGGATATTTCTATAGGCAGCCGACAGAACTTTTCTTGGATTCTAGGAGCCAAATATCTATCACAGATGGAAACACTGCTAGGAGATGGGAAAAACAGGGCGCTCGAAGTAAAAAAATAAAGCAGGAAATTTCGTTGGCCTCAGGGCATGTTTTCGCACACAAGCTTGTTTTTCCAACTTTCTGTATTAAGAAAAAGAAATTGTCGCATCCATTTTATGTTTTAGAGTCGGCTAACATTCCCGTTATAGTTGGAAATGATCTGTTAACGAAAGCCAAAATAGAATTACACATGTGTAAAAATGGTTGGCGTTTTCAGAATGAAGAGAAACTAACAGGTTTTATTGAGCCACAAAGACATAACACTAACAAAGGGAGGTGCAATAATAGGGCAAATATGCGAGCACAAGACATGGGGTCAGCCTTTTCTTCTGAAATGAAAGAAGGAGGGAAAAAGGTGTCTGGTAGCGTTGCAGAATCTCCACAGAGAAAGAGGAAATTGAGGACCGATTGGGAAGAAAAGAAAAGGAATAACGGATCAGGTCATCTTTACGGCCGCGTCGGCCAAAGACAAAACCTCCGAGGCCATGGAACCACTAATAAAGGCTACAATTCTGGGGGAGAAACATATCTTTATGCGGATAGCGGGAGCTCCCTCTCCTGTTTCGCAAAAAGAAGCGGAAAGGTGGCAAGCAAAATTTTGCAAATTCAGAAAGGACACTTTGTTTTTGTCTCTAGCCCAGGGGACAGCTATTTCTCAAAAGAGCACTATAGTCAATGTTTTTATTAACGGTATTCGTATAAGGCAGAAGTTCCATCTCCTCCCCTCTCTTATAAAAGACGTGATTGTGGTGAGGGATTTTCTCCAGAAAAGTAAAATTGTTCTTTATATTTCTCAGAATGGCTGGAATATTGAAGATGGTTTACAGCCTGTTTGTGTTTTTGACTCTGAGAAGAAAGAAAAAAGGTCGCACTTGGAGGACTCTTTGTATATTCAAGAGAGACAGAACACTGTTATAGAACAGATGTTGTCTCGTGTCGCTATTGATAAAGATACAAAAGAGAGGTTGAAAGAAATTTTGGAAAAACACAGAGAGGCTTTTAGCCATAAACCGGGACTTACACATCTGATAAAACATAACATAAATATTCGGAATCCAAAACCATTTTCATCTAAATTGAGGCCGCTCTCTTTTGAGAAGAGAAAGATAATGGAAGAGGTTCTTGACCAAATGGAAAAAGATGGGATCATTGAAAAAACACTTCATTCTAAATATATCAGTGCTCCTATTTTACACCAAAAGAAAAATGTGGATTATAAGCTAATAATGGACTCGAGAGTTTTGAATTCTATGACTGAGGGTCAAAAATACAGTCTTCCTAGTATGACAGAAGCTCTTTCTTATTTAGGAAATAAGCGTTATTTTATATCACTGGATATTATATTTGCTTTCTCACAAATTGAGTTTGATGAGCAGAGTAAGGAATTTACTACCTTTATTACGCATAAGGGCTTATTTAGGTTTACAAAAGGGTGCTACGGAATCAAGGATCTTCCGCATAGTCTGGCTAAGCTCATGCAATTGGTGCTTAAGGAACTTTATTTTACTAAAGTTATAGTATACTATGATGACATCCTGTGTGGCGGAGAAACAAAAGAAGAACTTTTCGGAATTTTAGATGAGACATTAAAGAGAATTAAAGAGGCGGGGTTAACCCTAAATCCTGATAAGGCGGTATTTTTCGCTCAAGACATTGAATTTCTTGGCCACCGTATTAGGCCTGGGTATATTTCTTGTACTGAAGAAAAAATCAAGATGGCCAAACAGTGTCAGAGACCAAGAAATGTAAAACAAGTCCTGCGCTTTTAGGCTTTTTAATTTTTTTTTCATTTTCGGATCAAGGGGATTGCTGAAATTTTAGCGCCAATAACAGATCTTTTGAAGAAAGATAAACCGTTTATATGGACTCAAGTTCATGAGGAAGCGTTGAATAAATTAAAAGAGGCTCTAGCAGAAGACCCCATGCTTCTCCTACCTGAAATGGGGGAGCCGTACCACATATTCGTAGATGGCTCTAGTATCGCGTCGGGGTACACTCTGTGTCAAAAAGATGACCAGGGGAAACTGGGGGTAGTGGCCTATGGGTCCAGGAAGTTATCACCGGTACAGGCGAAGTACAGCGCAACACATCTCGAACTTTTGGCTATAGTATTAGCTTTAGAGAAGTTTGAAATTTTCTTGATGCATGCACCTGTCGTGTATGTGTACACTGACCACAAACCGATTTTGACTATTCTTAAGTCGAGTAAAATCTCACCGATGTTAAGTCGCTGGGCTACGAGAATTTCTCGATTTCCTGTGGTTTTGAAATTCTTGCCGGGAAAGAAACAGCCAGTAGATATGTTTTCTAGATTAGAAGGACATTATACAGAAGGGCCAGAATTTGAGGGTTCCGCTGAAGCAAATGATTTACTTCCTCTTGAATCAGAAAGTGACAAGGGCTTTCTGAAGGTGGAAGTAGAGGGCCAGAAGTTGATAGATATTCAGGATCTTCCTTCAAATGATTTATTTTTCATAGATGTTCAGAGGACTAAGGAGATAAAAACTCTGAAGAAGGAACTGAAGAGGAAGCGAAACGATGAAATTCCTCTGAGTGGTAGGTCGTGCTACATTACAGACAGGGAGAAGTTACACGTCATGTCTGAGTTACCTTTTAATATTTTGGCTATAAGTAATGTCGAACAAGTTGAGGAATTTCCAAATTCTTATCATTTACAAGATTTCGAAAAATGGCGACAACTACAAAGGGCTGACACGCTTCTTGGTAAATTGATTGATTATAAATGCGGAGAGAAAAGAAATTTTTCCAGGCGACTTAAACAGACTTTGAGACAGCTCGATAGAGTTACCTTCTTTAATGAAGAGAATATTTTGATGAGGACTGTCAAAATTAAGGGGGAAGAAAAGGAGGTAATATGGGTACCAGATAAACTACGGGCCACAGTTTGTAAAGCAGCCCATATTGAGAAGGAGTCAGGGCATCCATCCTTCATAGAAACTTTAGACAGAATCAGAAGTCGTTTTTTCTGGAAAGAAATGAAGAGGAATGTTAAAGATTTCACGAAGGCTTGCGTGCCGTGTAGCATTTTTAAGGAAAATATAAATACAAAGTTCGGATATATGGAGAGTTCCTTAGTAAAAGCACCCGGAGAAGTCCTGTATGCGGACAATCTAGGTCCAATCACAAAAACTAAAGTAGGGGGGTATCGATATTGTTTAGTATTGGTAGATGCTTTCACAAGGTTAGTGAAACTTTTCCCTCTTCGAAGGCTTACTGCAAAGATTATGGTTAAACGTATTCTGACTTTTTTCTCAGAATTTGGAACATACAAAAGGTTAGTGACGGATAATCACAGTATTTTCAATAGTGAAATTTGGAAAAGGGCCATGGAGAGCTTAGGAGCCAGATACAACTTTATCAGTTCATATAGGGCGCGTGCTAACAAGGCTGAAAAGGCAATAAAAGACGTTAAGTGTCTTTTAGGCATATATAATGCAAAGCACGAGAACTGGAATCAGGATTTGAAATTAATTGAATTCGCTCTGAATTCAAAGAAATGTTCGAGCACTGGGTACTCTGCATTTTATTTACATTTTGGCAGGGAGCTTCGACATCCTTGGTTAGATTTAGAAACCAAGAAAGAGAAGGAAACAAATTTGAATGTCGATCACCCGAAATATGTGGCCGAGTTGAGGAACAGGTTGGAGAAAGCTTACCAACGGGCGAACAAAATTCAGGAAGAGAAGCATAGAGCATATGGGAAGATTTATAATAAGGGAAGACGACCAAGTCCTTTTAAAGTAGGACAAGATATATGGCTGAGAGTCATTAGGATTTCCTCGCCTACTCAGAATATTAGCGCATCGTTGGCGAATCGATATTCTGGTCCATGGTGTATACAGAGACAGGTAGCCGCCAACACATTTTTGATAAGGAACAAGTGGTCCGGGAGGACAGTAAAAACCAATGCAGATATGATGAAACCTGTTTTTAAAGCTCCCGACTTTGCTAAACACGTCGTCGAATTACAAGCAGAGTACGCGAAGGAAGTCAGTCCGAACGAAATAAAGAAGAAAGATGGGGGAGAGTAAAACTACCCACCGACCGTGTAGTTTGATTTTTTTCTTTTTTTTTCTTGAAGTTGGATTTTGTAAACAACAACCTTCCTTAGAGATGTTTTTATTTTAGCTAGTTCAAGCTGAGTTCGCTTCGAGAGCAGTTCACGTCACGAGACGAGACCATAAAGTTCAGAGCCTTCGTTTCTCTAAAGTACATTCAGACAGCATGTCTCGCCAGACGAGGTCAGTATACGTAGGTGCTAGACCTAACCCTGAAGACCCGTTAAAGCTTCAGTTATTATGTCACGTTGATGCACCGAAAAACAATAAAAGAAGAGCAAGGTTTGCTCAAGATGAAACTTCAAGTTCAAAAAGAAGCCGAGTGGAAGTGGCCGAAATGACACTGAATGATATTCGTAACATGCAGTGCGAGCGGAAAAAAGAGGAGGGGCACCATTCTTTTGAGCATCTTCCGGGTCCCTCAAGAACGCAACACGAGGACGAGGATTTCATAGACCTTTTTACGGATTGAGAAGGACTGGGAATTCCAAGGACTCCAGGGAAAAACATCAGGTTTCCGGAGAGAAAACAAGAAGCATCCCAAATCAGGAGGAAGCTGGATCTTTAAGGATTGATTGTAAGTCAATAATTCTCTTTTTTTTTTCAGAAAAGTGTTATTTGGTTCAAAATTGATTCGTGAACTGTACGAGACTTTAGACTTTCGAGGCAGCCATAAGTCCTCGAGACAAATTATCAATTCTGATTTTTTTTAGTGTGTGTTGTAAATAATTGTGCTGATTGTGTGTTTTTGAAGTGAATTTTCCCTCAATGTGAATGGGGGAAAAAACTGTTCCGGACTTCAGACTTTTGGGCATTTATAAGTCCCAAATACATATATTATCAAAGTTCAAGTGAGTGTATGTGAAATTGTGTCTGTGTTTCGAAAGTGATTCTTTCCCTTAATGTATTCGGGGGAAAAAGACTGGAAGAGACTATGAACTGAGAAAGTTAAGTGGAAAACACAGTTTTTTTCTTTTTTTTAATGGTCGCGGTATATGCAATGAGCACTTTCAGGCCCATTGCTAGTTTGTACATATATGCATATATTTAAAGGAAATCTAATATTCATATTATTTCTTGTTTATTAATACATATATAATTAGGTTAAAAACCAGCGCTGGTAAAATTATTATAGTTTGGTATTTTTGTCTATTAATCTTTATATAAATTTATATATTTCATGTGTGCATTTATGTATTGTTTAATGTATGTATATATATGTATATGTTAATCTTTAAAAGTTATTCTTTTCAGTTTAAAAAAAAATTAATTCCAAGTAAGGCAAAAGTTTAGTAGCTAGCTAGCTCATTTGGAAACTCTGTTAAGCTCAGTGACAGTTTCTTCTCGTCGTAGCGGAGAGGGGGAAAGCTGTTAAATCGTATATAAGTAAGAAGGGAATGGCAGCGAGGAGGCAGATTTTGGATTCTTTTGATAGAATAGAGACGGAATTTTTAGCGGGAGGAGCTTTCGTGCTCCTTGGGTCTCTTTTTGCTTCGCGACTTTTTTTTTAAGTCAGAGCAGGGGTACAGCCGAAAGAGATGGCTGTGTGTAGGGTCAACCTTTAGACTTGTTAAGCGGAATACGAATCAGAATATTTTAGTTCTGGTTGTATGTCCATGGGTAAGGTCTAAGGATAGGTTCGATTCCCGGTTAGGAATATTTTAAGGAAATGAAATTTAGCAGGGATCTTTAGATCTATTGTGACAACGTTCCTTCCGAACGCTGTATGTTTTCAGAAATTTTCTTTATTTTGATTTTAGGGAAGGCTGTTGCTATGGCAACCGAGCCGGATGAGTAATATATACTTTTTTTCCTCGGTATAAGGGGATGGTAGGCTGTTGTTTGTTTTGATTTTATCCCTACTACCGAGGCTGAGAGAAGGTGCTTTATTCATAAATGAAGGAATTTTCCAATTCCCTTTACCTTTTAAAGTCTGTTAGTTAGCTGATTTCCTTAAGGGTTGTCCAATAAAGGGCGATTCCTGAATTAGGGATTTAGGCCAGACTGTACTCAAAATGTTGGGTCTGTCTTTAGAGTACGTGAGGTTCATGATGGCTTGTACGAGGACGCATGTTCAGGACCTCTCTTAAGGAATTTTAGACAAATCTTAAAGGAAGGTTTATGTTTGGAGCGAACTGTTATTTAAGGTTTTAAATAGGTGGGGACCTCTGGGTCTAGAGGTGTACCTGAACGAATTTTTTTTTGATTAGAGAAATCATTTACATTAAGGAATATTAAACTCAGAGAACATTATTTTTTTGTTTTTGGTTTTTGAAATTTTGAATAAACTAGTCTACTTGGAAAAGTCTGATTGATATAAAATTCCCTGAACCTTGGGTGTTGATACTAAGTTTATTGTTTACTAGTTACCTAGACGATTAGTAAGCAAATTTATTTATATTATGTGAGTGTCTCTCGAATTAAATTTCAGGTTTTGAAGCGTAGTATAAGATAGTAGAAGGAACATACTATATGATATACGTGTTATATAGGGCGCATCACAACAGTTAAGTTTTATAGAACCTCCATCACAGTTTACCCAATCCTCAAGTTTTCTGAATTTTTAACAAGAGGGATTCAACATATCATTACGGAACTCCCCCCCCCAAAAAAAGGTACTACGGAATATATTTAAGTTAAGCTAAATACAACTGCACAACAAACATGACTGAGTGATTACCTTTTGCGCTTCTATCGGGAAGTCCGGGATTCAACCAGCAATCGACCATTCTGACAAAGCTTTTCTTCATTCCATCTGCGAATGTAGAAATAGTGCGTATACTGTGAATTGGGCGATTTCCTTTCTTATTGTTTTTAAATCGTTATTATTACTAATTACCAGCAGTGACGGTTTTGCGAAGGTTAGGGGGGCGGTCTTTCGGACTGAAGCCCGTTCCCCAAAGTTACGGAATGTCTGCAACAAACGAAATATTTATTATTTATGCCTTTACTCATAAACTTTAAGCTCCCGTCAAATAAAAATTACGAATGTTTAAAAAACTAAACATTAGTAAGAAAAACCCTTCCCAAAATACGTTTCTAAATCCGCCACTGATTCTCAGTATAAAATGATTTTTAAAGTTGTATTCGGAAGATTATTGCTAAACATATAAACGAAACGAAATATTAGTTATGCCTGTACTCATAAACTTCAAGCACCTCCTAAATAAAATTAGGACTTTTTAGGAAACGAAACAATCAGAAAAAACCCTCCTAAAGTACTTTTCTAAATCCGCTACTGATTATTTGTATAAAGTGGTATTCAAGGTTGTGTCCGGAAAATTATTGCTAAATCACTTCACAGCTACAGTATAACAAATGTGGAAGTACGGTTTGACGGATATATTGAAAAACGTACGCTTTGACCGATAAATAGAAAAACGGGCAAGTTTAACTTTTGCGCTAGAAGCTAGAGTACTAAAAGCTCTTAGAAATGAAACACGGATGACAAACTAGAGAAGAAAAAAGATGTCGATAACTCAAAAGTTAAAATAAAGTTAAATAGCCTCTAAAATTACCCTCAAATACTACATTCTTCATGTTAGCTTTAATTCGTAAAACATGTGCTCCATCCATCTTGATGGTGAATTTCAGAGCGAAATATCACATTCAGGTCATGGAATTCTTATCTAACTATAGAATATACTATAAGAAAGCTATTTAGATAGAAAAATCATGAAGTTGAAAAAAGCCAAAATTTCCAAAATTCTCGTTTTTTCCCAAAAAAGCCGGCTTTTTATGTGAAAAAAAAACATCGATTGAAAAAAAGCCGGCTGTTTTGCATCTCTAATTTCAAGTAATGCAACTTTTTTCTCTGAAGATAATAAAATTCCTCATTTAACTTTAGCTTTTGATTTGTGCATATTTACAATTTTTAGTGCATATCTGCATATTTTCAGTGCATGTTTTCGTGATTTTTAGCGCATATTTGCATGCATAATTTGCCGTTTTTTAGTGCATATCGATCCGAAGCATTATCATACGGTCCGTTACTCCCGGACGTGTGTCTTTTGGTACATATACCGCTACTTACGGTAGGAGTACCCACTAAAAATTTCGCTGTCCATGGGAAATTTCTTAATTTTACCGCCTGGCCAGTACGCTCCTGGCACAAGGGTAAGAAAAGCCGATAAAAAAGAAGAAGAGGAAAGAAATAAATGAGAAGTAAAAAGAGCATACACAAACACATACACGTCCAAGTGGAGTGTCTTGTTCGACGACGGTAAGCACGGCTCTCCATGGAAATTAGGAACGTCTCTCAAGGAGGAAGGAGGTGAGTCAAAGATCGACACAGAAGAGCAGTCGCGAACACGCACACAATTTTATGTACTCGACATATGATTTATGTTAACAAAAGGTGTAGAAGTGGGTGACTCATCAAAGCGCAGGGCATCTACTATAGGTATGAACGTTTTATTTGAAGAGAATAATACATGTAACACGAAAACAAGGACTAACAAATGATTTTTCAAAGTATCCATCCTAAAAGAGGAATACAGAGAGGTTTAAATTTTCCTCCTAAAAGTTAAGGCGAACGTCGTTACTTCACTTACAGAAAATAACTGTGGCGTCCACCAAGTCCTTAAAAGAAATTATAATGGACAAATATAGGCATTGGTACGGCGTGACGTCATGCATCCCATACATTTTCAGATTCGCTGTTACCCCTGCCAAAGAATAGTGTATCTTCAAATACTTGCCGTTAGAAAAATGAAGCTTGATTAAATAAATCTAAAATCGAAATGAGAAGGTTCTCGATACATGTATCCTTAACTATAGTTAATAAACTATAGCAGTGTAGTATGTAACATATATATAAATAAATAAATATATATATATATATATATATATATATATATATATATATATATATATATATATATATATATATATATAAGTAAAACAAATTTGTATGTCTTAACATGTACTCTAAAGAACTGATGACCGTTAGAAAACAAATGAGGGTTTGCATATGTATACCTGCTGTGGGTGACCATGCAACTATCATAAAATGGACACATATATTATATATGTGAATACGCGACAAAACGTACTAGCGACAAAACGTACCACTTACTCTGAGGGCTGCTTGTGAAAGGTTTTCTAAAACACTTTCAATAATGAGAGGTCCTCCGTGGCTAAGCGGTTAGCGTACGCGCCTTTGGCGTGGGAGACCCGGGTTCGATTCCCGGCGGGAGCTCATGTGGTTCGGATTCCACGTTAATCAGTAGGTCCACGTCTCATATAGCCTCGCTGCTGAACGGGACGTAAAACTCAAAATCAATCAATCAACTTTGAATAATGACAAGCGACAAAACGTACCACTTGCCTGGAGGGCTACTTGCGAAGAGTCTTCCAATCAGCCATCAAATAATGTAAGGCGACAAAACGTACCACTTGATAGGATGGTATAAAGTATATATATATATATATCGGCCAAAATAAGGTTTAAAGTTGAACAGATTGGTGCTGAGAAAAGTATCGATGCAAGACTAAGACTAAGGCTAAGACTAAGACCATACCTTCAAGATTCTTGCCAGACCAAGACCAGCAAGAATTTTGCATATGCAGTATTTGAATATTTGCTGATTTCCATCACCCTTTATCCAGGCTTTGGACCAGAGACGGATAAGCATTATTAGAGGGGCGCGGGCGCTTTCTCCCACAAGGGCCACCAGCATCTCAATGTCACAAATCAATTGCACAGTTTTCTTTCTACAGTAAGTCAATAGTATTAACAATTGACAATTAAACCATGATATTCTTTCATCAGTATGCTATTCTGAATTGTTCAAAATATTATATGAAGTTCAAGGAGAACGTATAGTATATTACAAAATTAGCAGATGTTTTAGTGTACTAGTTTTTGATGCTACTGTATCTATCACTTTTGCATTCGAAATATTTTTAATAAATCTTTTTCAATAGACATCAACAAAATGTTTTCAAATGTTCCTGAGACATGGTACTCGTTAGCCTATTTTTAATGTATTTCAGTTTATTTCAATTTTGAAAACATTTTTCCACATGTTACCTGAGTTACGGGCAAAGTCAATAAAAATTTGTATGCTGGAAACCTGGATAAGTATTACTGCACAAATTAACTTACAATTCTGCAAAATTAAAAAGCAGCACATTGGACAATTTTGCAACACGTTTTGCATTTGCTTTCCTTGTAAACAAATGTATTTTCTCCTAATTCTGAATCACTTGCACCATCAGCACAGTCATTTTCTCTCGGTTATGCTCGTCATCAAGACTGACTTTCAAGGATATCCACGTCCTTCAAAAGTCCAAGAGAATATATTTATAGTATCCTTAGAAACTTCTTAAGTGAAGTTTTTTCAGAAAATATGTAAGTTTAACGAAAGGCACGTCTGGAAGTTCTGTTACTTGGTTGAAGTGGCTAGGGTCCAAATAATCCATAAAGTACATTGCTTCTTGAACCTTGAAGAAATACTCAAAACTATCATGTTCAATATTGTGTTGAATGCTTCGATGCAGTACCTGATCATTGGACAGAAGCAGCTTCATCTTCATATTCACAGGAAAAATCTTTGTCCATCTCTGAAGGCGAATTGTTGACAGGTCAATAGAAAAAAAAGATATCACGTTCTAAGTCTTCAAATTTGTTATTGGCCCATTCTGCAAAGGTTAAATACTGCATTCAAAATCATCTCTCTACTCTTTCAGTTGGAACAGTAGTCTGCACCATCCGATAGGACTACACTAGCAGCACCCTCTATTTGGAGATAGTTTGACAGAGAGGTCGTCACTTGAAATATCTTAAGAAACATTTCTGCTGTCCGAATTGTTTTGAAATTAAGAAGATCTTTTATATATCCTTTCGCTTTACACCTAGTTTTTGGTTTGATATTTTGTGTAGAAGCAATTTTCTTAATTGTTATGGTCAACTCTATATACAAAGCACTTTATGGGTTCGAAAAATGACCAAACTTTTTCTGAAAAACAGTGTGTTTTCTACCATCTTGTTTCCACAATAACTGTAAGACGCCTTTGTTAACATTTGATCTACCAAATGTACATTCGCTGATAAGACTCACGCATAAATATCGCAGTCATTCAGCAAAACAATGACACAGAATCAATGCAATTTTTGGTCAGATCACATATGACATGATTGAGTATATGAGCATAACACCACACGTGTAACTGAGTTTCCTAGTAGTTAAGCGGTTAGCGTATGCGCCTTTGTCGTGGGAGACTTGGGTTCGATTCCCGGCGGAATCAACTGAATCACAAGCGTAACTGATCATAGGTGAATTGAAAAAATCCGAATATTGTCCTTGCATGTTACTTGAGAAATCGGTTGAATTTCAAGTACACTTCTTAATATCAAGGTTCAACTTCTGCAGAATTTCCAGCAGTAAACCGCCA
Organism: Thermobia domestica; assembly: GCF_964235325.1. Classification (NCBI taxonomy): domain Eukaryota; kingdom Metazoa; phylum Arthropoda; class Insecta; order Zygentoma; family Lepismatidae; genus Thermobia; species Thermobia domestica. The sequence continues at coordinate 147,781,518 of NC_137471.1, read as the reverse complement.
AGACACTGGCCTGTGGCAGATATGCATTTTGCAATGACAACAATACTTTAACAACCATTTTAACAACATACCGTAAAACAAGAGAGCACTGGCCTGAAACTACTATATCTTGTGTAGTGTCTAATAAAACAGAAAATATTGAAGCTTGAGAGACTTCTTTCGAAATATCTTCTGTGATAAGTGTTCTGATAGCATTCAAAACATAATTCACCGTGTTTAGTAAAAGTTATGCGACAACTATCCTGCTTACTTCCTCGTATATGACTCTTCTCGTTGACCTTATCTAAATTACTTTTAAGCGGAAGATCAAATTTGCTTAAGAAAGGAATAATATCCAAAAAGTTTCCATGATCTATAGCTGTGTCTTTCAGTTTATAGGCTGCTACATTTCCTCTGTAAATGAGCCCTCTTTTACCAATGAGTTTCTGCACTTTGACAACTCGATACATTGCTTGTCTGTTCTTCTCAACCTTATACTGCCGTTGTTTTACCTGTTCATGAGGAAGTAGTTTCTTAACATGAAGTAATACGTTTTGTCGCGGATTAAATATCCGAAATGTTTTAATTAGTCCATGACAGGTTGTAATTTATATAAGTGGTACGTTTTGTCGTGGAATAAATATCAGAAATGCTTTAATTAATCTATGATAGGTTGTCATTTATGACAGGTCGTCAAAAGTGGTACGTTTTGTCGCGAAAATTCAAGTGGTACGTTTTGTCGCTGGTACGTTTTGTCGGAACACCATATATGTTTCTGAACATAAATTCCCTTTTTACTAGTGTTCGGCAGAACAAGAGTTCATGTTTCATGGAGCATAATCGAATGCATAGGTATGTGATAATCTGATAATTACAGTAGAAGCAGGAAGCTTGTTTAAAATTTTTATTTACATTTTTGATAATTGCGGTTGTCATTATAACTAAGAATATTTTTAGAAAGTGTTGGTTATTGGTGTACTTCGATAAGTTCGAAAAATTTTCTATATATATATATTTTTTACAACAATTAGGAATATCACAATCTAATTATAAACTAGACAAATGTTTAGAAGGGGGATGAAAAACAGAGCCGTCGCTAGAGATTTCCTCGCTCTTACATTCACTTTATCAAGCTTTTTCTTTTTTTCTTTCTTTTTTTCTTTTGGCAAAAAAGAGAAACAGCTGTTGTTATGCTACATTGAATTTTTATCAAACTGCTTACACAGACTATTGCAAGAACCAAAAGTGCTCATTATCTATTCTTTTACAAGTAAAAGCTGTTTTCAAGAGGCTTATTTTGTACTTTTTGTTTAACCCTGCTACTACCGGAATTTTTTCATTACACTGAATACCGTTGGGGTCACTGGTGACCCCATTTAATTTATTGAAGAAACACAGCCTTCTTTATTTAAAAAAAAACATTTAATGATGCCCAGTTTTACATTGTATCGTGTTTGTTTATACATTGTTATTAACTTAGCTTTTCTGGTCACGTAATATGCTTAATCTGTTGATAAATTGATACCTTAGTGCTTATATAAATTAAGTACAGGTATGCACATAGGGAAACTTAATAATTTGGATGATGATTAGTAGTATAGCTGAATTTTCCAGTCTAATTGCCTATTTTAGACATACAATTTGATTCTAAAACAGTTCTCTAAATTTTTGTTTACCTGCGAAGTTTTTTTTTTTTTTTTTTTTTTTTTTTTGGTTCAGGAAATTTTGATCTCCAACATACAAACTGCTCACAAAAGAACTTGTACAAAATTACACTGTCGCTTTAGTCGTTGTCACATTTTACACAAAAAATAGCTGAGTGTTGCTTATACACGTATGTTTCGCATCTTTGCATATGTCTTGCATAGCATACCGCTCATAGAAATGACAGTAGTAATAAAATGAGGCTTCTGCGCCACTGACCCTCTACCCACTTTCTCAGTCCCGCCTGAAGCAGACAACGAATTTCCCAGTGCAGCCTGACACACTATGCCGGAAGACACAGGGAGGATACGAGAAATCGAGCATCGTGAACCGTCAACCCACGGTCTTTTACGACCTCCATTTTAGGGGTGAATTTGTTCCCTTTTATGAGCACATTTTAGGGGGTGTATTCGTTCTCTTTTACGAGCACTTTTTAGGGGGTGACCTCGTTCTCTTTTATGAGCATATTATTCAACCCTTATTAACAAATAGCAGAAATTACACTGAGACTATGAACACACAACAGAACAGATAATACATAAGACTCGTTCCCTTTTATGACTTCCATTTTAGGGGTGTACTCGTTCTCTTTTATGAGCACATTTTTAACCCCTATTTTAACATAGGAGATAACACATAAGATTACGAACACATAAAAGAGAAGATAACACATAACACTACGTAACACACAGCATAGCAGATAACATATAAGATTACGAACACATAACATAGCAAGGGTGTACTCGTTCCCTTTTATGAGCATATTTTCCAACCCCTATTCTGAACATAGCAGATAACACATAGAAGAGCAGATAACACATAGCACTATTTTAACATAGTAGGTAACATAAGATTACGAACACATATAAGAGCAGAAGACTACATAACATAGCAGGCCTCCATTTTAGGGGTGAACTCGTTCTCTTTTATGAGCATATTTTTCTACCCCTATTTTAACATAACAGAAATGACACTGAGATTATGAACACACAGTAGAACAGATAATACATAGCACAGTTAATAAAAGAACATGGCTTATTTTCCAACCCCTATTTTACCATAGCAGAAATTACACTGAGATTATGAACACACAGCATTTTAGGGGTGTACTCGTTCTCTTTTATGAGCATATTTTCCAACGCCTATTTTAACATAGCACATCAGACAGTGACTACGAAACATAGTGAAGATTAGATAACACATAAGAGTACATAACATAACAAGGGTGTATTCATTCCCTTTTATGAGCATATTTTTCAACCCTTATTCTAACATAGCAGAAATTACACTGAGACTATGAACACACAACAGAACAGATAATACATAGCACAGTTAATAAAAGAACATGGCTTATTTTCCAACCCTATTTTAACATAGCAGAAATTACACTGAGACTACGTAACACACAACCTCCATTTTAGGGGTGAATTTATTCCCTTTTATGATTACTTTTTCAACCCCTATTTTAAGACAATGAATACCTATGTAACATAGCGATTCGATACGCTCTTTGAACCGATTTGGATGAAACTCGGCATATGGGGGTTTTCGACCATGCTGAGTACGAATATCATACATTTAGCAATTGGTCATCAACTACTACATGTCCCAAAATTAGTGGTCATCGAGGTCAAAGGTCAAAATACTTAAAACCTAATAACTCGAAAACAAAGCAACGTATTGAGGTGCTGTTTCCACATTTAGCAATAGGTCATCAGGTACTACATGTCCCAAAATTAGTGGTCATCGAGGTCAAAGGTCAAAACTTGAAAACGAAGCAACGTATTGAGGTGCTGTTTCCAAATCTAGTAATAGGTCATCAACTACTACATGTCCCAAAATTAGTGGTCATCGAGGTCAAAGGTCAAAATACTTAAAACCTAATAACTCGAAAACGGAGCCAAATATTGAGATGCTCTTTCCACATTTAGTAATTGGTCATCAAATACTACAAGTTCCAAAATAGTGACCATCGAGGTCAAAGGTCAAAGTACTTAAAACACAATAACTCGGAAACGGAGCCACGTATTGAGGTGCTGTTTCCAAATCTGGTAATTGGTCATCAACTAGTACAAGTTCCAAAAATAATGACCATCGAGGTCAAAGGTCAACATACTTAAAACCTAATTACTCGAAAATGGATCCACATATTGAGATGCTGTTTCCAAATCTAGTAACTGGTCATCAACTACTACAAGTTCCAAAATAATGACAATCGAGGTCAAAGGTCAACATACTTAAAACCTAATAACACGAAAACTGAGCCACATATTGAGATGCTGTTTCCACATTTAGTAATCGACCACCAACTAGTACAAGTTCAAAAATAATGACCATCGAGGTTAAAGGTCAACATACTTAAAACCTAATAACTCAAAAACGGAGCCACATACTCAGGTGCTGTTTCCACATTGAGTAATAGGTCATCAACTACTACAAGTTCCAAAATAATGATCATCGATGTCAAAGGTCAACATACTTAAAATCTAATAACTCGAAAACGGATCCAAGTATTGAGGTGCTGTTTTCCAAATTTGGTAATTGGTCATCAACTAGTACAAGTTTCAAAATAATGACCATCGAGGTTAAAGGTCAACATACTTAAAACCTAATAACTCAAAAACGGAGCCACATACTCAGGTGCTGTTTCCACATTTAGCAAGAGGTCATCAACTAGTACAAGTTCCAAAATAATGATCATCGAAGTCAAAGGTCAAAACTCGAAAACGGATCCAAATATTGAGGTGCTGTTTCCAAATCTAGTAATTGGTCATCAACCACTACAAGTTCCAAAAATAATGACCATCGAGGTCAAAGGTCAATCTCGTAAATGAAACCACATATTGAGATAACGTTGTGTGATCTATTCAATTTTGTACAAAGCAGAAAAAAAAGTGAAGAAGGAATAAATTTGAGAACACAATTTTAACTAGCGCAGAATCTGTACCTTTTTGGGCTATTCAAAAGAAAGCAAAGATATGCCATATTAACTAGCTGAGAATTATTTAAGCAAAACGAAGAAAGCGAACATGGACCATTTTACTCAAATTTGGATGGAGTATTTATATTTGTATGAACCAGAAAAAAATGAAGAAGGTTCAATACTTCTGTACAATTTTGTACTACCCAAATAATCACAAGAAATTCAAAGAAGGGTCATTTTATACCTTTTTTGTGCTATTCAAATAATAGAGGCAACAAATTTCAGTGGTCTATTTTATTTTTGTACCAATCAGAAGAAAAGCAAAGATATGCCATTCTCAGACTTTTATACCATTTTGTACTACTCCAGTAAACGAAGGAATACCAATCAGAAAAAAAGAAGTGAAGATCAGGTGGATTATTTTTTTTTGTACCAACTGGAAAAGAGAAGTAGAGCTACTTTAACTAGCCCATTATGTACTGTTTAAACAAACGAAAATTGACCATTATGTAACTTTTGAAATACTGAAATGTTCTATTTTTGTATCAATCAGAAAAACCCGAAGAAGGATCATTTTAACAAGTTCATAATTTCGATGTTCTACTTTTTATACCAACGAGAAAAAAATGAACTAGCTGAATATACGAAAGAATAAATTTAAGTGACCTATTCAATTTTGTACCAATGCTGAAATGTCATTTTTAACTGGTTCAGAATTTTACTACTCAAATAAACAATGGAATATTTAGTTTTGTACCACCGAGAAAAAACAAAGAATATTGTACCATTTTGGAGTTTTCAAATAAACAAAGGACTTATAATTTGTGTCAACTCTAAAAAGGATCATTTTAACTAGCTGAGTATTTTATATCATTTTGTATTATTTCAACAAGCAAAAGGAAAAAGCAAAAAAGGATCATTTTAAACTAGTCTAATAAACGAAGGCATAAATATGAGTGAGACCAGAGAAAAACCGAAGAAGGCCCATTTTAACTAACTGAGAATTTCTGTACCTTTTTGTACTATTTAAACAAACGATGAGATAAATTTGAGATTATTTCAACAAGCAAAAGGAAAAAGCAAAAAAGGATCATTTTAAACTAGTCTAATAAACGAAGGCATAAATATGAGTGAGACCAGAGAAAAACCGAAGAAGGCCCATTTTAACTAACTGAGAATTTCTGTACCTTTTTGTACTATTTAAACAAACGATGAGATAAATTTGAGTGACCTGTTTTTTGTACTAACCAGAAAAAGCGAAGAAGGTACCTTTGTACTAGCCCAATGAACGAAAGAACAAATTTGGGTGTTCTACTTTTTTTATACCAAACAAAGAAGAACCATTTTAACTTGCTGAGTATTTTATACCATTTTGTACTACTCAAATAAACGAAAGAATAAGCGAAAAAGACCTTTTTAACTAGCGCAGAATTTCTGTAACGCAAAAATTAATTTGGATGGAGTAACAAGAATGAAAGCAAAGATATGTCATAGTAACTATTTAAATAAACGAGGGGATAAATTTAAGTGATCTATTCCATTTTGTACCAAGGAGAAATGCCATTTTTTCTAGCGTAGAATTTCTAAACAAAACGAAGGGCTAAATTTGAGAAAGCGGACATGAACCATTTTACTCAAATTTGGATGGAGTATTTAGCTTTGTATGAACCACAAGAAAAAGTAAAGAAGATCCGTTTTAACTAGTTCAATATTTCTGTATAATTTTGTACTACCCAAATAAACGAAATTTTATTTTTGACCAATCACAAGAAAATCAAAGAAGGGTCATTTTAACTAGCCAAGCAGAAAACAAGGAAAGAATTAACACTTTGGACTAACCAGAAAATGAGAAGAAGGATCAGCATTCTATACTTTTTGTGCCATTTATTGGAGTGTCCTATTTCCTTTTATACCAACGAGAACCATTTTTAACTGGCTCAGAATTTTATGCCTTTTTGTAAAATTTGTATCAAACCATAAAAAAGCAAGGAAATACCATTTTAAATAGCTCAGCATGTTATAGCTTTTTGTGTTTTGGTCTACCCAATTTCTTGACCATGTACTATACTATTTAAACAAACAAAGGAATAAATTTGTGTGACCTATTCACTTTTATAGCAAGCAGAAAAAGGAAAGAATACATTTGAGTGGCTTTTAAAAAAGCGGAGAAGGTCTACTTTCTGTACAAACCAGAGAAAAACAAATTTGTCTAACCTATTCACTTTTATAGCAAAGCCCCTTTTAGTTTTATACCAACCATGAAGGTCCATTATACCATTTTGTATTACTCTATTTCATTTTTGTAACAATTAGAAGAAAACAGCTCAGAATTTTATACCTTTGTGGTGTTACATTTTGTATATTTTTGTGTCATCCAGAGAACAATTTAAATTGACTCTCCCTGACAATTCAGTTGCCAGAGTCCAATGATACTTATCTATTAAATTCTTAATATTACAGTACTACAAATTGATCCAGTTAACAGTTCAAGTTCTTCTATTATTACACAATCAAATAGATATGCTACAGTGGGCTCAGTGTTCATTTACAGAATTAAATAATTGTTTATCTTTCTCTAAAAACGTTTCTACTATTTTGTTGATATAATAATCACACTCTGTAATGTATTCATATACCAGATTAAATTTTTTCTCCACAGTATAAGTGTTCTTAATATTACAACCTTTAAAATGCTTCTTTAAATAAAGTTTATAGATTTTCTCTCTCATTTCACATTTAATTAAGATCGTCCACACCTTCTGCAATAATTCGTAATCTTTTTCATTCTCATTATGTTTAGAACATGCTTCACATAATAATACTGAATTTGGTGTATACTCATTAAATAATTGTATAACACATGTATGACTAATACTTTCACTAGTACACCCGCACTCATTAGCTTCCAGTTCAAAACAGGTAATATTTGAAACACTGTCATCATCACTTTCCGGGAGTATTTCATCATTATATCTATTATAGCGTCTAAAATAATACACATCTTCTATTTCCTGTGTTGGATATATGATTCTCACTTTATCACGTAATTCATCTGGCAAATCGGGGTCAGACGGGTGAATTAACAGTATAGGTTTTTCGTTTTCACGCTGAATTTCTTTTTCTCTAGGAGAAACATAAACAATTTCCATGCTAGTCATTTTTTCTGCTCTTCAGCAAAAACCAATCAAATAAATAATTTTATATATCTACAATAAAAATATTCTATGCATTCTCCGTGTTTAATAATATGTTTTCAAGGTAATATAACATCATAATGTATGTTCTATTATTTTCCAAATATACTCCATAAACTTATATTCCATTATAATAAAATACATAATTGCAAAAATATATATTTGTCTTTTTGAACTTAGACGAGGAAGGAATTGAATCGTTGAGCAATATGCAGTACCGTAGGAACCACACTATACTAGCAATACAACTGTTAAATATCTGCAGCAACATGGAACTTTGAAAACTTCTCTTACTTTGATATAATCTCTTCTTCTGCTGTGATTCAAAATGGACAAGTAAGCTGTTATTATTTGTCGTCATTCATCAGTTTTCTTTAGAACGCTAATTGCTATGTAGTCTGTTCTACACAATTATGACGCAATTCTGGTTGGTTAAATCTTAGGTTCAAATATGTAGTTAATGACACAAAAATATACAAAATGTAACACCACAAAGGTATAAAATTCTGAGCTGTTTTCTTCTAATTGTTACAAAAATGAAATAGAGTAATACAAAATGGTATAATGGACCTTCATGGTTGGTATAAAACTAAAAGGGGCTTTGCTATAAAAGTGAATAGGTTAGACAAATTTGTTTTTCTCTGGTTTGTACAGAAAGTAGACCTTCTCCGCTTTTTTAAAAGCCACTCAAATGTATTCTTTCCTTTTTCTGCTTGCTATAAAAGTGAATAGGTCACACAAATTTATTCCTTTGTTTGTTTAAATAGTACAACATGGTCAAGAAATTGGGTAGACCAAAAACACAAAAAGCTATAACATGCTGAGCTATTTAAAATGGTATTTCCTTGCTTTTTTCTGGTTTGATACAAATTTTACAAAAAGGCATAAAATTCTGAGCCAGTTAAAAATGGTTCTCGTTGGTATAAAAGGAAATAAGACACTCCAATAAATGGCACAAAAAGTATAGAATGCTGATCCTTCTTCTCATTTTCTGGTTAGTCCAAAGTGTTAATTCTTTCCTTGTTTTCTGCTTGGCTAGTTAAAATGACCCTTCTTTGATTTTCTTGTGATTGGTCAAAAATAAAATTTCGTTTATTTGGGTAGTACAAAATTATACAGAAATATTGAACTAGTTAAAACGGATCTTCTTTACTTTTTCTTCTGGTTCATACAAAGCTAAATACTCCATCCAAATTTGAGTAAAATGGTTCATGTCCGCTTTCTCAAATTTAGCCCTTCGTTTTGTTTAGAAATTCTACGCTAGATAAAAATGGCATTTCTCCTTGGTACAAAATGGAATAGATCACTTAAATTTATCCCCTCGTTTATTTAAATAGTTACTATGACATATCTTTGCTTTCATTCTTGTTACTCCATCCAAATTAATTTTTGCGTTACAGAAATTCTGCGCTAGTTAAAAAGATCTTTTTCGCTTATTCTTTCGTTTATTTGAGTAGTACAAAATGGTATAAAATACTCAGCAAGTTAAAATGGTTCTTCTTTGTTTGGTATAAAAAAAGTAGAACACCCAAATTTGCTCTTTCGTTCATTGGGCTAGTACAAAGGTACCTTCTTCGCTTTTTCTGGTTAGTACAAAAAACAGGTCACTCAAATTTATCTCATCGTTTGTTTAAATAGTACAAAAAGGTACAGAAATTCTCAGTTAGTTAAAATGGGCCTTCTTCGGTTTTTCTCTGGTCTCACTCATATTTATGCCTTCGTTTATTAGACTAGTTTAAAATGATCCTTATTTGCTTTTTCCTTTTGCTTGTTGAAATAATCTCAAATTTATCTCATCGTTTGTTTAAATAGTACAAAAATGTACAGAAATTCTCAGTTAGTTAAAATGGGCCTTCTTCGGTTTTTCTCTGGTCTCACTCATATTTATGCCTTCGTTTATTAGACTAGTTTAAAATGATCCTTTTTTGCTTTTTCCTTTTGCTTGTTGAAATAATACAAAATGATATAAAATACTCAGCTAGTTAAAATGATCCTTTTTAGAGTTGACACAAATTATAAGTCCTTTGTTTATTTGAAAACTCCAAAATGGTACAATATTCTTTGTTTTTTCTCGGTGGTACAAAACTAAATATTCCATTGTTTATTTGAGTAGTAAAATTCTGAACCAGTTAAAAATGACATTTCAGCATTGGTACAAAATTGAATAGGTCACTTAAATTTATTCTTTCGTATATTCAGCTAGTTCATTTTTTTCTCGTTGGTATAAAAAGTAGAACATCGAAATTATGAACTTGTTAAAATGATCCTTCTTCGGGTTTTTCTGATTGATACAAAAATAGAACATTTCAGTATTTCAAAAGTTACATAATGGTCAATTTTTGTTTGTTTAAACAGTACATAATGGGCTAGTTAAAGTAGCTCTTCTTCTCTTTTCCAGTTGGTACAAAAGAAAATAATCCACCTGATCTTCACTTCTTTTTTTTCTGATTGGTATTCCTTCGTTTATTGGAGTAGTACAAAATGGTACAAAAGTCTGAGAATGGCATATCTTTGCTTTTCTTCTGATTGGTACAAAAATAAAATAGACCACTGAAATTTGTTGCCTCTATTATTTGAATAGCACAAAAAAGGTATAAAATGACCCTTCTTTGAATTTCTTGTGATTATTTGGGTAGTACAAAATTGTACAGAAGTATTGAACCTTCTTCATTTTTTTCTGGTTCATACAAATATAAATACTCCATCCAAATTTGAGTAAAATGGTCCATGTTCGCTTTCTTCGTTTTGCTTAAATAATTCTCAGCTAGTTAATATGGCATATCTTTGCTTTCTTTTGAATAGCCCAAAAAGGTACAGATTCTGCGCTAGTTAAAATTGTGTTCTCAAATTTATTCCTTCTTCACTTTTTTTTCTGCTTTGTACAAAATTGAATAGATCACACAACGTTATTTCAATATGTGGTTTCATTTACGAGATTGGCCTTTGACCTCGATGGTCATTATTTTTGGAACTTGTAGTGGTTGATGACCAATTACTAGATTTGGAAACAGCACCTCAATATTTGGATCCGTTTTCGAGTTTTGACCTTTGACTTCGATGATCATTATTTTGGAACTTGTACTAGTTGATGACCTCTTGCTAAATGTGGAAACAGCACCTGAGTATGTGGCTCCGTTTTTGAGTTATTAGGTTTTAAGTATGTTGACCTTTAACCTCGATGGTTATTATTTTGAAACTTGTACAAGTTGATGACCAATTACCAAATTTGGAAAACAGCACCTCAATACTTGGATCCGTTTTCGAGTTATTAGATTTTAAGTATGTTGACCTTTGACCTCGATGATCATTATTTTGGAACTTGTAGTAGTTGATGACCTATTACTCAATGTGGAAACAGCACCTGAGTATGTGGCTCCGTTTTTGAGTTATTAGGTTTTAAGTATGTTGACCTTTAACCTCGATGGTCATTATTTTTGAACTTGTACTAGTTGGTGGTCGATTACTAAATGTGGAAACAGCATCTCAATATGTGGCTCAGTTTTCGTGTTATTAGGTTTTAAGCATGTTGACCTTTGACCTCGATGGTCATTATTTTGGAACTTGTAGTAGTTGATGACCAGTTACTAGATTTGGAAACAGCATCTCAATATGTGGATCCATTTTCGAGTAATTAGGTTTTAAGTATGTTGACCTTTGACCTCGATGGTCATTATTTTTGGAACTTGTACTAGTTGATGACCAATTACCAGATTTGGAAACAGCACCTCAATACGTGGCTCCGTTTCCGAGTTATTGTGTTTTAAGTACTTTGACCTTTGACCTCGATGGTCACTATTTTGGAACTTGTAGTATTTGATGACCAATTACTAAATGTGGAAAGAGCATCTCAATATTTGGCTCCGTTTTCGAGTTATTAGGTTTTAAGTATTTTGACCTTTGACCTCGATGACCACTAATTTTGGGACATGTAGTAGTTGATGACCTATTACTAGATTTGGAAACAGCACCTCAATACGTTGCTTCGTTTTCAAGTTTTGACCTTTGACCTCGATGACCACTAATTTTGGGACATGTAGTACCTGATGACCTATTGCTAAATGTGGAAACAGCACCTCAATACGTTGCTTTGTTTTCGAGTTATTAGGTTTTAAGTATTTTGACCTTTGACCTCGATGACCACTAATTTTGGGACATGTAGTAGTTGATGACCAATTGCTAAATGTATGATATTCGTACTCAGCATGGTCGAAAACCCCCATATGCCGAGTTTCATCCAAATCGGTTCAAAGAGCGTATCGAATCGCTATGTTACATAGGTATTCATTGTCTTAAAATAGGGGTTGAAAAAGTAATCATAAAAGGGAATAAATTCACCCCTAAAATGGAGGTTGTGTGTTACGTAGTCTCAGTGTAATTTCTGCTATGTTAAAATAGGGTTGGAAAATAAGCCATGTTCTTTTATTAACTGTGCTATGTATTATCTGTTCTGTTGTGTGTTCATAGTCTCAGTGTAATTTCTGCTATGTTAGAATAAGGGTTGAAAAATATGCTCATAAAAGGGAATGAATACACCCTTGTTATGTTATGTACTCTTATGTGTTATCTAATCTTCACTATGTTTCGTAGTCACTGTCTGATGTGCTATGTTAAAATAGGGGTTGGAAAATATGCTCATAAAAGAGAACGAGTACACCCCTAAAATGCTGTGTGTTCATATTCTCAGTGTAATTTCTGCTATGGTAAAATAGGGGTTGGAAAATAAGCCATGTTCTTTTATTAACTGTGCTATGTATTATCTGTTCTACTGTGTGTTCATAATCTCAGTGTCATTTCTGTTATGTTAAAATAGGGGTAGAAAAATATGCTCATAAAAGAGAACGAGTTCACCCCTAAAATGGAGGCCTGCTATGTTATGTAGTCTTCTGCTCTTATATGTGTTCGTAATCTTATGTTACCTACTATGTTAAAATAGTGCTATGTGTTATCTGCTCTTCTATGTGTTATCTGCTATGTTCAGAATAGGGGTTGAAAACGAGTACACCCTTGCTATGTTATGTGTTCGTAATCTTATATGTTATCTGCTATGCTGTGTGTTACGTAGTGTTATGTGTTATCTTCTATGTTAAAATAGGGATTGGAAAATGTGCTCATAAAAGAGAACGAGTACACCCCTAAAATGGAGGTCATAAAAGGGAAGGAGTCTTATGTATTATCTGTTCTGTTGTGTGTTCGTAATTTCTGCTATGTTAAAATAAGGGTTGAAAAATATGCTCATAAAAGAGAACGAGGTCACCCCTAAAATGGTGGTCATAAAAGGGAATGAATACACCCCCTAAAATGTGCTCATAAAAGGGAACAAATTCACCCCTAAAATGGAGGTCGTAAAAGACCGTGGGTTGACGGTTCACGATGCTCGATTTCTCGTATCCTCCCTGTGTCTTCCGGCATAGTGTGTCAGGCGGCAATGGGAAATTCGTTGTCTGCTTCAGGCGGGACTGAGAAAGTGGGTAGAGGGTCAGTGGCGCAGAAGCCTCATTTTATTACTACTGACAAGGACCACGTTTTCGATATTTATTGGCTTCTGAAGATATACACGGGAACTCTGAACGCCGAAGTCGGTTTTGTGTAGTTAGAGACTTAGCTAGTTCAAGAAGAAATATTGTCCATCTGTAATTACTTCTGCTGTTCCATTCAGGATTGAGTGAAAATCAAATGATGAAAATGAGTGTTGAGAGCACTGACGGAGGGGTCAGCGTCCTCAAAATGACACTAATTGTTCATCAATAGTAATGTTACCCGCTATATATGCGTCCTGTAGCGTACTTCCACATGCATCAAAAGCGTCTCTAATTGGAAATAATTTGTCCGAACTATGATTTTTGCCTCGATGTTGAGTGTCATTGAACCGAAAACATCGAGATATCTGTGTAAATCTATTTCTCCACATTGATTTGTTGGAAATAGGCATGTCATCGTCTTTATTCCACAAATGTATAATACATTCATTGCGTGCTTTTTATACTTCCTCCAGTATAAGAAGCAATATGAAACACTGAAGTTCACCCTTATCAACATACGCTCATTTATATCCATATGTAATAGAGCATTCCTTGTTTGTCCATTTCAAAATAGTTTCAAGAATATTGGTTCTCATAAAGTGCTCGAAAGGAGATGGAACCGTATCCACATTCCTGATACTATGACGTGTAAGCCCAGTTTCCAGTCTTGATAATATTGCGAAACGGAGTCTTAGAGACGGAAAATGAGTCCTGAGAAGTCCTTAGTGGATTATCACTGTAGATTTATTGTCCATTCTCCGACTTGAAAAGAAAATGCGGATTCATAAGATGAAAGAAAGGAAAAATCAACATTGCAATAAGATAAGATGACTAACAGAAATCAGAATCAAATTCAGTACAAGGATAGAAATATGTTTATCATCGTAGTTGATCGTGGTCAATAGGAACAATTTTAGTGGATTATTCAGAAACATAACATTGAATAATATGCCGGGGTGGCTCATTGGTAGCACCTTCATCTCTGGTGCCTGAGATTCCTGGTTCAATCCCAGCTCGCGCCAAGTGTAATTTGTGGTGAATAAACACAGTGTGCATGGGTTTTCTTCGGATTCACCCGTTTTCTCCCACTTTCTTCTATCAGCCATTTCATTTATTCTCATTATCGTCGTCAGCTTTAGCCTAGGTGGAATAACCGTGGACTCTTTTCCAATTCCTTTTTCTACAATATTGAATAAGGATGGGAAAAAGGAAATAACGAAAAGGGAAATCATATTATCAAATAAAAGAACAATTCTGATATGTGTCTTTCATGAAAGTTCAGAAAACGAATAGATCAGGACAAGAAGTACAGCAGATAATGCAAGGCTACGATTTCAAGTAGGAGCTATTTCTCATTATTTTCAGGACCCCGCTGGATCGAGAGGCTAGCACATTTACCTTCGACCCAGGGCCGGGTTTTATTCCCGGTAGGAGTACAGTTGAAGGAAGAAATTTGTTCGGATTCCCCTACACTCAGTACGCCTACGTCACCTTTAGTCTACACAGCATAATCGAGTGACGTCAAACTCAAAACAAATCAAATCATTATTTTAGATTTTTATACTACATGAAAGTATATCGCACTGTATTTTACCATTTCCATAAAATAATAAAATCAATTGACAACAATGATTGACAAAAATACAAATGCAACAAAAGTAGAATATACTTACTTGTAAGTGCAGATGTTGAGGTATAATTTTTGCTTTTTTCAAGCATACAGTCATCTTCAGAATCTAGATATGAATCTGAATCTTATTCATCTATATCATTATAGTCCAAAATTTAATCTATTTCAGAATCGTCACTAGATGAAACATCATCACTTGCAGGGTCTTCTGGCGAAAAGTCAGAATCAGTGATTTCTACATGCAATTTTTTTTCTACGTCTTCGCAAGATATATTTTTTGATGCCATGGTGTTTCTCATACATTCGAGAAAACAATTGAAGAGTGATTTTGGGTCAAATTTGATTCCGAATAATCAGAGACATGTATCGAAAAATACAAAAGTTCTTAATAATTGCTGGGGTCCTATATGACCCCAATGGTACTCGGTGCAGGAAGTAGAAAAACTTGCGCTCACATACACACAAAAAATATCACAATATACCAAAGTGAAGTTCCAAAGCAAACATGAAAATCCAATGTTTTTCATTTTTTAATGTAATATATTACGCGAGTTACACACTGTTAAACTTAGCTTGGGGTCATATAGGACCCCACGGTAGTAGGAAGGTTAACTTACAAAACTGTCTTTGGCTGTACACAAATCCACGTTGAGAACAGTTATGAAAATTTACAATATTTACGTTCCATAAACTATCTGTAAGAAATGAAATTTTAATATGTTTAAAACTGTGTTTAAAGAAATGTTCGAAATGGGTAAGAGCATCAATTTCCAGTAATAATTGTAAATTTTTGTAATTTTATTCTGTATGTGACTACATAAAGAAGAGTTTAATTTTGATTGTTTTACAGTAAAAAAAAAATTGTGAAATGTAACGGAAGCTCTGAAGGGACCTTCTTTGCGAATTTCTTAATATTGAGCGATAGAGGTGAAGAAAAGGTTTAATGTTTGTACTTGAAATCCAAATTATAGTTTGACTACTACATATGTTTAAAATTATAGTACTTACTTAATTTCTTAATGACTGAAAATTTTGAATTTAAGGTTACTTATTATTAATAAACATACAAAATACACAGACGCGTTATATATATATATATATATATATATATATATATATATATATATATATATATATATATATATATATATATATATATATATAGGGGGCGGATCCAGGATATGATCAAGGGTGGGGCTAAACCATATTTTGTCGTTTTATCTAGTGTAAAGCAGGATTGAAGCCCATTTTATCCAGTGTATACCTCACCGTCAAGGGGGGCTATAGCCCCTATACCCCCCTTAGATCCGGCACTGTATATATATATATATATAACGTGTGTGTGTATTTTGTATGCATGTAGATAGATAAAAATATCACACAACTAGATACCGTACGTAGGTACAAAAAAAAAAAAAATCCAGGCGATACAAGTAGTTGATGGAGAAATGATCCCAATCGTGTCTTCACTGTTCGCCTTTTCCCGTTTTGCTTTATTATTCTTATCACAGGAAACGTCAACCAAAAATTGGTACTTAATGACTTGTTATCTTAAGGCAAAATGGGAATTCCCCTTTCGCCTTACAATAATTTTCATATATTGGTAGCCCTGCTTTAGCAAATATAAATGTAATTAAAATGTTCCACAGAAGGATAATAAAAAACTGCAAAGAAATAACTTTCATTGAAAAAGAAGGTAATGTAATGGATTCGAAATCAGAACTTAGAATTAATGATCACAGAGCAGGGGTGGACTGGCGAACTTTGGCCACCATGAAAATATTGACCCATGAATCTGACCATTATGGCTCATGAATCCGGATTTTCGACACCCTACTGCAATTCACGAGAACAAAGTTATACCTAATCACAAAACAAAAGAAAGAAAAGAAAAAATAGAATAAAAGAAAAACGGCATAAACATAGTCCCACAAGTTCTGGAGTGCGTAAGTGTTTGTTTTTGTACATATAACAATAGAATCAATTTTAACATTATCCACCTTACATGTATTTTTATTTGTTTTACTTCAATATCAATCGGGATAAAATAATTCCTAATATTATTTTATAATAATATTAATTCCTATAATAGGAGATAGTTGGTTGCTTTGTGAGGAATCAATGTTGCAGTTTGTGGCTTTTGGAAATGATTAAAACAAAATAGAAGGAAATTACGCCCTGGGATTCGTACCCTGCCGTAAAACAATCCTGCCCTCACAGAAAACAACAAACCGAAACCGAAAGCAAAAATAAACTCGATTTAAAAATTCCTTGTAGTAAAATACATGCTTCAATCGTAAGGTAGCCAGAAAATCCCTATATTTCAGAGAGCTCCTTCGTAGCTAAGAGGTTAGCGTACGCTCCTTTGACATGGGGGACAAGGGTTCGATTTCCGGCGGGAGATCATGTAGTTTGGATTCCAAGTTAATCAGTAGGTCCACGTCTCATATAGCCACGCTGCTGAACGGTACGTTAAACTCCAAATAAACTAAACTCAACCTATATTTCAGACGCTTTACCAGAATCTTCCCATAATCCCTGACCACGTCAAAAATCCTTACACCGCGATATTTCTCAACATGGCAACACTAAATATTGTCCATCGTGTTATGCATATATCGTGTTGTGCACACATATGATACCGCACATCTTGTTATATGAAACGATTTTTTTAGTTACATAGTGTCATTATTATCAATGATACAAATAATAATAATAATAATAATAATAATAATAATAATAATAATAATAATAATAATAATAATAATAATAATAATAATAATAGTAATAATAATAATAATAATATAACAACATGTATAAAAATATCTGAATACTAAAAATTATATAATTTGTTTATTGATTTGTTTAGTCTTCAAGAGGTAAGGACATCGTTCACGAGGTTATGGTTTTAGTTCTGGACGAGCAAGTATTCAGGATCGAGCCAAAAATTGTTAGTCATAGGTCGCGGGCTAAATATGTTCAAAACTGCTCGGCCCGGGTTTAGGGTTGTCAACGGCTCAGCTCACAGCTCATTCACTATCGAGCCGAACAGAGAAGTGAGCTGAGCCAACAGCTCACTCATCCGACCCGACTAGAGCCCTCAAAATTTCTCTCAAAAGCTTTAAATGTGCGTTCATACATTAACGTAAAAGACAAAAGACAGGCAAAATAATTGTTTTATAATTCTAGTCGTTAAATTCTTAGAGTGTCTTGATTTGTTAATACTTTAAGTATATATAAGGTATTCCAATGACAATTAACACAAATTTTCTTTATAAGCAGTTAACGTCCGCGCATTTGGCGTGGGAGAACTGGGTTCGATGTCGGCGGAGGCTGCTGTGGTTCGGATTCCACGTTAATCAGTAGATCCACGTTTCATAGTCTCGCTGCTGAACGGGACGTTAAAATCAACTCAACTCAACTCACATTTTCTTTATTGTTATTGGATTTGGCTGTTGGAGATATCAGTAAAAGTGTTTAATCATTATCAATTTGGACACCAGCGACATGCTGAGGTTTTCTCAGCCTTCAAAGTGTACGCGCGAAGATGCATAAATTATCAGAAATGAATTTTATTAAAACGTAGGCCAATCTTTTGACTAGAAATAGGGTAAGTTTAAATAATATGGGCACATTAAAAGCAAAATGAAAAAAAAAATATTGATATCAAAAGATAAATTGACAGAAACATGAAATGTCTTGTCTAAAGAGAGTTCAATATTGATTAAGTTACTTTTAAATTCCAAAACATTACCTTGCATCAAGTTTGTTGCCTCGGTTCCAACAAACAGTATGCGCAGAAAGAGATCATTTAGAACACCAATGTCATACCCAAAGGAGGCGCAAGGGACCCATGATCCCACCCACCTAAACCAATGGAAGCTACTAAACACAGCTTCAATCCATTAATTCATCAAGATATATATACAGGAAATTTATACATGACTGTACAAGAACTTAGATTCGTAATAGTCTTCTTCACAGCCGAATCAAGGATTTCTTTAAACTAGACCCCAGATACAAGAAGACCCATTGAGCCGAATATACAGTCACTTCCATAAAAGCCACATCTGACCTGTAGCGAACCAACTCGAACATTTGATCAGGTTAAATGACCTGAGCCTACTTTACCTACTCTAATGGTGCAATTGGTTTAAATGGGTCGACTCACGGCTTGTTCACCACAGAGCCAAGCTCAGAAGGACCGCTCACACGTCACGTCTACCGAGTTGGCCGGATCGAGCCGATGGCTCGCTTGAGCAGAACCGAACCGAGCTAATGACTCATCCCAACAGAGCCGGCTCCAGCCATTGGCTGCTGAGTTGAGCCGGGTCGAACAGAGCCGATTGACTCACTTCTACCGAGCCAGTGCTAATCCTAACAAAGCCGGCTCAAGCTGTTCACTCACTTGCACCGAGCCGAGCCGGTTGACATCACTATCCGGGTTCTTCTTCTAATTGGGCTAAAAAATTCAACCAGAGCTCCTTCGTGGCTAAGCGGGTTCGATTCTCGACGGGAACTCTTGTGGTTAGGACTCCACGTTAATCAGTAGGTCCCGTCTCATATAGCCTCGCTGCTGAAAGGGACGTTAAAATCAAAATCAACTCAATTCAAAAATTCGACCGTGCAAGTCTCAGCCTAGATGGTAAGAACTACAGTAATTATATATTTATTCGAGTCGAGTTTCGAGTAGAGCCGAGTTTTAGCTCGACTCGTGCCCGTCCCTAGTTTTCATATTAGTGGTACTTGACGTTTTATCTGATACAGGCACCAAGTCTTGGCGGCCATTTTGAAAACGGTGACTAATATGAAAAATCTTTTGCAACAGTGCTCTTTAGTTTATAAAAAAAACTAACAAACCAGATATTACTGGATATATATTTACATTTAAATTTTTAAAGTTGGGTCCTGAGCCCCCATGAAGAGCGACCCTGGGCGGCACAGCGACAATACCATTCGACGTACGGTACCTTATGGGATTTCCAATTTGAGTTGGACCCCATATATAGGCCTATATATATATATAACTTATTTAAAGTAAAATTTGTAACAAATAAAGTAACGTCTACATACGAAATATTCGATTCCCGGTGGAAAATATTGACATTTGAACCCACTACAGTGGTTCGAATTCCAAGTTAAATGGTCTCTCTGTATTTTATATAGCTTCGGTGATGAGAAAGGCTTATCTAACCTACCTACTTGAAGATACCTTAGTGAACTTAGATTTAACCGATTACACCAGCCTATCAGCATTCGAAAAATGTTTCCAATAAAATTTACGTATCGAATCATCAATTAAAATGACGGGGTTTGTAAACAGTTTTTCAGTTTCGCCGTACACCTCTAAGGGGGAAGGGAATTTTAGCATAGAGAAATTTCTGCCTGCAAAATATAAATTTATTTCGTACATTTTTTCGTCTGATGCTTTTTTTTTTTTTTTAGATATTTTGCAGTATGGAATAACAAAACTCACCCTATGTGTACATTTTCATCCCTCATTTTAATGAACCTACTCCATATTTTAAGTCCTTTAAAAACAAGGTCAGTGGTACAGCGTTTATCTCTGGTGCAAGGAGTAAATGGTTCGATCACAGATTGCGCCATGTGAGCTTATTTAGTGATGGGCAGTGGGAATATTCCCGGTGGGTAGGAATTTAAAAAATGGAAATATTCCCGGGTTTTTCCCTGGCCTATAAATTCCCGGGAAGGAATATATTTCCATTTCTTTACTTCATCTTCCAAATCATAAGAACCATATGACTAATTACATTATTTTAATATTTTATGATTTACTTCTAGGTTTTAAAGAATTTGAAGGTTAAAAAATTTAAAATTCTTTGACAGTACTTTATATAAGTAATAATATGATTTTTTAAGTTCAATTTCCATTTGCACTAAAAAGTAAAGTAATTGTTTAGTATTGGGGGGCCAAAAATAGCCGAAAGTAGGATGATTTACTGAAGAAATAAGTTGAAAGTAGTGTTGAAGTAGTCAAGAAAGTATCGAACACTTTTTTTTTAGGGCAGTAGGGGATTTGTACAAACCGTAAAGGTAAGTCGAAGTGATTTATGTGAGAAAAGAAGGTGAATTGTTGGTAACGAAGATAGAAAACAACGTGCCATGCGGGACTATAATCCGCCTTCACTCGCTAACGCTTGCTCGGCAATGCTCTCTAAATTTAATGTTGGTAACGTAATTTAACGTATGAAACCATAAAACAACAACATCGGAATACAATATCGCAAAAAACTAGGAGCAAAATTTAGGCAGCCAGAATTTAGGGGGGGCTAGACCCCCTGAATACGGGCCTGGAGACAACTGTAATAATATAGCTACAGTGTTTTTTTTTTTTTAAAAAAAAACGAACTTAACTTTGAAACCATAATATAGTACCGTAATAGTAAAACTTAAAGATTTCATTTCATTTTCATTTACAGAATTATTAATTTATTAAAATAAGTTTGCTCATTATTTGAAATCAGACGCTTTTCTAAAATGAACATTATGACTATCTATTCCGTGTCAATACTATAAATTATTAACCTTTATAAAAGTAGAGGGAAAAAGGAAACCAATCTAGCATATTTTACAACTAACTTTTTATTTATTTATTTATTTTTTAATCGAAGTCTGTGCAAACCATTGAAACATTTCCAAATTACAAATGAAATTATTATTTATATCAGTAGCGTAGCGTTAACTTTCGCAAAGGGGAGACAGCACAGGCACACCCACGAGGGGGGGGGGAGTCAGCCGGGTTCCGACATCCCCAAAACTTCTTAAGTCAATATACTTTTATTAATTTTCTTAATAAAACTATGCTTGTTTAGTAGAGAAATTATTGATGTAAAATGAAAATTTGATCTTACATATCATCTGTACTATTTCTCTTATAAAAACAATGTAGTTCCATATTTTTTTTTTCTGAAAATATAGATGAAAGTACTTTACAGTTACTTGTCTTGTCGAGTGCAGAATAATATCCGTTCAATATCACATAGACGTAGTGGCTTGGATCCACGGCCGTAACTTGTGGGGGGAACAGGGGGCAATTGCCCCCCAGAGAAGCTCCCCGCCATTCGAGGGGGATCCATTTTAAGACAAAATTTTCTTACTCCATATACGATACGAACATGAAATTATAAATGAAGCATCGAACAGATTCACTACATTACATAAATAAAACAGCATACAAATGGAAATAAAACAAAAGAGTCGTGGGCCCATTTTAGTAAAAAAAATGTCTGCTATTAGGGGCCCTAGAGATAATATTTATTCGTATGGCTTTGAGATTTGTCAATATTGTCCCCTTAATTAATTTGTCATGTATGGAATGAGCCCAGAGGTGTACCTAACGGCCCCGCAGACCTTGTCGTACTTAAGGGCCCACAGGCTCCAGGGTGTCATAAAGAGTAAGAGAAAGATGGAAAGAAGGGGCCCAAGAATTAGAAAAACAACTTTTTTAGGGAACCCAAATACGCGTATTAATGCTTTCCCCTCAGAAAAATCTAAGTTAGGGGGGCGCTGCTTGGATCCCCCCAAACCCTGCACCCCTCCCCCATGAATGGAGTTAGGAATTGTCTGCTCGGGCAGACCTTTTGGTCAGTGTCGGACCTGTGGGACACTTTCTACACAAATGTGGAAAAAAATGAAATGAAATCTTTGAGTTTCACGTTCCACGTTTATGCCGGTTAGGCTAAAGGAGACGGTGATGATGAGAGAAATGATGGAATGAAGAAAGTGGGAGGAAACGGGAGAACCCCGAGAAAACTCACGAGCACGGTGTTTCTCAACCACAGTTTACTTGGCGGGGACTGGGATCAAACCCGGGACCACAAGCACCAGAGGTGAACGCTCTACCACTGAGCCACCGCGCTACACAAATGTGGAATTAGCATATAGGTGACGTTTTATCTTTTGTCAAAAAGTTGGGGGCAACTCCGCCCTCCCAACAAAAAATTGGGTGCGTGCCTGGTAGATATTATTATTATTTCTTCTCGAGTTCGGAACCAACATTAAGTTGTAGGGCCATGTCTCATACAGCTTCGGTGATGGAAAGGAATATGAATCTCCTAACCAAATTTCGTTATAAACTGATTTTTGCGAGGTTGCACTACTGTGTATAACATATGGAGACTTAAGTTTGATCAACAAAGCCCTCAACAATTAAATCAAACAAGCATAACGATATTAATTCATTCTGAAGAATCTCATTATATACACTGGATACGTTAAATTGAATTAATAATTTACTTCCTATTCTTATTTGCTTAGCCTTTGTAAAGTATGATCTCTGATTCAAAAAGTAAGCTCAGAAATTGGCTATTTTTTAAACTTGATACTATTTTTCATACGACAACTTAGCATGCCATTTAATAACAACTGGTACAATTAATCTATATCTAATCATTTAGTTTTCACATAATATATAATTAACACACATACCCAAATTCACATAAAGTTAGCTAACGATTTTAAAAGCAACAACAGAATAGCATACTATAAAACATCTTGCGCTCGCTTTTGTCTTTCGCAGTGTTGATACACTCTGATATTGCGATTAAAAAGAAGCCGAAGCTAAATCGTGGAAGATTTATATGAATTACTGGTATTCATAAATCTTTCAGCAATTGTTCCGGTAGTTATTAATGTTTTTTCTTCTATTTCTTGAAATTTTTCTCTGAAATATGATTGAATATCTAAAAGAAGAGGAAAAAGTGTGTTGGATTTACAATAGTACAATTGCGCTGAGTGTGGTATCACTGCAGCTGAAACATGTCTCATTGCCAGGTTCTTTGAGCGAGCGAGAACCCCACACAGCCACATGCGCGCGCAACTTTCAAGTAGGAGCTCCACTGACTTCTTCAGCAACGTTGAGACAGATCTCTTGATTTCTCTCTGTGGCCTGTTTGACGGAGACAGAACATTAATTTCCCAGTTTTGAAAATTAAAATTATTTACAAATTAGATTCTACCACTATTGCTATTAACCAACCTATCAAGGACCCTATTATTTCTATATTTTTCTACAACATGAAATGTATATTGATTCTAAAACTATGTTCTTTTAATTTGAAAGGGTAGACAGTGTCTCAGTGTCTCATAGCACACTACGCTACTGATTTATATACAAAATAATTAAACAAACGATGGGGCAATTTATGGTTTAATCGAATATGATGGTGGTTGCTACGATTTAGAAGAAAGCAATTTTCTGTTGGCACTGGCATCGAAACTATTTGTGTACAAACAAGAATTTCGCATAGCCTAAGCATTTACTTGACTTGTTATTATAGTTTACTAATAATTAAACAATTATATGTTCGTGTAGAAGGAGTTCCGGTCGACCTTTGGAAAAAATCACCTCACATATCTATCTAGTTCAATTGCACATACGCGTATGCTGATGAACTAAATAACTGAATGTGTTTCAAACACTGAAGTAGCAACACTGAAGGCAAAAATTATGGAATAGAGACCATGGCGACATCTCATGAGAAGTCGGTAAACTAGAACTGGGACTGTGTAAGTCTAGCTGAGTCGCGTTATATGTGGATGGTAGCGACATCCAACGGCGTAGCAGATTATTGTTAGGATTAGCGTTGTCTTGACGCAAACCATTTCTGAAAGTGCCCACTTCATTGCACATTCAAATAATTTAGATGGTACTGGCACTCTGCGTCTAGGAGACCCTCTCCCGAGCGGCTTGTTGTTAAAGTCAGCCCAATGTTTAGTTTCACATCCAAAGAGCACATAGCTGTATCCTTGTCCGCTGATACCTCTCCTTCCGTTGTAGATAATATTAACTCTTTGTTGTCATTCATTAGTTCGTATGTCCACCCTCTCCCTTCGAGCGGATCATCACTAGGTAAGTCATAAGCAATTTCTTCTTTGCATAACAATTCCAACTTAACAGACGCCTTACCAGCCATTGTGAATTTAAATATAATAAGAATTTAACACTGTTCTTATACTCCCCTTATATTTTACGTTCCCAGTGTTAATGAAATGATTTACAAGTACGTTCACAAAAGCAACTTTATAAACATATGGCGGCGCTTGCAGTGGTGGGTGTAACAGACGGTGCTCAAAACGATAGGCGCCTGAGCCATGGGGCAAAAGGGGTCATTTGCCCCCCCACTTCCCAGACTGGGGGGGCAAACATAGCATTTTGCCCCCCCCACTTTCGGGGCACCAAACAATATCCAAAAAGTCTTGTCTTTCAGGGAAAACTACCTCTCAAATACAAAGCACTGAAATAAATTGCTAAGTGTTTATCATTTTTAATTCTCTCCCTCTCTCTCCTTCTCTCTCTCTCTCTCTCTCTCTCTCTCTATATATATATATATATATATATATATATATATATATATATATATAGAGAGAGAGAGAGAGAGAGAGAGAGAGAGAAAGAGAGAGAGAGAGAGAATTAAAAATGATAAACACTTAGCAATTTATTTCAGTGCTTTGTGTGTGTATTATATATATAAATGTATTTTTTTGTTGTGAAATTCATCGAATTATCGATGCCTTGTGTAGTAAGAGAGTTCCGTGAGGAGTTTTTTTTTTTTTTTTTTTTGCGGTGAAATCTCCCATTGTTTTCGGATAATGTTCCCATTAAGGTATCGAAAATTTTAATCAACCGAAAACCACTAGTAACTGAGGTTAGCGCAATTTATTTGTTGATTGCACAATTTAATGTTATTGTTATCAGAACATTCATTTACAATAGTGTGTTTTCTTCGTTGAGGTCTTACGTAGCGCAATTTGTAGTCTCCCTTCCCGATAGGATGCTCAACGTTGATCGTATTCTCGTACGAACAGCAAGCATGATTGCTGTAGACCACAAATAAAAATTGAAGCTATGCTTATCCTCAAAGCCAATGACAGAAAGAATAATTATTTTAATAATAATAATAATAATAATAATAATAATAATAATAATAATTATTATTATTATTATTATTATTATTAGTATTAGTATTATTATTATTATAAAATTCACTTAATCTTTATTGGCCAATTTTGCCCCCCCACTATTTACATGTGTTAGGCGCCTATGCTCAAAACAACAAAAATTTGGTAGAAATTCAACAAGTTAGTAATGGTAAAATATCTGATGGTGAGTCAAGAAACAGTTCTCTAAGTAGAAACTGTAAATACAGTAATAGTATACTCGAAATTGATAACATTACATTAGCAAAGTGTAGTTACTGCAAAACTCGAATCAGTGAGGTGATAACAAATGACGATCAAACGTGCTGGGAGAAATCTTCGCAGAGTAAACTAATAACTGAACTAATTGAAGAGATACATTCGCTGCGTGAGATTATTTCAGTGTTAACAGGTGAAAAATGTGAAGATATTCCTAGACAAAAGCAACAAGATGGATTACCGGTAATTAGTGCAAGAAGTGGTTCACCGCTTTATAGTGAGGTAATAGTGCACAATAACAAAATAAGTGCACAACAACCTACAAATTGCAGCAAACGAACCTGTTACAAGCATAAGGAAACATCAAAGAGTGATCTTCCAATTAGTAACAAGAAAATAAATTTTCAGAAACACAGTAACAACAATACCAGTCAGCATGGTGTATTACAGGAAATACCCACACAAAACAGGTTCACAGTTCTACCCGATCTAGCAGATGTGAATAGTGAAAGTGTAGTTAGTGAAAAGTGTATAAGCAATAAACACAAAAGTTCAGGTAATGTCAGTGTAAATGGAAACTTAGATGCTACAAGCAGGTGCAAGAAACTAAATAAAAGGACTACAAATAATAGTAATCACACAAGCGTTCATGATGGAAGCAGTGGCAAAACTGAGAGTGCAAATCTGCATAGTTTGAGAGCAAGTAGTGAAGTAAAGACAAGAAATGCAAGTGTAAAATTTGGTAGTAATAATTTGAGGGGGAAGTCGAAAGTAAGTTCAACAGAAATAAACAAGCGGAAAGTGGTGATATATGGTGACAGCCATGCAAAGGGATTGGCCGGTATTTTAAACTTCAAATTGGTAGATAAACAAATTACTAGTTTAGTTAAACCGGGAGCAAGAATAGGTAATGTAGTTGAGCCAGTGGCTTTAAATAGTAATAATCTAACCAAGAACGATGTACTTGTTATTATCGGAGGGACCAACGATATTGCTAGAAATGAAGCTGATGTGGGTATAAGAAATCTGTGCTCTTTATTACCAAATCTAGCTCATACAAATGTGATAGTTGTAGGTGCTCCACATCGCCATGATCTTATTAGCTCTTCTTGTGTAAACCAAGCGGTAAAAAACTTCAATAAGAAACTTAATACATTAAGTAAACGTTATAGTCATGTGCAACACCTAACTGTTGAGGATTTTCCTCGTAGATATTTCACAAGACATGGTATGCACTTAAGCAATACAGGTAAAAAAGAAATATGCGAGAAACTTAGCGTAATGATGCGAGAGCTTTCAGCAAAAATTAGTGTAAATAAAACACCCATAATTATTGATACAAAGGGTACAGTACGCGAAAACTTTGACATAAATTGCAAAAGTAGTAAAATTCCATGTCAAGAAAATTGTTTCATTCCATCTAATGAAGACGGTATCAGGGTAGAATCGAATATTGAAAAGATGAATGTTTCAAATGGCATTGTCTCTCCTCAAGAAATTACGTCATATCAGGACAATGTATATAGGAAATCAAAACGAGAAAGAAAGCCTCCAACACACCGTCCGGATTATTTTTTATGGTAGGATCATCAACCCAACATAAAGACATCCGTAAAGATAATTGGAGTTCTGATAAACGTCTAATTGACAATAAATTAAAACTAAGGTATATTGAGAGTAATGCTGTTAAAGTGCAGACATGTTATCAAAGTATACAGTCTGACAACTTAAGTTACAAACATAATAGGAATAATATAGTTATTTTCCATCAAAATGTACAAGGGTTTTCGTTATATAAAAAAAGCATGCTGGAAGAACTACTTTTGGACAAATTGTTGGGAGTAAATTTAATATGTATAACAGAACACTGGTTACAATCAGGCTGCTTAGAATACCTAAGCATTCCTGAATTTCAGCTAAGAGCAGGATACTACAGAAGTAATAGGGATAGAGGGGGAGCCTGTATATATGCAAAGAGGGGTCTAAAAACGAAAGAATGTATTAGGTTTAAGTATTTAAATGTAGAAAAACACTTTGAAAGTTGTGCATTAGAAATAGTAGATTATAACCTTGTAATTGTATGTGTGTATAGAACTCCTGACAGTGATATAGAAATTTTTATAAATAGGATGGATACGATACTAAATTATTTTACGAAAATCAAGAAGACCGTCGTAATTGTTGGCGATATCAACATAGACTTTTTACAGCCTATAAAACACGAGGTAGAACTTCTTCTAGATTCATTTAATATGGACGCAATTGTTAAAGTTCCCACACGAATTACAAAATACTCTAAAAGTGCAATTGACCAGTTCATAGTGAGCAAACATCTTAACTACAACACAGTAGACGTCTTCAACAGTGGTTTTTCAGACCACCTTGCCCAAGTACTCGACATACATGTAACCCCTAATAAAAATTTTTGTAATGCAAAAGCAAGTAGTGTAACGTACAAAAGAAAATTCAATGACGAAAATATAAAATTTTTTAATCACCTTCTCAGGGAAGAAAATTGGAACGAGCTTTATATACATAATCAGGTTAATGAAGCTTTCAGTTATTTCATTGACACCATAAGATTCTATTTCGATCTAGCATTCCCTGTCGTAAAATGTGTAACTTCAACAAAACAATCAAAACCCTGGGTAACACAAGGGATCAGAATAGCAAGCAAAAAAATGAGACTTCTTAACAAAACTAAAACACAAGGAAATCTATCACCACATACAGAGACATATTACAAAAGATACAAGAACATATACAAACGGGTTCTGAAAGCAGCAAAGAAATTACACAATGACAGAATCATTAAAAAATCAGATAATAAGTCGAAGGCGTTGTGGAAACTAGTGAAGAGCGAGTTAAGTTTAAACACTCGTAATGATGACGGTAATTTAGAGGTAATTAAAAATGGCAACATAATAAAAGACCCTCGTATTATTGCTGACCTATTTAATAACTATTACACCAACTTATCACAAACGTACAATAATAATCCAGCATTGTCCACTTCGAAAATATTCTCAAAAATTTGCAACAATACAATGTATCTACATCCAGCTACTAATGCAGAAATAATAAAAGTGGTAAAGAAAATGAAAAGTAAATGGTCAGCTGGCGTAGACGGCATACCGCCAAGTATTGTAAAGAAAAGCATTAAATATATTGCTGACCCTCTGTGTTTCCTCATAAATATGTCGTTTTCAAGTGGAGAATTCCCTAGTATATTAAAAATTGCAAAAGTAAAACCAATATATAAAAAAGGCGACAAATCAGCGCTTGAAAATTATAGGCCTATTTCGCTTCTCTCAATTTTCTCAAAAATCTTAGAAACCACAATGAGTGTCCGGCTAGCATCCTTTTTATTTAAACATGATCTAATAACACACGAGCAACATGGCTTCCTACAAGGGAAATCAACGGAAACCGCAATATATAACTTCGTGGAAAGTGTACATAAAAGTTTAGATAGTAAGGAGAAATGTATAGGTATTTTTCTGGATCTTTCGAAAGCATTTGACTTAGTGTCACATAGAAATTTTCTCTCAAAGCTACAAGATTACGGAATAAGAGGCATTGCATCCAAATGGTTTCAATCGTATCTGAAAAATCGGCAGCAAGTAGTGGAAATTACATACAATAACAGGGATACAAACCAAGCTACACACTACATATCAGAGATACAAGAAATAACATGTGGAGTGCCACAAGGATCCGTATTAGGGCCGCTATTATTTTTGATATATATTAACGACCTACCAAGTAATATTGCTCCAGCAGAAGCATCCCTTTATGCAGATGACGCTAATATTATAGTAAAAGGTAAAACAAATGAGGTTGTTGAAGGTAGTGCAAACGAAATCCTTTGTAAACTATCTCACTGGGTTAAAGAAAATAAGCTTAAATTAAATATTGATAAGACACAAGCAATCAATTTTCATCACATGCGCAACAAACATGCACAGCCTAGGAACATTATAATTCAAAATAATGAAATAGAATATGTAAACTCAACTAAGTTCTTAGGAATTTGGATAGATAAAAATCTTTCTTGGGATGTGCAAATAACTAAGCTTAGTAAAAAATTAAACCAAATATATTTCGCAATTAAAGTTCTTAAAAATGTCTTAAGAGAGTCTACTTTAAAAACAATTTACTTTGGATTATTCCAATCGAATTTGACATATGGTATTATATTTTGGGGAAATACACACAAGGCCAAAGTAATCTTTACGATACAGAAACGAATAATAAGAATGATGGCAACTGCTAAGCCAAAAGATCATTGCAAACCAATATTTAAAAAACTTCGTATACTTCCAGTACCCTGTTTGTATATTTTAAATCTATTGATATTTGTAAAGAAACACCTACAAGGTATCCTTACGCGAGTAGAACAGCAACATGATCATGATACAAGAAACAAAGAAAACTTTTCTATTGTAGAACACAGAACAGTATTATATGAAAAAGGATGTAAATACGCGGGTATCATGCTTTACAATAAACTTCCGAAAGAAATAAAAACTCAGGACTCTGTTGCTAAATTTAAAAAAGAACTCCAGAAATATTTATTACAACATTGCTTTTTCTCGGTAGAGGAATACATGAACTGCTAAGTAAATAGAAACGTTACAGGATGTACAGTAAATCAATGTCATTGCTTGCTTTTAGCATTATATATTTGTTGGAGGGTTTCTAAATACACTGCAAGTAATAATTGCTAAGTTTATTTTTAACAATAATGTCATGTAAAATGTATAGTGTAATAAGATGTAAGAAGTAAGGCTTAATTACTAACCTAGTGTGTGTAATTTTCACTATTATTGTTTCTTTTACTTTTGTATTCATATATAAATGACGTGTCCGCTTCATATGCATTGTATTACAGTGCTAAATGTATGAAAAAAGGACGAAATAAATACAATACAATACAATACAATAATTCCAATCTTCTTCTTCTTCCTCTTATTCTTCTTCATCAACCACAATTCCTCTCTCGGCAATTGATTGTTTGTTTGTATTAAGCATTACAAAAGTTTTGAATAGTATCATTATCACTGTATTGAACAAGAATATCGGCAATTTAGAAAGGTAATTAAACGTGTAAAATGTAAAGATTAGAATAGTTGAAAAATGATAAAAAAAAGTAACAAGATGTGTACAAAGTCGTAAAACAGATAAAAAGTAGTAAGTATGATAAAGCGAAAATACGTGAAAAAAGAATTGTCGCAATCGGGAAAAAGTCAAATTTCAGGTTCAGGTTCAAGGTATTTTCCATCCTTCTCTTCGGAAGTTTGGTTCCTGAAAAAAAGAAAAAAAGAGAAAGTACTGCCCTTTTTTCATTTAAAGTTTTCCATTTTCTTTTTCCACCAAAATTCAAGAAGTTCTTTGTTTTTTTCTATTTCTTTATCACTTAGTTCCCTTCCATTTACATTAAAGCCTAGCCTCCAAGCTAATTTAACCAAATTTCCTTCCTTTTTCATTTCATCGATCCATTTCCATTTTTCCCTGATTTTTAGGGTTTCTTCACATTTTAACAATAAGTGTTCTAATGTTTCATCTTCTTTAACACATAATTGACATTTTTCGTTCACTTCTTTAAATTTTTTCAATCTTACCCCTGTTTCAAGGCTCCCTGACCTGGTTTTGAAAATAAAAATGCTTCGCAAATCATTGTTCATATAATTTATTGTCTCATAACGCCTTTTATATGTGTATATTCCTTTCAAACTGCTCTTCTTGACACCTTCTTCATACCACTTTTCCTGCGCTTTCTGTTTAATTGTTTCTTCTGTGATTTTTTGGAGAGAAGTATGGTACAATAGGAAAAGATCAGAATAAGGAGAGAATTTCGAACAGACAAACGGGGCTGAAGGCCAAGTTCAACAGAACAAGAGGTAGAGAAAAGTGGGGAGTGTAAACTGACTGGGAAAAAGTGTAGAAAAAGGAGGGAATGTATGAACGTGTAAAGGAAAGAAAAAGTGTGTAAGTTCAGTAAATATGTATAGAAAACCCCACACAACTCTCGTCATCACAGGACACACAAAGCACGATGCACTCGCCATAACGGCCACTTTACTCGATATTTCATGGATACTCTCCCAGCAATTATAGACGGTACTTGCAATCAAATACACAATCGGGTTATAATATGATACAGAATAATTGCTTATTGAAAAAATTAGTTCTTCTTCTTCTTCTTCTTCACAAATATAAAGCCCGACCTGACAAAGACCATTGTAAATTTATAATGTGTTTGAAACCATTGTTGTATACATGTTGAAGGCATGAGCTACCACTGACTTTATATATATATTATTATTATTATTAATAATAATAATAATAATAATGATATGAATAACAATAAACGAAAAGTGGTTGGTGTGTTTTCTTTGTACTTTTGTTTTGATATCATTATTGTTTCCACCGTAAATTAAATTGCACTAGTTATTTTTTTCGTTTATTCTATTTGTAAAATGTTAACATT
This sequence comes from Thermobia domestica, assembly GCF_964235325.1. Lineage (NCBI taxonomy): Eukaryota > Metazoa > Arthropoda > Insecta > Zygentoma > Lepismatidae > Thermobia > Thermobia domestica. The sequence goes on along the minus strand of NC_137471.1, from coordinate 147,748,919 downwards.
TACCAATGTCAACTCACTCAAGAATAGTGATAGGCAGTGGGAATATTTACGGTGGAAAGGAAAATAAAAAACGGGAATATTCCCAGGTTGTTCTCTTGCATATCAATTTCCGGGAAGGAATTTATTTCCATTTCTTTATTTTATTTTCTAAATTATAAGAAAAGTATGACAAATTACTTTATTTTCATTCATTATGATATACTTTTAGGTTTTAAACAATTTGGAGGTTACAAAAATTCAAATTCGTTGACTGTATTTTATATAACTAGTCATATGATTTTTTCTAACAAGGGACATGTTTCGGTTAGAACGTGATGATCGGTATAAAACTTGGTATACATATACAGGACTAAGTACTGAACACTGTATGATAAGACATTCCCGTGTAAATCTCGTTTTCCGCCGACAACGCCAACTACCCTTCGAAACACTAGCAGTTAAATCCCTCGTTATAGGTGCTGAGTGATAATCAGTCTGGCGGCCAGTGTGTCGTAGTAAACTCGAATTAGTGTTAGGTCAGTGTGGAAAAAATGAGGCGGGCTGCTGGCGTTAACCTCCTTCATGTAAGTGAATTGTCAAAAGACAAACTAAGGCGCAGATTTAAGAATCAAATATCAGTTGGAGCAGGAGATGAGTGATTTGCAACACTTTGATGCAATTTAATTATCAATGAGTTCGAAAATGAATTAGAAATGAACATACTCGTCAGAGATGATAAAGAAAACTGGGCCATATTTTAACGGTATGGACTGGCATGAATTTTTAAATCAACCCTCGTATTTCCCAGCAACAATTCTTAGGAATGAAACGCAACCAGTTAACACTTGGAGAAGAACAATGCTCAGGAATTTCTCACCCAAAAGGTGCCTCACTTTTCCAGACAGTCTCGCTTCCTCCCGTCAGCCCATATTTGGAGGAGGAATTTTGCTACTCTCGAGAGCAACGCCCACGCACCAAACTCTCATGACGATGACAGATTTTTGCGTGACAATATAAAATCTATCAATAATCGTCAGTTCCATAACTTATTGGAACAATCAGTGTTTTTAATGTGATTTCTATTAATCTATGAGCCATTCATTATATATAATTAGCAACATTATGAAGCAAAAACTTAATGTTTTCTACGAACTATATTTTATTTTCCTAGTGTATTCTTGCGCTGCTAACTGGCAACTATGTGACGCAGGAAGAGAAGTGTGTGTGTCTTGTTAGCCACCATGTGAAGTGAACGTACTAAGTTTCTGCCTTCACGAAAACCATTGAAGTATGTAAAGTTTTAGTGTTTAACTTCCAAAAGTAATATAAAATGATTTTAGCACGTAATACTAAAACTTAGGTGGACAAACCATGAAAACCACAAGATAAAACGATGGAAAATAATCAATGGCAACCCCTTGCAACTTAATGGAAGTGAAGTGTCTGTAGTGAATTGCATAGTCGCGAACCGATTCATCATATTCGTTCGGTCGAAACTTCGCGTATTATTTCGGTATCGTATCGGTTCGTATACCACAATTATTGGGCCATCTTTTTGCTAAGTGAAATCTTGTGTCTTGTGTTCTCACACGTTCGTAAATGTTTTATATTCATCGAAGTTAAAAGTTAAATATAAGTGTTTTTCAAATATTTCTTTTTTTAATATGCAGTGAAAAATAATATTTCATAATTTCAAAGTGTGTGATCTTTATTGTTTCTTTCTCAGTGAAAGGAGGATATTACCTTCTAATAGTGTATATGGCCTAGAGTAGAATTAAACAGGTAAGGTATTTGTGAAGCAGTGAAGGGCAAACATTACTTTCGTCTCCCACTACTCGTCTGGCGTAAATCATGCATTGCTGTCCCACCTTGTATTCTTTTACAGATACTGACCGGTGTATCTTGGAGCTGACGCAACAGCGACGGTGGGTATACGGCTTATGTCTCTGATATATATAACGCCCGAATCCGAGGACCGTGGAAGTGGTGTTATTTGTTTCGTTACCAGTTTCTTATTTCAATGTACTGATTTGTGCAAATGAATGATGTTCTTAGGAAGACTCCTAAAGAGATCCAAGGTTCGGATCCCGATAGCATTATTCGTTGGTCTTCTCAAACTGGAAGAAACGAATACGAACCCCAACTACCATTATAAAATGTCGCTCCGAACAGGAACAGCCATTATAAAATGTCGCACCGACCTAAGGCAGATGTTTTAGTGGGAAGAAAGCAAATTTTTGAACTTCACTGTTTCGTATTCAATGCCGGTCTAATAATTTGAATGTTGTATTTTCAAGCATAATATTTTACAATGTCAACATTTAGTGAAATGGAAACACTGCTTGAAGCGGTGAATACGTTATCCGTAGACTTGGCTGCAACTAACCAAATATTAAAATCAAATCAAAAAGAGTTGACCAAACAATTTGAATATTTAAGAGCAGATGTGGTTGAACTACGCGAAAAGTATGAAGTGCATAAAAAAGTTCAAGGTATTTCTCGAGAGCTGTTGAATCAGCCAAACACTGCCGAACAAACGCAGGTAGGTCCTAGTTTATACATACAAGAATGCGAAACAATCGCTGAAATTTAAAATGTGAACCTAGCAATTAATGTTTTTGCGAAAGAAATATATCCTTGCATTCTTTTACATGTAGTGTCACTTACATTTTTATATTTTTGTGTTCATTTTAGCATACATAACTCATAAATCCACGTACAAAATGCTAGCGTTAAATTTAATGAATGTAAGAGCACAGATAGAGTTAGAGTACGCTAACGTAATAAATGAATATAAATATAGTACTTTTCCATTTTGCTTAGAAGAGTTTCAAAATGCTTTAGGCCTTGAGGTAGAAACTCATAGTTTCAATAGAGTAGCGAAAATTGCAATTTCTGAACATGTATTCAATTTTAATTGTGAATATAGGAAAAACGTAGAAAAGGAAATCAATCTCCGCGTATGTGGTATTAGGAAATCAATTCAGTACGAGAAACTTAAAGAAAAGTGTGCTCGCGGCAAAAATATAGATTTTAATTATGTAGCTAGAAAGTTGAAACTTCGATGTGATGACGTTAATGTCAAGAATAAGGTTATTGAAATATATCCTTGCATTCTTTTACATGTAGTGTCACTTACATTTTTATATTTTTGTGTTCATTTTAGCATACATAACTCATAAATCCACGTTCAACGGCTACAGAAAAAGTATTCTAATGATGTCAGTTCTTTTAGTGACCATGATAGTATTTTGAATTGAGAGGAGAAAGAATTATTTTCAAGTAATGTTGAAAGTCCTCCTAAAAATGCTCTTGGTGGTATCAAATCTATCCTCAAAAACGTAGTAATGATGTCAGTTTACATACTATGTCAGGTAATGTGGGTCAAACCGAAAAGGAAAACAAAATTCCGAAAAAGGTCAAATTTTCAGATGAAGTTAATGTGGACCCGTTAGCACATGTTCGTCATAGTCGTCCTTCTGAGGTTAGAACTAAAAGTTGTAAACGGAAATTGGAAAATGTTGCCGATGATACTGATTTTTATCCAAATCCTGCTAAGAAAAGTAGGTTATCTGAAGTCCAAGAATTGCATTTTGTTCAAATTAATGAAAGTGAAAATGTTAGGAGGAACGAATTGTTTCAGTTGTTGGATAATAATACTGTACAATTACAAAGCATTACAGCCCAGCTGGAAAATGTATCTGTTCTACATAGCAGTAATGTATTTTCTCAAGGGAATGAAGTAAGTATTAAATTAGCCAGTGTAAATGTAAACACCGTGCAGGTTGACTTCATGGAGGCTACCTCCAATAGTAGTACGAGTGTGGTTAACGTAACCACCACTAGGGAAATAATAAGTGATACTGTTGTAGTATTTTTAGACGAAATTAAAGTCTGCACTTGTCCCTTATGTGAAAGGAAGTGGGTGGATCAGCTGTTTTCCCCCTTCGGCTCAATGCTACTTGTTCATAAGAAATGTTTGTCTATAAGTTCTGCATTTTTTGTGGTGTATACACGGCATGTTACAAGTTATCCCAGAGTAAGATTCATTAGGCAACCAGTTCAGATTGAAGAGTTGCGTTATTTTTCCATTGGTAATGTATCTTTAGTGTTGCTAGAAGGTACAGTATGTATACTTGTAATCGTATGTTTTAGTAGAAATAAAACCGTTCGTTTGGCATACATCGTACAACTAGTAAATCCGTGAAATTTAGATTCAGAAAAGGTGTATTGAACTAAGTCAGAACGTTCAGATTGACTACCCACCAACCAACACTTTGTATTCAACTCGAAATGTTATTGAGAAATTTAGGAACAGTAATTCCAATTTGGCAACCAAGAAAGGTAAGCAAAGGTTTGTTCACCGTGCGAAAATGAAAAATAACCTGAAACTCTGCAAAAAGTGCGTAAATTAAGTAAGGTATTACCCCTACGTAGAAAGTGTAAATTCTTCGCTGCCAATATCTGTAATGACACTCAATTGGTAAATGTTTCGAGTGTACAAACCAATCACGAGGTATCAGCTGATTCTTACAGTAAGGTAGCACATAAAGTTAGTGCTTATAGAATGTTGCGTTCTTGTACTAACAAAATCCAAAGAATGTCCAGTATGGAAGTTAAACGTAAAATCTTTGAATGCATGACAATTTTACTCTACGATGTTGTAATAATTCTAATACGGAAAGGAATTGGGTAAACGACATTAACACATAGCCGGATTGCCCATTTACCATATTTTTGACCTCGCAATGAAAAAGAAATTTTGGTTACATTGCAGAAATTTTTGTACAGAATTTCTTTTGTTGTTAGTAATTATTTTTCATGCTATAAATATTTTTCAACACTGTTAGTGTTTTACAAAATTTTGAATGTTTAGATAAAAACAATAATATTTTATTGTGTGTATCACGTTAATGGCTATAGCCGACAGATTCAGGAAAAATTTTGAATATTAATTTTTTCGTTTCATATATTGTTGCACCTCATAAGATATTGAAAATGTTGAATGAGAGATACCATTTTAAAAATTTTGATATTTCAAGTATACGTGGTACGAAATCATTTGTAATAGTATATTTTTTCGTTAATATATTCACAACGAAATTTAGATTTTTGGATTATGGAAAATATAGTGTTTCTTTTCGAAGTGCGAGAGTAAATTTGCGCAGTGAAAATTTTCAAATATAGTGAAATCAAAAAAAATTAAATTGTGAAAATGTGGAAAATTTATATAAAATATTCTATCACAGTGTTTCAATTTTACAAAATTAAAAATATTTTGAATCACAAATTTAAATATTCTGGTGAGAAATTGTTCGGTAATAAACCTGATTAAGCACATTTTAAATTAATGAATTAAATTTTTCAATTTTTAAATAACTATGCGTCAATTATTAGTAATATAAATTTGCGGTGTGTTTAGCTAAGTTAGTTGTTTTATCCAATCAGTATGCCTCTGGGATTACTAATCAGCTAAGGATACTTAAAGTTTGGTGTGGTAAGTTATGTAGTTACATGTACCCATCATCATGGCACGTTGTTCAGTTGAAAAGAATATATGATGAGATCCTATTATAAATGAGTACCAAGTAAGTTGTGTACATGCTAATTGTGAGCAACTATTGTTGCATTCACTTTGTATTAATCTTTTCGTTAAATACGAAAATATTTCAAGTAGTACTTGAAAACATTGAAGCAAAGGTCCCTCCAATATTATGGGTTATTCATATTATGTAATGCCCGGAGTAGGCAATTTTCTTATTAGTACCCTCTACATTATTTTTGAATTTTAACCAAACATTCTATTTTTTCACTTCGCTTCGGGGATAGAAAGATATTAATAAATAAATGAGGTAGGGTCTTGCTAATTTAATGCAGGCAGTATATTTTTATATACTTCGAGCGTGACGAGCTCGCATTAGTCCAGTTTATTTCATTTCATAGTAAATGAAATATTTTTAGTGTTATATTTACACATGTACTTTTAATATGTAATCTTAATAAAATATAAATCAATTGTGTGCACTTTATCATATGTTTTAGTTGTGTTGAATTATTTTGAATATTCTTAGTGAATAGTTTGTGTTAATATGCCAATGAAAGTACACATTTGAATTTCGTGAATAATGTTGATGTTTCAAATATAATAAAGTTTTATGCATTATATTTTATATCCATGAAAAATAGAATCATGATTAGCTGAATTACTTAGTGACATCTGCTGTCTTGAGTGATATTGCGTGTTTTATTTTAGAAAGTAAGAAGCATTATTGCAAAATATTAAAGCAATTTTACCATTTTAAATTTATTGGTATATAATTATTTTGTACTATTCATATTTTGTTGTGCATTTTTACATATGGCATTGAATACAATACAATACCTTATTGAATACGATACCTTACCAAATGTAATCTCTTATTGATTATTATGTTTACTCATTGAAAACATTATTGCATTGAATATATTAATATGTTTGTATAATTTAGTTTGAATTTTGAAAGATATTATGAAGTACAATGCTGAATAGTACTTTGAATTACTAGTAATTACTGATTTATATTCAAATATTGAAATTATTTTTGTGTTTACATTTCAAAGGAAGATTAAAATAAAAGGACTTGAAAGACATTTACGAAATGCCCCCCGCGTTATCGTAAATGGCCCTCGCGTTCGTTATCTTTCGAATTTCGCGATCATGTGCATCCGAGTGAAGCTACAAACTGCTATTAACCAGCGTGAACGAACTTAAAATGACATTAATCCTTTATGGACTAATGAAGTGCTGTGAGTGCGGTTGTGTTGCAGTGTGATTAGGAAGACTTGGATTCCAGGGTTCTTGCCCACTTCTGTGGTACCATCAGTGCACAGTCCGTTGGCCGCCATCTATAACGGTATGGACTGGCATAAATTTTTAAATCAACCCTCGTATTTCCCCAGCGTCAATTCTTAGAAATGAAACGCAACTAGTTAACACTTGGAGAAGAACAATGCTCATTAATTTCTCACCCAAAAGGTGCCTCACTTTTCCAGACAGTCTCGCTCCCTCCCGTCAGCCCATATTTGGAGGAGGAATTTTGCTACTCTCGAGAGCAACGCCCACGCACCAAACTCTCATGACGATGACAGATTTTTGCGTGACAATATAAAATCTATCAATAATCGTCAGTTCCATAACTTATTTGAACAATCAGTGTTTTTAATGTGATTTCTATTAATCTATGAGCCATTCATTATATATAATTAGCAACATTATGAAGCAAAAACTTAATGTTTTCTACGAACTATATTTTATTTTCCTAGTGTATTCTTGCGCTGCTAACTGGCAACTATGTGACGCAGGAAGAGAAGTGTGTGTGTCTTGTTAGCCACCATGTGAAGTGAACGTACTAAGTTTCTGTCTTCACGAAAACTGAAGTATGTAAAGTTTTAGTGTTTAACTTCCAAAAGTAATATAAAATGATTTTAGCACGTAATACTAAAACTTAGGTGGACAGACCATGAAAACCACAAGATAAAACGATGGAAAATAATCAATGGCAACCCCTTGCAACTTAATGGAAGTGAAGTGTCTGTAGTGAATTGCATAGTCGCGAACCGATTCATCATATTCGTTCGGTCGAAACTTCGCGTATTATTTCGGTATCGTATCGGTTCGTATACCACAATTATTGGGCCATCTTTTTGCTAAGTGAAATCTTGTGTCTTGTGTTCTCACACGTTCGTAAATGTTTTATATTCATCGAAGTTAAAAGTTAAATATAAGTGTTTTTCAAATTTCTTTTTTTAATATGCAATGAAAAATAATATTTCATAATTTCAAAGTGTGTGATATATATTGTTTCTTTCTCAGTGAAAGGAGGATATTACCTTCTAATAGTGTATATGGCCTAGAGTAGAATTAAACAGGTAAGGTATTTGTGAAGCAGTGAAGGGCAAACATTACTTTCGTCTCCCACTACTCGTCTGGCGTAAATCATGCATTGCTGTCCCACCTTGTATTCTTTTACAGATACTGACCGGTGTATCTTGGAGCTGACGCAACAGCGACGGTGGGTATACGGCTTATGCCTCTGATATATATAACCCCCGAATCCGAGGACCGTGGAAGTGGTGTTATTTGTTTCGTTACCAGTTTCTTATTTCAATGTACTGATTTGTGCAAATGAATGATGTTCTTAGGAAGACTCCTAAAGAGATCCAAGATTCGGATCCCGATAGCATTATTGGTTGGTCTTCTCAAACTGGAACAAACGAATACGAACCCCAACTCCCATCATAATATGCAGAGTCCTTCTGGCTTGTCATTAGTACCATACTAAAGCGTTCAACTTATATTTGCTTGCTTCAGATGTCGGGCGTTTAACATGACGCTAATCAGTTGTCAAAACGACTTTCCATAAGGCGGATTAAATTTCTAAATGTTATAAACAAATTAGGTTAGGTAACTGCCAGAATACACATACCCCACCATTTTGTCAACATTTGCGCTTAAATATGTATGTTCACAATATTTGCATGTGTTTTCTTTTTTTTATTTTGCATGTAACATTGCCACACACGACTTTTCTTCCTGCCTATTTCTCGAAATTCCATGCGTGAATTCACATGTAAGTTCAAGTACCTCTTCAGAAATTCGAGTCAGAGAGAGGAGACAGACTGACGTCTATTAAAAACGGCAAAATTTGATGCAAATATCTTATATATATTACTAGCGTGCTATTCACCAACTCGTGTGTGTCCATAGAGAAGAGGCACCTTAGCTGTGGTGGGTATACGCGTGCAAGATGTCGAAAAATACTGATTTGTTAAAGGTGGCCACTACAAGCTAGTTTTGATTACAATTAGAAGGAGTGAACCGTTTCTATGGTTACAAGTGACCTATATAATATCTCTTAATATTGCTGTTCCTTTCTAGCTTGACACGTTTCAGGTTGTAAGCCTGTAACAGCACCTCCGAAAAGAATGAAAAACACTTCATCCTTGACAGTCCACAATTGCTCCTTCTGTGAAGATTACTTTGTACATAGTGTTCGTATTTGCTGTGTCAGTTCTTCACTATTACGTTTCAGCTATGTCGCCTGAGTGAAGTAACTATTCTGCATTCTCTTTTGTTGTGACGTGACTGATTTCACCTGGAAATGTCCAAATACTGGACCCCTTCTTCATTTTAAGCATGTGTCATCTGATATCGTAAAAACGGTTTTATGCAGTGCGATCCATTCCTATGCGATTGTGACTCAAAGATACTTGTTGGGACCACCTAGCACAGGGTATGGGTGTGTTTCTCAAACTCTTGTTATTTTCCACATAAACCTATCATTGTCATCTCGCCTACTCCTAGGATAACACCCGAGCTCAGTTCCTCAAAGTCCCTCTAATTTTAGTGCATCTCGTGGGGCAACTTTAGTGTATCTCGTCTCGTCTAGATAACGAGAAGACAAGAGATTTTTTTATTGTTATTATTACGAGACAGCCCCAAATGTCGTAGTCACCAATGTAAGTATATACGGTAGTTCTTAAAATCAAGGTTGAGACCTTCACTGTCGAATTCTTGAGCCCAAGCAGAATACCAACTCGGGTAGTGATATCAACCGGCTCGGCTCGTATAAACTGAGCGAACAGCTCGAGTCGGCTCGGTTGGCATGAGCCGATGACCCGAGCCGGATCAGTTGGAACGGGCCATCGACTCAGCTCAATTGAGCCAATGGCTCGAGCTTTCTCGGTGGGGATGGGTCCTCTACTCGGCTCATGTGAACCGGTTCTAGCCAGCTAAGTTGAAACTAGTCCATCGACACGTTTCGATTCAGCTCAATTAAGCCGATGGCTCAAATCGGCTCGGCTGGGTGAGCTGTTGGCTCGGCTCACTTCTCGGTTCTGTTCGAAGTTAATGAGCTGTAAGCCGAGCCGTTGAGAAGCCTAAACCCGGTCCTAGCTATTTTGAACATGTTTGGCTGAAGCCTATAACTTTTAACAATTTTTGTTTCGAGCCCGAATACTTGCCCCTTCGGAACTCAAACCCAGAGCGTGACCGCTGTCCTTCCCTCCTGAAGACTTCTCGACGACCGAGATCGACAGTCAATTAGTGTTTATTATTCAGATACAAACCGTATATCTTTTAAAGATTATACACGGTGTTGATATAATAATAATAATAATAATAATAATAATAATAATAATAATAATAATAATAATAATAAAAGTTTTAAACTTGCCGTTGAAATTTGGTAAATCTTACTTAAAAGTAGAGATTTCGGGGAAAGGGTTCCGTACCTTCAAGACACACTTCTGCAACTACCAATATTTTAAACTGCAAAGTTCCATTGAAGTTTCATGTAGAAAGTATTCTACTGTATGTTTTAAAGAAATAACTGTAATAAATATAATTGAATATCACGCAACAGTACGGCATATAATAAACTAATTTTTAGGATATGCAGAGGTAAATATAAAAGCATTGCTACAAAATACCTACACAGAGCATAATTCAATGAGCTCTGAAATATAATGTAACGAAATAGCCTATGAGATTCAGTCTACAGAGGAATTGTTACTTCAAGAATGGACATACACTATTTCGAGAATCGAGACAAGACGGGAAATGTTTACCATACTTTTCGTCTCGTCTCGATTCTCATCTCCAAAGTGAGACGATAATTTTGAGTTAGCCTTGACCCGTCTCGAATGTAAAATGTTAATTCTCATGTTATTTTATTTGTTTTAGAAACGAGATGAGAAACTCCTCTTCTCGTGCGCAACATTAAACCAAACCAAAATATTCTTTCCAAATGTCACGTTTCTGCTTGTAATGGTATGACCTGAGCGATAATTAGCTCCTAGCTTTTAATATTCTACGAGATAATAATTATTATTATTAGTTTATTATTATTACTATTATTATTGCTGAAGATTTGATAGTTCAAGTATTGAAGCATCCGAGTATTCAAATATCTGAATATAATAAAACATACGTTATTGCCGATCAATCGCCATCAAAAATCCTGAAGTAAAAAAAATATACAATGTGCATTCGCACAAGCACCATGACCACTGAACCGCGATCGCTACGCGGTAAAAGATTCGTTTTTAGCCTGGTTATGTTAGGTTTTTTTGTCTCCGCTTGCAAACTTGTATGTTATATTTCTTTGATCAAAATGTGTTTCGCATTTCTTTTATGAAGTCGGAAAAGTTTACATTAATAACTTGAGTTGTTCTAAACCGCTGGTTCACAAGTTTGCTTTTTCTCCACACGAAACTACAAATATGACAGATTAAATTCTCATACACCCAATTTCTTTCAAAGCCGTCGCCATTACCTGGTCAAAGACTTATTCCCGCCACGATTCATACTAACCAAAATAAATTCATTTTTCGGAAGCGGGACTTTCACTTTTCGGATTTCGGAAAATCATGGAATTCAGAAAATTCCGGAATTCAGAAAAGCTCAGGTTTTCGAAAAAAACGGATTTTTCCGAATTCCGGAATGTTAACGAAATCAGAAATTTCTAAATTCCGGATTGTTCCGAATTCCGGAATTATTCCAAAATCGGAATTTTCCGAATTCCGGAATTTGTCCGGTTTGACCTTCGGGAGTCCGGAAAGTAATAATTCCGGAATTGGCTATCCCTAGTTTATACACAACCTTTCAGAACATTAAAGTAGTAGCTGTCTACAAACAAACAAGTAATGCAAAGCATTTTGTATTCTGCAATACGTCATGTATTAAAATCCGACCGCAGTTTCAGTATCTATCCAGAAATTGCACGTATCTAGCTACTGGAAGCTGAGGTATGAAGAATTCTATTGTCTTATCCTTTTGTGTCTTATACAACCCTGCAAACCACCGAATATCTAAACAGCTTTCGTTAAATCCAAGTTTTAGTACTCACAGTTACATCCATTTGTGTCTATATGATCGTGTTACTAAAGCTTTCTATGACAGCGTTAGTAAGTCTTTCTCTGCTCTCCCGTAAAGTTGTGATACGATCTACTACAGAATAAAGAACCAATTATCAATTTAACCAAGTTGTTGTATTACTACACATCTGCTTCCGCCTCTGTCAATTTCGATTTCGTTGGTCGATTTCGTTGACGCGACATATTTGCATTTTTATACCCCTTTATTCGTTTACTGAACTAAACAGTAACTATTCTGAAATATACTACTGTGCATGTCTCCTAGATAAATATTTCTGATGCCAATAGTTTCCGTTTTTTCCAAGGAATGTTCTCTTTTTTATTCCCAGCATGACCCTTTTATTACATTATATGAAGAGCATGTAGGTCTAAATTAGGGATGGCACCTAGTCTCGGTCTCGTCTCGATAATTCGAGACGAAACCAAGACCGAGACGGACTTTCATATACCGAGACGAGACCGAGATCGAGACGGACTTTTACATACCGAGACGAGACCAAGACAGACCTCTATAAATCGAGATAAGACCGAGACGAGACCTTGGCCAGTATCGAAAGTCTCGGTCTCGTCTCGAATTATGACAGCTATTTTGCCTTTACTCAAAATTTGTTTCGCTGCTGTGTGAGATAATATGTGAACGGTTGGCTGATGTACAGTGGCGTATTTAGGGGGTAGGTGTCGGGCTGAAGACCCTCCCGAAATGAATTTGTGATCACTTTTTCGCATTGCACGCACAACACAAATGTTTCTTACCCGTTCCTCATGCTTCTACCGAAACAAAATCCACTGCTGTTGTATATATATATATATATACAGGAGCGGATCCAGGATATGATCAAGGGAGGGGTTAAACTATACTTTGCCTCTTTATCCAGTGTGAAGCAGGGTTGAAGTTCATTTTATTCCGTGTATACCTGAGCGTTAAGGGAGGATATGGCCCCTATAGCTCTTCCCTTGGATCCACGCCTATATATATATAATACTGAAAGTTTGTACCATGTTGTGTGAAATATTGAAGGGAAAATTATTCCAGATACTCTGCAATACCACTAGATAAACAAGCAGTGTTGGTAACGCAAAATAAAGTTGTATTTTCTCAAATTGCACTATGTAAGGCATTACCTACTGCTAATTTAGATATTAAATAAAACAACAATACCACATACATTATTCATTGTAACAAAGGGCAATACAGTATCACCAACACCAACATTTTGGAGATCTCTAATAACTCAAATGGCATGGACGGTGCAATGTGCATCATTTGTATCTTAGCGTCAAATACTGTGAACATGGTATAATGTATTTCGAATGAATGAAGGATCAAAGTTACAAGGAATGAAAAAATTAACTTTTTCTAAAGACTTGACTTCGAAAACGTTCTGACATATCAGTAGATAGGGAATGGGGATTCTGCAGACAAATTTATTATTAGCCCATTTAAACTATATGTCACCCTATCATCTCTAATAACTTCTAATCTACCCCCTAATAATTTCTAGCGCACTCCCTATCCCAAATAACTTCTATCACATCTCAAATAACTTCTATCTTACTCATAATAACTTCTAATGCATTCTATCACAAAATTTAGTTACAAAAAATCACTAAATCTGGTTAAAAAATATCACTAAATCTAGTTACAAAAAATCACTAAATCTAGTTACAAAATTACAAATAAATCACTAAATCTAGTTACAAAAATCACTAAATTTAGAAAAATAAAATTACAAAAACACTTTTATGATTTTACCATAAGAGTTAACTAAATTCTACATAATTACATAATAGTTACAAATTAGTATATTGATAGTTACAAGTTCGGATATTGATAATGGAATCTTCTGCTAACCTCGTTCTTTATAGGAAACAATGACTTCTTAAACTCTGTCCACTGATCATAGTTCAAACTGAATAGACAACCATTAATATCAAAAAACTACTTGAACTTCGGTGTGCACATTTTTTACAATTACATTGAAATTATTAGTAAGTATAAATTTTATTTGAGGATCCATTCTATTCACTCCATTTTTTACTTCTGACGACATATTTTTGATCATTTTTATTATTCTTTGGATTCACATACAGAACTCAACCGTTGGATAATTATCTTTTAAACCAGTGTATTTGATTTTTATTCCATCTTTAACGATCTCATCAATCATTTTATCTGTTAAGTGTTTTGTAAATCTAGGTGGAAGAAATACCTTAAACTCTTCACATTCAACTAAAATGCTCTTTCCAAACTTAGTTTTAATCTTTTCCATTTTCACAATCTTATATTCTGTATTTAATTCTAATTCTCTTAATCCAATAACCTGTTTTTGTTCAAGACTTCCAAGTTTGTTTAAAAGTTCAATATGACTCGCCATCGTATTTATTATATTAAACTTTTTAAAAATCACTTTCTAATAGTCTCGAATTTCGTTAAGTATGTCATTGATTCTGTTAACAATATCTCTTACATTTTCATCTGTTAATTCGCCATTCATGAGCTTAATTACATTAAGCTCATCTTTAAACAACCCAATTCGATTCACCATATTTTTATAATATTCTTTCTTTGAAGCTATATTAAACCGTGTTGATAGACCAGTGATAACAGCAGAAGCCGAAGCAAATGCAGTTGTAATAATTGAATACAGTGTAACAGGAATAAATACATCGATGAACCCTGTGGAAGCTGATAATAGAATTGATAACGTAATAAGAGTAGTATAAACACATTTTATTCTCTTGAACTTCCTTTTGTTTTTCATTAATAACTTCTCAAGATTTAATATAGTATCTTCAATTAACACAATTAAATTCTCACGTGGAATGTTATCTGGAATAGTCATTTTATTAAATAAGTTTTTATGATATTGTCATAAAAACCTTACAAACTAAACAAATCTAATAAACATATAATTGATTTATATCTTCTCAATTATTTTTTTCTTTCTCAACATCATACTCTAAATTTTTCTTACCAATCATAACAACATAGCAAATTGTTTTATCTGGTACATCGCTTTCAAAATTAACAGTCAGTTTCAAATTAGTTCTATCACTTACAGTTACTGATTTATGCTTGCTTGTGTTAATTACGAACATCGGCCTATTTTCTAAAAATTCCTTAGGATAATAAAACATCTCAGTATTTCCAATTGTAGCTCGCTTATATACCGTATACATTTCATAAACTTTCAAATACTTATGTTTTGCAAAATCTAAGTTTAAAGATTCTAATGGGAAAGATTCATTTCTCGAATTACGAAAATGGATATTCTGAACTTTACAATGATCAAAATAGCTTGAATCTCTTTCTTGATTATCATTTCTATCAGTTTGGAAAAAGGCAATCACAAAATTAGGCATATCAAATTCACTTGAGTTAAATTGTGTGGTTAAATCGAATTCTAAATACTTTCCACTAACTGATTTCTGCAAACATTGATACGTATTGAATGAAATAGGAATCTTACCTTCTTTTAACATATTAGATCTTAACAAGGTGGCATAGTTAGGTTCATAATTAACAATAGGCATTCTTAACTCCATATTTGTAATCTTAATTTTACCTGGATGCGGTTGATCATTCTCATATGTTCCATCCTGCTTTTTTGTTTTCCAAATAGCAAATGCATTATCATCAGAACCACTTCTTTTAAATATATATTTCAATCCTCCTTTCCACATAATATCTTTAAAATCTGAACAAAATCCTGGCAAAAGTCTTAGCAATAAACACTATTTCTTCATCTGTTCTTGCCCACGTAATTCCTTCCCATCCACATTCATCATAGTGATTTGCCTCTGGTTTTGAAATCGTACATGTGTTTACAGCTGTTGAAGTTAAACCAGGATAATCTATAATATCTAATATCTGTCCATGCTTACTAACTTGAATTTGAGAAAACAAATGTGGGAAGAAATTATTAATAAGTCTAATATTTTGACCAGTAGTATATTCTCCATCAGCATCTCTACCTCTAATTTCAAAAGTTACATACATATCAGCATAATAAGGATGTATAAAGCCATCACCCACGTCAATATCAAATTCAATAGACCTGTTTGGCTTATTTAAATTCTCGATTGTTTTTTGATTAGGTTTAAAGGATTGTAATTCATATGATTCTATCTTATCCATATTTATTATTAAAAAATATTTGTAATCGTTTTATGAATTAAGCCCATAAAATAAACCCATAAAAACTTAAATATAACTTCTCCAAATATCCTTATTCCTATTCACCTGACTAATAATTTCTGAAAAAATATAACCATCTGTAAACATTTTTAACACTGTAATGCATAAATGTCCACAAATTACCTCGTTAAAATGTTGTATACGACTGCTATTGTACTCTATATTATGACCAAGATATTTTACGAGTGTTTTGGTGGATTACCTCCAAATGAATCAAACACATACTTTCTATTTCCTTTTTTCCAATAGCAAATCCAATGCGTTCCTATATTTTTAGACTATCAAAATTAACAATACCACACTCATTCTTCCTTGGTTGTTTAGGCAATTCATCACTCGTAAATACACCTCTAAAGTTTCTTATATTAAGTTTTTTAACAAGTTGTATTAGGTTTAAATTACTTAAAGTTTTAATTTCTTCTTTTTCTTTACTGTTTTGGAGTTTACGTTTTTTGAAATCTTACCACCTTGTTTTTCTTCCATTGCTAAGTTATGTCGCTTTTGTTCCTCTAATTCCATTTTATTCTTTTTTGCATCATCTACAGTCTTAGCAATAGCAGCCGCACCTCCAGCAACAGAACCTAGAGCACCTATTAAAGCTAAAATCGTTGAAATAGTAAATATAAAACCACCATAATGAACTTTATTATCATTTACCTTCATTTCTTTGTTTATTTTCTTAAGTTGTGGTATAGAAAGAGATAGAGACATACATTGTCCTTTACTTAGTTTTGCTTCCTTTTGTTTGAGTTGTTTGTTAGTTAAAATGTAATCTATATTTAATTGTTTAAGTTCCTGATTAGGAATCATAAATGTAAAACCTTTTAACTGCATATTTATTATATAATTAAAAGCTTTTTATGAAAAATATCCATAAAAAGTACATATAAGCCTAAAACTAAAAAATACTTATAAACATAAACCAAATCTTACTTTTGTATTCATCACTAAAGCAGTTCCAGGAGCAGGTAGTTTTTCAGTTATTAAATTAGCATCTTCATCAAAAACTCTTTCCCAAGCTTTATTTTCTAATTCCTTATCTGCAATATGTCTTGATTCTGTATCTTTATTGTCCCTATAGTATATATCATGTTCTTTACAAGTCTCATCTAATGAATTAATACCTTCATCACCTCTTTCTAACCTTTCTTGTAACTTAGTCCCAGGCCCGCAAAATCTAAATCCTGGAATATGCAACTCAAATGGAAGTTTATTAATCAAATCATTTACTAATCCTTTTCCATACTTTTCACTATTCCAAAATTTTGTTGGCAGCGTATTCAATATCTTTATCAAATAACCTATACCTTTTGGATCATTAGGTATAAATTGTATGAGTTTAGAATTAATCATATTCATAATACCTACTTTCTCATTATAAAAGTTATCATTTCCAGATTTTTCTTCCCCATCAATAACAATCAAGCGATCAATCAGTTTTCTGACATCATCCATCCATACGTATTCTTTTGATAATTTGTTATATACCTTTATTCCTTCTCCAGATTTTGGTGTCTTTTTTGAAGGTGTTGTTGGTTTTATATATTCATCCCAAATAGGTTTGATAATTTCTTTATATTTTTTACCTTTACTAGATTTTTGTTTTCTTGTACTTGGATCATTATTATGAAATGCAACACTAGAATCAATTACTATTTGTTTATATTTTTCTAGATCATCATCATTATAATTTGTTGGATTATGTTTTGTCAATAATTCCCATAAACCTTCTGTTCCTGTATAATGTCGATTATTAATAACTAAATCGTCACCATGAATTTTAACTTCTGCATTTCCTATCATATGTATAATTTTCCCATCTTCATCATATGGTTGTATTCCAAAACCATATAATATCATCTCTAGTTGCATAATATCTTGAGGCAATCTTACCAAAATGAGTTGTTGCTAAAGATTCTATTAATTCTACTTTATATTTAATTTGTTTTTTCATGTGTTTTATTTCTTCTGTTATAGGCGTATCACTTTCATTTATAGGACTATCATACATAGGTTGTGTTTCTAATAAGCTTGAATCCACTCTCGCACTTTTATGTACAGCTGGAACTAACTCTTGAATTAGATTTTTATTTTCTTCTGCTACTTTTGATATATCTTGCCCTAAATCTTTAATTGCATCAATAAAGGCTGATCTTGTTCTTTAAATTTTTCATACTTACTTCGATTACTTTGTTTAATTTCCTTAAATCTTTTAAGAAGTTCTTTTAGCTTAATGTACTTCTTAGCTTTATTAACATCCATTTATTATATAAAAAATAAAAACAACATAACATAACATAACATATACGTTCACCTACATTAATATACGTTTAGTTTACACTTTTAGAAATTCTTTAATTTTATTTCTATATTTACCATTATTCACCTTTCTAGTCATATCTATTGTTAAGAAACCATGTTCTTCACTCCAAGACTTATTACATAATGATTGTAATTTTTCAAATAACATATCAGATGCAACAAATTCATCATATATATGTTTTAAATTTACATTGTCCTGTCTAAATATACAAAGAAAGTTTAAGTTGTCCCTAATTAATTGTTTTGGTACTTTAGAATATGTTTGCCCAAGATAGAAACAGTTCAAACCCTTATGACGACTTCGGGTAAAATATTCTCTAACGTGGTTTTGTTCTTCTAATATGAAATCATCAAATACTACCACAGAATAGTCCTCACATTCATCTAATGGAATAATCTCTTCATTGTTTCCTTTTATTATTGCTATTGTGTCTTTAATATTACGTTCTATATCTCGAAAAAGTTGTATTAAGTGTTGGTATTTAGGTTGATTTAAACTTTTAGAATAGATATAAACATTTGCATATTTTAACCATTTAGGTGCCAACAAAAAATTATCAATCATTAACGTCGTTTTACCACACCCACTAGGTTCAACTATTAAACATCTTATATCATCAGGTAACAACTCACAATTCCTCTTTCTCTTCGCCGCTAATTCTGTTAACCTTACTTTAATATCCCAATTATCCATATTAGTTATTTGTTATATAATAAATGAAGGTATTTAATTTAAATGGTTATTCATCTGTATTAAACAGGTCATTGCATTATCCATTTGAAAACGATTTAGAAGTAGCTGTTGCAGGATTTTACACAACATACTTAACTCCAAACATTACAGAAAAGAACAACAAATTAACGTTTTGTAACTTTCCTGGCTATTCTAAAATTGCAAAACAACTTATAGTTCAACCTGGTCAATATAATTTAAAAGAGTTAGAAGAATATATTAAATCAAATCTTCCATACACTGGTGATACTTTTAAAAATATTAAATTTACTGAGGACAGAGAGAAAAATAGAGTTAAAATATTTAGCAAACCGTGTAATATAACCTTAGACACCATTAACACTGTATTAGGTTTTAGTGATAAAAACTTGGTTAGAAACACAGAACATGTTGGAGATAAGGTGCCAAGCTTTCATCCGTTTGATACTATAAATATTCACTGTGGTTTAGCAGAAGGTATGATTTTAAAACATAATGACACAACACACAACGAAACAGACTTAATTGCAACATTTAGAACAAATGCAGAGTTTAGAGAACCAATTATATATGAACCTAATGAAAAGATATTTTTCCCAATACATCACAATAAATTTAATAATTTCAAAGTTTCAATTAAAGATGAGAATGGTGATTTGATTGATTTTGGTGGAGCTCGTATAACTGTTTTACTTGCTGTTAAATAATTTGAATTGTTATATAATAAATATGGATATCTTTGGTAATACTAAAACGAGGACTACAAACCTCAATCATGTAAGTGAAGTTTTTACATCAAATAATATAACATGGGTTGATTTCAAAAACAAAAGACTTGTTAATGTAAGTGATGCAATTGACCAACATGATGTAGTAACTTTACAACAGCTAGATTTAATAAATAGTAATGTTAATAGTCAATTGGAAGGTGATAGAAACAAATTTGAAGATGTATTAAAAACATTACAGTACACATATATAAAGAAAGATGATTTTCAAAAGATTAGGATGGATACTACTAAATTGATTATGCAGAAAGAAACTATACCCCTAATATGTCGATTGAGAGTTAAACATGTTAAGGAACCAATCTTTAGAATATTTAATCTCTCTAATGGTTACAAATTTCTCTATAATGGGAAAATAATGCACATAGAATTAAGTTTTGATAAATACTTTCTAGAGATATATTTAGGTGATACTTTGATTGAAAATTTACCTGTAAACATTAAAAAGGGTGATATAATTACGTTTCAAGCAAATAAGAATTCAGCTATGGAAGAAGGGCAACCATTGCAAGTTATTATGTATATAGAAAGAGAGCTTTCATAAAACCATTTGCTATATTCAATCTATATAACAACATTCTAATTCAATCTATATAACAACATTTTAATTCAATCTATATAACAACATTCTAAATTGAATTATACAGATGAATTATAAATTTTTATATAGATTGAATTATTGTTCGAATTATAGACTAAGTTATAGAATGTTATATTGATTAAATTATATAGATGAACAGTGTTTGAATTGTAGAAGTTATTATATAGATTGATTATAGATTGAATTATAGATTGAAGTTCATGATCAATTATAGTATTAATCAACAAATATCAACAACAGCATTAATTATAGTATTAATCAACAACAGCATTAATTATAGTATTTATCATCAAATACCGATACCCGTTAATTATAGTATTAATCATCAAATATCGACAACAGCATCAAACAAACATATGCTTGAATTATAGTTTGAATTAGGCCGATCTTTAGAATGATGTTAGTTGAATTATAGTTTGAATTAGGCCGATCTTTAGAATGATGTTAGTTGAATTATAGTTTGAATTATAGATTGAGGTTAATAATTTTCCATATAATAAATAGTATTATGTATTGTGTTAAGTGTAAGAAATCAACAGATACAAAAATAGATACCATTAGAATAGAACAAACAAAGAATGGGAGATATGTTAAGAAAGGTATATGTGTTGTATGTGGTACTAATAAATCCCAATTCATTAAAAACCCCGATTGACTATATGAAGGTGAAGGTACTAGAGAAGACATTATAGAAGAAATTCATAAATCATCTAGAAAAAATTATCCTAGGTTAAGTGTTATTGTTAAATGTATAGATGATTTATGGCAAGCAGATCTTGTGGAAATGGATAGTGGTGTGCTAAAAGGTGTTTCAAAATTAAATAAAGGTTATAAGTATTTGCTAACGATTATAGATGTGTTTTCAAAATATGCATTTGCTGTTCCTGTTAAAGATAAGAATGGGAAGAATGTTACAGAAGCATTTGAATCAGTGTTAAAAGTAAGAAAACCTAATAATTTACAAACTGATCAAGGTAAAGAGTTTTATAATAAAGAATTTGAAGATTTGATGGGAAAAAACAATATCAATCATTACTCAACATATAGTGGTAAAAAAGCTTCTGTTGTTGAAAGATTTAACAAAACACTTAAACAAAATATGTGGAAGAAATTTACTGTTCAAGGTAATTATAAGTGGTTAAAAATATTGCAAGGTTTGGTTGATGAATATAATAACAAAGCACATAGAACAATTGGTGTGAAACCTGTAGAAGTGAATAAGAAAAATGAGCATGTGATATTGAAAAAAGTGTATAAGAAAGAATATAAGTCTGTTAAGTTAAAGTATAAGATTGGTGATTATGTTCGTATAAGTAAAATTAAAGGTTTGTTTGAGAAAGGTTATACACCAAATTGGTCAACAGAAGTGTTTGTTATTAATGAGGTTATACCATCTAATCCACCAACATATAAAATTAAAGATTTAAACAATGAGGAAGTTAGAGGAAGATTTTATGAACCAGAATTATTGAAAACTAAATATAAGGATGAGTATTTGGTTGAAAAAATATTGAGTAAGAAAGGTAATAAAGTGTTTGTTAAATGGTTAGGGTTTGATGATTCACATAATAGTTGGATAGGTAAAAAATAATGTAGAATTGTAAATGTTATATTTTATGATTATTTCATAAAGGTATAAATTGTTTATTAAATGGTTAGGGTTTATTAAATGGTTAGGGTTTTAATAATTGCATAATAATTAAATAAATAAAAGTAATATAATATTATAAATGCTATTTCATTAAAGGTATAAATTGTTTATTAAATGGTTATGGTTTAATAATTGCATAATAATTACATAAATAAAAGTAATATAATATTATAAATGCTATTTCATAAAAGGTAATAAAGTGTTTATTAAATGGTTATGGTTTAATAATTTGCATATTAATTAAATAAATAAAAGTAATATAATATTATAAATGTTATTTCATTAAAGGTAAATAGGATAAGAAGGTAAATGATAATTATGATGATGAGTGAGTTTATGAAAATGATTCAGTTTTATCATATTAATAATGACTTTGATGGGGTGATCCCATAAAAGCCTATACTAACACAACACACTAATATATGTAGACAATGGCAGGAGTGTACAAGTATTAGCAGTTGTGTTAGGAAAAATAAGTATGCTAATGTTGGTATATATAACATGAAAAAAATATTATGAAAATAATCTAAAAAATTTGGTAAATATAAAAAACGATACAGTATTTTTTCATATAAGATGAGTATAAATATGTTAATTTTACTGGTGAGGAGATGACGGAGATGTCGATTACAAAACTAAAATTAATATGTAAAGTCAAGAAAAGCCGTAACTATAGTTCTTTAAATAAGAGTGAATTAATCAAAAAAATCGAACAATATCAAAATGAACCAGATGAATTGAAAGTTATATACACAATGAAAGTTGATGAATTAAAAAACCATTGTAAAAGGAAAGGAATAAAAGGTTATTCTAAATTAAGAAAGGCTGAACTTATTGACCGTATTAAAAAATATGAAGATGAACAAAACAGATCACAAATTAGAAACATATTTCCATTTAAACAAGATGTTTTTGAAGAATCAAAACCACAACGAATACCAATTAAAGTAGAAACAAAGGAAACAGCAATACAGAAACGATTACAAACTATCACAATTGAAAACATAGGAGGATATAAAGATCCGGTGAAGTTTTTGAATATAAGTGGGAAAGTAGTTATTAACAAAATCAAGGAAGAATTAAAGCACCACCCGTTAAAAGTCAACCTTGTATTCATTTGTGATTATATTAAAGATAAAGAAGTACAACAACGCAATTTTAAAACTATGAATGAAAGAATATTACAATCAACTGACTTAGATGAATATATAACCCATGCTAAACAAAAACTATGTAGAGAGATGGAGGAATTTCAAGGTAGAGGATCAGGATGGACATTACATCAAATTAAACAATTAGAAATCAGACTAAATAAATACGTACCATTACGAGCTTCTTCCTACATTGACCATCCTAAACCAATTAAAGATAAGAAAGCAGTAATCAATATTAAAAATCAAGATAATAAATGTTTCTTATATTCAATTGCAGGTTATTTAAAACCTATTGATAGATGTTCTCAATATCAAAGACCTTCACACTATACAGAAATTTTGAATGAGTTACAAGATAAATATTTTAATGGTATTGAATTTCCTGTACAATTAAAAGATATAGTAAAGTTTGAAAAGAGAAGTAACATATCCATTAACGTGTATAGTTATGATGATGAATATAATATATACCCACTTCAAATCACAAAAAATAAGCAGGACAAACACGTTAATTTATTATATGTAAAAGATGAAAATAATAATCATTTTTGTTGGATAAAGGATTTATCGAGATTAATAAGAAGTCAAGTAACAAAACATAAGGAAAAATTGTACTTTTGTGATAGATGTTTAGTAAGACATTTTAGAAATGAGAAGCAATTACAACAACATGAGCTATATTGTAAGGAGCACGAATCTGTTAGAATAGAACTTCCAAAACCATATGACAATCAAATACAGTTCCAAAATTATAATAGATCATTTAGAGTACCATTTGCGATATATGCCGATTTTGAATGTTTGTTATGTAAAATGGAAGTAGAGCATAATTGTTCTAAAACTGTGAAGTATCAAAAGCATTTACCAATGAGTTTCTGTTATTATATCAAATACTCAAATTTTATGTATAAAAGTCCTGTTAGTTATATTGGTTTAGATGCTGCAAAGGTGTTTGTGAAGAAGTTAAAACAAGAACCAATAGAAATAAAGAAAATATATAACAAAAAAGTTGAAATGAATAACCTAACTAAAGATGAGAACGAGATATATAATAATTCCAATAGTTGTCATATATGTGAGAGAAACTTGAATGATTTACCACCAGCAATTGAAAAACAAATAAATATGTTAAATAAGAAAATACAATTCGCTAAAGATAATGATAGCATGGTTGAAAAGTTAGAAGAATGGAAACATGAATTAGGAAAATGTTTAAGGGATATAAATAAAAATAAAGCAAAAGTAAGAGATCATGATCATTTAACTGGAAAGTTTAGAGGTACAGCTCACAGTTATTGTAACTTAAGCTATCGAAATCCTAATTTTATTCCAGTATTTATTCTCAACTTAAGTGGTTATGATACTCACCTGTTTGTTAAAGAACTTGCTTATGATAAGAATGAAATAAAACTAATTGCAAACAATGAAGAAAAATATATAACCTACTCGAAATATGTGAAAGTTGATAAAAAGAATGGGATTAATTTACGATTTCTAGATTCATTTAGGTTTATGTCAAGGAGTTTAGCAGAACTAGCAAATAACCTTAGAAGAGAACAATATAGAGAAACGTCAAAGTATTTCACTAATGATTTATTAGATTTAGTAATTAAAAAAGGTGTGTACCCATATGATTATATTGACTCAATTGAAAGATTAGAAGAAACAAAACTACCTTCAAAACAAATGTTCTTTCATAAACTTACTAAAACCCACATCAGTGATAAAGATTATGAGCATGCGGAAAATGTTTGGAAGTCATTCAATATTAAAAATTTAGGTGAATATACAGAACTTTATAACAAGACAGATGTATTAATATTAGCTGATGTATTTGAAAGTTTTAGAGATGTGTGTTTAAAAGCATATGGTTTAGATCCTGCTTGGTATTTCACTGCTCCTGGTTTATCGTGGGATTCAATGTTAAAGATGACTAAGATCAAACTAGAAATGTTAACTGACTATCACAAAATATTAATGATAGAGAAAGGTATAAGAGGTGGAATTTCACAATGTAGTAAGAGATATGTAGAAGCAAATAATAGGTATATGAAAAGTTATAACAAAGACGAACCTTCAAAGTATTTAGCTTATCTAGATGCAAATAATTTATATGGATGGGCTATGAGTCAATACATGCCTTACAAAGATTTTAAATGGGTTCAACCTTACATGAACATAATGAATATTCCAGATGATTCAGAAACTGGCTACATATTAGAAGTTGATTTAGAATATCCAGAATACTTACATGATAAACATTCAGATCTACCATTAGCTCCAGAAAATATGTGTCCACCAGGATCGAAACATTCAAAATTATTAACAACGCTTTACAATAAAGAAAGATATGTTATTCACTACAGAAACTTAAAACTATATATGTCACTTGGGATAATATTAAAGAAAATTCATAGAGTATTAGACTTCAAGCAATCAAACTGGTTAAAGGAATATATTGATCTAAATACAAATATGAGAACAAAAGCTAAGAATGATTTCGAGAAAGATTTTTACAAGTTAATGAACAATAGCGTATTTGGTAAAACAATGGAAAACATTAGAAAGAGACCATATATTACCTTAGAATGTGATCCAGCCAGGGTGGAGAAGTTAATAGCGAAACCGAACTTCGATTATAGAACAATATTTACTGAAGATTTGTGTGCGATACATATGAAAAAAGAAACATTGACCTTCAACAAACCAATATATGTTGGTATGAGTGTGCTAGATTTGTCAAAACTATTAATGTATGTCTTCCATTACAATATTATGAAACCTAAATACGATTTCGATATAGACTTATGTTACACGGATACTGATAGTTTTATATATGAAATTGATACAGATGACTTCTACAAAGACTTAAAGGAAATGGTTGATCTATTTGACACAAGTGATTATGGAAAGGATAATCAATATGGAATACCACTAGTAAACAAAAAAGTATTAGGAAAGATGAAGGATGAAAACAAAGGTAAAATAATGACGGAGTTTATTGGGTTAAGATCAAAGATGTATGCCTTTAAAGTTGAAAATAAAAAGGAGAAAAAGCAAAAGGAATGACAAAATGTGTAGTAGCAAAAGAGTTACAATTTCATGATTATAAGTAAACCCTATTCAATGATGTGAAACCATATAAAAATATAAATCTAATTCGAAGTTGTAAGCATGATGTGTATACCATAGCTGTAAATAAGTTAGCATTAGATTCAAATGATGATAAAAGATATATACTAGAGGGTGGTGTAAGTACATTAGCTTGGGGGCATTATAAGATATAAATAAAATGTATTTATGTGTATTTTTGTTTTAAGTCATATTTAATTAACTTTGATGTATAGTTTAGTTTTAGGTAAAATTTAATTAACTTTTATGTATAGTTTAGTTTTAGGTAAAATTTAATTAACTTTTCTGTATAGTTTAGTTTTAGGTAAAATTTAATCAACTTTTATGGGTGGTGTAGTTGATAGGTGTTAGTGAGTAATTATGTATAGTTTAGTTTTAGGTAGAATTTATATTTTTAAGTCATAAAAGTTGTTTTTGTAATTTTATCCTTATACATAGGCAACCAGTAACGTGTTAGAAAAAAAAATAAGAAAATAGAAACTATTTACCGTTTGAATTTTGAAAATCGGTTAATATTTGATGGTTACAGCAAACTCGAAATTTCGGGAATTTTTTACGGGTTTATTTTTGAGTTTTCGGGAAAATGTTATTCTTTAAAAAAAAGTCTTAAAATTTTATTTAACTTATGGTAGTATTTTTTATTTTTCAATTTGTTGAAATTTTGTAGAGATATTGAAAAAGGGAAACATATCCTGTGGGTTATGCAACCATCTATGCATTTTAAAACATTGGTTATGTTATTAGTATTCATTTGCCGTTTGAATTTTTGAAATCGGTTAATTAGGGGCCGAGGTATTAAAGAATAACTATATTTGGGGGTAAAACTGTCAGTGTTGTCAACTCATTTTTAACAATTATCATATGTATTAGTAATGGGGTGAATTCATCCCTATATGTTTTAAAGCGATATCTTGAAAAATTAAAATCCTGGAACGTTCCGAAAAAAGATATTGAGTTGGAGACACTGATCTTTTTCTTTTTTGAACATTGATGTTTTAACTAAATATGCCGGTTAGGTGACCATATTCAAGCAGTTACTCACTTATTCAATAGATGGTGTTGCATGCGGTGTTTCAGAATTATAAAAGCTAGAGGTTTGCGGACAGATTTTGCATCAAGGATTTTCTTCAAAGTGATGATCTTGAATCGAAAAAAGCGGGGCAGACAACAAGCTGTGACAGCCAGAACAGACAGCCAGGACGGACAGTTTTGGTGTTGTTATTATTACATACTCAGAAGAAAGAGAATCGGATTGGACGGTCCTGTGCTGGTACTGGAATCGTTCAAATGAATCAGTGACAGATCACCTATTCCAGTAAATGCTATTTTATTGTACATTCCTTCTCATCAACTTTTTAAAGTTAATTTTTGACGGATTTTAATGATTCAGGTGTCAAATGAAAGCTTAGAAACCGGAAATTAAGATGCAGTAAATATATTTTGTATAGGATTCCATTGTAATATTTTAAATGCAAGTTTTAAATGTAAATTGTTTATAGTTAAGTGCTATATATGTGCACTATGCAAAAATGCATGTTTCAGAATCCTAAGGTACCCAACCAATAATTTTTATAGAGCGAGTTTGGCTACAGGCATATAAGTTCAAGTACTCACCAATTACCTCTATAAAAATTGTTGCGGATATGCCATAGGATTCTGAAACATGGATATTTGGATAGGCCACAAATTAGTTCCTAAGTGAAGTCTTGACCCGACTACAGGACGTCCCATATTTTGTGACCTATGGACCTTTAAAGTTAATTTTTTCATGTTTTCGGCAGCCTATTACTCAGAAAGGAAGCATTTGTGCACCCAGGTTGGTCTATAATTCGTCTCATCTTGGTGTCAGGAGTCATCTCCCAAACGTTGTCGGTGTTGGTTTGAAAACCCTGTAGAAATTGGTGAAAGGCAATATCTCTGTCAAACATCCTTCCAACTGTACTTGCCTCCGTCATTTCAACTCTTATTTGTTGGTTAATAAAAGGGCTTGATCATTAATGGATACTGTATTACACTTTGATTTTTTTTTCAAAGTGCAAAGCATTCTTATATTTTTTTTAAAAAAGTGATTTACTTGGCGGAAGCGAATTCAAACCAACATATACTGCATTTTATCTTTCTCTTTACCCGATAACTTGAAGTAACATATCCATGTAGTATGTACTGTCTAATAAATTAAATTGTTTACATAAGCATATATACACACACGTATATAGAGATAACTAATATGGACTAATAAATACATAAACACGTGTGAGACACTCAATATATATACCACAATATAATAGATATCTGTATTCATATCTTATACTTTAAGCTTTTTCAACAACCTATTCCACTGTTGGTCGATGATCAGTCCTGAGTTCCAGTTCATAGCTTTATTACCCTCCATTTCTATAAACCGTGGCTCTTTCCATTTCCTAACTATGCTTCTCTCTTCCTGGCCTAGAATTTTTACTTGATTCCAATTAACTGAATTTCCCGTGTCCCTTACGTGTTTGTAGACCGCATTTTTGTTCCTTTCTAGCCTAACGTCATCCTTATGTTGTCTTATACGCTCTCTTAGTCTCTTTCCAGTTTCCCCAATATAACACATATCACACTCGCCGCACTGAATTTTATAAATCAGTCCTTTTTTCTCCGTTCATTACCTCTTGTTCTTCTTCTGTCTTCTTCCTTCTTTTTTTCCTTATTACATCCAGAAGCCTCTTGCTCCCTTTTCTCTAAGTTGAGATGCCCCCCATCTTCTTAAGCATTCTTTTAATGATTTCTGTTTCTTCTCCCAAACTTTCTATCCCTCACCACATTTTTCTTCTTTCTTCTATTCCTCCTTCACTTTGCTCTCCTTCTCGGCTTATTTCTTTTTCTTCGTTTATCTTCTCCCACCTCTTTCTGTATTTTAGCCTCTTTCTATCGTATCCATTATTCTCCACCTCCTTATGGAATGACTGTATACTCTGTTCTGCCCTGTCTCTTTCACTGGTTATCTGCTTAATTCTATTCTCCATGTCAATGATGAAATTCCTCTTGGTCGAGTAATGTACATCACTTCGGGCGTGGCAAAAGTTTCCCGACGTGCAACTTTTTTGATACCATTCTGTGTGTATCACTCTTTGTTTCCTCCTTATTCTCATATCCAGGAAAACTATAGCCTCTTCCTTTTCTACCTCTAGCTCCAGTCGTATACCTTTCTCTATATCCTCAATTTCTTTACAAACTTTTCCAATTGCCTTACAGTTCCTTTCCAAATCCCCAAGCAATTGTCAACATATCTAGCAAAAAACACTAATCTGTCACTTCCTTTCATCCTTACTTTCATCTCCCAGTCGTTCATAGTAATTTCTGCTAACACTGGACTCAACCTGGAACCTATGCTTAGTCCTTCCTTGATTTTCAATAAATTATCACCTATAACAATAACTGTTATTCCATATAGTCTTCAGGGCCTCCTTCAGTCCTTCTCCACTCCAACCATTGATCTTCCTACCCTTCATCAATTCAGTGATGACTTTAACAATGTTGTTTCTTCTTAGACTTGGAAACATAGCCTTCACATCGACACTGAAAATGATTGTTTTAGCTTTGCTCTGTCCTACTTCCTCCAAACTTCTTCTTAACTCAACCGAGATTTTCACACTGCTGCTGTCTTGTTGCCTCCTTAACATTTCCACAACCTTCTTTAACTCCTCCTCCAACGGTTCAAATATATTTCCTCGGGAATCTAATACTGGCCTCAGTTTTACCTCCTCCTTATGAACTTTTGGAAAATCTTTCATTACCGGTATCCTACCTTCTTTATTAAGACCTCTTTCAAAACCTGCTTTTGTTAGTGATACTAAAACTTTTTCTTTAATTTCCTCACACACAGATCTTTCACCTATCACCTCATAAGTATCATCACAGATATCATTCAATGTTTCTTTGTATCATTGTTTTTCCATCACCACAATGGCACCAGCTTTGTCCGCTTGTTGCATACATATGTTTTTCGCTTCTTTATATCCTTCAACACACTGTACTGGTGTTTTGAAAGGTTTCCCTTTGGCTTCTTTATGTTCCTTTCCACAATCACCTTAGCCTTTCTCCTTATCTTATCCCTTATCTCCTTGTCCTGAACTTGAACTATGGCTTGCTCTACCGAGTATATAACCTCTTCTGCGTCCAATCTTTGTTCTTTCACTTTAAACTTATAGCCTAAACTTAACACTTTCTTCTCATCATCCGACAACGTCACATCACCTATTACTACCACCTTTTTGTCAATGTCCTCCTCCTGATTTGACTTCCACCCTAACCGCCTTCCCTTTTAAATTAATCTTTTCTTCACTTTCATATTAAATTCCACTTCCCACACTTCTAGTCTCTTCATAACTATATCCCTAGTAAATATCAACAAACTATCACTAATGTCACTTTTTAACTGGTATACACATGGTATAGTATTGACTCTCCATCTAATATTCCAGAACATCTAATCATAACTATTTATTACAAATCTTTATGTGTCACAATGACATTCATGTATGTTCTACCAGGTCGTTCTATTCCCCTCCCATTCCAATATATTTCTAATAATTTCCGACATTACCTGATCTCTTCCAATATTAACATCCATAGCCGCTCAGACCGAGAGAAATTGCTTTTAACAATTTTATCACTGCCTCCACTACAGGCTTCATTCACCCATTACCAAAACCAATCCGTTCCTGATCTAACACTACTCCTGACATAGTGATCACATGATCTCTCACCCACAGTTTTTTCATCTACATTCTAGATCCTCTGGAATGTAGATCGCTACTAAACTTACTAAACTCATACAATGTCAGCGACCTATCCTCCTTTTACTGAAAATGAATTTAACCCTTCGAATACCAAGACTGGATCAATTTGGCCCAGATGATGTTTTATAAAGAAATGCTACAATATCAAAGAGAGGTAGTGGGCTAATGTTTTAGGTATTCCTTCATTAACCATTCCGCAAGGCACGTGATTCTTTACTCCGCAAAAGTATGTAATCTGTTACATGCTTGCTTTCAAAGCGCACTGCACTAGCAAACCGCTCTGCAAGGACTGTCAGGTGTAATCAAAATACAATGTGTGACAGAATTTATTCCTATCAAAGACAGCGTATTTCTATGTATAAATTTCTAATGTTACCGTACTATAATTCAAGTATTGTTTGAAAGAATCACGAGCCGCCACTGACAGTGTATACTGCGTATAATATGTACTGTAATATAAAGAACGATCAGGTACATTACCCTTTTCATTGTACGTTAGAAATGTTAACTCCCTGAATGAAACTTGATATATATTTTTACAAGAAGCAGGAATGGGTCAAAATAACTCACTTTACCTAACATTGTAAGCTTGGTATTCTAAGGGTTAATCCACTCTAATCTTTACCACCAATCATTCAACTCGTAATTGAGCAGTTCATCTCTCAAACCGCATATATATCACCTCATCATCAAAAAACTCCTCCGCGCTACTTTCATCTAGTTAAACACTCACGTCAAATCTATACAGAATATGTTTGCAGTGGCAACCACGAAGCTCTTTAGCATCATAGAGCCCTCCACCGAACAGTGTTTAATTATCTTAAAGTATATAAATTACGACAATGGATTAAAATTTGAAACAATTTCTGCCATATCACACCCTTCGCAATATTAGATGCGTTTCAACGCATTAGCTGGTAAATTTACCCAAACCTCTTATCCTCTCCTACATCACGACCAGGAATTGCACAGAGACCAAGAAGAAGCTAGAATCCTTTGCTTCCTAATTATAGGAGATTTTCACACCTCTATCATTCACTTAGCATTTTAATTATCATCGTGTAGACCATTTCAACTTCAATGCACCACATATTCATCTTCAACCCAACATATCTACTCACAAAGCACTCACTACCTTCATTTCTACCACGCAAATCACTAATTTCATCTATCATAAATGTTATAATGACCCTGAAATCAATAACATCTATCGACATGTAAGACTAAGTCCACCAATACTGCCCAATCTTAGAAATCATCCAAATTTCTCTCGTTTAAAATCAAGAATACCGTCCGATACAGCTCAACAGAATCTTCACCAAATCCTGGGAAAAAATATCCTCAAATGACTTCATGTTCATCTTTCTCATTACAATCTTTACCACACCATCAAGCAGGCTCCCGCCCACAAATTAGCATCAACGATCAGCTTCTGCGTCTCCTCAACTGCATCTATAAGCAGTATAATACCACCAAGCCATCCTGTCTGGTACTCTTTAATTTAGAGAAGGCATTTATTGACGTGTAGCGTTAGGGTTTGCTTTCAAAAATGCCACATTTTCGCCTTCTTATCGCATGTTTTATTTACAATTTCATGTTTGGCCACCGTACTTACGAATACATTAATCAACAGTCATATCAAGCCATATTTATGCACTCAGGCATATCTGAGGCTCTTTACTTTCACCCTTTTTATATCTACTTTATGTTGTTGATATGCCTCTTCCCCCACAAAATATTTTGTTATTTCCATACGCTGATGATACAGCTTTTCTTGCAATTTGCCGTAAAACCGACTCAGAATCTCCAAAACCGTTATTACTTTAGACTCACCATAGAGAGATACCTCAGATGGAAGACTATGTATAGGACATCAACAAAAAGGCATATAATCGACTCAATCTATTAAAACGTCTTACTGGCACAACCTGGAGTATTTCTGCAAAGCTACCCTTAAGCACTTATATAGTCATTCTTCGACCTGTGCTTAGTTACGGCCATACCGTTAGCTTTCGGCAGCTACGCGCTTTTATCAAAAACTTAAGGTTCTCGAAGATCACACATTTAGAATTCTATACCACATCCAAAAAACGAGCTCTGCTCCAGAGTTCTATGCTCGCGTGACTTTTCCATACATTTGGTTCCATGTAGAAAAACTTTGCCTCAAATACGTCTGGAATGCTCAATCCTCATCATCCACTCCTCTCCGATTCCATCAACGCCCATATGAATTTTTATATCGTTCACAGCATCAGTCATTCTACCTCTTCCTCCTCTTTACAATGTGTCATTATTCCTTACCACCGAATCATCAAGATCTTCCGCTCATCAGAAAGTTTCTTCTCTATCACCTTCCGCACAATATCATACAATCATATTCTACACAATAATTCCTTTGTCACTAACAGAGTTTTCCATTTCCTTTGCTTAATGCTTCAAGCTGCCTCCAAGGGAAAAGAATAACCTACATCCGTCATTTTACAACATCTTATAGTTTGTCTAGTCCAAATGCACCTCATCTCATAGATATTCCACTCATCAACGCAATATTATGAAATTTAAATCCAGATACATTCATCATTATGTCTATAATTCAATGTACAATTTCCTTTCTCCACTGCCATTATGATTACGATTGTAAAGACCGTAATGTTCTATTTACTTACGTTATTTATGACATAAAGTTATTATAAAATGTTGAAAATCCCTTAGACTATGTCCAACGCCTTTCTCGCAGTACCCTTGACTTCTCTTTCTCCCATGGAGGGCATAACCCTCGAGCGGGTGGTTAGCTAAAACAAATATGCGCCATACCTTTACGTTATAATTTCACTTAGGATGTTATTTCTAAATGGTGTTTTATAGGTAATTTGTGTCTTAAAGCAACGTAGAGTTCTTTGTTTTACACTTTTATCACAAGACTGAAGTCGCTGTGAGACCGAAAGTAAAATTTTGCTCAAATATGTACACCGTTGGCACTTTCAGATAATGAAATTTTTATAAAATTTCGTATCAGGGAGCCAACAAAAATATAGGGGAAAAGTGTGAGGTTTGGAAAGTTGGAGATGTGGGACAGTTATATATCTCTCCGGTAATTCGTGTTAAGTCATTGTGGTTGCTAGCAGATCTGGTGGCAACATTTAAAGAGCATTGCTACCAGGTTCTCGACGTGCACAAGGTTTTAGAAGCAAAGACAAATTTTCCTTCACCGCCGATAACTATTATGTTAGATGTCTATTATAAAAATATTTGACAATATGAAGAGGTAGTAGAGAATTTAATATAAGATTAGAGAGTTAGCTATTGAAAGTATATTTAAAACATTTTTGTATGATTCTATTACCAGAGTTCGTGGCTTTATAGTGACAGTAGTAAAAGTGGGTATACAGGGAGGATTATGGCATGATGAATTGAGGAGGATTGGGACACTGTCCCACTCCTTTCTACTCACAAGTGTGAAAACATTAGGTAGCTTTATTAGAACCCCTGTGTTTCCGCTTGGCTTACGCTATATTTATTTAGTATTTTTCACAATTGTTTCAGAAAAATGCCACGCAAGTGGAAGAAGATAAACCTAGACTACATACATACAGCAAAGGGTGATATTCTGCAAACCGTAAAGATAGTAATA
Organism: Thermobia domestica; assembly: GCF_964235325.1. NCBI lineage: Eukaryota > Metazoa > Arthropoda > Insecta > Zygentoma > Lepismatidae > Thermobia > Thermobia domestica. The sequence continues at coordinate 147,714,051 of NC_137471.1, read as the reverse complement.
GAGGAAAAGAGTAGTATACGAGAGGTAGCAAGAGAACACAACATATTGAAATCAGCCTTTGCTAGACATATTAAAAAGTACAAGGAAGACTCAAATAGAGATGCTGTAATATTTCAAGAAAATCTTTTTTGTGGGAAACTCTCCTTAGTGCAAGTAAGATGAACTATGTGCTTAGAACGAGGTGCGGACGAACTTTGACTCACGCATACGAAAATGCCTTGAAGAAGAATATGCCGGAATCTTAAACTGTGCACAAAAGTGCGGGATATGGCTGGCTTAATGGTTTTATGGAGCATCCCCCTCAGTTATGATCAACTGCGATCTCTGGAATGAAATGTTTATCAAGAGGTATCAGCTTCAATAAGCAGACTTTTTGAACAATTTGAAGTTAGCATATGAGAAATGTAACTTCACTCTGAAGTGTACTTTTAACTGTGATCAAACTGGATTTCGTAACGTACACACAACGCCACGTGTGATAGCTTCACGAGGACAGAAACAAGTCGGACAGGTAACTTGAGCGGAACCTGCTGAACAAGTGACAGTCCTACGTACCTTCAATGCAGTTAGGAATAGCATTCCTCCAATTTTTTATATTCGAGAGTATGGTGCAAGGATTTCTTCCTGAAGAAAATACCACCTCATAGCTTGACATTTGCAAGGATCACTAAATGGATGAATGCTGAATTGCTGAGATATTCGGTGTTTGTTTAGAACACATTATCCAAATTTCAAAATATTCGAAAGAAAATCCAATCATATTGCTCCTCTAACACCACAAAATCACGTAAATATCATTGAAGTAGAGAATGCTTACCAAACTGCAACTGTTGGAAGTTTCGGTTTCTGGAACTCTGAAGACCCATTACAATCGGGTGTGCAATGACTGGCTGATTAATAATCCAGGAAAAAAACTATTTCTCCTCGTTCTATTGATGAGTTTATAGGACGGGTATATCCCTGTGCTACGACACAATAGAATGTCGTATCTGAGTTTAAAAAGGCTGTATAATACACTTTCAACAGTGTTCCTTTTACAGAAGACTAATACCTGATATCTTCAGTAAATGACCGTCCAAATCCCTCGTTGAACAGAAACGCACCGTCTCATCAACGAAAATTATAGACAACCTTACCGCACGGAATGTTGCTGGCACATCTGAGGGTATGGATCATGGTTCATCAGAGCTTCTGCCGCAAATCTCGCTTACATTAGCTATCCAAGAAACTACATTTGTTATATTTTGGAGCAATATCTTCCACTACGTTAGTAACCATTCAGAATATCCGTCCTTATCCGAAGGCTGCCTATCCCTCTTAATAAAACCAACCGTGGGAAAAAGATTAGTGGTCGAACAAGAATACTAACACCAGTTGCAGAAAAGATGAAACCAAACAAGAAGACTTTGCAAAACTAAAGCGAAAGAGATGTCGGTATTAGAATTCATTTGCAACAAGTAATAGGAAGATTGATACAAATTCAGAGTCCTCAATGGAAGACAGTATTTTCTCTCGAGAACACTGTGTTGATATATCCTTTAGTAATTCTGTTAGTGATGTAGATTTATCAATGAACGAAATAGGATGGAAAAACATTAATGTGAATGTTGAAAACAGTAATATTATACTTCTTAAATTTTACGTCAAAAAGTGTGTAGTGTATTATGTAGGAATTGTCTAAAATGTTTAGAGCAGTGGATGCGAAGTGAAATTGATGCGTATCAAAGTCGGATGTTCTAAATTTGTTTCTCGTAAACAGCAAGATACTAGTTCGGTTGAGCTTCAAAATATAGTTCTGAAATTAACTTATCCTGTCATGGGTAAAGTAACAGTACGTGTGCAGTCTTCGTATTCGTTTTGCCTTAACCTTTATGCATATAACATCCATTAAACAGTAACCTTTCGAATAGAGATTATTCTTGTCCTCTTGTAATTCAATTAATTTCATATTCGCTGTATACTGTCCCAGAAAAGTCGAACTCGACTACGATAACGTGTGCATTGCTTTGTTGGCGTATTTTCTTTTCTTTTTAATTTTAATTTTCGGCTTTAACCCTATTTTTGGATTTAATAAAAAAAAGCAAAATTATTGTCACACAGGAAAGTGGTAAGATGACTGCTTACCTTTATTGGCAGAACTATTATTCTTATTCTCAAACTGAAATATTTAGTAGGATGATAGCGTAGTACACAATGTTGTTTAATCACTTTCAGTATAGCAATATATTATATTGTATTTCTCGCCACTTTGTTTTATTTATTTATTTATTTATTTATTTATTGAAACAGAACACAACAGGTATTATACCCAATTACAGTGTTCATCTTTCATGAAATAATATATTTACAATTTCCCTTTTAAACCTTGTGAGGCAATCAGCGTAAATATCTATATTATTTGTAATTTTTAAGAGTCTGTTGTAGGTTGCACTAATCCTCCATGTTGGCGACTTATTTAGGATATTAGTCCTTGCTTTTGCACAATAAAAGAAGTTATAGTTTTCTGGACGTGTTTTCCTGCCTGGAACGCTTATTTGAAAGCTCGAAAGCAATTCGTTGCAGTCTAACTTATTATTAAGTACCTTGTACAAAAATATCATGTCAGATAACGTTCTTCTTTGTTTGAGGGTTAGAGTTTTAAAATTCCTATTTAATGAATTAGTGTTTTCAGTTCTTGGGAAAATGTTTGTTTCCTTATATACAAGATATCTAAGAAATTTGGACTGGATTTTTTCTATTTTTAGTGAGTTAATTTTTGTATCTGGGTTCCATACAAGCGTCGCGTATTCCAGTTTGGATCGAACGTAAGTTTGATACAATTTATGAAGTGTAGCAGGTTTACGAAACTCCCTACTAATTCTTAGAATAAACCCAAGATTTCTGTTCGCTTCATTTATTATGTTATCAATATGAGGTTCAAATGTAAATTTCGTATCATACATTACTCCTAAATCATTGACAGTACTTACAACGGGTAGTTGAGTTTCACTAATTGAATATTTAAATTGCACTGGTATTTTACGTTTTGTAATACTCATGATTTTACATTTACTAATATTTACATTCAAAAAATTACTTTGACACCATTGCACCACTGAATTTATGTCTTGTTGAAGTTGATTACAGTCATTTATGGAATTTATACATCTAAAAAGTTTGAGATCATCGGCATACAACAATTTGTGGGAATACGTTATACATCTAGGAAGATCATTTATAAATATTACAAATAGTAGTGGACCCAAATTTGACCCTTGTGGAACACCAGATAGTTGCAAGTATTCGGTTGACTTGTATCCCTTATATACAACGAACTGCCTTCGGTCTCTCAAATACGATTCGAACAGCCCAATTAACTCTGCGGAGAAGTTAAATTGACGAAGTTTCTCTATTAGTACCTTGTGATTTACTCTATCAAATGCTTTCGCAAAATCGGTGTAGATAATATCTACTTGACCACCTTGATCTAGGGTTCTTGCTACAAAATTGTTAAGAACACTGAGATTTGTGACTGTCGATCTACCCTGGACGAAACCATGCTGGTATTCTGAAATTGATAGTTTTATGTGATTTTCAATCCGTTTATAAATAATAGATTCAAAAACTTTAGCAAAAGTACTCAATATTGATACAGGCCTATAATTTTGAATATCTTTACCATTATTAGACTTAGGAATGGGACAGACTTTTGTTATTTTCCATTTACTGGGAAATTTACAAGTAGAAATAATTAGGTTGAATAAAATATAGAGTGGAAGTAGAAAGTGTTCTTCACATCCCTTTATTATATAATCTGGAATACCATCTGGTCCTATCGTTCCTTTCCCCTTCAGTTTTCTTATTGCTTTTTTAATTTCAGTCATCTCAATTTTTAGAATCCTTAATTTGTCCAGTGTCTCATATGAGCTGTTACTATTATTACTGCTATCCATGATATCTTCGTTATTATAGACTGACTGAAAATATGTAGCAAATGAATTTGCAATCTCGTCATTACTAACTAATTCTTGGCTATTGTATGTCAGCGTGTTACAATTAAGGTGTTGGGTCTTAGTTTTAACAAAAGTCCAGAGCTGGGAAGGATCAGTTTGTAACGTGTTTTCTGTATTCGCAACGAAGTTACTGTATTCTGTTCTAATTTCTTTTTTAAGTTCATTTCGTAACTTCTTAAATTCTAGGAAGTGATAAGCTATATTTCTGCTATTCTGCTTAATTGCCCTGTGGTGATGGGCTTTTGTTTTTATTTTCCTAATTATATTCTTAGTAAACCAAAACGGGTACTTTCTATTTACCTCTTTTTTGAGAGGAATGCACTTATCAAAAATATTACATATTGTATTATAAAATGATTCTGTAGCCGTATCAACCTCAGAATAACAGCTAAGGAATGTCCAGTCAATATTTTGAAGTTCAGAATAGAGTTGCCTAAAATTAGCTTTTCTAAAATTATATGTGCTGATATTACTTTTTTTGTTTATACCTAATAATTTGCTTAATTTTACTGTTATGGATAATGCTGGGTGGTACACATCCTCCTTAACTAAAGGAAATATGTCCCTAGTGACTGTTACGCTGTCTAAGTTCGAAAGTACTAAATCTAAAGTTTTCCCAAGATTATTCCTAATATTATTAAAAGATGCTATATTGTACAGCGACATAAAATTATGTAAGCATTGATATTTGGATGAGGTATTCAAAAAATTAAAATCTGTGCCTGTGATTTCTGGTAAGTTAAAATCACCAAATAAGAGGATAGTGCAACCTGGCTGACATTTTGACTCTATACCTTGAAAAACCTCTTCATACTGCTCTACCTTTGAATTAGGTACAAAATATACAATACAAACATATATGGTCATTTTATCAGTTGTAATCTTTGTTAATATACAATCCGTACTTATTTCAGAGCAGTCTATAGCAAATATTTTATATTTTTTCAGCACAGCTAGTAACACTCCCCCTCCCCTTTGTTTCCCTGTTTCTTTTAGATTTCTATCACATCTAAACACTGAATATCTGTCATCAAAGAGTTCTGTGTCATAGTTGTCGCTTTTCAGCCACGTTTCACTTATTCCAATTATATCATAGTTTGATGACAAGATATTACAATAGAAATTGTGCGTTTTGGTCCTCACCCCCCTTGCATTTTGATAAAAGATATTTAGGAGTGTGTTGGTGTCTTTTCTTTGTCCCTTGGTATTTTCAACTTTCACTTCTTGCAAGTGACCAGATTTTTCATGCTTCACTTCCTTACCTTTGCTTAAGTCCTCTCTATGTCAGGGCATCACCTTCCCCCCTCGGCCTCTTGTAGTTGTCAATCTTGTGTTTCTCCTGCATAGTTGAGGAAATGACGCATCATCACCTGTCCTTGAACAGTGATCCATTTGCATTGTTTCCAACTCACTTGAACTACCTTGTGAAGAAAGTTCACCCTGATCACACACATCACTAACACTTTCGAGCTCTTCTAACACAAATGGTTTATTATCAATGTACACTTTATCAAATCTTAAGAAAGCGCGTTTACCTTCTTCTCTGGCTTTTTTCATGTGCACCGTCAGTTTCTTTCTCACTTCACGAACACGCGCGGAAAAGTCCTCAAATATTATAGTGGGAGTCCCTTTTGCCTTATACGCACTTCTTAAAATCTCTAACTTCTGTTTATATGAGAGAAATTTCACAATAATGGGTCTGTTCCTGCCTCTGCCTAGTCTATGCGCTCGCTCAATATCGTGTTCCGAGAGTTCAATTCCGAGGCGTTCTTGAACAAACTGTCTCACTGCATTCTCACAATTCTCCCAAGTCTCATTGTTCTTCCCTTGTAAGTTTGTAAAAATTAGATTGTTCCGTCGCGAAAAATTCTCAAGCCTATCTATTGTATTTCGATTCATTACAATTTCTGCCCTAAGTCTTTTATTCTCCTCTTTCACCTCTCTTAACTCACTGAGCACACCTTCTAACCGTTTACAAAATTCAGCATTACTCTCGCAAAGGCCATTCATCTTCCTTTCCATTGTCTCCAATTTTGCGAACACATCCTCCAGGGTTCGGGGCCCAGGGTTGGTCTCTAAACCAGCTATGACTAGCAGAATTGAGACAACTACTCCTACAAAAAATAAATTAACGTTACTTCGGAAATGTATGCTATGGGGATGGCAACACTTCACACGCAACCTCGCGTTGAAGAGTCCAACACTAACTCTCCAATATTCAAGCGACACCCCCATGATTTCACGCTTCACCGATTCCTGGAGCACCTACAAACACGTCTTACTTCCTCAAGAGGTCCTCAAGAGATTTTATTTCTAAATATCATTTCATTCTGTCCCATTCCTCTGTAGGGTCGACAGGAACGAGACAATTCGGGTAGTGCTTAAAAGAATTCAATATTTTTAGAGTACTTCAAATTAAAACGCAGTTAGTTTATATATATATATATATATATATATATATATATATATATATATATATATATATATATATATATATACAGAGTGAATCAAAAGTCTAGACACGGTGGAATAACTCAAGAACTTAACTTCGAATCGAAAAACAAAAAAAACACGTGTTTAGTAATATTAAAAAAAACTATCTGGCGAAACCAAACTCGCCCCTCTAGACCCACCCGCTGGGGCTGGGGTGGGAACAACTTTGAAATTTCAAATGGAAACCCCAACTTTCGATTGCAGATTTGGATTCTGCGGCCCAAATTATGTAAGGTTTCATCAACACTTTTCCGTCGATGCATAATATGGCGCTATAATCGGCGAAAGTAAATTATCTGTTTGGGATAAAAAAGAAAAAAATTTTGCTGTTAGACCGACAATTGTTACTAACAGTTCCGTCACCGTTACGGACCTGCCACTTATAAACGAATCGTTCAGGTGAACGTTGCTTTAACGTGTTAATGAACGAACGAGCAATTCATCCCAATGTTGCAATCCCATGTCATGTGTCACTAAATGTGTTAAAATTCACACATCCATACATTGCATGTGAGAAGAGAAAACAATAATGAAACGAATAAACACACACAAATACACACACAGGTATCACTTCTTGTACAAATACTCCACTATAATGCGGAAATTACAGGTTACACTTATAACCTTCGTCATGTCTATCCCGAACAAAAGGTCGATCAACGTACTTAAGAGCCTTCCATGCCTCGAAATTAAGGTGGTACAATACATACGTATTGAAATGTGCACTCTGTTCACACAATGCTCTTTAATAGTAACTTCTTTACTTTTGAAATTAAATTGGAACGGCATAATCAAATCTTGTCTAGGGTCCAATGTGATTAATTTGTTGATGACACATTATATACATTTAAAAATTAAAGGATGAAAGGATTAAAAAGAAAAAGAAAAAATACAACAGACTACTACTAATACCACTACCACTGCTATTAGTACTACTACAATACTACTACTACTACAACTATTACTACTAATGGTAGATTTATTACTACTACTACAGCTGCTACTAGTTCAAGTACTATTACTACTACAACTAATGCTATAATTCCTATTACTACTGATACTACTACTACTACTACTAGCAGATAATATAACATGCCATAATAATAATAATAATAATAATAACAAGAAGAAGAAAAGAAAGAATTCGATAATATCAACTATCTAAAACTATGCGAGACCGCGAGCAGTATCGTGAGACTACTCGTACAAGTCAGCCGAAACGATGGCGAAAATCTTCATGATGCCGTCGCTTCGGGGGAAGATGTCCTGCCACTGCTGGGCCGAAGAAAACCGTTTGTCTCATAGCTGCCGTTCCTGAACAGCGGCGGGGCCGTGACGGTGTCTACTGCCAAGCCGACAAATAGGCAGCTGCTTTTGAACCAGCACTAGCTCACCCTTTTCGCTGCTGCCACCCAATAACCGACGACGTTCGGACGATCTTCGTCGGCAATTGTTCATGGGGAACGTCTCGGTTCCTCAACCTAATAGAGGTTCGGATCCCACTTTCAACTGTAAGTCCACTCTCTCGCGTCCCACTGCGGAAAAGAAACGATAAACACGCTAACAAACCCAATAGTCACACATTTTCTATTGTTTTTTGGTTGCATATATACTTATTTCACAATGTCCACAGCATTGAAGTTAATTAAAATTCATATAGGAAGTTCTCCTGATTTCGCCATTAAGGCGCCACGTCACACAGCGTCAACGATGTTTCGACTAAATCTTATACAGGTTTGTGCGCAGAATCCGACTCTGCAATAAGAAATAAAAGCTTCCATTTCAAATGTCTCAGCTAATCACACTTAGCGGTAGGGTGCGGTATCGTGTTTGGTACCATTGAACAACTATGTTGATCCGACGCGTATTTCTTAAAATACTGCACCGTGTACAGATGGTCGGAGCTAATATCAAGCTCATGAGCGAAGAGGGGAGTATCTAATTTCGCCGATTACAGCGCGAAATAACACATCCACGGGAAAGTTTTGATTATACCTTACAATATTTGCGATATAGTCTCCGAATCTTCAATAAAATATTGGAGTTTCCATTTGAAAAATCAATGCCCGCCCTCCATTCCAGAAGGTGGAGGTAGAGTGTTGCGTTTGATATAATCGGATAGATTCTTGAAACATATTGAATACTTTTTTTGGCGCTTTTTTTGATCAGAAGTTTACTTCTCCAGTTACTCTACCGTGGCCAAACTTTTGGTTCGCCCGTTATTTCAAACATAAATTAGCTTGACAGTTACAAACTATTTTTGATAATTTCACACCATTCGAACATTTGCACATTATAGGGACAATTCTACACTCTCCTGATATCTTTCAATCGTCAGATAAGGTAACACTGGTCGCAAGGTCATGTCGCACTGGTCGCAAATATTTTTTTTGTAAGATGAGATCTACTACCGCGACAAGTTTGGATCATTCCGATAATTTATCTTTATCAGAGAATGGTGCAATCGACCCTAATGAATGTCATATTTTAGCAATTAGGAAACAATTATATCAATATATTTTCATCTCAGACACAGAAGTCAATAAACACCATAGTGCAATAAGCAGATACTTCAATAGCTATACTTTTCTTTAATTTTCCTTTTACTTTTAATTGTTTTACTTTTTCCCCTCTACTCGCTGGTTTTGAATTTTCTGGTTTTCAACACTGATACTTCCCGAAGACCGAATGAAGAAGATGTATCTTTCTCTGTGTCTTCTGTGTAGTGTGTAGTGTGCTTTTTTCCAGTGACGAGAAGGAACAGAGAATTGAACCAGTGACACTGAACGAGAACACAGGTCGGAAATACTACCAAGCTCATGACCGAAATGGGAGTATTCAAAGGCCATTTATTTTCCCCGATTACTGCGCTATGTTATGCATCGACGGAAAAGTGTTCGTGAAACTTTACATAGCTTTGGCCGTAGAATCCAAATCTGCAAGCAAAAATTCGGGTTTCAATTTGAAATTTCAAAATTGACCCCACCCCAACCCTCATGGGGTGGGTCTAGAGGGTCGAGTTTGGTTTCATCACATAGTTCTTTTAATAATACTAAACAGGTGTTTTTTGGTTTTTCGATCCGAAGTTAAGTTCTCGAGTTATTCCACCGTGTCCTGACTTTTGATTCACTGTATATATATATATATATATATATATATATATATATATATATATATATATATATATATATATATATATATATATATAATAACTATAGTTTGTAGTTTATTTGTATATTTAAATAAGTGTTACAAGCCAATATCTCGCGAACTACACATCAAGAAAGATATTAGGAGTCAATGTACAATACAGAGGGGCCGAAGAAATGAGTCAAGCACGAGCTTCCCCCATTTTGTGGGAGGAGAATGTACGTGAAATGTTAAAATGGGGACATAGCTCGGGTGATACATCGTTCGAAAGAGCTTGGAAAATTGAACAATTTTTGTAAGAAACATTTTTTGGTATGGGTCACCGTTTTGAAGATGAACTGAACAATGGTCTCGTGTCAAATAAAATTTCCAGTACTTATAAATCTGAAACATCTGACTAGAAACAGATGAAACAAAAGGAAAAAGCCATAGTCAACGCGGAATGGTATTGTTGCGGTGTTCCCATTGCTTCAATCATGGGGCCCCGGGACCATCTTGAAAATTTCAAATGGGACTAAAGATCGAGTGATATCTTGTTTGATAGATAGTGAAAAACCAAACAGCTTAGTACAAAGCTTATTTTGTTCTCGGGCAAGCCTGTTTCAAAATGGCCGTTGAAAATGGTTCCCCATTCAAATACAAAGAGCAGTATTCAGATTGAATGTTACAAGCCAATATGAGCAAAGTGTGCATCAAAAAGGAAATATGTAAAGAGTCAATGTACAGGTCGCGGCATAGAAATTGTTACAAAAATTATAAGTCCAAATTAATAAAAAACTCTTGCCCTGTTTTCTTACGCATCCAGAAATACATATTTCAATCGATTAGTTGGAAATACATGTCTATAGTATTCAATACAACTCCTCCCCCTCGCCATGTCTCTTTGTCTAAAGCAGTGAGTGGACATCGTTCACTCTTTCCATTCAGCTTGAAAAGAAACAGGAATCAAGTTTAGAACGTTAAAACTTTAAAACAGTCTTTTCCTTTCGTCTGTTCTGAAATATTTCTAACAGCTTAAATTTATAAAAAGTCACACAATGTACCCAGAGCTTCATAAAGACCTTTAGTTTCATTCTTTCCCTTCTTTAAAGACTGCAAGCTAGTAAAATGCTCCCTAAGAAATCTATGGAAATTGGCAATATCGGCAGTAGGTTGTGTGCTTCTTAAAGTCGGTAATGCACGCACAGAGTTCTAAAGTATCTACTGACAAAAATGAGTATTATTCAATGGTTCATTTCATTTCATTTCAATAACTGCAAGCAAACGTTCCAGGGGGTCTTTTGGGCAGGACAGGAGGGTGTAATTCCCCATCCCATGAGCTTCATAAATACCTGTACGTATTGTTTGATCAAATGTATAGTAATACACTAATAAAAAAATGAAAATCATGTCGGCGAAGAAAACCCTCCACAAATAAAATCTAAATAACACTGTTTTTAGCCAAAAGCCTATAGAGTTACGAAAGCACATTGCTAGAGTGCTTACATTTGCTTTCAAGAGTCGAAGGTTTGATCTCAAGCCTTATGAGTACCTGGACGACATTGAGAGAAAGGGAGAGGGACAGAGAGATTTAAGTATGGAGACAGAGAGGGATGATTTATATACACAGATTTAGAAATGCGAAAAATGATTTGTCAGCATTCGTATTATGACGAAAATTGTGATTTTGTGAAACAGAAGAGGGAAAGGTTTCGAACTGTAAGAATCACATTAGGCAATTTTCGAATTAAGGTGATGAACTCTTTTTAGAGCATCAGATGATTACGAAAGCAGAGAAAGATCTTGAGAACTGATGAATTAAGAATTTAAAAAATCTGGAACTTCCGAGATTGGTTACGAACACGAACTTTGTAGTTACCAAACCATGACTTTATCCATTCTGCTACAGAGCTCTTTGTACTCGTTTACATACGTTTCCTTTAGCTACGTTGAAAGCTAACTTAATGGGATATTCCAAAATTTGACTCGGTGGATGCGCCGTTTTGATAGGAATTAAACCTCTTGTAACTTAGTTACAATGTATCGTGGCGGATATAAATCGTTGATCAGGTAAAGGCGACTGCTTTGAAACAAAGGAAGAGAATGAGTATTAAATGAGTCATATCTGTGGTTTCGTGCGGAAAACAAATAAACTTGTGAACCAAAGGTTTAAGAACAACTCAAGTTATTAATATAAACTTTGCCGAATATTATTCAATTATATCATCATGAAAGGAATACGAAACACGTTATGAAACGAAGAAATAAAACTTTGCGAGCGGAGGCAAAGAAACCTAAAGTAACGAGACTAAAGACGAATCATTTACCGCATAGTGGTCAAGGCGCTGGATCAGTAATTTCGAGTTTCTTGGTTCGAATCCACGTCGGGCATTTTTTTACTTTAGAATTGTTGATGGTGATTGATTGACGATGACACACGTTTTGTTATATTCAGATATTTGAATACTCGAATGTTTCAATACTATAACTATAAAACTATAATACTATAACTATGAATGAATGAACTATAAAATATTCATGAATAATAACAGCGATAATAATAAACTAATAATATTTATTATTATCTCGTAGATGATTAAAAGCTAGAAGATAATTATCACTTAGTTCATAGCATTAGGAACTGAAACTTGATATTTGGCAAGATTATTTTGGTTTTGTTTAATGTTGCCCACGAAAAGAGGATTTTTTTATCTAGTTCCTAACACAAACGAAAAATTAGAATTAACATTTTACATTCGAGACGGGACAAGGCTAACTAAAATTATCGTCTTACTTTGGAGATGAGAATCGAGACGAGACGAAAAGTATCGTAAACATTTCTCGCCTTTTCTCGATTCTTTAAATAGTGCATGACCATTCTTTATGTAACAATTACTTTGTAGACTGAATCTTATAGGTTTTTGTTACATTGTATTTCAGAGCTCATTAAATTATGGTCTGTGTAGGTTTTTTTATAGCAAAACTTTTATAATTGCCTCTGCATATCCTAAAAATTACTTTGTTATATGCCGTACTGTTGAGTGATATTCAGTTATTTTTAGTACAGTTATTTCAATTAAATCATTCAGTAGAATACTTTCTACATGAAACTTTAGTGGAAAGCTTTTGTTTAAAATGTGGGTAGTTGCAGAGCTGTGTCTTGAAGGTACGGAACTCCCTCTCCGAAATCCCTACTTTTAAGTAAGTTTTGCCAAATTTTAGGGCAACTTTAAAATTTTAATACCATCTTTTGTTGTTGTTATTATTATTATTACTAAATACTTCTTAATTTAATAGTTCACCCTCTTCCACTCAGCTCCCCGTAGTGGGCATTGTGCTGAACAAACTCCCTGTGTGTATTTTTTCTCCGGGTTCCGCTTCCTCCACTTTCTTTATTCCAATATTTCTTTCATTCTCATCATCGACGTCTTCTGTAGCTTAGCCGGCATAACCGTTACTAAAAAACGAATTTTCTTATGGCTGTTGTACGGTCTGAATCCCTAGTTTCTATATGAAATTTACCTCGAAGCTTTCCGTTATAACATTTAGCTAGTTGTAAGGACGTATGCAGAGGGTATGTCCTGATGGTTCTGGCACTTCTCTCCAATCCCGGCTATTTTGCAACTTCTGCCTAACTCTACGAGCGATTTTACAGATTTTAATACAATGTGTCCTCATATAGAATGTGTCTTCTATATTATTATTATTATTATTATTATTATCATTGTGAGAAAAATAGACATAACATTTGTAATATAAGCATCTGTACGTTGGTTTACTGACATTGAATTCAGAATTAACAATTTCGTCCGTTTTCCCACTTAAAAGTATCGATAATTCAACAAGGAAATAATTATACCATGATAATTTATTTGAAATTCTTCGTAATTTTAACCATGACACACATTTTACCGTCTTATATCGTAAAGGTCAAATCCATCGTTATTGTAAGAGCGGTGATTGAGCGATTGACGGTAGAAATTCAAACTCGGATTAGTTAGAATTTCACAACCTGATTGTATTACAAGTGTAAACTCTTCAATCGGTAAAGAGGCCGTTGATCATGTGTCAGAGTTGATCATGTGTTTTGGTGATTCAGTGCTTCATGGTGGATGGTGGGTCGGAGTGAGTCATAGTGGAAAGTGGGTCATAGTGGGTCACGATGGGTTATGGATCAGACTGTTACGGTGGGTCCTGGGTCAGTGGGTTGTAGGTCAAGGTTTCATTGAACCACGCCATCTCTGGGTTAACTGGTTTGGGTTCGGTTTAAACTTAAAACAGGTTTATTTCATAAAACGAACCCCAATTTGGTTCAGTTTTGTTTGAAAAGAGAAACTGTATTAAAACTTTTCAGAATATCCGTATATATTTTGGAAAAGTTCCAAAAAATTTAATATTTTTGTTTTAGGTTAAGGTATTATGAGTCTGCTGTTTCACTTTTGAATGGAATTACGATTCCCCATGTTTTTTCTATATATATAGTTTGCGAAAACACGTTAATGAGCAATAGAAAATACAACTGTTTTTCGATTCTAATTGGTTTGGGTTAACAGCTTCAATATAAAATCTTTACTTTTAATGTCCAACGATTATGCCTGTTAAGTTCAGAAAGACTATGATTGAAGATAGGGAATTATGATGGACGAAATAGTGGAATGAAAAAGTGTGAGTGTCACGAGGAAACCCACGAACACGATGTTGCCCATCTCATGCTAAGTTGCCTGGGGAATGAACCTAACACCCCACCCATCAGGTAGTTCAGTAGGCGGGGTCTCGGTTTAGATTCCCGGTGGGAGAGCCTTTGAAATATTAAATATCCTCGCTGTGTCTGTGTTCGTGTCGCTGTCGTTCAAGCTTACTGGAAATAAATGTAAAACGAGAATAACCGAATATAATAAAGATAAGTTATGGAGATACTTTTGGTCTTTTTCTAAAAAAAAAATTAAACTTGATTTATCTGGACTATAGTATTTTATCATGACCGAAATCAGTGTTTCATCGTTAACAAAATACTGGAATCGTAAACGTTTGCAATTTGCTACATACAGGAGTGTTTCTTGACTCTTACTTAAAAGAGCGATCTTAGGGTAGTGGCTTGAGCATGCGTTTCATGAGTTAGAGATCCGCGGTTTGCGTCCCACCTAGGATATTCAGAAAAAATTTATAATTTAAAATGTAGATATTTCTGAAGTATAATAACATGAAAAATAGTCAATTTCTCTCGTTCTTACAAGTTAGAGTTGAAAAGACTTCCTCCAAAGGGGTAAAATTAAAAAAATGGAGTCACAGTCTACAATCTCGAATCCTACTCTCAAAACTTCGCGTGTTTCGAAAACAATTCATGAATACAAACGGGCCATCCTTCAAGCCTAGTATGAGTTTTAAATTTGTGTGGAACGTCATTGTGGAATTCTTATTAAGTTCTTCCACTCTACCTAGAAATAATAATAATATTTTTGTTCGCCATTTTCAACACGTTCCATATATTCGTTCAACAAACTTTTTTATATTTGTTTCCATATTTTGTTAACATATCAATATGACGCATAAATATTCCAATGTCTTTTACCCAAAGAAGGGGTGTTACTATGTACCGTGATGAAGACAAATTCTACTTAGTTTCTGTTAAGGCATCCGAAGGTTCGATTTTCATATACTCCAGTAGCTGACATCTTTTTTCATCCTTTTTTCTTTCCAAAGTATCTCTTGTAGGACAATTTATTCTTATAGAGGATCCAAAATATTTTTTATTTTTCTTAACTTGAATATGCTAATTTACATTGGAATAGGACGTAATATTGAGATCTCAAATATACAGTAATAATAATAATAATAATAATAATAATAATAATAATAATAATAATAATAATAATATAGAAGACAAATACTGTATGAGGACACACTGTATTAAAATGTGTAAAATCGCCTGTAGCGTTAGGCGGAAGTTACAAAATAGCCGGGATTGAAGAGAAGTGTCAGGACAATCAGGACACACCCTCTCCATACGTCCCTACAACTAGCTAAATGTTATAACGGAAAGTTTCGAGGTAAATTTTATGTAGAAACTAGGGATACAGAACGTACAAGAGCCATAAGAAAATTTTGTTTTTAAGTAATGGTTATGCCGATTAAGTTACAGAAGACATCGATGATGAGAATGAAAGAAATATTGGAATAAAGAAAGTGGGAGGAAGCTGAACCCGGAGAAAACCTACACACAGAGTGTTTGTTCAGCACAATTCCCACTAGTAGATAGATAATGGGGATTCTGCAGACAAATTCATTATTAGCCCATTTTAACTATATGTCACCCTATCATCTCTAATAACTTCTAATCTACCCCCTAATAATTTGCAGCGCACCCCCTATCCCAAATAACTTCTATCACATCTCAAATAACTTCTATCTTACTCGTAATAACTTCTAATGCATTCTATTACTAAATCTAGTTACAAAAAATCATTAAATCTGGTTATAAAAAATCACTAAATCAAGTTACAAAAACAAAAAATCACTAAATCTAGTTACAACATCTGGTTATAACCGGTTTTGACTTCAAAAATCACTAAATCTAGCTACAAAAATCTGGTTATAACCGGTTTTGACTTCAGAAATCATTAAATTTGGTTACAAAAAAATCACTAAACCTAGTTACAAAAACAAAAAATCACTAAATCTAACAACATTTAACAAGAATGAACAATTGTATTTTAAACTATGATACATACTCTTTTAAATGCCGTTTGAATTATTAAAACCGGATAAAAAATAACGAATTTAGCATTTTGCTGCCTGTATTTATACAACCCAACACAGAAGGTTTGTGCACACACACACATTTACAATTCAGTTTGCTTGAGAGAAGCATGATCATATATGTACATGAGATTTATAGTCTCTTTCTTTTTCCTTCTTCCCACAACAACATACATATATATGCATTAGTCTCTTCCTTCAGCAGAACTTTTTAGCTAGCACTCGTGAGAGATGGAGCTGTATACCGATGACGTTGTATAATAGCTGTTAGATTACGTCATATAAGGGTTGCCAACTCAATATATTTTTTCGGAACGTTCCAGGATTTTAATTTTTCAAGATATCGCTTTAAAACATATCGGGATGAATTCACCCCATTACTAATAAATATGATAATTGTTAAAAATGAGTTGGCAACACTTGCAGTCATACCCCCAAATAACGTTATTATTTAATACCTCGGTCCCTAATTAACCGATTTCAAAAATTCAAACAACAAATGAATACTAATAACATAGCCAATTTTCTAAAATGCATAAATGGTTGCATAACCCAAAGGATACTTTTCCCTTTTTCAATATCTCCACAAAGTTTCAACAAATCAAAAAAATGAAAATACAGCCATAATGCAAATAAAATTTTAAGACTTTTTTGAAGAATAACGTTTTCCCGAAAACTCAAAAATAAACCCGTAAAAAATTCCCGAAATTTCGAGTTTGCTGTAACTTCATGAAATATTAACCGATTTTCAAAATTCAAACGGTAAATAGTTTCTATTTTCTTATAATTTTTTTCTAACACGTTACTGGTTGCCTATGTCTAAGGATAAATTTACCAAAACAACTTTTATGACTTAAAATATAAATTTTACCTAAAACAAAACTATAAATAATTACTCACTAACACCTATCAACTAAACTACACATAAAAGTTAATTAAATTTTACCTAAAACTAAACTATACATAAAAGTTAATTAAATATGACCTAAAACTAAACTACGCCACACATAAAAGTTAATTAAATATGACCTAAAACTAAACTATACATAAAAGTTAATTAAATATGACCTAAAACTAAATTATACATAAAAGAATTAAATATGACCTAAAACTAAACTACACATAAATACATTTTAACTATATCTTATAATGCCCCCAAGCTAATGTACTTATACCACCCTCTAGTATATATCTTTTATCATCATTCGAATCTAATGCTAACTTATTTACAGCTATGGTATACACATCATGCTTACAACTTCGAATTAGATTTATATTTTTGTATGTTTTCACATCATTGAATAGGGTTTGTTTATAATCATCAAATTGTAACTCTTTTGCTACTACACATTTTGTTATTCCTTTTGCTTTTTTCTTCTCTTTATTTTCAACTTTAAATGCATACATCTTTGATCCTAACCCAATAAATTCTATCATTATTTTACCATTGTTTTCATCCTTCATCTTTCCTAATACTTTTTTGTTTACTAATGGTATTCCATATTGATTATCCTTTCCATATTCACTTGTATCAAATAAATCAACCATTTCTTTTAAGTCTTTGTAGAAATCATCTGTATTAATTTAATATATAAAACTATCAGTATCCATATAACATAAGCCTATATCAATATCATATTTAGGTTTCATAATGTTGTAATGGAAGTCATACATTAATAGTTTTTGACAAATTTAGCACACTCATACCAACATATATAGGTTTGTTGAAGGTCAATTTTTCTTTTTTCATATGTATCGCACACAAATCTTCAGTAAATATTGTTCTGTAATCAAAGTTCGGTTTCGCTATTAACTTTTCCACCCTCATTGGATCACATTCTAAGGTAATAGATGGCCTCTTTCTAATGTTTTCCATTGTTTTACCAAATACGCTATTGTTCATTAACTTGTAAAAATCTTTCTCGAAAACATTCTTAGCTTTTGTTCTCATATTTGTATTTAGATCAATATATTCCTTTAACCAGTTTGATTGCTTGAACTCCAATATTCTATGAATTTTCTTTAATATCATCCCAAGTGACATATATAGTTTTAAGTTCCTGTAGTGAATAACATATCTTTCTTTATTGTAAAGCGTTGTTAATAATTTTGAATGTTTCGATCCTGGTGGACACATATTTTCTGGAGCTAATGGTAGACCTGTATGTTTATCATGTAAGTATTCTGGATATTCTAAATCAACTTCTAATATGTAGCCAGTTTCTGAATCATCTGGAACATTCATTATGTTTATGTAAGGTTGAACCCATTTAAAGTCTTTGTAAGGCATGTACTGACTCATAGCCCATCCATATAGATTATTTGCATCTAGATAAGCTAAATACTTTGAAGGTTCGTCTTTGTTATAATTTTCCATATACTTATTATTTGCTTTTACATATCTCTTACTACATTGTGAAATTCCACCTCTTATACCTTTTTCTATCATTAATATTTTGTGATAGTCAGTTAACATTTCTAGTTTGATCTTAGTCATCTTTAACATTGAATCCCACGATAAACCAGGAGCAGTGAAATACCAAGCAGGATCTTAACCATATGCTTTTAAACACACATCTCTAAAACTTTCAAATACATCAGCTAATATTAATACATCTGTCTTGTTATAAAGTTCTGTATATTCACCTAGATTTTTAATATTGAATGACTTCCAAACATTTTTCGCATGCTCATAATCTTCATCACTCATGTGGGTTTTAGTAAGTTTATTAAAGAACATTTCTTTTGAAGGTAGTTTTGTTTCTTCTAATCTTTCAATTGAGTCAATATAATCATATGGGTACAGACCTTTTTTAATTACTAAATCTAACAAATCATTAGGGAAGTACTTTGACGTTTTTCTATATTGTTCTTTTGTAAGGTTATTTGCTAGTTCTGCTAAACTCCTTGGCATAAACCTAAATGAATCTAGAAATCGTAAATTAATTCCATTCTTTTTATCAACCTTCACATATTTTGAGTATGTTATATATTTTTCCTCATTATTTGCAATTAGTTTTATTTCATTCTTATCATAAGCAAGTTCTTTAACAAACAGGTGAGTATCATAACTACTTACGTTGTGAATAAATACTGGAATAAAATTAGGATTTCGATAGCTTAAGTTACAATAACTGTGAGCTGCACCTCTAAACTTCCCAGTTAAATGATCATGATCTCTTACTTTTGCTTTATTTTTATTTATATCCTTTAAACATTTTCCTAATTCATGTTTCCATTCTTCTAACTTTTCAATCATGCTATCATTATCTTTAGCGAATTGTATTTTCTTATTTAATATATTTATTTGTTTTTCAATTGCTGGTGGTAAATCATTCAAGTTTCTCTCATATATATGACAACTATTGGAATTATTATATCTATTTTCTTCATCTTTAGTTAGACCATTCATTTCAACTCTTTTGTTATATATTTTCTTTATTTCTATTGCTTCTTGTTTTAACTTCTCCACAAACACCTTTGCAGCATCTAAACCAATATAACTAACAGGACTTTTATACACACCATTTGAGTATTTAATATAATAACAGAAACTCATTGGTAAATGCTTTTGATACTTCACAGTTTTAGAACAATTATGCTCTACTTCCATTTTACATAACAAACATTCAAAATCGGCATATATCGCAAATGGTACTCTAAATGATCTATTATAATTTTGGAACTGTATTTGATTGTCATATGGTTTTGGAAGTTCTATTCTAACAGATTCATGCTCCTTACAATATAGTTCATGTTGTTGTAATTGCTCCTCATTTCTAAAATGACTTACCAAGCATCTATCACAAAAGTACAATTTTTCCTTATGTTTTGTTACTTGACTTCTTATTAATCTCGATAAATCCTTTATCCAACAAAAATGACTATTATTTTCATCTTTTAATATAATAAATGAAGGTGCTTGTCCTGCTTATTTTTTGTGATTTGAAGTGGGTATATATTATATTCATCATCATAACTATACACGTTAATTGATATGTTACTTCTCGTTTCAAACTTTACTATATCTTTTAATTGTACAGGAAATTCAATACTATTACAATATTTATCTTGTAACTCATTCACAATTTCTGTATAGTGTGAAGGTCGTTGATATTGAGAACATCTATCAATAGGTTTTAAATAACTTGCAATTGAATATAAGAAACATTTATTATCTTGATTTTTAATATTGATTACTGCTTTCTTATCTTTAATTGGTTTAGGAAGGTCAATGTAGGAAGAAGCTCGTAATGGCACATATTTATTTAGTCTGATTTCTAAATGTTTAATTTGGTGCAATGTCCATCCTGATCCTCTACCTTGAAATTCCTCCATCTCTCTACATAGTTTTTGTTTAGCATAGGTTATATATTCATCTAAGTCAGTTGATTGTAATATTCTTTCATTCATAGTTTTAAAATTGCGTTCTTGTACTTCTTTATCTTTAATATAATCACAAATGAATACAAGGATGACTTTTAATGGGTGGTGCTTTAATTCTTCCTTGATTTTGTTACTAACTACTTTCCCACTTATATTTAAAAACTTCACTGGATCTTTATATCCTCCTATGTTTTCAATTGTGATAGTTTGTAATCGTTTCTGTATTGCTGTTTCGTTTGTTTCTACTTTAATTGGTATTCGTTGTGGTTTCGATTCTTCAAAAACATCTTGTTTAAATGGAAATATGTTTCTAATTTGTGATCTGTTTTGTTCATCTTCATATTTTTTAATGCGGTGAATAAGTTCAGCCTTTCTTAATTTAGAATAACCTTTTATTCCTTTCCTTTTACAACGGTTTTTTAGTTCATCAACTTTCATTGTGTATATAACTTTTAATTCATCTGGTTCATTTTGATATTGTTCGATTTTTTTGATTAATTCACTCTTATTTAAAGAACTATAATTACGGATTTTCTTGACTTTACATATTAGTTTTAGTTTTGTAATCGACATCTCCCTCATTTCCTTTTATTATATTATAAATTTCAAAAATTTATAATATTATATTACTTTTATTTATTTATATATTATGTAAATTATTAAATCCTAACCATTTAATAAACCCTAACCATTTAATAAACAATTTATACCTTTTATGAAATAACATTTATAATATTATATTACTTTTATTTATTTAATTATTATACGAATTATTAAATCCTAACCATTTAATAAACACTAACCATTTAATAAGCAATTTATACCTTTTATGAAATAACATTTATAATATTATATTACTTTTATTTATTTAATTATTATACAAATTATTAAATCCTAACCATTTAATAAACACTAACCATTTAATAAGCAATTTATACCTTTTATGAAATAACATTTATAATATTATATTAATTTTTTTATTTAATTATTATACAAATTATTAAATCCTAACCATTTAATAAACACTTTATTACCTTTTATGAAATAACCATAAAAGATAAAATTTATAATATTATATTACATATTATGCAAATTATTAAACCATAACCATTTAATAAACAGTTTATACCTTTTATGAAATAACATTTATAATATTATATTACTTTTATTTATTTAATTATTATACAAATTATTAAATCCTAACCATTTAACAAACCCTAACAATTTAATAAACAATTTATACCTTTTATGAAATAATCATAAAAGATAACATTTATAATATTATATTACTTTTATTTATTTAATTATTATGCAAATTATTAAACCCTAACGATTTAATAAACTATTTATACCTTTTATGAAATAATCATAAAATATAACATTTATAATATTACATTACTCTTATCTATCCAACTATTATGTGAATTATCAAACCCTAACCATTTAACAAACACTTTATTACCTTTCTTTCTCAATTATTTTTTCAACCAAATACTCATCCTTATATTTAGTTTTCAATAATTCTGGTTCACAAAATCTTCCTCTAACTTCTTAATTGTTTAAATCTTTAATTTTATATGTTGGTGGACTAGATGGTATAACCTCATTAATAACAAACACTTCTGTTGACCAATTTGGTGTATAACCTTTCTCAAACAAACCTTTAATTTTACTTGTACGAACATAATCACCAATCTTATACTTTAATTTAACAGACTTATATTCTTTCTTATATACTTTTTTCAATATCACATGCTCATTTTTCTTATTCACTTCTACAGGTTTCATGCCAATTGTTCTATGTACTTTCTTATTATATTCATCAACCAAACCTTGCAATATTTTTAAACATTTATAATTACCTTGAACAGTAAATTTTTTCCACATATTTTGTTTAAGTGTTTTGTTAAACCTTTCAACAACAGAAGCTTTTTTACCACTATATGTTGAGTAATGATTGATATTGTTTTTTCCCATCAAATCTTCAAATTCTTTATTATAAAACTCTTTACCTTGATCAGTTTGTAAATTAATAGGTTTTCTTACTTTTAACACTGATTCAAATGCTTCTGTAACATTCTTACCACTCTTATCTTTAACAGGAACAGCAAATGCATATTTTGAAAACACATCTATAATCGTTAGCAAATACTTATACCCTTTATTTAATTTTTAAACACCTTTTAACACACCACTATCCATTTCCACAAGATCCGCTTGCCATAAATCATCTATACCTTTAACAAAAACACTTAACCTAGGATAATTTTTTCTAGATGGTTTATGAATTTCTTCTATAATATCTTCTCTAATACCTTCACCTTCATATAGTCAATCGCTCTTTTTAATGAATTGGGATTTATTAGTACCACATACAACACATATACCTTTCTTAACATATCTCCCAATCTTTGTCTGTTCTATTCTAATGTTATCTATTTTTGTATCTGTTGATTTCTTACACTTCACACAATACATCATTATTTATTAAAAGAAAATAATTAAGGTTCTCTTTCTATATACATAATAACTTCCAATAATTTTCCTTCTTCCATAGCTGAATTTTTTGTGCTTGAAACATAATTTTATCACCCTTTTTAATGTTTAATGGTAAATTTACCACTAAAGTATTGTTCAAAAATATATCTAAAAAGTATCTATCCAAACTTAATTCCATATGCATTATTTTTCCATTGTAGAGAAACTCATAATCATTAGATAAATTAAATATTCTGAAGATTGGATTTGGAACATTTCTAGTTCTCAATCGATATAATAAATTTATAGTTTCATTTTGCATAATTAGATTAAAAGTTTCCTTTTTCATCATTTGGAAATCTTGTTTTGTTGTAAGTGTATTTATCGGGGATGATATTTCTGACTTATAATGATTAAATTCTAAAACAGGAACTTTTGCTTTAAATAGAATAGTAACATTATTATTGGTCTTTTTAAATTCTTTCATATATTCACCTTTTAAAACCTCATTATCATCTTTCTTTATATGTGTGTCTTGTAATGATTTTAATACATCTTCAAATTTGTTTCTATCACTTTCTAATTGGTTGTTAATATCGCTTTTCACTAACTCGAGCTGGTTTAACGTAATAGCATCTTGTTGATCAATACCATTAGTTATATTAACTAATCTTTTTTGTGTAAAATCAATCCACGATCTATAATTTGTTGTGAAAATTTTATTTAGTTCAGATTTAAAATTTGTACGACTCATTAAATTTTCATGTGTCTCTTTTATATTTTTCAAATTCTTCATTCTTAACAACATTATCTAAATTCCTTAACTGCTCTTCACTAATATCACTTAAGTTACTTTTAATATTACCAAAAATATCCATATTTATTATATAATAATTTGAGTTATTTAACAGCAAGTAAAACAGTTATACGAGCTCCACCAAAATCAATCAAATCGCTCATTCAAATCATTCTCATCTTTAATTGAAACTTTGAAATTATTAAATTTATTGTGATGTATTGGGAAAAATATCTTTTCATTAGGTTCATATATAATTGGTTCTCTAAACTCTGCATTTGTTCTAAATGTTGCAATTAAGTCTGTTTCGTTGTGTGTTGTATAATTGTGTATTAAAATCATTCCTTCTGCTAAATCACAGTGAATATTTATAGTATCAAACGGATGAAACCTTGGCACCTTATCTCCAACATGTTCTATCTTTTCAGCAAAGTTCTTTTCACTAAAACATAATACAGTATTAATGGTATCTAAGGTTATATCACATTGTTGGCTAAATATTTTAAGTCTATTTTTCCTTCTATCCTCAGTAAATTGAATATTTTTAAAAGGATCGTTGGTATATGGAAGGTTTGATTTAATATATTCTTCTAATTCTTGTAAACTATATTGACCAGGCTGAATTATGAGTTGTTTTGTAAATTTTGAGTTACTATTACAAAATGTTAATTTGTTGTTCTTTTCTGTAATGTTTGGAGTTAAGTATGTTGTGTAAAATCCTGCAAGAGCTACTTCTAAATCGTTTTCAAATGGGTAATGCAATGACATGTTTAATACAGATGAATAACCATTTAAATTAAATACCTTCATTTATTATATAATAAATAACTAATATGGATAATTGGGATATTAAAGTAAGGTTAACAGAAGAAACGGCGAAGAGAAAGAGGAATGGTGAGTTGTTACCTGATGATATAAGATGTTTAATAGTTGGGCCTAGTGGTTGTGGTAAAACGACGTTAATGATTGATAATTTTTTGTTGGCACCTAAATGGTTAAAATATGCAAATGTTTATATATATTCTAAAAGTTTAAATCAACCTAAATACCAACACTTAATACAACTTTTTCGAGATATTGAACGTAATATTAAAGACACAATAGCAATAATAAAAGGAAACAATGAAGAGATTATTCCATTAGATGAATGTGAGGACTATTCTGTGGTAGTATTTGATGATTTCATATTAGAAGAACAAAATCACGTTAGAGAATATTTTACTCGAGGTCGTCATAAGGGTTTGAACTGTTTCTATCTTGGACAAACATATTCTAAAGTGCCAAAACAATTAATTCGGGACAACTTAAACTTTCTTTGTATATTTAGACAGGACAATGTAAATTTAAAACACATATATGATGAATTTGTTGCATCTGATATGTCGTTTGAGAAATTACAATTATTATGTAGCAAGTGTTGGAGTGAAGAACATGGTTTCTTAACAATAGATATGACTAGGAAGGTGAATAATGGTAAATATAGAAATAAAATTAAAGAATTTCTAAAAGTGTAAACTAAACGTATATGAATGCAGGTGAACGTATATGTTATGTTATGTTATGTTATGTTATGTTATGTTATGTTTTTATTTTTTTCTTTATATAATAAATGGATGTTAATAAAGCTAAGAAGTATATTAAGTTAAAAGAAGAACTTATTAAAAGATTTAAGGAAATTAAACAAAGTAATCGAAGTAAGTATGAAAAAATTAAAGAACAAGATCAGCCTGTTATTGATGCAATTAAAGATTTAGGGCAAGATATATCAAAAGTAGCAGAAGAAAATAAAAATCTAATTCAAGAGTTAGTTCCAGTTGTACGTAAAAGTGCGAGAGTGGATTCAAGCTTATTAGAAACACCACCTATGTATGATAGTCCTATAAATGAAAGTGATACGCCTATAACAGAAGAAATAAAACACATGAAAAAACAAATTTAATATAGAGTAGAAGGAATAGAATCTTTAGCAACAACTCATTTTGGTAATATTGCCTCAAGATATTATGCAACTAGAGATGATAAAAGTTTTGGAATACAACCATATGATGAAGATGGGAAAATTATACATATGATAGGAAATGCGGAAGTTAAAATTCATGGTGATGATTTAGTTATTAATAATCGACATTATACAGGAACAGAAGGTTTATGGGAATTATTGACAAAACATAATCCAACAAATTATAATGATGATGATCTAGAAAAATATAAACAAATAGTAATTGATTCTAGTGTTGCATTTCATAATAATGATCCAAGTACAAGAAAACAAAAATCTAGTAAAGGTAAAAAATATAAAGAAATTATCAAACCTATTTGGGATGAATATATAAAACCAACAACACCTTCAAAAAATACACCAAAATCTGGAGAAGGAATAAAGGTATATAACGAATTATCAAAAGAATACATATGGATGGATGATGTGAGAAAACTGATTGATCGTTTGATTGTTATTGATGGGGAAGAAAAATCTGGAAATGATAACTTTTATAATGAGAAAGTAGGCATAGTGGATATGATTAATTCTAAACTTGCACAATTTATACCTAATGATCCAAAAGATATAGGTTATTTGATTAAGATATTGAATACGCTGCCACCAAAATTTTGGAATAGTGAAAAGTATGGAAAAGGATTAGTAAATGATTTGATTAATAAACTTCCATTTGAGTTGCATATTCCAGGATTTAGATTTTGCGGTCCGGGTACAAAACTTCAAGAAAGATTAGAAAGAGGTGATGAAGGTATTAACAAATTAGATGAGGCTTGTAAAGAACATGATACATACTATAGGGATAATAAAAATACAGAATCAAGTCATATTGCAGATAAGGAATTAGAAAATAAAGCTTGGGAAAGAGTTTTTGATAAAGATGCTAATTTAATAACTGAAAAACTACCTGCTCTTGGAACTGCTTTAGTGATGAATACAAAAGTAAGATTTGGTTTAGGTTTATAAGTAATGAAAGTAAGATTTGGTTTAGGTTTATAAGTATTTTTTAGATTTAGGTTTATATGGAATTTTTATGGAATTTTTTCATAAAAAGCTTTTAATTATATAATAAATATGCAGTTAAAAGGTTTTACATTTACGATTCCTAATCAGGAACTTAAACAATTAAATATAGATCACATTTTAACTAACAAACAGCTCAAACAAAAGGAAGCAAAACTAAGTAAAGGACAATGTATGTCTCTATCTCTTTCTATACCACAACTTAAGAAAATAAACAAAGAAATGAAGGCAAATGATAATAAAGTTCATTATGGTGGTTTTATATTTACTATTCCAACGATTTTAGCTTTAATATGTGCTCTAGGTTCTGTTGCTGGAGGTGCGGCTGCTATTGCTAAGACTGTAGATGATGCAAAAAGAATAACATGGAATTAGAGGAACAAAAGCGACATAACTTAGCAATGGAAGAAAAACAAGGTGGTAAGCTTTCAAAAAACGTAAACTCCAAAACAGTAAAGAAAAAGAAGAAATTAAACCTTTAAGTATTTTAGACCTAATACAACTTGTTAAAAAACTTAAGATAAGAAACTTTAGAGGTGTATTTATGAGTGATGAATTGCCTAAACAACCAAGGAAGAATGAGTGTGGTATTGTTAATTTTGATACGTCTAAGAATGTAGGAACGCATTGGATTTGTTATTGGAAAAAAGGAAATAGAAAGTATGTGTTTGATTCATTTGGAGGTAATCCAACAAAAACACTCGTAAAATATCTTGGTCATAATATAGAGTACAATAGCAGTCGTATACAACATTTTAACGAGGTAATTTGTGGACATTTATGCATTACAGTGTTAAAAATGTTTACAGATGGTTATATTTTTTCAGAAATTATTAGTCAGGTGAATAGGAATAAGGATATTTGGAAAAGTTATATTTAAGTTTTTATGGGCTTAATTCATAAAACGATTATAAATATTTTTATAATAAATATGGATAAGATAGAATCATATGAGTTACAATCCTTTAAACCTAATCAAAAAACAATCGAGAATTTAAATAAGACAAACAGGTCTATTGAATTCGATATTGACGTGGGTGATGGCTTCATACATCCTTATTATGCTGATATTTATGTAACTTTTGAAATTAGAGGTAGAGATGCTGATGGAGAATATACTACTGGTCAAAATATTAGACTTATTAATAATTTCTTCCCACATTTGTTTTCTCAAATTCAAGTTAGTAAGCATGGACAGATATTAGATATTATAGATTATCCTGGTTTAACTTCAACAGCTGTAAACACATGTACGATTTCAAAACCAGAGGCAAATCACTATGATGAATGTGGATGGGAAGGAATTACGTGGGCAAGAACAGATGGAGAAATTTTGTTTTTGCTCAGACTTTTACCAGGATTTTGTTCAGATTTTAAAGATATTATGTGGAAAGGAGGTTTGAAATATACATTTAAAAGAAGTGGTTCTGATGATAACGCATTTGCTATTTGGAAAACAAAAAAGCAGGATGGAACATATGAGAATGATCAACCACATCCAGGTAATATAAAGATTACAAATATGGAGTTAAGAATGCCTATTGTTAATTATGAACCTAACTATGCCACCTTGTTAAGATCTAATATGTTAAAAGAAGGTAAGATTCCTATTTCATTTAACACGTATCAATGTTTACAGAAATCAGTTAGTGGAAAGTACTTAGAATTCGATTTAACCACACAATTTAACTCAAGTGAATTTGATATGCCTAATTTTGTGATTGCCTTTTTCCAAACTGATAGAAATGATAATCAAGAAAGAGATTCAAGCTATTTTGATCATTGTAAAGTTCAGAATATCCATTTTCGTAATTCTAGAAATGAATCTTTCCCATTAGAATCTTTAAACTTAGATTTTGCAAAACATAAATATTTGAAAGTTTATGAAATGTATACGGTATATAAGCGAGCTACAATTGGAAATACTGAGATGTTTTATTATCCTAAGGAATTTTTAGAAAATAGGCCGATGTTCGTAATTAACACAAGCAAGCATAAATCAGTAACTGTAAGTGATAGAACTAATTTGAAACTGACTGTTAATTTTGAAAGCGATGTACCAGATAAAACAATTTGCTATGTTGTTATGATTGGTAAGAAAAATTTAGAGTATGATGTTGAGAAAGAAAAAAATAATTGAGAAGATATAAATCAATTATATGTTTATTAGATTTGTTTAGTTTGTAAGGTTTTTATGACAATATCATAAAAACTTATTTAATAAAATGACTATTCCAGATAACATTCCACGTGAGAATTTAATTGTGTTAATTGAAGATACCATATTAAATCTTGAGAAGTTATTAATGAAAAACAAAAGGAAGTTCAAGAAAATAAAATGTGTTTATACTACTCTTATTACGTTATCAATTCTATTATCAGCTTCTACAGGGTTCATCAATGTGTTTATTCCTGTTACAGTGTATTCAATTATTACAACTGCATTTCCTTCGGCTTCTGCTGTTATCACTGGTCTATCAACACGGTTTAATATAGCTTCAAAGAAAGAATATTATAAAAATATGGTGAATCGAATTGGGATGTTTAAAGATGAGCTTAATGTAATTAAGCTCATGAATGGTGAATTAACAGATGAAAATGTAAAATATATTGTTAACAGAATCAATGACATACTTAACGAAATTCGAGGCTATTATAAACTGATTTTTAAAAAGTTTTAATATAATAAATACGATGGCGAGTCATATTGAACTTTTAAATAAACTTAGAAGTCTTGAACAAAAACAGGTTATTGGATTAAGAGAATTAGAATTAAATACAGAATATAAGATTGAGAAAATGGAAAAGATTAAAACTAAGTTTTGAAAGAGCATTTTAGTTGAATGTGAGGAGTTTAAGGTATTTCTTCCACCTAGATTTACAAAACACTTAACAGATAAAATGATTGATGAGATCGTTAAAGATGGAATAAAAATCAAATACACTGGTTTAAAAGATAATTATTCAATTGTTGAGTTTTGTATGTAAATTTCAAATGATGATCGGTTTTGTGAATCCAAAAAATGATCAAAAATATGTTGTCAGAAGTAAAAAATGGAGTGAATAGAATGGATCCTCAAAAGAAATTTATACTTACTAATAACTTTATTGTAATTGTGAAAAATGTGCAAACCGAAGTTCAAGTTGTTTTTGATATTAACGGCTGTCTATTCAGCTTGAATTATGATCAGTGGACAGAGTTTAAGAAGTCATTGTTTTCTATAGAGAACGAGGTTAGCAGACGATTCCATTACCAGTATCCGAACTTGTAACAATCAATATACTAATTTGTAAGTATTATGTAATTATGTAGAATTTAGTTAACTTTTATGGTAAAATCATAAAAGTGTTTTGTAATTTTATTTTACTAAATTTAGTGATTTTTATAACTAGATTTAGTGATTTTTTGTTTTTGTAACTTGATTTAGTGATTTTTATAACCAGATTTAATGATTTTTTGTAACTAGATTTAGTAATAGAATGCATTAGAAGTTATTACGAGTAAGATAGAAGTTATTTGAGATGTGATAGAAGTTATTTGGGATAGGGGGTGCGCTGCAAATTATTAGGGGGTAGATTAGAAGTTATTAGAGATGATAGGGTGACATATAGTTAAAATGGGCTAATAATGAATTTGTCTGCAGAATCCCCATTATCTATCTACTCCCACTAGGCGGGAGCTGGGTGGAACAGGGTGAACTATTAAATTAATAACACTTAAGTAATAATAATAATAATAATAATAATAATAATAATAATAATAATAATAATAATAATAAATTTTAAAGTTGTCCTAAATTTGGTAAAACTTACTTAAAAGTAGAAATTTCGGAGAGGAGGTTCCACACCTGCAAAACACGCTTCTGGAACTACCCAAATTTTAAACAAAAGCTTTCCACTAAAGTTTCATGTAGAAAGTATTCTACTGTATGCTTTAATTGAAACAAATGTAATAAAAATAACTGAATATAACTCAACATTACGGCATATAACAAACTAATTTTTACGATATGCAGAGGTAATTATAAAAGACTTTCTACAAAAATATATACACAGACCACAATTCAATGAGCTCTCAAATACAAAGTAACAAAACACCTATAATATTTAGTCTACAGAGTAATTGTTACTTAAGAAATGAACATACAGTATTTCGAGAATCGAGATAAAACGAAAAATGTGTACGATACTTTTAGTCTCGACTCGATTCTCATATCCAAAGTCAGACGATAATTTGAGTTAGCCTTGTCCCGTATCGAATGTAAAATGTTAATTCTCATCTTTTTCTTTGTTATAGAAAAGAATGAAAAATTCCTCTTCTCGTCTGCAACGAAAATAAAACCAAAATATTCTTGCCAAATGTCACGTTTCTGCTTGTAATGGTATGAGCTGAACGATAATTAGCTCCTAGCTTTTAATCTTCTACGAGATAATAATAAATATTATTAGTTTATAATTAATACTATTATTATTCATGAAGATTTGTTAGTTCAAGTATTGAAACATCCGAGTATTCAAATATCTGAATGTAGTAAAACGTGTGTCATCATCGATCAAGCGCCATCAAAAATCCTAAACTAAAAAAATGCCCGATGGTGATTTGATCCACGAACCTCGGGATTATTGATCCAGCGCCTTAACCATTGAATCATGATCACCGCGCGGTATATGATTCGTCTTTAGTCTCGTTACTTTAGGTTTCGTTGCCTCCGCTCGCAAAGTTATATTTCTTCCTTCCAGAACGTGCTTCGTATTTTTTTAATGATGATATAATTGAATAATCTTCGGCAAAGTTTATATTAATAACTTGAATTGTTCTTAAACCTTTGGTTCACAAGTTCGTTTCTTTCCCACATGAACCACAAATATGACTAATTTATTTCTCGTACTCCGCATTCGTTTCAAAGCAGTCGCCTTTACCTGATCAACGATTTATATCTGCCACGATACATTGGGCCTTATGCAGAGTAGTTTTGATGCATGATTAGAGCCATACTAAAGAGTTCGACTAACATATGTTTCCTGCAGTAGTCTGGGTTTCAGTACGCAACTAATCATACGTCAAAATGACTCTGCATAAGGCGTATTGTAACTAACTTACAAGAGGTTTAAGTCCTATCAAAATGGCGCATCCACCGTATCAACTTACTAAGTATCCTATTAAGTTATCTTTCAACGTAGCTAAAGGAAACGTATGTAACGAATACATAGAGTTCTACGTAGCAGAAAGAGTAAAGTTATTGATCGATAAGTACAAGGTTCGTGGGTCGAAACCGTCCGCGGAAGTTACAGATTTTTTAAATTGTTAATTCATCAGTTCTCAATATCTTTCTCTCCTTCCTAATCATCTAATGCTCTGAAAAGAGATCTCTAACTTAATTTGACAACTACCTAATGTGATCCTCGCCCTTCCTCTGTTTCACAAAATCACAATTTTCGTCATAATTCGAATGAGGTCCGATCATTTTTCCACAATTCTAAATCTGTGTATAAAAATCATCAGTCTCTGTTTCCATACTTGAATCTCTCTGTCTCTCTCCCTCTCTCTCAATGTCGCCCAGGAACTCATATGGCTTGAGATCGAACCTTCGCTTCTTGAAACCTGATGTAAGTAATTTAGCAATATGCTATCGTAATTCTATAGGTTTTTTGCTAATAGCAGTGTCTTTTAGATTTTAATTGTGGAGGGGTTTCACCGTCGATATAAGATTTTCATTTTTTTATTAGTGTATTACTATACATTTGATCAAACAATACGTATTTATGAAACTCAAAGGAGGGGGAATTACACCCTCCTGTCCTGCCCAAGTAATTCCCTGGAACATTTGCTTGCAATTATTGAAATGAAATGAAAGGAATCATTGAATAATACTCATTTCTGTCAGTAGATATTGTAGAACCCTGTGCGCGCATTCCGGACTTTAGGAACCAAAAAACCTACTGGCGGTATTGCCAATTTCCATAGATTTCTTAGGGAAAATCTTAGTAGATTGCAGTTTTTAAAGAAGGGAAAGAATGAAACTAAAGATCTTTATGAAGCTCTGGGTACATTGTGTGACTTTTTTTAAATTTAGGCTCTTAAAAATATTTCAGAACAGACGAATGGAAAATGCTGTTTTAAAGTTTTAACGTTGCAAATTTGATTCTTGTTTCTTTTCAAGCTGAATGGAAAGAGTGAACGATGTCCACTCACTGCTTTAGACAAGGAGATATGGAGAGGGGGAGGAGTTCTTTTGAATACTAGAAAAAAATAATCGATTGAGACATGTATTTCTGGATGCATAAGAAAACGGGGCAAGGGTTTGTTATTAATTTGGACTATTTGTTATTTTAATTTTTGTAACAATTTCTATGCCGCGAACTGTACAATACACAGAGATCTAAAAATGGGTCAATCACGAGCTCCTAATTTTGTACTAAGCTATTTGGTATTTAACGATCCAACAAAGAAGGTATCACTCGCCTTATGTTGCATTTTAAAATTGCACGTACACTTCTCCTCCAAAATGGGGACGTGGGGTAATCGTGTTTAACTTATATTTTTGGCCGTCTGTATCGTACATTCTCTCTAAACACTCTTCTTATTTGGTGCATAGTTCGCTGGATATTGGCGTGTAATATTACATTTGAACACTTGCCATTCCACGTTGCCTATGGCTTTTCCTTTTTCATTTTTCCAACGTTTTCTACTCAGTCGTTTCTGATTTAAAGTACCTGAAATTTTAGCTGATATAAGATCCTTCTTGGGGGCCATCTTGAAAAGGTTGCCTCATAACAAAAAAGTGTTTCCTTCAAAAATTGTTCAATTTTACAAGCCCTTTCGAACGACATATTATTCGAGCTATGTTCCCATTTGAACATTTCACGTAAATGACTCACCTTCCAAAATCGAGTCGGGGGACTTCGTGTTTGACTCGTTTTTATGCCCCTCTATTGTACATTGACTAATAATATTTTTCTTATTTGACATATAGTTCGCGAGATATTAGCTTGTAACACTTATTTTGACTCCTCTCTATAAAGTCAAAGTATCAGACCATCAAATAAAGTTAAAATATTCTTTCTTTTATTCTTGCAGGGGAATCGCGTACTACATCCCATGTTTAGTCATATATAGTTCCTGTTGGAGAGAAAATAAAATCATATAGAGCATATCCGTTTAGATATTCATCAAGAGTAACAGTATGTGAATAATTTTGATAATATATACCAGTACCTGAAATCAAAGTATAGAAACTTAGAAGGTATAAATCATTGTTAAAATCAGTAGGGGGATGGGAGGAAGTGATTCTGAGCCCACTTGTAATTGCAGTTTGTTAACGTTAAGGTTTCGAAATTCGTAGGGATTAAAATGTGATTTCCCATTGAAGGCTGTGTTGGAGATGAAACCAATAACCAGGCTTTTAGGAACAATACCCAAGAAGAAATTATCAATGTTGTAAGATTTTACTTGTGCAGGTATAATATAAGATCTTGTCTCCACTCTTGTCAGAGGTAACTTGCCCGTTTCCGAATCCATTTGTGTATTTAATTGCATAGCTAGATCTGCAGCTTCATCGATGCGTCGTACATGAAGAATAACTTCCTCAAGTGAAATTTTATAACTTGTATTTTCAGGAGACATTAAGCCAAAATTATCTTTACTACGGTGTAATTTTATACGTAAACTTATTTTGTTAGGAAGCATACAATCTAAACTTACAATATCAGTATAAAGACGTCCATATATCTCAAAAGATTTACTATTTTTCACCTTATTAGCACGTTTTTGAAAACCACCATTTGTATTATCTAATTGATTAAAATGTTTTGCAGTATCTTTACTCCACGTGGACATGTGAAATCTGTTTCAGAAGCATCATAAGAAAAATTTAATAATGTTTCAATGTATGCACGATAAGGATAAAATCCTGATGAAGAAGTATTAATTTATCATTTAACAAATATCAATTTGACTAAATAGTGGTTGTAACAAATTATTTACAGGTGCAACAGTATCATTTTGAGTTAGTGTTGTACCATCAGTTTTTGTAATTTTACAACGTACATAAAAATATGCAGGATGAATAAATTCCCCGGTTTCTCCAGGAATAACAAATTCAATAGGTCCTTCTGCGGTTATTGTAGAAATAGGACGATATTCAGCATTTGTAGTTGCTTCAATAGCTGTTTGTGTCATTGGTATATAAAAACAATTTCATTGGTACAAAATTCAAAACTATTTGAATTTAGGAGCGCCATTATGATAAGATGTCGTGTATATGTTTACGTTTTGTTGGTGGTCGAGGCTTTACAATTGCAGGAGCCTTCCTCTTGCCGTTACCAGTTAGCAACTGCCCGACTTTATTAATAGCTTTTGTCTTTAACCTATCACCAGCTTCTTTTACACGCGCACGAACAAATTCTTTAAATGGTCGATTTTCTAATACATCGCCCGCAAATTGTACACCGGTTTGTAATGACTGACGCCATACAGGTCTTACACCTTATTTAAGAAATGATAAAGCAAAACAAAATAATACTTTAAAGAAATTACCTATCCCATTTATCCTTTGATATACAAGTCCTGAATAATATGGTATTCCACGTCCACGATGATAAGCAACACATCTTGTTCTTATCTTTATTTATATTTAGCAGATGCAGCAGAACGTTTAGAATGTAGTTTTACGGTCAGTGTCCTAGATCGAAATGGCAAATTTCGCCCTCCATGATGTTTTGATAGTATTTCGATAGTGTTACAAAAAATTTTGCAACTGGCATATAATGCATATCTGCAAAGGTACTTGTTGAACTTTTCCGTATTTACTATCAGAGATTGTTGCTATACGTAATAATGGTGCTTTTGTATCAGCTAAAAACTGATATTGTATAATATCTGTATAAATAAAAATTTGATGTGGATTTCCGTTATATACGTATCCACGAGGTAATTTCTTTAAAGTATTATTTTGTTTTGCTTTATCATTTCTTAAATAAGGTGTAAGACCTGTAGGGTGTCAGGCATTACAAACCGGTATACAAGTTGCGAGCGATGTATTAGAAAATCGACCATTTAAAGAATCTGTTCGTCGCGTGTAAAAGAAGCTGGTGATAGGTTAAAGACAAAAGCTATTAATAAAGTCGGGCAGTTGCTAACTGGTAACGGCAAGAGGAAGGCTCCTGCAGTTGTAAAGCCTCGACCACCAACAAAACGTAAACATATACACGACATCTTATCATAATGGCGCTCCTAAATTCAAATAGTTTTGAATTTTGTACCAATGAAATTGTTTTTATATACCAATGACACAAACAGCTATTGAAGCAACTACAAATGCTGAATATCGTCCTATTTCTACAATAACAGCAGAAGGACCTATTGAATTTGTTATTCCTGGAGAAACCGGGGAATTTATTCATCCTGCATATTTTTATGTACGTATCCACGTTGTTTGAATCCACGAGGTTCTTTAACAAGATCCGATCTTTCAGAAAAACCTAATTTTAAAGCTAATGTAGGACACAATGTAACTGATTCTAGACGTTCATCACATTCAACATGTACAATATTTGAAAAAGTAAATCATAAAACTTGATATTGCGTTTAATTCTTCTAGTAAATGATGAATGGATGGATAATATCCAACAATAATTTTACTTTTCATAGGATCTGCATTTGCAAATTTGTACCATGTAACATTTTCGCCGTCGGTAACATTATAACATATTAATGGAATATGTGCTTCACTTTATCCTACATGCCAATCAGACCCTGATAAATGAATATTATGTTTAATTTAGTAATAAAATGTGTTGGATTATTTGTAGGATACACATGTGTACTAGCGTTTGAAACTAATTTAATGTAAAAACTATCACCAATACTTTCAGAAATCTTTTTCGTCTAAAGCGAAGTTTTAGGATTGAAGTTCCACAACGGAATTGTAATTTTAAACAGTGTATACCTTTTAAGTTTACTTCTGTTGTATTAAAATATTGTTTAACTTTACCATAATGCGGTGTGTGAAACACAAATGATCTTACATGACTATGTTGTACATTATATATACTAAGTTTTCGAACTAATGGTGCTATATTGTTGTCTCACAATATCAACGCATACATTAATTGTATTGGGAATATTATAATCTAAATCACATGGAAATTTTCCACGTGTTAATATTAAACCAACATATAACTTTAGAGGTTACAACATTTTTAATATCAACCTTCATTAGTAAATCAAAAATATGCTTTAATCCTAGTGTAAACCATTCATACATTGATCTAGTTTTAAGGAATGCTTAATAATAATTTGATTTTTTTGTAAATAATGTAACATAAGAAAATTTTCAGGAATCAACTGTAGAATAGATTCAATCGATGAATAATATCCTAGTATAACTTGAATATGATAGCGTTCAACTTCCTCATCGGTAACAATAGTAATTATAATTTCTTCATTTTCACCAACATTATAAAAACTCCACGGAGTATTAATTTGTGTTAATGCAACACCCCATTCCCCATCACTTAAATCAATAGGATCTGCTAATTTAACTCGAAATGATGCTGTAGTATTATTATCAAAAATGTTGCTACATGCATTTGAAGGAAGAGTAACGTAAAAGTCGTGTGTAAAGTTCAAATTCATTTTGCATTCTGGATACCATCAGGTCTAATCCAAGAATTCATACTTGATGGATATCCCAAACATTTTACATACATCAACCCATTTTCATATTTCAATCCTTTTTCAATTACAAATGTTTTATTTGAATTTATAATTACTTTTTGTATTTTTTGTGCATAAAATATTATTTTAATTTCTTCACCATTACTATCTTAATTTATAAGTGAAAGGATCCTATAAATGTTAACTCATTTAACAACAATAAATATTTATTATGATCATTTAGGTAAATATAGTTTTTCTAATATATTTATACTTACTAACACGAACATAATCATCTGGACTACAGTTACAAGTTATATTCTTTCTATTCATTATATTTCCGTATAATATTTCTACACTTGATTCACTTTAGAATCATTTACTTGTGCAGGTGCCATTTTAATAGTTCAATAATATGAATGGTTATAATTATTTACAATTTGATTTAATGCATTAATATAACGATAAGAGTTCTTTGCGGTAAAATAACGATAAAATTTTTCTTTTAATGTACGTAAGAACCGTTCTGCTAAAGCACATTTAATTGCGGAATGAACACTGTAATGGTTAATTTCATATTTTTTAAACAATTGTTTTATATCACAATTATAAAATTCACCGCCTAAATCTGTTTGTACGTTAAGGGGGCAAACTACTAAATATTTTTCGAAAGCTAACAATTTTTCATTTAACAGTTTTTCAAAAATGAAAAGAGATAACGAAATGTAACTTACCTCAATAATAGATAATGTTATTCTACACCCGAAAATATAAATCAGAACAATTTTCAGTGTTGCCATCCATAGAAATTACAGTGTGACCAGAATTTGAATTACCCAAAAATCTAGGTTATTGCAGCAACTAGAAAAATGAACTCAACGGCAACTGATGACTTATCATGCTGTCTGTCTTCTTTGTTAACTACTTTTTAAATAATATTTAAATTTAAATTCTACTTTTTCTTTAAAATTATTTATTTTGTACTCTTTATTACAAAATAAATACAAGTATTATTTAAGAAGTAGTATTGATAAATATACTAGTAGTAAAATATTTAGTAGTTTGTCCCCTTAAACACAGACAACTTGAAATTTTCAACATTTTTTGTTATTGCTTTTACAATTTCAGGACCTTCCTTTGTTTTTAACGGAACACGATATTTATAACATGAAAAACATCAATACAAAGTAATATATATTTAAAATTATTATTATACTTCGCAATATTTTGCATAACTATTTATAGTAAATCCATTTGTAATATTTCATTTGTTGCACTAACATAATGCTTTTACCGTTCAAAAACTTCACGAGCTTATGCATGTAATATATAAACATCTTAAGAAGCTAATCATTTCTCAGTTTTCTTTTTAGATAACTTTCTTTTACGTTGTTGCGTTTGTATACTTTTTAAGAATCAGGATTTGAATAATCATAATATATTTTTGATAATTTTTTGTTATTTTTAACATATAATCTTTGCAATGTTTAAATAAATTAGTTACTACTGCAGGGCTAGGTGATTTTCTTACTTTACGAGTACGTTGTCTACTACTACTATTATTCACTTTTGATGCTCGTGTGCTAATATGTGTATATATACATTCTTTAGAAACATTAAGATCTTATAATAAATTTTTAAATTCATGAACACCTATAGAATTTCTTGAATATGTTCTTGTACGAATATCATTTACTAAATCTATAATTTTTGAACGTGGAATTGCTTTTCCATGAATACGTACTATACCAGACTTATTCTACTGAATTTTATCAGAATTTGTGGACTGTTTTAGTAATAGATCTGTTTTCCTATGAAGTGTCTTCGGTATTCATTGTAAAATGTCTGATACAAATGATAAAACAGAAGTAATTTTATCATGTCTGAAAGTTGGTGATGAGGAATTTTCGTCTTCTTTTTCTTCTTCTTGAATGACAGGTAAAGTAATAGGTTTATATGAAGGTGAAGTATACTGTAAATAACGATACAAAGCTTGATATAATTTCCACTTTTGTTGTACACTAAGATCACGACGTTTTAAAATGTTATTCATTTCTTCATCTAAGCGCGACTGATGTGAATCTTTGGATTTAAGATTGAATTGAATTCCACGTACAGCATTTTCAGGAACTAAAATCATTTTGCGTAATTCTGACTAAGTTATCGAGTAAAAATACTACTGCCTACTGCTGCAAGAAGTGGTCCCAAGATTAATGATAGAAGCGCCTCACCTTTTTGTACTAATAATTACTTCTTTAATGCTGTACGTTATAGAGATAGAGCACGTAAGATCTTTTTATGTCTACGTAACGTTGCTTCTGATGAGAATTTAAAGGGATGTTTCCTTTTATTGTTTTTAGCTACTTGAGAAATTGTTCTTATTAAATCCCCAGAAGCATTTTGTAAAATTTGTTTTCGTTTTGTATTCTTGCATTTACACAGAGCACTGAGCGTGTTGTAGTGTTGTTTGACTTACAATATCTTGATTCCGTCTAAACAAAAATTTCTGTATGCATGTCTCTTACGTTAGCGTACACATATGATTTCATTGGGAAAAATATTTGTACGAATTCGCAAAGCATCGTTTCTTTTCTGTGTTAGTCAAATAATAAATAAGTGTGAGGCTCGCGTGTTACTTCTTCGAACACATTTACGATTTGTTTACTATACAGGGGCATAATTTGTCTAGCTAAATATTGTATTTGTAACCTGTAACGAGGATGTTTAAGTACTATAATATGTTCATATAAACTAATATCACATGCATGGTTTCCTGTTGGAAATTAATTTCGAATATTAAATATTACAATTAACTATTTATGATGTGCATAGTTTGTAAATAAATTAGCAACATCGCTATTAGTTTCTGACATTAAATCACCAACTATTAATAATTAATTTTCAAAATTATTCATGTCAGGTATTCCCTCTAAGAAACGTATTTTTCCATTTGAATCTAATTTTGGTATTACTGCACCATAACTAACTCTACGGCCTATGGAACCCGGAGGTTCAATGCCGCGTTCACAAAAGCTATCCACTGACTTCTATCCTTAGCTAATTGCATCCAGTTTCTGCTTTGTATTCCTATCTTTGCGAGATCCATCTTAATATTGTCCTCCCATCTGCACCTAGGTCTTTCTAATGGTCGTTTTTCGATGGTCTTCCAGTCAAGACTTTGAAAGCGTTTCTATTTTTTCCATTCTAGGTACATAACCTGGACACTTAAGCCTCCTAGACTTGACGACCCTAACAATGTTGGGTAAACCATATAAATTATGTAGTTCCTCGTTATGAAGTTTCTGCCATTCCCCATTCCCGTTCCTGTTGGGTCCGAATATTCTTCTCAGGATCTTGTTCTCAAATACTTTCAGTCTATGTTCTTCCCTGGCAGTAAGCGACTATGTTTCGCAACTATACAGAAGAACAGGCATGATTATCGTTTTATATAAATTTAAGCTTCAAATTCTTCCTCTACAGAATTCGCGACGACAAGAGATTTTGAAGCGAATAGTAACACGAATTCCCTGCTTCTAGTCGACATTTAATTTCTTCGACCACAAAACCAAACAATATCATTAAATGTTATACTAAGCATTTATCACGTTCATTAAGTAAACGATTTACAAAACAAATTTTAACAGTCCTTTAAGGACCAGCAAGTAAAATAGTAGAGGTATGTTGAAACTTTAATATCTTATTCTCAAATGAAAACATACAACACAGTCAGGTGGCAGAGCGATAACCTTGCATTTTGGGTAACCAAGTTTTTTTTGTGTGTGTGTGTTTTCTTATAGATTTTGATGTGCTGAATCCAAAACTGCAGGGTGCGACGCTGATACCCTTGAGCATTTCCCGCAAAACTCAGTAACGATTTTCACTCCCCCTTTTTATTAAAAAATCGTTAATTTCGGGGAAATTATCTGTAACTTCAACAGTAGTTAACGTGGTATAAAAATTCAAACCTTTTTCTTCTTCTACTGAAACAGTCTTTCCAACTGTGTTAATCACTTGGGCTGCGACGAACAGAAAAGGTAAAATAAAATTGGGAAATTCTGGAAAATTCCCTCCCAAAGCATCTTTCAGCTTTTAAAGTACAAAAAGGATGGGATATATCTCCTTCCGAAAAAATATTTTTATATTTTCATGAAAGGACCCCCATGAAAGGATGACACCTTGACCATTTCCCATTAAACTCATGATTTCCCATCATCTATATTAAAAATAGTTCATTGCAGGAAATGTACCTTGAATTCTATTCAAATTAACGAAGAATAATGCTTCATCGCTTTCTGCTTCTATTTGAACAATCTTTCTAACGATATCAGCCCTTATGGCAACATTTGCAATTTCGAGACATTTTTATTAAGCATTAATGTAATGTATTTAGACTGTTTCATTTTTTTGTTTCAGTAAAGCGTATTTATAAATGGTATATTTAAAAACATAAATATTCTTATAACTTTCTTAGATTTTATGATTTTGATTAAAATATAGCACCTGTAATTCGAGAGGTTTCGCACACTTAGAAAATGAATGCTCTAGTGGTATTCTAAAAGCTAAACTTACATGTAAAAAATGGTTATTCAAGATAACATACATAATGACTTAAGTATGTCATGCTTATTTGTAATATTATTCCTCACTACTTTCTTCACTCCCGTCAGCGTCGTAATGTGAGTACGTGTTTAGTTTGTTGTAGCATCTATCATGAAAGCATTTACAAAACATTGTACAAGGAAGTTTACCTACACAACTACATCTTCTTGTTGAACAAGGTTTTTCTGGCGAAGAGGAATATTTGATGAGGTGAAGTACATCGGGAGGAGCTGGCTCAACATTTGGAGGAAGCATAACTGTCCTTAACGATTTAGTTGTTTCATCACGTGTCAATCCATAAGAAGTTGGATCAACATTTGGTGGGTCTGCTCTGTCTGCACTCAGCCAAATTAGTATTTGTAGATGTGCGCGCTTTACATTTAGTTTAAAAGCTTCCGACGTGGGTGGAAGAGAGCAAGAGTAAACACAATTTTCTTCGGCAAGTTGAAGAAGTTCAGCACATACAAGATGAATCAGCTGTTGCTTATTGTGTGTGTTCTGTAATATAACATTAACAGAAGGCAATGGTGTGGACAGCTGCAATACATACTTTCTGCTGACACCTTTACACCGTAATCTCCTCGTGGATGACTTAATGCTGTAGTCGAAGTAACGAAAGAATTTTGAAACAAAATTGTAAATATTCTTTGCATAATCAGACTGTTCCACTTACTGGCCACTGAACAATCCAGAGAATAGCACATCCATCTATAACCACAGTATCGGGATTCCCGACATTTGGGGTAGATATGATACGTGCCAGTTTCTCCTTCATAACGTACTTCGGGTTGGTAAGCCTTATTTCCCCACAGATTTCAAAAGGAGCGGTTGGAATAGACGAAAGCTCTTAAACTTAATGCTTTATTAATCGATAATTCACGAGATGATAGTAAATAGCTTACCCGGCTATAAATCAAGGCTGTATCATATACTGCTTTTTCTCTCACATTTACACATTTCTTCATTGCTTCCATTGTTACTACTTTCTTCTTAAGAGGAGCGTAATAACCAGCTGGAAGGCTGCTTTTGAACATATGTAGACCACGTTATCCTATTTCTACAACTTTGTCCACATTAACATTTTCAGAAGCGATTGACAAAGTGGCAATATTTATTAATTTTAATGGGTGTTCATGTGGATTCAGAGGTTGTATGCAGGATCTCAACATATCTCGTATCTTTTCTCTATCTGCTCGGTCGCTCTGCATCCTAGAATGACCTTCTCCTTTATGAGAAAGAACTCTGCTATCTCTTCCTTGCCTCTCTTTCAAGTAACACAGGTCTTTGACTAATGAATTGACAATATGGTGACTTAGTGCCTATGTATCAACTGTTTTAGGCTGAAGTGTTAACCCAACAAGTCCACCGGAACCTTTCCCATATCGCATAAATGTTGTTTCACTGAACATATCCGAAAACATTCCATTCCACACCTCAATATGGTGTCTCATTACATGATTCCTATTCTTCATTAACATGTGTAAGCAGTCCTTTTTCAAACGGTACATATGTTGAACTTACACTACACCAGAACGAAGATAATTCCAGTGACCAGCACAGTAGAAGTATTTAAGCATAGCTTCAGCTGCCCATAGGTGTAACGGCCAGTCACCTTCCCTTTCTGAGTGTACAAAAATAATCATTATGAAAACAGGTTTAAGAAGGCAGTCTATCCACAGATGAACTGTTCTAGTCTGCCCAGATGTTTCCTCTAACAAGGACATCAGCTCATCGTAAGAAACAACTGCATCATCTTCTAATATCTCACGTAAAATTTCTTCTGCTACTAATCTGAGAGCTCGCATGTTTTGGGGAAATTTCTTTCCTTGAAGCATACGATTAACACCCCGAAATACAGTCTGCATTACTTCTGTAAGTCCCGATTCCGCCATTAAAATTTCAACACTTCCAATAAAAGACATTAGCATATGCATCCCTCCCAGACGAGGTACGAATGACTTAAATTTAGATGGATAAGCCCTTTGCACTCCAACCACAATTTTGCATAGCTACTGACCTGTTGTATAGAATGTGTATTCCTGTCCAGTGGATTGTGTTTTTTCTGTACCTCATACATTGATGTCAGGACTGTATCAGGATAACATGGAGTCATGTCAATGAGAGGTGTGTAAATAGCTTTTGTCCTTAGTCGTGATGGAGTGTAACTTAATCTTTCCTTTCCTGTATTATAGCCACCATATTCAGGAGTGACTACAAGACTCCTAATGATCGACTTTAGAAGCTCAAAATCTATTATTTGTGCTCTGTAAACTGAATAAACCTGAGACGCAAGTACTGCAGGAGTCGACACTTCTTTTACTGAGAAAGGTTGGAGCATTGGTGGCTTTTTTGGCCCTGT
Organism: Thermobia domestica; assembly: GCF_964235325.1. Taxonomy (NCBI): domain Eukaryota; kingdom Metazoa; phylum Arthropoda; class Insecta; order Zygentoma; family Lepismatidae; genus Thermobia; species Thermobia domestica. Next base: position 147,669,387 of record NC_137471.1, on the reverse strand, counting down.
GTACCGGTGTACAGGCACTGCACTAGTCACACATTCCTTCATTTCTTCCTTTGTAATGCAACAAATTTTGTTACTGTTGCAACTCTATGACTTCTCCTCTTGAGTTATCAGCAAAGCCATACTGTGAGTTTTACGTAGGCTATCTTGAGATGAAACAGTCGTGTCGAAGTTATCACTAACAGCTTGCACAAATCCGTCAGTTGAGGAATTAAGTCCTTGCAAAGATGGTGCTTTGCTGGCTTCTGTTGCAGCTAACGCTTTAAATCTTAGGGCCTCAGTGTAACTACAAGTGATTCCAAACTTACAGAACTCGTCAATGAGACGTTTGCTGTTCAGAAGCATGGCAAGAGCAATCTGCAGAGTAGTTGGCTGCTTTGTCAATGTTACCATATATCCATGTGACTGCTCCAAATTTTTGTTTGATATATTTTTTCGCTTTAACGCAAATTCTGCGTTAGTGTATTTTGTGACGTTCATTTGAATTCGTACAATTCGTATGGTGTATGCCTTCCGTTAATTTTGCTGCCACCTGGTAGTACAGAAAGAAAGAAAATAGAAGAAAAGGAAGAAGAGAACTGAGAGAACTCCAGACGTATAAACTGAAATTTGGTGTAAATGCGTGTGTGCGGAAATGACTTGACAGAAATTTTTTGAACGTAGTTACGCCTCAACACCAGATTCATTTTAAAAGGATATGAATTATGCTATATTTTTAGAAAAGCTAAAATTGTATCCAAAATTTCGTAAATAATCTGTAAAAACAGTAATGCAGATATTAGTGTCTCCACGAATATCTCGTAAGTTTCTATTAAAGTAAATCTACCCCATGAAGTACTTGATAACAAGAGGGGGTTTAGGACGAGACAGAGAGTTGAATAAAGGTCTCGGCGAGGGGTACCGTAATAGAATGGACGTCTAAAACACCAATTGATATGAATGTCTATTAATTAATCAAATTTCTTCAAATTAATCTTCAAAATATTACAGTCATTATGTTCCCTGGGAAACCTGCTTCGTAAATCATGAAAAGTGAACTAAAGGACAATTATTGCAAGAAGATTCATCAGATTTAGAATGGAAAGACTTTCAACTTGCGATCACGAACGTTAGTGTGCTTCGACGGACTAAGACTTTGTCCTTGTAAGAAACTTCAAAGTATTTCTACGAACCGATTTTGAAATTGGGGCAAGATAAACTGTAAATATATATTATGTTACAGGTACGTTTAATTATTCGTAATAAATGACACTGAAAGTATTTAGGTTTGTTCGTTTTTTTTTCAGGCTGCATGACAAGGCGAAAACGTAGTTTTTGAATTACTGTTAATTGATCTGTGAAAGTGGGTGATGCACTCACCTATTTTCTTTATCACGCCTTAGGTCTCCTCTAAGGTGATTCCGTCCAAATCTGGACCGTTACGGTAAGGTCTTCCTGGACTATTAGACGATTGTCGAGGGGACGAGCTTTCTGAACCTACAAGTAATATAGTGCAAAGCTACATTATTTGGAGGTAAAGAGTTGTGAGTTCTCTACGTTAAGCGTCTAATGATGGTGCGTACCGAGCTGGGCGAAGCTGTACCGTAATAGAATGGCGTTCCCTCTCAGAGACAAGTCAATTAATAGTAATTCAGGTTATTACTAGCTGATTTATAACGGATGTATCATCTGGGAGAGGACCTGGGAGTTGTAATATTTGACAGATTTCATTTGTCATAATATGCTATATGCGCTAAATTGAAAATATTATTTGTAATAATTGCGTTTGTGCATTTGTAATATGTAGTCATGGCAGAAAGTGAGAATTTAAGCTTGCAAATTTTGCTTGAAGCTATTAATAAACTTAATGGTGTTGTCGCTGATACCAAAAAACAATTCAATGATGTTATTAACGAATCGAAAACTGAAACCCAAGAACGGATAGAATTTTTTTTAACAACCTTACAGGTAAATTGGAAATGTTAGAATGTAAGATGGATGGGCAAATTCAGACACTATCGACCGAGTTAATACAAATGAGAAGTGAAATAAACAGGGTTAGTCGTACTTGCGCGGATAACTCAGCACAGTTTCAAGAGAAATTAAATGTACAAGAAAAGAAAGTTGATGAGGTTAAGCTTCCCGTGAGTTACTACGAAGACAAAATACGTCTAACTAATGCTAAAACTAATCAATTAGGAGATCAGGTTAGGGACATCGAGGAAGCTACTATAATGATTGGAAATAAAGTTAAGGATTTAAGTTCCGATGTCAATTTAGTTAATGATAAAGTTAAACAAGCACAGGAAAAACCGGAAGAACACGAGACTAAAATCATGAAATTAGATCGAGATATTCGCGAGGTTTATGTAGTTAGCATCGCAACCCGTGAAGTAGCTCACCGTACTCAAATAATGATAGACGATCAGAAGGGTGATGTAGAAAGTAAGTTCGATATAGTAAACCAAGAAGTTAGAAACTTGCGCGTAAGCATGATTGAAAGTCAAATTAGGTCATCAACGTTTGTGGGTAATGTAAAACTCAAGGTGGAAATTAAGAAGAAAGAAGAAAAAGAAGAAAAGAAGGTGGAAAGAAGAAAAAGTTGAAACCAGTGTACTCAAAAAATACCAACCTTTTCTTGACTATGATGTTAGTCCTGTGTTGAGTGAAAACGATTCTTTGGATTTTCATAGTGATAATACTACTAAACTATGGAAAAAACGAGAAAGAATCATCATTTGTATCACTTCTATGGGGAACAAATTCATAAATAGGATGAGGAAATTCAAAAGTCTCACAATAATGTAAAAGTAAATCAGGATATTTGTAATTTAAGTAAAACTACTTGTAGTAGCCAAAGTCACTTTCCTTCTGTTAGTGAAATTACAAGAAAAGTTCCTGAAATCGAAAATTTATCTAATGTTCAAAAACAGCAATTGTATGATTTATTACTGAAACATAGGTTGTTTTTTAGCGATTTGCCAGGTAAATGTAATAAATTTAAATACGCTATTGAAGTTGAAACTAACCAGCCAATTGTAAAACGCCAGTACCCACTGCCCTTTAAGTATAAATAAAATATTGAACAACAAATAGCTGAATGGCTAGAATGTGGCGTAGTGGAAGTATGTTTCTCCGAGCATTGTCATCCTTTGTTGTGTCTAGCCAAGAAAAATACTAGTAAACTCCGTACTGTTGTGGATTTAACTCAGTTGAATAAATTTGTCAAATTAAAACAATTGAAAGTCAACAAAATTGATGATCTCATCAAATTTCAAGGAATCCCATTCGTATCCTGTTTAGATTTTTTAGGAAGTTATTTACAAGTATGTTTAAGTGAAGAGAGTAAACAATACACAGCCTTTTGTTGGAATGGTAAAATGTATCAATATACTCGAGATCCGTTTGGTTATATAAATAGAGGAGCTGCTTTTATGTTCTGCCTGCAAACTGTCCTAGGGGCAGGTTTGTATGAAAAGGTAGTCTCTTATATTGATGATGTCTCAGTAATTTCTATGTCCTTTGAAGAACAGTTACAATTTTTTGGATCAAATATTTCAAAAAGTTTACGAGACTGGTATGACTGAATCTGCAGAAACATTCTTTTGTAACACGAAATTTAGATTTTAGGGTTTGACATTAGTCCACAAGGTATTACAAAGAATCCCTCTTATGTACAATGTATCAAAGACCTTCCAAGACCTAGAAATTTGAAAGAGTTACAAAGAGATTTAGGTTTGTTTCAGTGGTGCGCTAAATTTGTAGAAAGTTTTGCTAAAAAATCTGGACCTTTATTTGGTTTACTTAAGAAAAATAAAAAGTGGATCTGGGATCAAGCTTGTGGAGATAGTTTCAATCAATTAAAAAATGATTTTGTTCAAGAGATTATGATTGCACATACTTTATTAGATCATGAGTTTTGTTTAATTACCGACTGCAGTTCAGTTGCTTGGAGAAATATTCTTTTTCAAGAAGTAGATGGTAAGAAACATATTTTAGGATTTTATAGTAGAACGTTAAAACCTGCAGAGATAAGTTACAGAGTGACTGAACGTAAATGCCTTTCAATTGTAGTCGCGCTTAAGTGTTGGTCTCAATTGTTGTATTGAAGACATAAAAATTTATACGGATCATAATTCGTTGGTATATTTACACAAAATAAGACAGTGGAATTCTAGGCTTGCTCGTTGGAGCTTACAAATTCAGGGATTCGACGTACAAATTGTGTATATTAAAGGCCGAGATAATCAAGCTAGCGATGCATTGTCACGTATCATTTTGTTTCCTGAGGTTGAAAAGTATGAAGTTAATAAGTACGAGGTGTTGCATTCTTGTTTCAAACATTTGTCTGTTCAAGATTTAATCAACAAACAAAGAGAACATTCAGAGTATGAAAATATCATGAAGTATTTAGATAATCCCAATGATCCTTATGATAAGGTTAAGAACCGTAATATTGGTGAATTTTACAAAATTGAAAATAGAATTTTGTTGAATCGCCGTTACCATTTTCCTAATCAATGGAAAATTTGTATTCCTCCTTCACTTGTGAACGATGTAATTCAAAATTATCATGAACAAGGGCATTTTGGTTTCGAAAAGGCTTTAGGTTTTGTAAGTGATTGTTGCTCTTGGAAATCTATGCGTAGCGATATCAGCAATTATTTGCGTGATTGTGTTGTGTGTAAACGCACGAAAGATGAAACTTCGCCTCCTTTACAAACTGTAGCCGTAAAGAATGTAAGAGACATGGTCTCTATTGATTTGTTAGGTCCTTATTCAGCTTCTCATACTGGAAATAAATTTTCGTTGTCTATTTTGGATGTATTTAGTAGATATTACACAATGTTTCCAATCGGAAACGCAACACCTAAATGTGTTGTAAGGTGTGTAGAATACTTTATTTTCTAATCATGGGAATTCCAAAATCTATATTGGTGGACAAAGGTGGATGTTTCGTATCGGCAAAATTTAAATCTAAAATGGAAAAATATGGTACTAAAATTCATTATGTAACTCCTTACCATCCGAAGAGCTCCATTGTAGAAAGAATCCATAGGGAGACAAATCGGTTGTTCAAACTACTGTGTAACGAAGAACATACTTGTTGAGATAGATACGTACCTCAAATTGCCATTTTGTTGAATTACTCTGTATGTAGTAGTTTAGGCGTCAGCTCTGCTAGCCTTCATTTAAACGTAAAAGCAAATTACTCTGTGTTGGAGCACTTTGACATTGTAACAAGCGAAAGCTATGATGAAAGTGAACGTGTAAATTGAGAAAATAAACTCATAATGGCTGACTATCGAAGAAATGAAAAAGTTAAAAAAAGGAACGAGAAGTATAATGCATTCCAAGAACGAAAATATAAAATAAAAGAAAATGATTTGGTATTTTTGTTGCAATCACATTTGAGTTCAGCAGTTGACAAGAAGATTCGTAAATTTTTCATTCTCTATAAAGGTCCCCTGTTTTGTAAAAGTAAGGTTTCAGACAAAGTATTTGAACTTGTAGATCCTTTAACTGGAGAATCTTGTGGTGTACATTCTATTGATCGTATGAGAGTGTGGAGACCCACTCAGAAAACTAGGAACATCTGGTTAGAATTAGCTAAGAAACATATTCATGAAAAAGAATTTGATTCTGTAAAAGAAAGTAGCGAAAAAAATTATTCTTGTGAACCTGAAACTTTAGTAAATGTGAATTTCTTAAATGTAACGAAAGTTAGTTTGTCTGTTTTCAACGCGAGTGAAAGTAATAAGTTCAATGTTCAATTGTAGTTGAAAGAGCTATTAAAATGTGATACATATTTGCAGTACTTAAATGATAAGCTAGATTGTCAGTATCGTACTCTTGTTAGCTTTATATCATCTGCTGAATCTAAAGCTAAACAAACGTGGCATGTAAAAACAGTCACGGACATAATTGTGCTCTAAATATTAATGCGTATGAAAATATTGTTCATTAGTATTGATATGTAAAAGAAATAAGGGTTAAAAACTCTCATTTACACGAATTATCATATTGTCTCGTTGATGTTTTGCGACAAGTTATTGCAACTAACAGTAAGATCTTGAACCACCAATTGTATGAGGTGAGTTGCTTAGCATTCATGTGCTATTATTGATGTAAACGATGATATGCTCTAATTCTATTAGAGTGAGAGTAAGTTTTGTGTCAGTGGAATACTGTTACGCGAATATTGAATTATTAATGGCAACTCCCCCCTCATTTTATTTTTAACCTTTGGGTTCATTTTCTATGTTGTTTTTACAACCCTACCTCACTAGAAGGTCTTGTTGCCATTCCAAAGGGGTGGGATGAAACTATGAATGTATAATGGGGAAAGGAGACTTATAAATTTAAATGGATAGGCGCTAATTAGCGTAAAAGTGTGGCAGACTTACTTCTATCCGGCCTCACTCTTATCGTAACAGTACGAAAGAGTGGTAATAAATTTATTTCTTGTAGTTATTATATTTAAATAATGTGTAATCTTTGTATTTTTGAATAACAATTTTGTTTTTCGTAACTTTTTTGTTAGAAAGAAGTTTAAGAATGTTTTGTCATTTATGTAACCTTAAGCATAATATGTGTAGAATAAGTTTGTTTATTTCCTCTTATGAAATATTGAAATATGATTCTTAATAATATTTGTTTTATCTATTTGTCTGATAAGCTAAGTAATTCATAATATCTATTTGTTCATGTTTTATAGTTTTTGCATAATATCGTAAAGTAAGTAATGTGAAATAATGCTTAAATAATGTCATAATTTTGTGTAATGTTTGGGTTATTTTTAATAATAAGAGCGCATGTAGCAATATTGTAAGTCAAATATTGAAAGTATATCATGAGAATTATTTGTATATCAATTGTGAGTCATGCACGTATAATAGTTTAATTTAGTAACAGTGCCAAATGTAAAAAAAATACTTTGCATATAAAAGCCCCATAAACTTTTATGTATGCGTATAAATGCCCCACGAGTTCATCATTTTTCTACGTTAAAATGAGACATTTACATCTGATGAAGTGGTAACCCGACGAAAATTCTATAAAATTCCCAGTCAACTAATGTTCAGACCGACGTTGGAACAGTGGTGATTCTGTAAGGAAAACTACGGTACAGGGCTCTTGAACGTTTACCACGTTCAATGGTGCACGTACATTCCTTTCGATCGCCAATGTGACTGCTCCAAATTTTTGTTTGATATATTTTTTCGCTTTAACGCAAATTCTGCGTTGGTGTATTTTGTGACGTTCATTCGAATTCGTACAATTCGTATGGTGTATGCCTTCCGTTAATTTTGCTGCCACCTGGTAGTACAGAAAGAAAGAAAATAGAAGAAAAGGAAGAAGAGAACTGAGAGAACTCCAGACGTATAAACTGAAATTTGGTGTAAATGTGTGTGTGCAGAAATGACTTGACAGAAATTTTTGAACGTAGTTACGCCTCAACACCAGATTAATTTTAAAAGGATATGAATTACGCTATATTTTAGAAAAGCTAAAATTGTATCCAAAATTTCGTAAATAATCTGTAAAAACAGTAATGCAGATATTAGTGTTTCCACGAATATCTACTAAGTTTCTATTAAAGTAAATCTGTCACATGAAGTACTTTATAACAAGAGGGGGTTTCGGACGAGACGGTGAGTTGAATAAAGGTCTCGGCGAGGGGTACCGTAATTGATTGAAAGGATATATGTAATTGCGCCTCAATTACCCCAAATGCTAATTGGTTGCCCTGGTTTTTTAATGTAATTTCTCTATGAATGTAGAGATGTAGAGGTTAAAATTACCGCCGCGTAATAAATATTTTGTTCCAACGAATGTAACTAGTAATTCCAAATGTAATATTGTTACTAACATGTATGGTGGAATAACGGCAGGTCTTAAACGTAACCTAAACTCGTCAACAGTTAATATCTGTTCGACAATGACAGGTTACTTTGGAAAGTGTACCCTTACACACACCCCTTCACCTACATATCCTAAATCGTAATTAGTGGTGTTTTCCTGGATCACAGCCATCTTCAACGTAATACTTGTGAAAATGTCGCTCCGAACTGGAAAACTCTATATCAATTTTCTACATAATAAATTAAATAAAATGAAAGGTTGTGTCCCGACAAAAACAAGTGTCTAAGATTTGGTAAATTAACCACTTAGTAATCAAACCGACCCGAACAAAGATATCCTAAATGTGATATAAACAAAATTTCGTCTTTTGGAATCCCAAGGTGGGAGAACTATTCACAATATGAGTGTACTTATAAAAGTTGTGTAGCATCTGCTCGATGAGCTATTCTTATGAATATATATATATATATATATATATATATATATATATATATATATATATATATATATATATATATATATATATATAAGATGAAACAAAGTAGAGCGAAATAGTTGAACGCTATGAATAGTGCCTGATAGTTGTGATTTTAACGCTTCGTTTGATATATGCGTCAGGACGTATAAATATTACTAAAGATCTGACTTAGGAGGTAAAGACTCATCTTTCAGTTACACACAAAAGTTTTTTTTATATCTGCATCTAAAACGGATGCCATTGTATAATCCAAATAACGAATATATATATATATATATATATATATATATATATATATATATATATATATATATTAATGTACATGCTACTGACATATAACAACGATTTGTGATTTGAATTTCTTTTCTTTCTTTTAAATTAATGTAATAAATGTTTGTGAAAATTGTAGTTAGATGGTTTACTTTGACTACGAGGGTCACTACGAAAGTTTTGAGATGTGAAATAACTTACGTACTTAAAATCAATTTAACACTTATATTTTCTCAAAGTATTTACTATTACACTGTACACACTTTTGCATGCTCGAAAACCACTTTTTGAAGCAGTGTTGAAAGTTCATTCTCGTAAGCCATTATAGCTTCTTCAGGGCTACAAAATCTTTTCTCACGCATGCGATCCTATCACACGGGGCCAGGTCAGGGCTATACGCTGGATGAGTCATAAGTTTGACATCCGTAGTTTCTAAAAACGGAATTGTGATGTTGGCCGTGTGTGCGGACACGTTGTCATGATGAAGCAGGATCCCACGCAATCCAGTCCTTGGACGCCGTTCTCGAAGCTTCTGGAACACATTTGTTAGGCAAACAGTGGTGTACCACTAAGCAGTAACAGTCCTTTGTTCTTCAAGTGGAACAGTTACAACATGACCAGATTTGAAGAAGAAACTTGCGACCATCTTGATTTCCACACTTCACGGTCGCTTCACTTTCTTGGGTGGATTTTCGTCTGGAAAGATCCAAACTGTAGACTGGCGTTTATCTTCAGGGTCAAATTGATAAATCTAATTCTCATCACCAGTAACACTGACAGAGACGCGTCGAGAATTGCCTCCATCAAATCTTGCAAGCATTTCTTCACACCATTCTTCACGCATGCGTTTCTGCTGTTCAGTGAGAGTGTGAGGCACCCAACGAGATGAAACCTTCCTTAGCCGAAGATGATCATGAAGCTTGTTTGTTACTGCCGGCGATCCAATCTTTACTGTAGATTCAATGTCCTTGAAAGTTGTTCGAGGATGTTCTCGAATCATTTGTTCCACAGCGGCAATTTTTTCATCTGACACAGCTGTTGCCGGACGTCCAGCTCTCTCTTCAGCTTTAACCCATTTGTGCCCAAATTATATTTTCTTTGAATATTTGTTTCTATTGTTGATAAATCTTTACTTTGGACGTAAGTTAATGCCTGAAATTCATTTTTTCCATTTTTATTGCATAGGTTTTGAAATATCGGATGTCGACATTTGTCGACAATGGTCACAAATGACCTCAGTATGCATTCTCGTTTCCTTGTCGACAAATGTCGACAATGGGCATGAAAGGCACCATGAAAAAATAGCAGAAAATGTTTACATATTTTGTTATTTCTACTCATTAGCTAGTGACAAGATTATATACCATGTTCTTACAACTTCTTCATTTTATGTAAAAAATAATTATGACATTATTTCCTAAAAAGGCAAAATTTCTGCAGACACACTTTCTTCAACTATACTGTAATACAATATTATATTATCTAATGCAAATAATATTATTGCAATAAACGTATTTTTTCTAGAGATTAATGTTAACACCTTAGTTTTCCAATTAAAATGTAGGTTTTAAGTGTTATAATTACCCCAATAATGATCATTTTCTTATTAAATAATTATTACATGATTTTGAACATCTCGCACGTATTACCAGCCTTTTAAGGACTTCTGTAAATTATTATATTATTATTGTAAAATCCTGATTATCTGCGTTGGGAATATGCGTGGGCGTTCCGAGAGAAAAATTCGATAAAACTACTGTACTACGAGCCGTCAACTTAAGAAAATAGAAAAATAAACACTTTATTCATTGTTTTTAGTTTCTGTATTTCAATACAAATAGCTTTTGGTGTACTGTGCATATTATCTCAGTTTACATTATGTTTTATGTTTAATGTACAGTCTGGACAAAAAATCGGGACAGCCCCTAAATTTATTCGATTCCCACGAAGAACGAGGAAACCCAACAAAGCAAACAATTGTGCGTTCTGGAAATAGGGTTAAAACTAAAGCTAATGACAATGGCTCATAGTAGGCACAAAAGTCTCAAAATGCCGGGACAAGAAGAGGGAAATTCCATTTTTTTGTCCCCGATTGTACAATACAAAACAATAAGTTACTAGGCTAAAAGAATTTTTACTTTATTTGGCTGATTTCCCCACATGTGCCACTAAATTTCTCAGATAAGATGGAGTTTACTGTATTATTATTATTATTATTATTATTATTATTATTATTATTATTATTATTATTGCTAGCGTTGAATTATAAATAACAATTATATATCTCTGTTTCAGTGAATATTGGGAATATACGAATTGTTGCACGGCATCGATTCAAGTAGGAAATTTCATTCTTCTTATTATTATTTATTTATTTATTTATTTATTGCAACTCAAGGATACCTAGATACAACGGCTTCTGTGTATAGTGCTATGTTGGTGATGATGATGGTTGTTCTGCCTGAAGGCAGGTCTTTGACCCAAAGGTCCCTGTGCAAGGGAAACCCATGGTGGTTTACTATTGCCTTCCATGGGATTATTATGATGATGATGACGTCCACAGAACGGGACCTACAGTTTAACGTGGGATTACAAGGCGACGAGCGTGACCATTCATCCACGGGAGACACTATGTTGATGAAGGAAAAGTTAAATTATAGTGTTTCTTACATATAAGAGAATAGAAATACATTGTTTTCTACCAGAAAGTGACGGTAAGATACTTGGTTTGCCTTCCCCCTCCTAACTGGAAACATGAGGGGGCAAATGGCCTATTTTAATCTAAAGTTTACGCTTCCGACGTGAAAATAATATTATTCTCCATTCACGAGAGAGGGAAAGAGAATGCCCGGTAATGTGGAGTAAATGGTCCCTCCTGTGACCCCTGTCGACAAATGTCGACACGAAAATCAATGTGAAAATAATACAATGTTCTGCAATGAATAACAGGAAATTTAATAAAGATTATTAAAACGACATGTTCTGAGAATAAAATTACTGAGCTACTAAAGAAAAGTGATGTAATAATATACAGTAATATAGTTACTTGTTAGAGAGAGACATTGTATCTTCTGCTCGCTTCAAAATCTCCATACACAATGCACACCACGTGACACGACGCGGGATGTCGCTGTCCTTATCGTATACAGTGATACCAGTCAACACTAGACAAAAAGTTGTCTCGTTTACCCCGATTTGCATTTCAGCTCTAGGGGTCCCAAAACGTCACGTCGACAAATGTCAACAATGGGCACAAATGGGTTAAGCGATGTCCGGCATCTTCTGAATTCACCAAATCACCGACAAATTGTAGCTCGGGAAGGAGCAAGGTCTCCAAATGCCTCCTGCAAACGGTCAAGGCATTTTGAAATCGTAAAGGATCATTTCCTGCCCGAAAATGTTCCCTTTCGAGTTCCATTCTAGACAGCCAAATACTACTGACATCAACAGACAAGTGAAGGCGATACGGCCACACCGATAAGCGAGGCGAGTTGAAACCTGCTTCGCTTCTTGACTCTAGACATCACTACCGAACGCAATTGTTGGAATACAAATACTTGCCACAAGAATGCGTATCTCAAAACTTTCGTAGTGACCCTCGTATAAACCTCAATACCTATACACTGTCCTGTGTGATTGGGTGATAAATCTAGCTTTAAGTTGTAGTATTGATACGAATTTTTTTAATGCTAACATTGGTAATGTACGCTTGATAGTTTAAGATATGTGGTAGTTCATGAGCAAGGTCATGAAGGACAAATACTAACTGGTTTAAATCTGCTCTGGGAGAGAAGCTAACATAGCAGGATGAGCCTGAATACGACGTTTTCTTTCAGATACATCGAAAGTTATATCGACGCATAAAATATGAATATTACATTGATAATTTTGATTTTTTTAAAAATTTATATGTGTGGTCGATTTCAAAGTCTGAACTTCCAAGAATGGATATTAGTTGCGTACTTCGGAAACAGTGGATGAATTATTAAATTAAACTTTTTCACCGATCAGGGCTAGATTGGGATAACCCAGTAGTCGTGGTTATCTGGGTCCAGGTCTGAGCTGTGTGTTCGAACATGTGGCTATATCTGATTACCTCAGTACTAAATCCTTACCCAATAGCACTTGAAGACAAACTCAGTTCAATAACCATCCACTTTCCTTTGCTACATTTTGCAACAACATCCAGTAATAGTTCTGTTTTCCTTTCCTTCTCTTACTTTGTTACCTCTTTCCCTTATTTCTTTCCGTTTCTTTCCTACCTCTTCCTCCTACTCTCCTTACTTATTTTTTCTTCTTCTCCTATTTCTAACAAAACTGAAAACGAGGCCGTGGCTGGGAGTGGTCGGTATTAACACGGTCAATAAGTTGTTTGGATAGTTTTTTCTTCTTCGGAAGTCCGATATGAAATTTAACCAGAAAATGAGCAATATACGGAAGGAATAGTAATAATGTGAGTTAGTCATGGTTTAACCTAGTCATAAACCTTTTACGATTATTTTTGTTTTTTTCCTTCCGCTAGCGACACCACCTCCCATCCACACGAGTAGTTTTTTCAGTTTTTATTAGTTTTTTTTTTCATTTCTCGTTTTCACCACTTTCTTCATTCCAACATTTCATTCATCTCTCATCATCACCGTCTCCTTTAGCCTAACCGGCATAACCTTGGGACGTAAAACTTAAAGATTTCATTTTGTCCAACTTGTTGTTCATCAATGTAAATGGCCCACCGCTAGAAAAGTTCAAAGTAGCCGAGCTAGTTATTTCTTGGCTTAAGGATGGACATCATTCCGCTGCGGATGATTTACCACGAAAAAAAGTTACCAACAGGAAATAAACTCGATTTCAGATTTGTTTTAAGGTGGAAAATTACGAGTTATGGAAAATGTATACTTATATTACTAATGGCTTATTTGCGTTATTCAACTTTAACCTAACTTTTATAAGTCTCTTCTTTGCTTTAGGTAAACTACTTTGAATACATTTTCATAATAATTGCAATTATGCATATTTGTAACTTAAATTTAACGTGACGTTTTAGTGATTACACAAATTACAATTATGAGCATACTTTATGGAGATGCTCTCACAGGGGGTACCCGAGCACCTTTATACACTATGAAAAACTGATTTTTCAAATCTTTTGTGAGAAAAATACTGTGAACTGAGAAACCATAACCTTTTCCATATTGTACAGGGATATTTTCCTGCGAATAGAAGTTTCTTGTGGAATGCGTTCAGAAATTAACACTTGCAAGAATACTCTCTTAGTACAAGTATATTTTAGGCACACACTAATTTCCCCCCACCTCCGACTGTTTCAATTTCCTCATTGACAAACACTTTACAATTTTATATCGTAAAGGTCAGATCCACCGTTATCGTAACAGAGTGGTGCTTCAGCGATTGACTAGAAATTCAAACTCCGGTTAGTGACAATTTCACAGTCTTGTTTTATTACAAGTGTAAACTCTTTAGTCAGTACAGAAGAGGCCGTGGATCGTGTTCAGCGTTGGTGACGATGGGTTTTGGTGAATCAGAATAGGTCACAGTGGATGAGAGTGGTTCATGATGGGTGGTGGGTCAAGGTGAGTCAGAGTGGCTCACGGTGGTTAGTGGGTCAGAGTGGGTCCCATGGGTGGTTGGTCATGGTTGGTCACAGTAGGTGGTGGGTCACGGTGGGCTGTGGGTCAAATTTTCATTGACCCACGCCAACTCTTGTTTCTCGTATTAGAAGAGGGAAATTTTGTGACAACAATTATATTTGTACCACTTCTTTAAAGTTAGCACCGTGATAGAATGGAGTTATGACTACAAAAGATATAAAATATAATCCTGGTTAGAGTAATTAATATAGACGCATTTAAATTATCTTAAGTAATCTTATAAAGTTGCCGTTTTATGGCAGGGAAGTGTTAAAACAACAGGCTCAGAATCAGTTTAGTTTTACAAGTATGTTAAAATCAAATATATAATTTATGGATTTAATTAGCTTCCTTCTGCTATGTAAAATTTCCGGAAATGTTTAACCGATTAGAAAAAAAACTTTTGTTCGGAAACATTGGCAAAACTCGGAAAATATAATTTAAAAACTATTTATTCACCTGATATTAATCTTATTTGCTGTAACGTGTCTGCAGCATGTATACAGCGTATTTCGCTAGCGGGAAAAATACTTAAGCAACAGCTTTTAATTTTAGTTTTCTGGTTTCTGATAAAAATCCCTCTTTTTTATTTGTAATTATATTTTTCGAACAAATCAAAAAGGGAGATGATCTATTTACATATACACACATACATCGCACAAATGCGTAAATTTAAGCAGCAATAAATATATTAAAGAATTTAACATGTGAAATTTCCGTTCGTTACTATTAAAGACTGGAAGAATGTCCGTTGTTCGCACGTTGAGAATACGTTTCATTTTGGGTATAAAGGGCACCAAAACTGTCACTAATGAACTTAGGGATCCCAAAAGCTATGAATTCGTCACTAGTATCGGCCATTTTCAATTACTTTTACATGTCAACCTCCCCTTTATTAGTACTAATGGGGGTTGAATATGGATTTAAACGGCATCGGAAGTGTCCCTGTTCATCTTAGCCACCCCGAAAACTATGGGTTCGACACTAATATAAGCCACTTTGGATCATTTTTATACATCCATCCCTTCTCCCTCCCTCAAGTTGCGGCGCTGAATTTGGATTTAAACAGCCTCGGGAGTGTTAATGTTCATCTCAGGATCCCAAAAGCCATGAATTCGACACTAATGTCGGCCATTTTCGATCATATTTATATATCTCCCCCCTCCCAAGTTGCGTGGATGAATTTGGAGATAAACAGTAACTTAAATGTCACTGCCCATCTAAGCGATCCCGAAAACTATGGATTGGACACTAATATCGGTCATTTTCAGCCATTGTTATATGTCTCTTCCTACCCAAGTTACGGGCCTGAATTCGGATTTAAACGGCATCGGAAAAAATACTGTTCATCACAGGAATCCCAAAAACTATGGATTGGACACTAATATCGGTCATTTTCAGCCATTGTTATATGTCTCTTCCTACCCAAGTTACGGGCCTGAATTCGGTTTAAACGGCATCGGAAATGTTACTGTTCATCACAGGAATCCCAAAAACTATGGATTTGACACTAATATCGATCATTTTCGATCATTTTTATATCTCCCCCGCCCCAGGTTATGACGCTGAATGTGGATTTAAAGGGCATTAGAAGTGTCACTGTTCATCTCAGCGACCCCGAAAACTTCCGATTCGACACTAATATCAGTCATTTTTGATCACTTTTTATATATAACCCCCTTCTCCCTCACTAAAGTTTCGGCGTTGAATTTTGATTTAAACTGCATCAGAAATGTCACTGGTCACCTCAGCGGCCCTGAAAACTATGGATTCACACTAATAATAATTTTGCATCATTTATATATATCCATCCCAGGCCCGAACCTCATCTACGTTGAAAATTTTTATTTAGATCAGTCTGGTGGTTCGAGAGTTGTTAAGTTACAAATATAGTCACTTTCATTTTTATATATGTAGATAATTTCTCGCACTAGAAAACAGGTATTTGTTTACGTACAAAATTTTGTACATAAAGTTTATATTAACATCTGTATTTGAATATTAAATAATATTAATTATGTGTCTTAGTGCATGAGTATTAGTGAAATTTGCCTACTGCTCTTTCTTTTAAGAAGTAATTTGGTTAAAAATCCACAAAATTTCGCCAGAATAATTACAACAGTTTTATTTTCGAATGCTTTTTTTTTTTTTTTTTGAAATATTCACATTATTGAAATTTCTCAATTTATATTTTTACGCGTTCGAAAAGAAAACGGTTCCATTACTAGTAAAACTAACCTAATATAAAGATTTTTGTTATTTTCCCTTTTTTTCCGGAAAGAAAGCAAAAAAAAAAAAAAAAAGGTTTTTTAACAGCCCCTTCAATATTTCCGAAAATTTTACAACACTAGTTAGGACGTTTAACGTTATACAAACACCTAAATTAACTTCTTCTTTTCTTAAAGACGTCATCCTCATTATAATTATCGGTTATACCTAGGTATCTCCCAGTTCTTTGCAATTCCTTCTCTTTACCATTTCCCTCTATGTCCATTTCATTACTTTTCTTTCCTCAGCTTTCGATTCGCTTCTAAAACCATCTCAAACCGTCATTTTTTACTTTTTACTTTCGAACGACGAAGGAAAGAAAGTATAGCGACCATGAAAAAAAATAAAGAACAAAACGGATTTACATTTTTCATGAATCCTACATATCGAAAACGTGATTTTTCGATATACATCCGTCCGTCCGTTCGCTAAGTTTTCTTCAAATTAGAGTAATTAACTGAAGAGTAAAAATCGAAAAACACGATTTTCTCAAAAATGGCTTCAACAATTTTATTTATGTTTCACAAATCAATATTTAATTAAGAACCCTATATTGTGGTATAAGACATTTCTCTGGGAAAAATCTGCGAGGGGTAGTTTATTCTTGGGGTTGAGCTTTTTATTGATGCTTTTCTCGAAAACGGCTTAGGCTATTTTATTCGTATTTCATAAATAAGTATTTCATGAATAACCTGACAATATGGCATATGTCACTTGACGCGAAGAAATATACGAGGGACAGTTTGTGCGTTGGGGTGAGTTGTTTATCGACGATTTTCACAAAAATGTCTCAGGCGATTTTGTTAATTCATAAATATTTTTTAAAAACCCTATATTGTGGTAAAAATCATTTCCCTGGCGAAAACCTATTAGGGGTAGTTTATTCTTGTATTTTCTCGGCTACACTGAGAAAAATCCATTATCCGGACAGCCGTATATTGTACAAATACAAGGATTCGTTATGTTTACTAAGGAAATCTGTACGGAGCGTACTTTATCCATATGCTACACAGGTATTGCCTTTTACCCGCTTAGATGTTACATTATGCTGCTGCAGGATATCTGACATCTAACAATCTTCTGTATATTACATACGTATACGTATGTTTCATACGTCATCTATATATTATATACGTCCATCTGTGTGTGAGATCCTGACCGCCTATAGACACTCTTTCTTTCGCCATGGCTGACGTCATTGAACTACCGTCTTTTGCTTGCGAAATGAGGTTGTTTACAAACGGAAAAGAAGAGAGGAAGGAAACAAAAGCCTGGGTAAGTACAATTGTTAACTATTATTTTAGTTAAATATTCCATTAATTATATATTCTTGTAGTGTAACTTGCTTTAATATAGTACTAAGTAATGTAGTTTATGATAATTCATACTATTGTAGCTCGTTAATGATTGAGGAGAATGGAATGGGTGTATCTGGATTTTGAGAAATCTTTGAATATTAATGTTTTGAAACATTTTACGTTTCAAGGTAGCAAAATGAATGTTATGTATTTATTCATTCCGTTTTATATGTGACGATTTATTACTTGGTGCAGATTTACTACAGGACTGCTTAACATAATTGCTAATAAACCGTTTTCAGCGCGAAAATTTCCTTGTGTAGTGAAGATTTAGGATTTAGATTTCTGGGTTTTCGACATCAATGGCCTTGTTATTCCGTGACATATGAGGAATGACTTTCCTCGGTGAGTACACTATCCAAGGAAAGGAAGGGAAGAAAGGATTGGGGAAGGAAGAAAACGGCCTGGGACCTATATGTTAGGTACCACTCCGGCATTTGCCTGCTGTGAATGAGGAAAACCCAAGGAAACCTCATTCAGGATGGCTGGACTTAAAATCTTTTGATATTTTTCGACCGAGTTCTCCCCCGGGATCGAACCAGGGACCGTTCGCACCGAAGGCGAGAGCGCTAGCGACTACCCTACGCGGGGCCACTTGTGTAGTCTAGAAAACTCATTTTTACTAGGATATTTGCAAGATTTTTTTCTTTTAGTTTAACGCCCCATGATTGTACATCAATGTAAGAGAGAAGGTGAGGGGGAGATGAAATACATGATAATGGTGGAATCAAGAAAATGTAAGGAAACTGGAAAGTCTTAAGAATAACCACACCTACAGTGTTCACCAAAAGCCTATTTGTCGGGAGCAGGAATCGAACCAGGGACCTAACGCGTCAGAGGTAAGCGCTCTACTACAAAGCTTTCTTTTGTTTAAAGAAGTTGTTTACATTGAAATATATACAGGGTGGGCCATTTTAATTAATCCACGGAAATATCTGAAAAATGATAAAACATAGAAGAAATTTTTGAAGTACACATTATATATTGCTAAGGGGGAAAACCAATTCCGTTAAAAGTACCCCTCCCCGCCCCCCGTAAATGGGGGTAACGGGGGGTAACTTTGTATGTCAAATGGGAACATGGGTCGAGTAATACCTCGTTCGAAAGGTCTTTGAAAACTAAGTAACGCTGTACCAAGAGATGTTTCATATTGTGCACCAGTTTCAAAATGGCCGCCATGATCTGGTTCGGAAACTCCAGTACCCGTAGTATGAAAACCATGGAAGGTAAATGAATGGAACAAAATTGAAATACGTAAATATCATAGGGCATATCGAATGATATAATCCCTGTGATCCCAGTGGCCTTTCTGAAGGGGTCTTGTGGGCTAACTTCAAAATTTCAATGTCCGACCGGACAACGGTTCGGGCGTACGCTTGACCTACCCAATGCTATTTGGAAGGCAGACTTCATGCATAGAGAATTGGTGCACTAAGTTAACACGGATGGCCACAATTACATTTTGATTAACTATTAGCATTCATGTCATATTGTGAACTTGAGGGACGAAACGGTGTGTACGTATATCCCCGAAATGCTTTCTGAATAACCAGCACGCATTGCATAAAAGTTTCTCTTTTTTTAGTCACTACAGCGTCATCCTTACAAACAAATGTTTCAACCACACCATACCTATTTGTAAGGTTAACCTTAATTTACGAATTAAAGTAGAGTTCTCGTTTGAACTTTCACTTTACTTTCCACCCCACTCACATACAGAGCGCAGGGAGAGATTATTTTGCAGGACTTGGATTTCTCTCTATACATTATGGCAATTTTACTCTAATATTTTTATCTCTGTTGTATTATTCTCGAGTCTTGGAACGCCTCCGTGGTTTTCCTATTTAATTTTCGTTATTTTCATTTATGTCTAACCGTATTCATACTATGGGCACTAGACGTTTTCTTAGACACAGTCACCATGTCTTTGCGATCATTTTGAAAACGGTGTCTCATGTCGAAAATTTTCTTACAGAAGCTGTTTGATATTAATTTGTTTATGTAACGTGATGTTACTCGCTTCAAGCTGCTATTTGAAATTTTCAAGTTGGCCCCGGATACCTTTCAGTTGGCCCTTGGAGTCACCCCGACAACACCTCTCGATGTGCCTTACGTCAGTTAGCTACTCCAGTTTTTCTTTTGTTGATTTATCTCCAATCGCTTTCATACTACGGGTGACCTTTTCTCTGACACGGATACTATGTTTCGGCGGCCTTTTGAGAACACTGCCATTTCCCATCAATCGTTTTCTCCTGCAATATGTTAGATTTTGCAAGACTTATCGAACGAGGTACCACTCGACTCAGGTTACTATTTGAAATTTTGAAGTTAGCCCCCAAGACCCCTTTAGGGAGGCCACTGGGATCACAGGGACCACACCGTTCGATATGCCCTATGATATTTACGTATTTCAATTTTGTTCCATTCATTTACCTTCCATGGTTTTCACACTACGAGTACTGGAGTTTCCGAACCATATTATGGCGGCCATTTTGAAACCGATGCACAATATGGAACATCTTTTGGTACAGCGATACTTAGTTTTCCAAGACCTTTCGAACGAGGTATTACTTGACCCATGTTCCCATTTGATATTTCAAAGTTACCCACCGTTACCCCTATTTAGGGGGGGGCGGGGAGGGGTACTTTTGGCGGAATTCGGTTTCCCCCTTAGCAATATATAACGTGTACTTGAAACATTTGTTCTATGTTTTATCATTTTTCAGATATTTCCGTGGATTAATTAAAATGGCCCACCCTGTATATTTTACGAAGATATTGACATATTTTACACCCTCACTGAAATTTAAAAAAAAAGTAGTCAGGGAGAGTTTACTTGTCAGATTTTTATTTTTTAATTTAATTTATTTTTATTTATTTTTGCTTTGTTATGTTCCCTAGTTAATTAATGTTTGGGTTACTGAAAATTAAAACCTTTTTAGTATTATTGTTATGTCATCACTTTGGAACCAAAAAAGTTAGATTTTTTTCTTGTGTTTTCATATAGGAAGTTGGTAAGTTTGTGCCTTAGCATTGGTTTGGTTTCTAGAACGTAATTGAAGGTCATGTTGAGTTGAGTCTTGGCGGGTTTGAGTTCGTGAAGTGTCAGGCACTACTTGTGCTCCTGTCTTCTGTCTGTGATGTTTCCTGGCTTTGGGCTGTGAGGTACTTATGTTGAGGAGTACCAACGCAGGCCGCGTGATATACAGGTAGCTACAACACAGCTTCAACAGCTACGAGTGCCAGGTGTTTGAATTTCAGCTTTCGTTACGGCGTGACTAATGCAATATAGTACTATGTTCAAATTCTATGGGTGGTAAAAGTGGTGTGGTAAGAAATACAACGTAATTGTTATTAGTTTATTAGTGTTTCTTCATAGTATAGTTTCACTATTTCTAGAAGGAATTAAGTATTAACGAAGTAATGAATAAGCAAAAGCACACTTTGATTTCTATTTCTCATACTCCATTGAGAATGTTTTGATCCTCAGTTGCGCAAACATCCAGTGTGCGTTTTTTTGTTTGCTTACACTGCCTTACAGATGAGCTCCCTCGTGGCTAAATGGTTAGTGAACACGCCTTTGGCGTGGGATACCCGGGTTCGATTCCCGGCCGGGGGCCGCGGTGGCTCAGTGGTAGAAGGTTCACCTCTGGTCCTTCGGGTCCCGGGTTCGATCCCAGCCCCGCCAAGTGAACCTTGTGGTGGACAAACACCGTGCGCGTGGGTTTTCTCGGGGTTCTCCCGTTTCCTCCCACTTTCTTCATTCCACCATTTAATTCATTACTCATCACCGTCTCCATTAGCCTAACCGGCATAACCGTGGGACATAAAACTCAAAGATTTCATTTTTTCCATTCCCGGCCGGAGCTTATGTGGTTCGGATTCCACGTTAATCTGTAGGTCCACGTCTCATACAGCCTTGCTGCTGAAAGGAACGTTAAAATCAACTCAGCACTGTTTTACAGATGCAATTGTTCGATTCCGAGTTCGAATGAAGCTTTTTACGGGCAGGGGGCGACTTTTATATATGCAATCCAAGGATTTTAGTTATCAGTCAGTGATGCAATATATAGACCTATATATATTACAAAATTGAAAGTGACTATGTTTGTGACTCCTTATCTCTTAAGAGCTGCGGTGGCTCAGTGGTAGAGCGTTCACCTCCGATACTTGGGGTCCCGGGTTCGATCCCAGCCCCCGTCAAATGAACTTTGTGATGGACAAACACCGTGTGCGTGGGTTTCCTCGGGGTTCTCCCGTTTCCTTCCACTTTCTTCATTCCACCATTCAAAGGTTTCATTTCATTTTTTCTTAATCTCTTTGGAATCGTGTACTTAGGTTCACAGCGGAAGCGACGAAATAACTCGACTCATCCATTGTAGCTCTCTTCGCAACCAGTTTCCAAAATGTTGGCAATAAGTTTGCGAAACGAGAGGTGACGACTCCAATTTTGGGTGAAAAGTCGCTATAAAAAATAATCGAGAAATTCATTGTCTATAAGCATTGTTTTAAAGTTGTAGATGTAAACTAAACAATATGTTCTACTCACTGGCGCAAATCCGGGGGGGGGGGGGATGACGGATACATGTCCCCTCCAATCCTGGAACTGAGGGGGACTTCTCCCCAATAATCCGATTTGAAATGTGTTTTTTGGGAGAAATTTGATTATTTTTGTCCGATTGCTACAAAGGAACGTGAGATAAAATAGATGTTCCCCAGAATAAGCCTCAAATCTGCAGCCCCCCAACGCTGAAGACAACTTTGATCCTCCACAACATTGTTTTTCAACTTCATAAGTATTTCGGACATCGTCAAAAAAAAGTATGGTAACGGTCTAACCCCCCCCCCCCAATGTTGAAGACAGATTTGCGCCGCTGGTTCTACTCACATCTTTGTAAACAGGCTGCAACCAATCCTTTAATTCAGGGATCATTTCAGGTTGTTTCGGGTACTTTTGTTCATATTGTGGTCAAAATAGTTCCGAAATAATTAACACTACAGTACTTACGTTAAGCAATTTTTTTGTAAAAGAAAAAGTGCAGAATAATTAAAAGACCCCAAAGGGCAAATATACCAAACATCTTCTTCGCCTTTATTCACGCATCTATAGCTAATCTTGTTGCTATCGGTAATGATGTATTACGTGTGTCTCTCAACGGAAACTCTGCGAACTAAAGGACATCAAGTTTGTAGTTGTTCTTCGTTAGAGGGCAAGGGTAACATAACAATGCAGGATTGTGGGGCAGTGAGTACGCTGTATTTCCAAACTCTTCATCAGTTGCGCTGATTAAAACAAACAAACAGAAAAAAAGAACGTAAAAACTGTTTTGAACTAATAATGCTTCTCTACAGATGAACATTTTGTTTGCAGCAAAAAGTCGCTAAATGTGTAAGTAGGTAAATCGTCATTTAAAAATCACCCAAAAAAAGTCTCCAATCGGAAAAAATATTTTTTGTCGCTATCGTAGGGCAACCATACGTCCCGTTTTGACCGGGACAGTCCCGTTTTAGGGGCGTGTTCCGGCCGTCCCGTCAGTAGATGGAAAAAACTAGTATTCGTCCCGTTTTATGTAAATGAAAGAAGTAAATAACAAACCCAGTACCTTTACTCCTTTTAAAAGTATTAATAATTAATAATAACAAAGAGGCAAAAATTGAACTGAAATTCCCTATATTAAACATACTCTATAGTTCGCAGTACTGCTCGAAAGGCAGCAGAGGTTTTAGTAGTTGGTTGTGTGTTGAACAAATTTCAACGTGTCTTTCCTTTTTCATAAGCACCCGCTCTGTAACAAAGAGAGAGAGGAGGAAATCTGATATCAAGGCACTGATAAGAACAAAGGTAGATCTAAAAGTCTAGGGTTGCAAGAACCTGTCCCGTTTTTAACTGAAAATTTTATGGTCAACCTACGCTCTCGTTGAGGTCGAATTCCCCTTATTTAGCGACTTTACCCAAAATTGGCAACATTGACCCCCACCGAACAACACCTCGTTATCTTTAGCCTAGCCAGTATAATAGTGGCACGTAAAACTTAAAGATTTCATTTCGAATAACACTCCCAGAAACCTATTGTTATACCATTCCCAAAACACCCTTTTGTACAGTTCTCCCTATTCGAAAAAAATTGTAAATAGCAGTGTTCATAGATAAATATGGAACTCAATTTCCCTGAATTTTCCAGGTTTTCCAGGTATTAATTTTGCAATTTCCAGGTCTAGTGGAAGAAACTAATAGTACGAGAACACATAAATTTTAAGAATACTATATTTATATATTTGAGAATGGCCACCCTTCTACCCAATGAACGATTGCAATTAAATATTGAGTCACAAGAAAATAAATAATTAAAATAAATAAAATTTAAGTTGAAAAATATTAAGTTGAGAAGCCTACTAAGGGAATTCTATAATACTTTTGTTCCATACTTGAATACATTCAAAATATACAAAAATATTGACTTGGGGAAGAAAAAAGGGCCCGCGAGATTTTAACTGATTCTTATAGTATTCGACGACAGAAATAAATTACTGAAAGAATGTTCAAGATCGGCGCAGGTAAATATAGAGAAAATCATATTTTCATGTACCGGTTCAAAATGGGGAAGAAAAGACGACCGCGAGATTTTAACTGATTCTTGTAGTACTCGTTGAGGGAAATCGACTAGTGAAGGAATTTTCAAAATCGGCGCAGGCAAGCATGAAAAAAATCGCATTTTCATGTATCAGTTCAAAATGGGGAAGAATAAAGGGCCCGCGAGATTTTAACTGATTCTTGTAGTACTCGTCGAGAGAAATCGATTAGTGAAGGAATTTTCAAAATCGGCGCAGGCAAACATAGAGAAAATCTCATTTTCATGTTCCGGTTCAAACTGGGGAAGAAAAAAGGACCGCAAGATTTTAACTGATTCTTGTAATACTCGACGAGAGAAATCGACTAGTGAAGGAATTGTCAAAATCGGCGCAGGCAAGCATGAAAAAAATCGCATTTTCATGTACCAGTTCAAAATGGGGAAGAAAAAAGGGAGCGCGAGATTTTAACTGATTCTTGTAATACTCGACGAGAGAAATCGACTAGTGAAGAATTATCAAAATCGGCGCAGGCAAGCATGAAGAAAATCTCATTTTCATGTATCAGTTCAAAATGGGGAAGAAAAAAGGGCCCGCGAGATTTTAACTGATTCTTGTGGTACTCGACGAGAGAAATCGACTAGTGAAGAATTATCAAAATCGGCGCAGGCAAACATGGAGAAAATGGCATTTTGATGTACCGGTTCAAAATGGGGAAGGAAAAAGGTTCCGCGAGTTTGAACCGCTACGATGTATGTTCACGAATGTGCCCGTCTTCTCAAATTTAGTTAATTACTGTGACACTGAAACATGTGACACAGAGTCACATTGTGGATGACTCTGCAATCGGCAACCACTGCACATATACTCCTCCCGCCCCACAGTTTGATTATTTCGATCCATTCCTAACGTGCTAACGGCATGGTTCAACATCTGCAAGAAAGAGGTAAATGTAACGTTCAATTGGCAATAGCTTTTCACCAAATTAAGCTGCATGAAATCTGATTGCATATTTGACATACTGAGAAAATTCTAGCCCGTGGCCATATGTATCACATATCCCATCAGTTCATAAAAATTTTGAACACAAAATTACGGTCGTCCGTGTGACGTACTCCCAAAAGGCCTAATGTGTATCACCCACCTCACATTCAATGAAACCACATCCGTGTAGAATTTAGAAAGGAACTTCTTATGATGTATACAAGATGTCTCAAACATTCCCTGATATAGGGTAACTCTGTTATTATCAGAGTTACAACAAAATGTAAGAGGAAAAACATCTCGAAATATGACGTTTTCAATCTAAAGTGAACACTTTTTAAAAAAATCGGACGAGATGTTTGTGCTGTATACTCTTTATGCACCCAATTTTAAATGCAAATGCAATGTTGTCATTTACCTGGACCCACAACGTAAGTGAATGAACTTACTGTTTGAAACGGGGGCTGGCCATCGACATGTTAGCGTAAAAGACAGTAACTTCACTCACTTATGTTGTGGATCCAGGTAAATGGCAACGTTGCATTTTCATTTCACATTGGGCGCATAGAGAGTGTACAGCGCAAACGGGTCATCCGATTTTAAAAATTCCTTCACTTTAGAATGAAAACATTATATTTGGAGATGCTTTCCAAAGTAGTATAATTTAGTTTGTTTAAATTTACAATTTAATACAAGTAGATTCGGATTTATATGCGTAGGATTTTGTATGCATCTAACTAATGAATTCTTTATTTTCATGCTTAACTTAGTGACTTGGCTTTGGACTGCAACTGATTATTGTAACCCATTATTGCTTGAGAAGAAACAAGATATCCGAATCTTCATTTGGAGAAATCAAACGTCTATTGGAAAGATGGGGATTACAATCATTAATTTCTACATTTCAAGGTGCGTAAATTATATATTCTGTGTTTATTGTTAAATTACTATTACTATTATTGGGTTTAGAATCAATCAAGCACTTCATGATATTTTATGGGGATCAAGATGGGTGCCGGATAGATAAGAATTTGAGCGTCAGGCTCTTATTTCTTTTCAATTTAATATTTAATCAATGATTATTTTTCTCCCTCATTATTCCACCAAATCGTATTCCAAGATCATATATCCATTTTTGATCGATATATCCATATTTTTGATCTCTTTCATATTTCTATATTTTCGATTTTTGATATTGTTTATATTTCGATATTGCTGTATTTTCGATATTTCGAACAAGTTTCGATAGTTTGTCGATATCGATTATCTATATCTAAATTCGGATATCCCAAAGCCCTATCGAACCCCCTCCGAAATGAAGTTTTTGGCTATGGACCTGATTAAGGATGCGCACGAGACAAGACGAGACAGAATTTTTGTTACGAAATTCGAGACGAGATAGAGCTCTTCCAATAGAAACGGATCCAGTTTTCGAGACGAGACATAACTTTTGCGGCACCTTTTCGAGAGGAGACAATCTCAAATCTTTTCTCTTGCGCATCCCTACACTTGATCATGAGGTATCAAAAAAAAAAAAAAGTTAATGAGAAATACCGGTAACATGTAAATACAATATAGGTAGCTAAAACATTTTTGTTTTCATTCTTCAGTAATGCATTGTTATTAATCTCAGGGGGGCGCGGTGGCTCAGTGGTAGAGCGTTCACCTCCGGTGCTTGGGGTCCCTGGTTCGATCCCATCTCGCGCCGTGTGGACTTTGTAGTGGACAAACACCGTGCTAGTGGGTTTTCTCGGGGTTCTCCCGTTTCCTGCCACTTTCTTCAGTCCACCATTTCACTCATTTCTCATTATCACCGTCTCCT
This sequence comes from Thermobia domestica, assembly GCF_964235325.1. Taxonomy (NCBI): domain Eukaryota; kingdom Metazoa; phylum Arthropoda; class Insecta; order Zygentoma; family Lepismatidae; genus Thermobia; species Thermobia domestica. The sequence goes on along the minus strand of NC_137471.1, from coordinate 147,642,153 downwards.
TTAGCCTAACCGGCATAACCGTGGGACGTTAAACTTAAAGATTTCATTTTTTATTAATCTCTGTATTTTATAGTGTATTCTCAAGCTTAAGGTGATGTATAATTAAATTTTGAATTCAGTTAACTTATTTTGTTTCTCAGATTGTTTTTGAAATGTATGTACAAACGTTTATTTTCATTCTTGAGAGTTTAAAGTGACGTATAGTTATTAAACATAGTATTTAATATTGTACTCTTAACGCGGAAGTGATATACAGTTAACTTTTGAATTCAGTTAACATTTTTCTCTCTGAAATTGCTTTAAAACGTATGTAAAAACGTTTTTATTTTATTTCTTGAGTGCTAAAAGTGATGCAAAGTTATTAAGCTTACTACTTTATATTGTATTCTTAACCCTAAACTGATACACAGTGCGTTTTTGAATAAATTATGTCAAGTTATTTGAGTGACGAACACTGGTAAAAATACTGACTACTACTGGAACATTTTGATTTTAAGGTGACGACTACTGGTGCAAGGATTTTAAAATATTGTTTTTCCTCCAACGGCTACTCCTTTTTTAATTCTAACTACATGGTCATTATAGGAAGGATCAGTGAGTCTTTCCAACTATGGTACAGCACCGACAGATTCACGATGCTCAGAGAAGAGACAAAATAGTGTTTTCAACCTTAAAGTGAGAACCACTGGCGTTTTTACCCTGCTATGCAACAGTAAGTGAGTACTCCAATGGGGTTCCAATGCGGTACTTAATTTCTGCGTTTTAGATATATGGAAATACATGTCTCTAAAATGTAAAGTACTAATTTTTTTTTTTACTGAAAACTGCAACTCGGTAAGCCTTATGGATACCGAGGTATGGGAAAATAAACTATAGGTATGTGGGGCTTGCATACTTGACGCTACAATTCGGAAATTGAATTAAAATATGACTAACGGCTATCAAGATGTTGTCAAATAAAGGGAGGACCAACACAGTTAAGGGGTTTTCGTGTTAGATGCTAAACTTTCCGAAATCGGTCATGGAAAGTTAATAAACACCAGTAGCAATTTCATCTTAAAGTAATTAGATATCTTCATGGAGTGTTAGAACATCATGGAGTCTACCAAAATTAAATTTTAAAAGCTTTTGAAAATATAATCTGACATTTGTAAACAGTATTTGAAATATGTGTTTACCCAAAACTTCCAGCTAGTACATCAAACATCTGGAGAAACACTGTGAAATAAAAACGTACGAGATCTTGAAATTTCGGAAACAATTATTGGTGGCAACAAAATTAAATAAGATGGTACTTCTATGGGTTAAATGAGTACCTCAGTACAATTTCGATCGAAAGATTAGTTCAGTCCTAGGTTTTCTTCAGGCAATTCCAAGGGTTCATCGAGCTGTGCAAAAGAATGAAAATTCGCTGTCAATATCTAAGATAGTAACCAAGATATAAGGAATTATATATTTTATGACGTAAAAATAGAGATCTTTACGGATTTGTACTTTTGGGTCTTTCCTATAAGAAAAAAATTCAGAAAACTACTGTATATACCTTAATAGACAATTCAGTGGGCGGGGACACAGTAGCTTAGTGGTAGGGTATTTAACTAATCTTTTTTGCAGAAACTATTGGAGTATTCACTTAACCCGTAGAGATACGATCATACTTAACTCCCTATTTAATTTTAAAATTAAATAAAAGGAAATATTTCAGTGTAGCGACCCACGATTACGCATTTTAGTCTCAGTGAGATTATGATTAAAGCAAGTGAATGTTGTTGACAGAATTGATGGAATGCAAAGGTGGGAGGAAAGAGAGTACCCCGAGAAAACCCACGAATACGATGTGCACTACAAACTGACTTGACCGTGGATCGAACCAAGAACCCAATACACCAGAAGTAAGCACTCTACCACTAAGCCCCCGTGCCCCCGCCCATTTAATTGTCTATTAATGTATATACGGTTGTTTTCTGAAATTTCTTCTTCTTACAGCAAATACTCAAAAGTACAAATCCATGTGGGTCTCTATTTTTACGACGTCATAAAAAGCATAATTCCTTATATCTCGCTTGCTATATTAGATATTGACAAAAAAGGTTCACTTTATTTCAGAGCCCGATGAACGCTTGGAATTGTCCAAAGAAAATTTAGAGCTGAATTAATCTTTCGATCGAAATTGTAATGACGAGTCTGAGGTACTCACTTAACCCATATAAGTACCATCTTATTTAAATTTTGTTAGGATCAATAATTGTTTTCTGAAATTTCAAGATCTAATACGCTTTTATTGTCTCTGTAGCTGCTAGATGTACTAGCTGGAAGTTTTAGGTAAATACATATTTCTAATACTCTTTACAAATGTCAAAATATATTTTACAAAGCTTTTAAAATTTAATCTTGGTAGACCCCATTATGTTCTTAAACTCCATGGAAATACCTAATTATTTTAAGATGAAATTGCTACTGATGCTTATTAACTTTCCATGACCGGTTTCGGAAATTTTACCACCTAACACGAAAACCCCATAACTATATGGATCCTCCCTTTATTTGACAATATCTTGATAGTCATATTTTAATCAAATTTCTAAATTGTACTGTCTAATATGCAAGCTCCACGTACCTATGGTGTCGCTTTTTATTTCACCATATTTCGGTAACTGTTAGGCGTACCGACTTGCGGTTTCGGTAAACACACACCTCTAACGTTCTTTAAAACGTTATTAAGACATATTTTAGAATATTTAGAAATGAGAGTTCTGCGAATATCATGGTACCCGAAAACCCCCATGAGGGCGTGTGTAGTGTGTTTAATTGAAACTACTTTTGAGGTGTTGTAAGCCCTCGTAATTACGTTTCCGAAACTGCACCACCTAGTACGCAAACCCCACATTTCTATGGTGTCGCTCTTTATTTTCCCATATCTCAATATCCCTAAGGCTTACAGAGTTAAGGTTTTAGGTAAACAAATGTCAGTTCCTTACATTTTAGAGACATACATTTCCACATATCTAAAAAATACAGACATTAGGTACCCCATGGTACCCCAAACACCATTGGGGTACCCACTTACTTTTGAATAGTAATACATTTTGAGTTGTTCAGAATCAATAAACACTTTAGTTTTTCTACGTGCAACCCAAAAGTCCATACCTGACCGAATAGATTTTGTCCATTTAATCTCAAAAATGTTAAGATACTTTGTATTGTTAAGTACAACCAAGTTAAGCACACTGAATTTAATATTTTAAATATTTTATGATTTTTGTTTCAGGTATTTCGTACATCAAAACAAAACCAGGATTCTGCTTGGAAGACAGTGAAAAGGAGCAGTGTAGGTTGTGGCTAAAAGTACGTCCTTTCTGAAGACAGACCCAATTGTATTTACATTCTTTTGTATGAATATATAACCCTAATAAAGATACTGTACTACAAATTATTTCTTTCTCCCATAAATTAGAATAAAATATTATCTCTGTTTAAAGAAAATGTTTGTTAGTGTTAAGTCATTTCAACTCTTTTTCTCTGTAATAAGAACATTATCCCTCGCAATATTTTTTATCTTTGTGCTATTACGATTGGATGAAGTAAAATTCTATACGAAGCACTATTATTTCAGACATGCATTAATAACTAATGTATTGTTCTGTATGTAAGGCAATGTGTATACTGAACATGTCTAGCGAAGGTGTTGTTTTATTGGGAATCCGAAGAAAGAAAAAAAAAGAGTTGGACTTACCAACGTATACGTCTTCGAATTCTGGACTAATCCAAATTATCCTGAGAAAACATTACATATATTTCTTAGTTTCAATTTCAGATGCATCCTTTATCCAAGTCATATGAAACGGAGACTTCATACATCGCTATACTTTGTATGAACTATGTTCCGTATTTACTTGACCACTTTGTAACATTATCTAGTGTTGACAAGGCCGCAGGTGTTAATCGAATAGTTTAGTGTATTACTCATGTCACCTTGTGACTAAGGTAGGTCCTGTCGGTATATATATGGTACTGGGTTCAATTAGCGATAAAATACATTTTTAGCGTTAAACAAATGCAAAAATCTACACGAAATGAGATACCGTGATCTCTGACTTACGGATAACACCAAGCAACTAATGGTACTGAGTGTGAATGAGTTTACTAATTACTATTTGGCTAAAATCAGTGTTCCTTTATGTATAGTTCTTTTCGTGCTTTGAATTGCAAAGTTTGAAATAGCCGTTTTAAATTATTGTGTATATATATCTTCCGAGTAATTCTGAGAATCATTGCTCTTTCTTTAAGCAATGTATGAGACTGTTAAACTGCTCGTTGCTTAAAATGTTGCACTAAGAAAGATGCATCCAGGTAAGTCCAAATTTTGCAGAATGTCTAGAGCAGGGAAGAATAAATATGTTTAGTCGATGGCTGCACAACGCCTCCGCTGTCACCACGTTGTCACACAGCAAATACAGCGGACGTTTAAGAATATTCTGCACTTACTATTAGGTATCTGTCTGGGAACTTTGGTGCAGCTACCCAGTCTCCTTCTTGGTGTTGCATTTTTAATGGCGAGTACTGAGTAGGAATCATCTTGTGAGCGAACACGTTTTCGGCTGTCAGCATACTTTTAATTATTGCGACATTTAAAAAAAACATACCTGTTAATTAAAATGTACACAGAAGTTATTTCTGGAAAATTCTATTCAGGCCTCTTGTGGTAACAACTGCACTTTAGAAGAAGATACTATTAAGGAAAAGAATGAGGTAAAATAAATCTTTATATCGTACAAGCAATGGATGATAGCAGCTTAATAAATGATTGTACGTAATCTTGTTTGAGTTTGAATATAGGATTGTATATGACTGAGCATTTTGCATTATTATTGAAGTGCTGCAACTAACTGCAAACCATATGATAAATTCTTACAGTAATATATCATATATTGATTTACTCTGTATGAAAACGAAAATAGTTTAACATATGGTTAACCTTCTTTGTGCCCATAATTTTAAAATTAACGCTTGTGTCACTTTTCAACACTTGGCTTTGCAGTAGCTTTCCAACGAATTAGCAGGAAGCCCAAACTTACAGGACATCCTGCAGGTAAATACATTTCTTTGGACAGTTTCACTGCTCTAAACTAAGATTTGAAAAGTGTAGCATTGTTAATTTTATTATTATTGGCACAATGGAGATCAACCATATTTTAAGCTATTTTTGTTTCCATACAGAGAAAAACAATATGTGACAACATTACAGTAAGAATGTATCATGCATTTCTCAGTATGTTGCAGCACTTCAATAATGGTGCACTATACGTACAATTTAGATCCTGAATATGTCCAATCCATATATTACAACAAGGGCAATACGTATGCGATACAGGTAAAATCCGTATATTTCATATGGACAATCTATAAGCTACATACATCCAATCCATACATTACATATGGCCAACCTGTACGCGACATACGTATAATCTATATGCTGCATGCAGACACTCTGTACGGTGCATACGGATATTCTGTATGCTGTATCGGGACAAGCTGTGTGCGACATAAGGAAAATCTGTCTAATACATACGTACAATACGTATACTGTATCTAGTCGTACGTACGGGGCACAAGTACAATATAGATGCTGTCTCGGGGTTGAACGCAAGAAACACACGTACAGAACGTATATTGCATACTTCTTGAAATTATGCTCCGTCCTGATAGTCAGTGTGTGTCGTCATTTATTAACCCACATGCTACATACGATCCTGACGTCACAAAGCTAGATATCACCTCCGTATATACTTGTTATTGAAGATTACGTCATACGAATGACGTCATTGCACTTATGCAGACAGTTTGTATAATACATACTTCTTCAGCTATACGTTTGCTGCAGGATGTTATATACGGTTGTACGTTAAGTCCAGAAACTACAGGAATTACGAATGTAACCTACGTTTTTAAGTATGCCACCTACATTTGTTTTCTCAGTGTACTTTTGGTTTTATAAAACAACTAAAGCGATTTCGTAAATAAGTATTTTATTACTAATTTAATAACATGGAATAACTCATGGTTCCTGAAAAAATCACAAGGGGTAGTTTACTCTAGGTTGTTAGTTTTCTCCTCACAATTTTCTCAAACGACTCAGAATATTTTTTCAAGTTTAGTAAATAAATGTTTCATTAATTAGTTAAAAATATGGCTAAACTCGCATGATTAAAAATGATCCACAGTACGTAGTTTACTCTTGGGGTGAGATTTCTAACGATTTTCTCAAAAATGGCCAAGATGATTTTGTTAATATTGCAGAAACAATTCTCTAATATACAGTATGATATATACGTCTAATGAAAATATCTGAAGGGGTGGTAAATTTTTGGGAGGAAGAGTAAAGTTTATTCAATTGAGTTTTCCAAGGAAAATGATTTTATTCCTATTTCCCAAATGCAAGTTTCAAGAGGAACTGTGGCCTAACAGTTTAGGAAATTGGAACGACAAAGTCTAGTGCGGTGGCCCGAAACTTGTATTAAAAAAACAAAGTTATAACTTCTCCCTACTCCTTGTTTATCAAAGCAGAATTCTGTCATTATTAGTTACTCAAGACGATAATTTTATCATTTTCATTACCATTTCTGTTATTCTCTTAAGGTTTATTTAATAAGCGTTAAGCATTATTTTTATAACCATGCATCAAATTAAGCAATCATTTTGTAGTTGTCAGCCGCGGTCGTGAGATTTATAATCAATAAAATCCTATGGTTGTTTTCATTGTATCTAAATCAGTGACATAGCCAAGATATATATTTCGGGATTTCGACTCTATGCTAAAAATAAAAAAAAAAGTTATCGAACATACATTACAGTGTGAGTTACAATCCTCGCCTTACTAATGTATTCCCAAAGTCCAACCTGTTTGGTGGTGAAAGTCGCCGGGAATCTATCTTGAAGCAGCTTTGACAATGAGTATTATATACGATATATACGGTATACTCGTATATCCTTCATATTAAACAGAAAAACAGTGTCAGCGTTTAACACTAGACACCTTACAGTGTGGAGCGGAAACGGTTGGTGCGATTGGAATAAATCCGAGATTTTAGATTGAAAACCTTCAATTTCCAACAGCTTTCCTTTTTTTCTGTTGTATCTTTATCATTACAAAGTTCCGGTCTTTTGATGCACCCAGTATACTAAACGAGTGATCTGGAACCGGCGTACAGCGGCGCCAGAGTGCCACGGCAAGATGAAAAATGTGATGCAAAGTTTTACACATCGTAAGAAATTTTTTGAGTTATTATTATTATTTATTTATTATTATTATTAGAGTCTATTATTATTCCAATTACTATGCTTCATACACTTGTACAGTATTTCGTTCTTTGTCGTATTTTATTCTCTATATATTAATTTTGTCGGTTGTTGGAACAGAAAACGAAGACGTTTATGACTGCTACGCAGTGACGACACTAGAAGGGACCAGGGGAACGGGCGCCTTCCGATCACATCGTCCGCCTTCCGTCCTCGTGACAACCCCCCCCCCCCGGTATGTTGTATTATCATACATCAGTTTTTCGGTATACAATAATATAACTGGGGGTATCAAAAATGTATCTGCCTATTCACACACACCCGCTCCCCCAAGAAAGTAAAGCTGGTGTCGTCACTGTTCCTATGGTGTGTGTTTCGCAAAAAGTACAGAAAGCTAATTATAAGATAGCCGAACTTACCGTTAAGACCAATAGATCATACACAACAGCTGAAACATTGTTAATGCTACTTGTAAAAAAAATAGTGAAAATAGTCCTAGACTCAGCTAATAGTGAAATTCCAAACTTTCTCTCTCAGCCGACAATCAGTCTCCGGGTTCGTTTTCAGCTAGGCAAGGGCACTAAAGATACAATTTTGTTATGGAGCAAGATCGTTCATCGACATAAGAATTTCACGTCTTATATAGTATATTAGTATACGATTTATTAAATGGTCTCTATTTGTAAAAACTAGGAGTGACAATTACCCTCTATGCCCTCCCAAAATGTCGTTCCTGGTGGTGAGGATTTTTGTCTTCTAAATGCGCAATTTTTTTACGAAGCTTAAATTTTAATAGTCACTTAAAAATTTGGCATTCTTAATAGATACCATTTATTATTATTTTCGTTTATATGTTATTAATGACGATAGTAACCTTAGTCTCCTCTTAAGAATATAGAACAGAGTAGAACGATAAATATTTATAGAATACTCGTATAGAATACTGATATAGAGATATATATAGAGAGATATAGAATACTGATACGAAGCTAAATCTGCTGAAACCTCAGTTGATAAAGTTATGATAAAATGGCAACTGAAACTTTATGCAAACCGAAATGATCAACAAAACTTTTAAATACATTTTTCTTAAGTATTCTTGTGTTTGAAAACAAATGAATTATCCAATGTTTTATAATGGCCTAAAATTTTATGATAAAGGAAAACATTCCTGTAAACACTAAAATGAGGAAACTGTGAGGAGCACAGAATAATTCCATATAAGAATGGGCGTCTCTTGAATGTTATAATTGATGGGTACAATAAAAGCATTATAATGCTTGTAGACTTAACTAAAGTTATGTTGGAATCGTAATGCAATTGGATGGGTATTAGAATTAAGAGCTAATGAGTTTCAATTTTTAGTCTTCCAAACTATGTTATACATAAATATCGGAAGTTTTACGAAACGGCTATACCCGTCCTTCCATTTGTCGGCGGGGATTAGAGCAAAACTGGTGAGATATATCGAGAAGTGGTTTTCGAAAATCGATTCAGCGTCTCAAGAATAGACACCATCTTATCCTCCGTTAATCCACTATTGAAGTCCTAAGTGGTAAAAGTCAACCTTATGCAGTCTCAACATTGATCGCCTTAAAATTAACACAGTAATAACAGTAATAATAAAAAAATCTTTTCAAGACTTTTCGCAAAACTATGATTATCGTCAATGCCAGATGAGCTACCTGGAAACATCTCGTATCATTGGCTACCACTCATGTAACTCCTCACTTGAAAAGAGCTGCAGAACATGTTGTTTTCGGGAATCAATTCAATTTTTGAAAGACTTTAGAATCTTCATTCATATGGTATTAAAACCGAAAGCATTATACACTTACTATTACTTCCGGTTTTAATATTGATATCCATAGAGAAAACGGTAAGATATATCGAAAACCAGTTTTTTAATCATTGCAGCGTCCCAAGATAGATTCCTTTTTACTCCGTTAATACGCTGTTCAAACAGAAATGGTAGAAATTAAGCATAACAAAAGCTGTACTAGATATTGACAAATAGTTTCCAGAAATCGATTCAATGTCTCAAAAAAGAATCTGCATTTCTTTCCTATTTCAAAATTAAAATATTTTACTACTGTTTCCGGTTTCAATATTAATCTACATAGAGGAAGAGAGAGAGAGAGAGCGAAAGTAAGATATAGAAAATGCGATTTCCGGAATCTATTATGCGGCTGAAGAATAGATTTAATCCGCTCTGATAAGTCTCTATCTAAACTGGAAGAAGTCAACTGTATCCTGTTTCAAGATTAATTGCCAGAGAATAAAGGCGGCAATATATAACAAGTTTTTTTTTTTTTTTGGAATGGACTGAGCGTGTCAAGGAAAGATAACATTACCCGTGTCTGCTAAAACCAGAAATTTATTACTATACCTTTTTTCAGATGAGAACCTACATGAGCGGTAGCCAATGATACGCGATATTTCTAGGTACTGCGATAGATATTGACATAAATCATAGTAGTACGAAATTCCGTGTGTCTGTATACTGTCATCTGCTCCAAAATGATGATAACGTCGCTTCACTGCTATTGAAGAAGGAGAAAACCTTCTCAAAACTATTTAACTTGACATTCGAAAAGTGCTACAATTAACGTTTCAATATCGATCTCCGTACAGGAAGAAAACCGTAATGTGTATCAACAAGCGGTTTTCTAAAATTGATTTGCTATTCCAAAAATAGATCCCACTTCTTCCGTTAACGCTTTTCTAAAACCGGAAGTAGTAGAAATAAACCTTTTACGGTTTCAACACTGATTACCATAGAGAGAACGCAGTAACAGATAGCGACAGGCGGTTTTCTAGAATTAATTGAGCTTCTCAAGAAAATAATCCAACTTCACTCTCTATATATATTAAACCGGAAATGGTAAAGAAATTACTACTGCTTCTACTGTCAGTATTGATTCGCATTGAGATAAAACTGAAAGATGTGTATGAGAATCGGTTTTCTGTGATCGATTCAAGGTCCCAAGGATCCATCGCGTCTTTGACTAATTTAAATAGGAAGTGGTCAAAGTAGAAAATTTCTGGTTTTAACGTTAATCTCCATACAGCAAAAATGGAAATAGATAGGAAAAAGCTGTTTTTTATATTCGATTCATCGTCTCAAAAATATATTTTTCACTCTTATCTCGCCACTAAAAGCGAAACTAGTAAAACCGAATACTACTTCCGGTTCCATTGTTGTTTTCCATAGAGCAAATACGATAATACATAGAACTTTTAGTTGTGTATTCAGCGTCCGAAGAACATGTTATCTACAATCTTATTCCTCTATTGTAATCAAAAGCTACACATCTCCTGCAACCAGTTTTAATATTGAATATTCATAGTTTCGAAGTCTACCGTGTTCACATTCTGAAACGAACTATAGTTGCTGTCTCTTCGACAGTATTATATGTTTCATTATAGCTATTTGCCATCACAAGTAGACTACTTGAAACGAATTTTCATCGTTGCGATTCTCAGCAATTTTATCTTCCTGATATGCAAAATGAAAAATGAAATATTTGAATTTAAAATCCCATTGTTATGCCGGTTAGGCTAAAGGAGACGGTGGTGATGAGTAATGAATGAAATGGTGGAATGAAGAAAGTGGGAGGAAACCGAAGAACTCCGAGGAAACCCATGCACACGGTGTTTGTCTACCACAAAGTTCACTTGGCGGATGCTGGATTCGAACCTGGGACCCAAAATCCCACAAGTGAATGTTCTACCACTGAGCCACCGTGGCCCCCTCCTGATATGCGAATTGTCAGCTTTAATACCACTATAAATTGTAGTATTTGTCCCTTTACCTCTCCCATGTATTACCGCCTCTCCCACAATACAATTTGTTCAGCAGTGATGGCCTAACCTATTTTTATCTCCAGTTACGTTCTTTTCTTCTCCATTATTTCTTCTCTATTAGGTTAAATAGAAAATATCGAAATATTTTGAAACATTAGCATATTAAAGCATTGAAAGTATCGAAGAATCGTAATATTGTGATACTGAAAAATACCGAAATATTGAAAATTTTGAAATATTAAAAAAATCGATCTTAAAAGTTTTCGATATTGAAAAATATCTATCAATCGATATATCGAAATATCGCACAATTGTACGTGAGACCTGTCACCGAGGATTTTCTTTTAACCACTGTTCCTCTTCGAGGATATGGTTTCACCGTAAATTTTGTAGAATTTCATCAATTTGAAAGTCACCTAAATGTTGTTACTCGCGACACAATCAGCATACTTACGACTTTCACCACGCTAACACCATATATATGAGCTTTAATAATTTGTCCTCTTTGGAAATTAGAGTTAACTTATTTTACTTTATGACAGCTTGCTCGATACAGGCACACTTTTATTCTACTGAAACTCACAGAATACGTAGTTAGCCCTATCAGCCCCACCAACAATCAAGAGCTGCGGTCGCTGCCTGTCCTTTGCCAACCCAGATATCTTACGTGTTTCCTACTTCATATATTTGGATTAATTTAATAAATCTGTATACGATATATTGGTAAATTACGGTTGTTGTTTTTGTTAAAATTTAAAATAAATATTTAGTTTATTATTATTTTTAAACGAATGAGTTCTGTTTGACAAAAGAAGGAAAGAAAGTAGTGTGAAAGTTGGAACATATCGTATGTAGGTGTGTATGAATCTCTGATCTTCAAATGTGCTTGTAAGTCATCAACCTTAGACCATTCTAGTGTATCTCTAAGGATACATTTGTTTTTGCTCTTGTTCAAATAAATTAACTTTCACGTCAGACACTGGTCCCAGACCTTCATATCTGGAGCAACAGAAAGTCGAACTACGTGTGTAGATACAAACAATAATCGTGTGCCAATAAGCTGGTCTCTCTTCCATTCATTTATCACAATCTTTGTTTCTGTTCCCATCGTTTCTCTAAGTACGAGTTGTAAATATATGCATATAAGTTTTTCCAATTGTGATCAAAACCTCCCCTGATTTCAACCTAACTTCTGCTCTTTAAGTATGTCATGTGACAGGCAGGCTACTGGGATTCGACGCGACTGCGCAAACGAAATTTTCAAGGTTGTATCGGTACCAACATACACTGTGCAAATTTGCTCGTGTGTTTATTCCCCCGTACAACTCACCTCCTCTTTCCAACCCTCTTACGTTTCTCCATCCCGTAAGCAGGGCAGTGCCAATAGATGCGGTATGCGTCATACACCGTTTCTTAGTTAAAGTGTGAGACCACCAGGAGGCAGCTAATTCGGCAGAGCATACACACAGATTCTCACATTTTTTATAATTATTGGGTTCTTCCCGAAATTCAGCCAGGAGGCCCAGGGGGTCGCCACGAAGCCCCTGTAGGCTTAAAAATTCTTGGCACCGGAAATGTCCCAACAATTTTTCCGGTCCCAACTGGTAAGGTGTTAAGCCATATGGAGGTACGAAATATATATATATATATATATATATATATATATATATATATATATATATATATATATATAAAAGCTTTTTCACACTATCAGGCAAGTTTTGTTTATGTATTATTGTTCTTGCTTTCAACTCTTGATACAGATTTCTTCAAATTCAGAGATACTATATACAGAATTGCTTATAAGGAAGGATTTACAAAGGATTCTGAAGTTGTCGTGAGGCATTGCGCGTACATTTTGTGGTAATACATTAAATAATTTCATACCTGTATACTTATAACTCTTTTGAGTAGTGGTTAACCTAACATGTAACATATTAAGGTCGTCTTTATGCCTAGTATAGTAGGAATGAACACCACTTCGGTGATAAAATCATCTAAATTTTCTTTAATATACATGAGACATCGAGAAGCAAATTTTAAAAAAAAGGCACTGACATAATTTGAATTTCCTTAAACACTTCCTTGCATGATGCAGTTTTAGGCAATTCCTTTATTTTTGTTACTGCTTTTTTTTTTTTTTTTTTTTTTTTTTGCCATTTGAAAACATTCTGTACACCAGAAGAATTACTCCAGAATATTATTCCATACTCCAAATGTGAACGAAAAAAAGCATTGTACGATGTTATAAGATATTTCTCACTAATTACAGTTTTTAATTTACGCAATAAAAACAATACTCTGGATAACTTTCTATATAAATTTTCTGTATGTTCACTCCAATTTAACTTTGAATCGGCGTACATTCTTAACAGTTTTACAGATTTGCGTGTGTCCGAATGATAAGTAGAATTACTAAGATTAACGTACATAGTTTCTGTTTTATTTTGATTTACTGTAAGACCATTACATTTAAATCATATAGAAGACAACTCTAACATTTCGCTATTCCTACTTTGAACATCAATTATATTTTTGTCTGAATTTACAACAGTAATATCGTCAGCATATAAAACTCAACTATTGCAAAAAAAAAAAACTTTGAAAATAATTTATATATACAAGAAAAAGAAAGGGGCCCAATACACTACCTCGTAGAACACCATTTGTTACACACATCAAACTTGACTTTTTGTTTCCAATGCGAACAGCTTATTTTCTATTACTAGATATGATGCAATTAAAGACAATTGCAAGCCAGTAATACCATAATAGTGTAACTTCGCTATTAATATATTATGTGACACGATATCGAACGCCTTACTGAAATCTAATAGTGTAACCCCAACATGAAGATTGTTCTCCAAATTATCTAACACTTCTCATACTAAATTTTCCGACTTTAGTCGTGGAACACTCAGGTCTAAATCCAAATTGCATATTATGAAATAATTTATTTTTCTCAAAATATCTTGACAATTGATTCTTAATATATTGCTTAAAAATCATATATTATTGGTACCAAACATATTGGGAGATAGTTATTAAGCTCAGTTTTGTCATTTTTCTTGTAAATCGGAACTGTAACAGTCAATTTAAATCACTCCGGAAATTTACCTTCGAGAAGTACGCAATTGAATAAATGGGCCAAAGGTTCAACTATTATGTCTATTATCTTTTTTTGGCATGTTGTTGGAAACCAAATATATATCCTCACTATTTGAACCGTTTGATTTGTTGACCGCTGACAGCACAATTCTAATATTTAAAAGGGTCAAAAGAAAATGAGTATTAGGTTGATTAATATTTGTCTGTGTCAATAAGCAAGCGAAATCTACTTGTAAACTAATGCCATTTTTGGACGTACCAGTTAGTTTGAGCAGTACTCACATGACTTGGCCTAAATATTGTCGCCCCACTAGTGGCGTCAACGCCTCACAAAATTTTGCGACGCTCGCGCGCGAGCGCCCAAGTCAATGACCTACAGGTACTCAGGGCCAGCCCCTGGTAGGGGTATCTTGGCCCACCCCCTAAATTTTGGCAGGGGTACTTAGGAATATTCCCCTTAAATTTTGGAAATTTCCAAATTTAAAAATTTGGTGTATTAACTAGGACCATAGTATGTACCTCCATTCCCTTCTATAAGACATGGGTATATTTATGCACCGCTTTAAATTTTTGGGAGAGGTACTTTGGCCCACCCCTTAAATTTTGGAAATTGCCAAATTTAAACATTTCGTATAATAAAATAGGACACTAATATGTATCTTGATAAATTTGAGTGGTTCACCTCGTTCACTTTCATGGGTAAAAAATTATCAAAAGTTAAATTTCGTTTTTCTTTATCTAATTTATCCCCATTCATGAGGTTTAATTAGCCTATACGGTGATATAGACGTATACAGGTGTTCATTTCCCTTCATAAGAAATGGGTATATTGATGCACTCCTTTAAATTTTTGGGAGGGATACCTTGGTCCACCTCTTCAATTTTAGAAAATGCCCAATTTAAACATTTGGTATCATAGGACAGGACTCTAATATAGATCACTATAAATTTATGTGGTCCACTTCGTTCCCTTTTAGGGGTACAAAATTGCCAAAACATAAACGTAATCAATAAGGTTTACCACGTGTTTTTTGGCCCAATTAATCCCCTTTGATGGGGTCATATTACCTTATATGGTTATATGGTCATGTATAGGGGTCCATTTTCTATCAAAAGACATAGGTACATTTGTGCACACCTTTAAAATTTTGGGAAGGGTAAATTGCCCCACCCCTTGAATTTTGGAAATTTACCAATTTAAGTATTCGGTATTATAGCACAGGACCTTAATATGATTCATGATAAATTTGGATGGTCCACCTCTTTTCCTTTTAGGGGTGCAAAATTGTTAAAAATTACTACGACCATGTGTTTTGTTTTTGGCCCAATTTATCTCCTTTGATGAGGTCCTATTAAATTATATGGTTATATGGTCATGTACATGGGTCAATTTCCTATCATAAGACATGGGTACATGCACCACTTTAAATTTTTGGAAAGGTTACCTTGGCTCACCCCATCAATTTTAGAAATTGTTCAATATAAGCATTTGGTATCATAGTACAGGACGTTAATATGTACCACTATAAATTTGGATGATCCACCTTGTTCTCTTTTCATGGGTAAAGAACAACCAAAAATGAAATTTCGAAGGTTATTGACAACCTTGCATAAGGATTTAGCATGTTATATGGGGATGTACAGAAGATTGTTACCTTTATATGTTTATGTTCCCTTTTAAATTTGGGAATAACAAAATTCGGTAAACGTTTTCTAGGATCCATTGTAAATGTTGGTGCCCTTCTTATGGCCAAATATTCAAATTTTAAAGGTTGTTGCCCTTTTTTATCTTTTTTTTGATGCTTCTTTATTATTGAATGAGTACAGGAATTATTACTTTTTCATAAGTCACAGGTGTATTTGTGTACCAATCTTAAATTTTGGAAGGAGTACATTTCTTATTGTTAAATTAATAATTGTTCTTAGAATTGGGTGGTATCTCATTCTTTGTATAAATCATTGTAAAATGAGTATGGTCACGTGATCTGTTATTGACATATGATGAGATTAGGAGTCCAGGACATTGGTACATTTAAACTTTGTGTGATAATTTGAGAATTGTCAAAATGAAATTACGTCATTGGTTTTGATTATTCCCGCCTATGGGCCAAATATAAACGTAAGCAAAACGATGTACCATGTGATTGAATTGTGTACAGGGATTCGTTTCCTTTTTAGAATTCGTGGAAGTTATCAAATAACACGTTTCTAGACAACAGTTGATTCTGCTAAGGTAAACAATTGACCTAATTGAGACCCAACTACAACATGCAATTTCATTATTAATTCTAAGACTTAGGTATATCGAGAGAGGTACGTAGGACCATTCTTTAACCCTTTCGGGATACGGGGTTTTTGGGGTATTTTCTAGACATTCAGTTAAGCATCTACTGCATCGTCACTGCTTATCCTACGATCATGGTTCATATTTCATTCTCTTCAGAATGAAGCTGGCTTTCAAATGGTACTACTTGCATTCCCATATCATATACCAGAAGAAGGACAATTGTGTCAAAAGGAAAATTTCGAAGGATTTTTTCACACTTTGGGCCCCTCTAAAGCGACCCTTTGTGAACATAGAGATCTAAAAAAATCTAATAAATAGTACTTGGTAGACGGAATGTGTGTGCCAAATTTCAAGTTTTTACCTTGAATACTAAGGGCGGGAGAAATTTTATCAAAAATCCCCACCATGCCCCAAATTACCGCAAAAGACCATTATCTCAAGTAAAAAATTTCCTGAGACATTCCCAATTACCCCAGGGTGATGTTTCGCCCATCATTCTCTTCAGAATATAACTGCCTTTCAGACTGTACTACGTATCTCCATCATGTATCTAAGGCGGAAAAATCCTGAAGAAAGGGATTTTTTGGTCTAAATATCCCTTTTTTCAACTTTTTGTCCCTCTGGACGCCCCTGTTTTAACGCAGAGATCTAAAAAAAAACTGATAAATACTGCTATGTTTATGCACAATTTCAATCTTCTAAGGGCAAAAGTAAGCCGAATATCTGAATTTTTTGAATTTCTAAAGAAAATAAGAGAAAATTGCTTTTTTCCCCCTTTCAGGGGTGTAAAAACGAAAGTTCATTTTCATTATGGGAGATTCAATGTCAAATTTTAGAAGTAGTTTTCTCCAATAATTATTCGTGAAGATTTTGGAGAAAATGAGTTGTATTTCTTACAAAATGCAAAAACACTCATTCACAAAGCTAGTAAAGCCGTCTCAAACATTATTTTGCGAAGGGGGGGTCATGGGGCGTAAAAAGGTGGTGGGTGATATGTTACCAAAATCCCAAAATTTATTTTCGGTATGCCAGTAAGCGTCAGATTAATCACAAATGTCAAATAAATAATGCTCCAAGGTCCTTACATGTAAGACCCCCTTTCAAAAATAAAAAAATCACCATAAATATCCTTAGTAGGTACATACGAGAAGAAGGTATTTTTGTTAATTAATGTAACATTTGGCGTCATTGTATCAAATGAGTATGCTTTTTTCAAACCTGGAATGTTATTTTGTTAACGTAACGCCTTAGGGGAGCACAGGGGGCAAAGCACTCAATGATGGATCTTTATAAAAGTTCAAAATTTTGTTCCGGAAATACCAGTGAGCGTCAGATTTTTCACCACTGTCACAAAATTAATATTCTAATGCTTCCTGCATGTGCCAGTGACTTATATGGGGTTATAGCCCCCTTTCAAAAATACATAAAATCACCATAAATATCCTTAGTAGGGACATGAGAAATTTTTTTTAAATAATGTAAAATTAGGCGTCATTGTATCAAAAAAGTATGCGTTTTTCAAATCTGGAATGTTATTTGATAACGCACTGCGTTAGAGGGCACTAGTCTGGTCTCTTAACAACAAAAATGGCTCGGATCGTGACAGACCGGACACAAGTATGAAACTTGGCAGACTGAAAGTACTTCGGTATTCAATTCGTTTTAGGGTCGGGTACCAAAATTTTCTGGCCGCCATTTTGAAATATGCCGCCATATTGGATTTTATGTAATGTTCTCTTAAAAGATCATTATCTCGGTAACTAATGGTCCGATTTTGATGATTCTTTTTCTAAATTATAAGTTAAGCCCGAATGTAGTCAATTATAACAGTAATGAAGACAAGGAAACATGATAAAAACGAGGAAATTAGAAATTTTACTCTTTTATGAAACATATTTACATATAAATGAATTTTTCTCCAAAATAGTCCATTTTATGAAAGCATGTACGCTATAACATTTGAAAGAGCATATAAAGAGCTTCAATTTGATGTATAATACGTTAAAATGCGATGAAAAATAACCGAAATATAGTTAAATTAAGAAATCAGTATAATAGAATACAAGGAGTATGCAGAAAGTCAACTAGACGAAACTTGGTGTTATGAAATAACAAGCATGCTCGGAACCTGGCAAATTTATATTTTTTCTCCACTTTTGTGAATTGTTATTCAAATCAATATTATTTATATTATTACTATTGTTATTAAATGATCATTATACTATTCATATAAATTATATTATGTAAGACACTAAAAAGCCACATCATAAATACGTCTTTGCATATATGTCAATTTTTAAATTTAACTCTTTCAAACATAATAAATAGCTACTGAAAAACTAAATATTCCAAATCAAAATGCTAACAAAGTGACAAAAATTGATAACATCCAATCGTCTATTCCACAAAGAAAAAATACTTCTTAGTCACATTGCTGTTCATCACAGGAGCTTCCACAGCAGCAAGGATCTGTATATTGAGCACCATTCGTTGAACATACGCACTGTTTTGAGCAAAGAGGAAGAGCTTTGCAGCCATACTTTAGCAATTCTCTTGAACTTTTAGAAACTTCTGGTTTGGTCATCCATAAGGGCTTCCACGATCCACCTTCTTTCACCCAGCCGAAGTTTTCTGGACTTGAAAATATTCAGTAGTTCAGACTTGTTTGACGACAGTAAAAGTTTCTCGTGATCAATGATGATAGCCAACTACCATTTTCATGAGAAAAAGAGTTGCGGATCACCCTCACGCGTTTTGCATGACATATACAGCCCACTGAACAAACTGTAATCATTTCTCAATTCATCTATATTCTGTTCAGATGATCTCCTACCCTTCTTTAAGTTTTCTCAAGAAAACAAAAAACTATTCCTTTTTATGGGACACTAAATTGACTTGCTTTGTTTTACAAACACCGAGTCAACAAAATCTTCATATTGTTTTTTACCAATCACTTTTATGGCTGCAACAGATTTTGAAGATCTTGTAAGGCATATGCATGTGATGATAGATTCATTACCTGTTACGTATCTAAAATAGGATTTCCTGCAGCAGAAATTGTGTCATGCAATGTTTGACAAAGATTCTTAAAACTTACATCACTTCCAACATAATTTTCATTAATTATTTCCTCAATGTGTGCAGCATCTTCAAATTCTTTTGTGGGTCTGCATAACTCAGGAGCAGTGAGCATCCACCGTTGAAAAGCACGTGGATTTTTAGTTAATGGCTCCACTGGAGTCTCTAGCACTTCTGTTATTTTGGTCGAACGGCATGAAATAAAACTTTTGGTTAGTCTTTGAAAACCTCAGTTCTTAAATTCTGCCTTTCCTTTATTTAAACTCTTCATGTTCCTGAGATGCACAGATAGGGGCAGAAGACGCTCCAACATAGTTACATATAATAGGAAGTTACTTTGTCGGTGAGCTCTAACAAATATCAAAATTAGAAGTTCCAATTCCAGTACAAGATCCCAATGCGAAAACATAGATCTTTTCTATATCATTCCTTCCCACCACTGTTGGAATTCTTGTTTACAGTTTCTGGACTCTTGTTCTGTATGAAACCCTGCCATTTGAAGAAAGCCTAGAACTACAGCTGGTTTCTGCTGTGCTCTTCTGGTTCTGGTTAGGTGTGAGCAGTCCAGGAATGAATCAGCTGACTCTGAACCTGCTACTCCGGCCTCAGCTAAGGACGATGTCCATCCAGTACCATTTAGTATATGGCCTAACACTCTTCAAACGGCCATTTCTATGTGTAGTCCACCAAAGATAACGATAGAACTTCTCCACAGTATGAATCGGACCATCTCCACTTTATTTGTTTTGCTATTGCAAAGAGAGGTTGGTCAAGGAAAATAACCTGTATTTGATTAGGATTACATCGATCAGTATTTTTCTTTATGATAGACATATCATGCTTCACCATTGAAAGAGACGCCGCTTTTCAGTAAAAATTGGCAACATGACGTTGGTACCTTTAGTAGAACGCACACTTCCTGATTGAGTCAAATTATACTCTGCCCACAAGCATTTATTTTCACCTAGCAGAGAATTTTTTTCAATCCACCGCCTCTCTGTCTAAAGTGCTTCTTCGAGCCCTGACCGTATTGGTTCGTGAACAGTAATATGAACTTGCAGTTTGTCAAAATCACATTATGATACTGATGACACAATAGCATAGATATCTGGTAATAAGTAATCTTCTACTGATGAAGAAACTTCAACTCGCATTGGGGGTAAACCAAGGTTGGAATCGGAAGGCAATTGGAATACGCTAATACTTGTTCCATGGAAAGATCCTGTCGAAGTAGTTGACGATGTGTTGTGGTCTAAATTGTCCAATGCACCGATGATGTATACATTAGTCATTAATGGAAAGGGACACACAAGACCCTCTGATTTGGAACATCTGCATGTCACTGCTGCTATCTGATCTTCAATTTGGATCACACGATTATATGTTACAAAAATGTCTCAGTTATGTAAATTACTGACAATCTTTTTTCTAGCAAGTAAGAGTGTGTACCTGTAAACCTACATACAATGGGAGCGGTGGTTCATGAGATATGTTGTGCCTTTTTTTTTCGTGGTGCTAATCTTCTGTTCTTAAAATTAAAATATATTAATTGACTTATTGTTAGAGCAGTTTGAGAATATGTTATAGAAATTTCTTCTATGTTAAATCCATACAACAGCAAGTGAATGAAATTCTTTAGATTTTCTGGAACACTTTCATCTTGACAGTTTTCTGTAAAGTATTCTGAAAATGTTTGGTACTCCCAGTTTATCATATTTCTTCTTAAAGACTTTGAACACATTGAGAAGGCAAAAATCTCCTCTTCATTTGATCGTTTAGACATGAAATCCTTGAGTAATTTCTAGTGTCCTTTCTTTAAATACCAATAACATTTTGCCATCACTGTTTAGTACAATCAGAAATAAAATAAACGAGGATTTTGTTCTTTAGTCTTGTTTTATTCATTGCTTTTGGTAAACCTACCCCTCTCAACTTATATAGAGTGTGCAGCTCTGACAAATTGAAAATGAAATGAACATTTTCTATTTTACATCCCAAGTGATCTATGAGTTCATCAAATACACAAGACTAAAACATCATCATCTTGACTTTCGGTTCCATTTAAAGATCTGTTCTCCCTTTCCCAACTTCTGTACCTATTTTTATACATCCATAAGCACTGTATGTGGTATGTAGCCTCCATTGCTACCAAGTCTCCTCCGGAAATTTTAGAAAGCAGAAATATATACTGTAATTATTAAGCCATTTTCTTAAGATTATTGTCAAATGTAAGTGACAGTTTCTTCTAACCCCTCAGTTTCTTCCCAGAATTACAAAAAATATAAACCGGTGGAATTACGTTTCCTCTACTTTCATTTCTCCTCTTACGCTTTGGTTCATTATTTTCTGTTGATTTCTGTTTACTTTTTGTTTTCTATTCTTTTCCGATTTCTCTTTTTAGTTTTGAGGCAACAAACTTCAGTCTGCATTGTTTATGCCACTTCGCTGCATTGTCAATTAGTGTGTTTACTAATTATTCTTTTCCAGTGACAAGTTTTTAGATATCTTCTAAGTTATCGAAATCTTTATAGGTCATCAGGAATTCTGAACACGAATCGCGTAGAAAACACTTAATAAACGCATAATTTCAAATACTGCAAGGAATGATATTTTTCAACTTAAAAGGCACACTGCACTTTTAATGTGTTCACAGTTACATTATAATAGCCAATATTATGTATAAAAAAACCTAGCTGTTCATGTCTACATAGAACTGCTGCAATGAAAACTCCCATAACAATACTAATTAATGATTAAACGTAGTTATTATTAAGTAATCACTACAAGAATAAAAACTAAATAATTTAATGATAAAAAATTTCTGCCAGACACTGCTAAATTTCACAAAGTTGACCGATTACGCAGTTTTCCTATCTGCGCTGGGTTTGTTTCCAAGACTTATATTTCGACTATTTCTCATCGCATTTTAACGTATTATACATCAAATTAAAGCTCTTTTTATGCTCTTTCAAACGTTATAGGGTACATGCTTTCATAAAATGGGCCATTTAGGAGAAAAACTCATTCATATGTAAATATGTTTCATAAAATCTTAAATATTTCTAATTTTCTCATTTTTACCATATTTCCTTGTCTTCATTACTGTTATAATCGATTGCATTCGGGCTTAACTTATAATTTAGAAAAAGAATCATCAAAATCGGACCATTAGTTACCGAGATAATGATCTTTTAAGAAAACATCACATAAAATCCAATATGGCGGCATATTTCAAAATGGCGGCCAGAAAATTTTGGCAGCCGACTCTAAAACGAATTGAATACCGAAGTACTTTCAGTCTGCCAAGTTTCATAATTGTGTCCGGTCTGTCACGATCCTATCCTTAACAGACCAGACTACACAGGGGGCGAAACATAAAATGATGGATGTTTATAAAAATTCCAATTTTTATTCTGGAAGTGTGAATGAGTATTAGATTAATCACAAATGACACAGAATAAATATTCCGATGCTCCTTGCATGTGCCAGTGATTGATGTGGTGCTACAGCCACCTTCCACAAATCACCAAAAATCACGATAAATATCCTTAACAGGGATATACCAGAAGAAGCTTTTTTTCTATTGGTCGATTAATGTGAAATTTGGCGTTATTGTAATAAAAAGTTATGTATTTTCCAAATCTGAAATTTTATTTTATTAACAGGGGACAAAGGGCGCGGTTGGTAATTTTTCGCTTTGGAGGGCACAGGGGCCGAATTATAAAAATTCCAAATTTTATTTTGGTAGTGCCAATTAGCATGAAATTAATTGCAAGGCGCCCATAATTAATGCTCCTATGCTATTTCCATGTACAATCCGCAGCAAAGAACTGCAACATTAGCATGTAAGTGTATTGTGAAACTACGACTAACAGCACAGGAAATCAATATAACGTCTAACTGGCATGAATGCCAGGATAAACCTCGGCGTCCTCCCCTGCACACTTATTTTGGAGCAAAGACTTCGTCGTTTCACAATAAACATATATGCTCATGTTGCAGGTTTTTTGCTGCGGACTTTGCCAGTGACTGATATTAGGCTACAGTCCTCTTTCAGAAAACAATAGAAATTCATGATGAATGTCCTTTACGAAAGAATCTACTGGCAGAAGGTAAATATTTTTCATTATTAAAGTGAAATTTGGCATTATTATCGAAAAATATTTCTTTAGAAAAAGAGCTAAAGCGACAATATGATAATGGTCATGTGTTGATCTCTTAGTGGCGTCAACTCAAAATTTGATTGGCCTAACTGGAGTTTGAATGTAAAATGCGGAAAGCAGTTCGCTCTATATTTATACGAATTTTGCTGTAAATTAGCAGTTTTAGGTAGAAAATACGATATCATTCCTCTTCTTCCTCCCCTTTCATCTATGATGGTACATGCGTTTCTAGTTTTATTACGCGAAACCTCCAAACATGGGGAAGATAGGCAGTAAGAAAAATTCAAACTTTTCGTTATTTCCCATGAGCGTCAAAATATTTGGAAATATACCAAAATTAATGGTTAGAATACCTCCATGTGCCAGCGACCACTTTAGTGATTCAATTCCTCCTTCCCGGTCCCAAAATCATTCAAAGAACCACACCCGTTTGTTTTATTATATTCCATGCTTCTCTTTGGCCTATTCAGAAGCATGCTAAGAGATGTGTGGTTAAGAAGCACTGGAACACGTCCGAATCATTTGTTGGCGTCTCACTGTAAGCTGATTTTAAGCAATGTCAACAAACTTTTGTTTATAAAACACCCTCTAATTCCAGACCCAACTTCTTGTTCATGTGTGCTGACAGTTTCAGACCTTTTCTTATCGCAAAACACCAATGATTTACGAGTTAACGTGTTGACAGCTCAATAGGATTTCGTGTCTGTAATCAACACCTGGTTAGATTGACTTCTTCGGAAATGGACATTACATGGTAGGTGATCTCGGGGATAGACAGGCTTAATCATTTGATAATTACTTGTCGTTTCCAGTATACTTTAAGAGTGCATTCATACTGTAGTGTCCTTCGATCATGCTGTCTTTAACTCAGGATCAGCATGCTAATGTAATTGAATGGTACATTTAATCAGAAAAATCTGCAAGAGCAACAAGATCCCGTATAGTTAAAGAACTCGGATTAAAAGTACACGATATGCAAATTTACCGTTTGTACAAACAGTTCCGCAGCAATTGTTTTCACACTGCCTATCTTGCATCTAGGAAAGGTGCAGGAAGATATCCAAGTGTATCTAGAGAAGAAACAAAAGACAGGTGTTGTTATCTGTTACTAGTTTACCGCGGAAATCCCTTGCTCGTTGAAGCTTAGGCTTAAATATTAACAAAACTACGCTACAAAGAATTTTAAGAAACTTGAAGGTAAAACCATACAAGGTCCGAATGGTTTCTGAATTGTGTGCAATTGATTATGGTGATCGTGTTTATTTCTGTAACTAGTTTATCGAGAAGTTAAATGAAAACCCTATGTTCTTATTTCAAGTGATGTTTTCCGATGAAGCAAAATTCTTCTTAAATGGTTCTGTGTCCTCATCACATGCAAGATATTGGTCATCGATACAGCTGAACGTGAGATCAGAAGTGTCAGTGGACAAACGAGGAATAATGGATTGGTGTGGCAAAACTGCGACTGAGGTGACCTATCTTTTTTGATGAAAATGTAACAACGTCATCATAGCAAAAGCTACTAAGAGAAAAACTATTTGCTGAACTTGATCGTTTAAATTTAGGTCAAAGTGATGAATTATGGTTTATGCAAGATGGAGCGCCAGCGCATCGCTCAAATACGACTATAAGTCTTTGGAGAGAGAAATTTGGGGAATGGATTATTTCTATGGGGTCAAGTGTCGAATGGCCACCAAGAAGTCCGGATCTTACACCATGCGATTTTTTTTGTGGGAATTCCTAAAACAAATTGTCTATCAAAAATCATGTAACAGTGTAGAGGACTTGAAACAGAGGATTGTCCACAGTATAGAGATGATCACTCCAGATATGTTGAAGAAGGTGTTCACAGTAAATCGCATTAATTTATGTCTTCCTAGTTCAGGAGGGCATGCCGAATAAAAGTAAGTTGATTTTATGGGTTTTTACACTTAGGTTAATGATCTTTTTAAGCAATTAGTGATAGTAGAGCCAAAAAGAATAGTTTTCAACAAAGAATAATTTTCAGCAACTGATTCTTATTCCTCGGGAAACATTTGTTTCTATTACAACCGTGTGTATTACGTCTGCAGTACATACGAGTAAGTTGTTATATGGAAAGTTGGATAATACGGTTATTGTGTAAGAAGTAATGAAAATATATGCTTTTTCTTTTTACGAATAAAGCAAACAATATTGAAACTTAAAGCTCACTTTTAATTTTTAAAATCTTACTTTTCATTAAGAGTTATTTTTTTCCTGCTACGTTTTCCATTGTCATTTTGTGTTCCACTTCGAGATGGTCCTGCTTTAGTGTGTAGAAAATATGTAGGTGATTTGTGTGTGAGATTTTCTGCTTTAAAAAGAGCCCTAATTTATTTTTAAAAAATATAAAATTCTTTGATTATATTCCAATGACACCATAACAACAAAGCTATATGCATAATCTGTTACACTGACAGAAGTTATTCATTTACAGTCATTTCCAGGTTTATTGTATTTTTTTGTTTTGCAAAAATGACAACTTACATATTAATTATGACATATTTATTGTGAATTTTTGTGATTTTTGGAAGGGGGCTGTAGCCCATATAAGTCACTGGGACATGGAAAGAGCATCGGAATATTAATTCTGTGACATTTGTAACTAATCTTACGCTCATTAGTATTTTCAAAATAAAATTTGCAATATTCCTAAAGATCCACAATCTTATGTTTCGCCCCCTTTGCCACTAAAGGTGGTGCGTTATCAAAATTATACCGAAAAAAAACGCCACCGCCAAATTTCACATTACTTGATTTTAAAAAAATAGCTTCTTCCGGTATGTCCCTGTTAAGTATATTTATCGTGATTTGTAGAAGGGGGCTGTAGCCCCACATCAATCACTGGCACATGCAAGGAGCATCTGAATCTTAATTTTGTGTCATTTGTGTTTAATCTGATACTCATTCACACTACCAGAATAAAATTTGGATTTTCTTTTATAAAGAATCAAATGCTTATGCTGCGCGCCCTGTGCCCTCCTAATCCGCTGTCACCAAAATAACATTCTATATTTCAAAAACACGTAATTCTTTACTATTTTTACATTAATGATAACTTATTTTACATTAATTTGACAAGAAATAATGGTTTCTCGGATGTCCCTGATAAAATATTTATGGCTAATTTTTTATGTGATTTTTGGAAGTGAGCTGTAGCCCCATATCAATCACTGGCACATGCAAAAAACATCGGAATATTAATTCTGCAAAATTTATGACAATCTGATGCTCACTGGAATTTCCAGAATAAAATTTGGAATTTTTATAAAAATCCATCATTTTATGTTTCGCCCCCTGTGCCCCCTAAGGAGGTGCGGTACCAAGGTAAAATATCATATTAAAAGACACATACCTTTCTAGCACAATAACACCAAATTTAACTTAATTGATTTAAAAAAAATAGTTTTTCCGGTATGTTCCTGCTAAGGATATTTATGTTGAATTTTTAATATGATTTTTGGAAGAGAGACTCTAGCCCCGTATCATTCACTGACACATGCAAGGAGCATCGGAATATTAATTCTGTGACATTTGTGATTAATCTGACCCTCACTGGCATTTCCGGAAAAAAAATGGAATTTTTATAAAGGTCTATCAACTGATGCTTAGCCCCCTGTGCACCCCTAAGGCAGTGGTTACTAAAATAACATTTCAGATGTGAAAAACTCATACCTTTGTGCTACAAAGACGCCAAATTACACATTAATTGACAAAACTACCTTCTTTTCGTATGTCACTACTAAGGAAATTCACGGTGATTTTTTTGAGAGGGAGCTATAGCCCCATATAAGTCACTGGCACATGCAAGGAGCATTAAAATATTAATTCTGTGACAGTGGTGAAAAATCTGACGCTCACTGGCATTTCCGGAAAAAAAATTGAATTTTTATAAAGATCCATCATCGAGTACTTCGCCCCCTGTGCCCCCTAAGGCAGTGCGTTATCAAAATAACATTCCAGATATGAAAAACGCATACTCATTTGATACAATGACGCCAAATTTCACATTAATTAACAAAAATACCTTCTTCTCGTATGTCCCTACTAAGGATATTTAGTGTCATTTTTTTTGAAACGGGGCTGTAGCCCCATTATCACTCACTCTTACATATAAGAACATTGGAGCATTAATTCTGTGACATTTGTGATTAATCACACGCTTACTGACATTCCGAAAATAAATTTTGGAATTTTGGTAACATATCACTCATCACCTCTTTACGTCCCTTGCCCCCCAAAAGGGGGACCTTCACAAAATCATGTTTGATACGGCTTTACTAGGTTTGTGAATTTGTGTTTTTGCATTTTGTAACAAATACAACTCTTTTGCTCCAAAATCCAAGATATTTCTCTAAGATATTTCTCAATAAGTGTGCCAACTTTTACACTAATAGCTTATACATTTCATCTTCTCCCAGCGCTGTGGAAAATAACACGAATTATGGAAGAGTTTCTATATTTTTAAAAATTATGAAGTCATCACTTACTATGGCTGGACGCAGGAAGGTGTGAAACCATACGTAAGATCTTCTACAATGTCTCTGGACTTGAAAAAAAATACCCGTACGAAAAAGCTCAAATAGAAGAGTTATAAGGCAATGTAACATGAAACACCCGTATGGTACCAATTGTACCATAGGATCCAGAACATTATTAATTCTAAGACTTAGGTATATCGAACGAGGGACGTAGGACCATTCTTTAAATTTAGGAATAGTGATAACAAAATTTTAGTATGAGGCGCGAAAATTTGAAACAATACTTTGAACTTTAGTCATAGATCATAGTCTAAGATCATTGGTGATGGTTGATTTTACCTTGAGTTTTCAAAAATCTGATAGGTAACTTTTTTGAATCTTATGACTCATAGACGAAAGGCAATACATGCTACAACACGTTGAAATTTAATCACAAAATGAGGTAATTTGATTCGTTAACCACTAGCTAAGTTATTGTTGATGCAATTTGATTGGTTCATCACTATCTTTCATACAATCTGATTGGTTGATCACTATCTTTCTTGCAATCTGATCGGCTGATGATTTTCAAATCTTTGCTGCATTCAGTTTTAAGTTTTGTTTAACATTTATCGATTACTGTTTAAAATTCTTGGTTTTAACACTATCGTTCAACATTTTGCACTGACTGATAAATATGATCAAAACCGTTTATTTGTTAATCGAATAGTTAAAAACTGGATAATGTTTGACGGTTAACCGTGAAACTTAAATTATTTTAGTTGAAATTTTTGGTTTGAAAATTTTCTCGTTTTAAACTTTTTTGAATTTTTTCCAAATTTTTGTTTGAATTTTTTGTCTCAAAATTTTGTTTGAAATTTTTTGAAAAGTTTTTGTTTGTAAATATTTCGTTTGATTTTTATTTAAACTTTTTGTTTCAAATTTTTGTTTGATTTTTTTTCGTTTGAAATATTTTTGTTTTGAAATTTTTGTGTGAAAAACTTCTTTAGTCTTTGGTTTGACATGTTTAAGTTTGTGTACTAATTAGTAAAGAACCGTTTCGTAACTATTTAGATCAAAAATATCTGGCAACATTTATTATCATGATGCAATAGTACACGTCGGAACATGGTATTGCAACGTCATCAGTTTTGCATCATCGTTCGAGATAGTATTAATGATAACGTCATCATGGCTACTTTTCTGAAGTTTCTAATCTCACGTGATGTGATGAAATCATTTACAAGATTACCGATTTACAACAGAGTGTACCTTATAGAATCTTAATTAGCCAAATGATTCCTACAAAGTTTGGATTAAGAATCGTAGTGAAGCTTGAAAATAATAAGGATATAATATTTGCTGGCAAGTTATTTACCCATAGAAGCATCAAAACAAGAAGAATTATTACGTTTCTTAAACACTGGATCTGTATCTTTATGCTGTAAATGACTCTTTGGAGGGAGTCATCAATTTGAATTTAGTACACAGCCGGATCTGTGAATTTGATTTTTGTCTGCAAATGTGATGAAATCATGAATTCAAAAGCCAGCACATTCCTTTTTAATGACGTAAGCCGTAGCTGTATGATGAAATCTTTAATCACAGAGTGCGATCTATGAATTTGGTTGGTCAGCATAACGTCAGGAAAAGTGATGAAATCATGAATTCAAACGTCATCACATTCCTTTCCAATTACGTCAGACACAGCTCTTAGAAATCGGCAAAATCCGTGTCAGCCCATGAAATCATACGAGAAAGTGTGTTTCAGCAGGAATGATGTGTATTTCTAACGATAAAGGATTCCTCTTCGCAAGCTATTATCCGATAAACATATTTAAAAGAAAACATGTGATGGTTGTTGTCTGTGCTACAACGTTTTGAACCTGTGATTCGATTGGGCAAAGGAGAACAATTTGCTGTACAACTGAACTTTGAAGAATGGAAAATATTATGTACACGTATCGACCAAATGAATGATTATTTTCATGATGAGCTAAATGTGACCATAGTCAAATCATTAGGTTCAAATCATGAAGTGGTGCTGCGTATAGTCCTTGAGAACAAGATGGTGCTATTACGTAAAAAAGTACATTCCATGAAGCCCGCAACATGGCGTACCTAACGCAAACGAAATGGAACAAATTCATCAATCTATTCCAGTGTGTTAAACATGCAGTGAAAGTGTGCAACAAAACAAGTATATTCCTGAAAAAGTACTATTTTGAGAAATGTCATGCACATTGTACAACATGTATCTAGATGTTGTAATGTTTGTAACCATCCTTCGTGGGTGCATACCTGCATTGATAAAAAGATTATTTGTGAACAAATGGACATTTAGTTTCCACTAATGACATTGCAATAGACCTTAGAAGACTTCAGTTGGAATTAAAATTATACGCTAACAGTAAGTACGCCAGAAATTTTTTCTTTGGGGGTTGTTCAAAATAAAAGGGGGTGTGCTCTCATAATAATGAGAAAATTTTTAAACAAACTCAAACAAGAAAACAGTATATTTTGTTACGAAACTATCGCAATACAACTGCTATTATTACTACTACTACTACTACTACTACTACTACAACTACTACTACTACTAATAATAATAATAATATCAGCTCTTCGCAGTGGTAGGATCAATAAAGTAAGTTCACACATTTCAGCATTTATTATTAATACTAAACGGACATCGGTGGAACCGATTGTTTGTCCGTAAATGACAGGTGTCCCTAAAAGGAAGGGTTCTCTCTCATAATACCACACCACACACATTTATGGCATGCAAAAATAAGAAAGTTTGTCCTCTTATGATGTCTACTATTGAGAGATGCCCGTTAAGAGAGGTTTCACTGTATTAGGAATTAACCTCCACTATTTTACCCAGTAATTACATGTGAATTGATTACATACGAATTATTGTAATTATTTTGCAAAATTCTGCTATTATTTCAATTTTTTCACCCCCAGCAAGTTTTAGTGGGTGATCTTTTTTCAAAATATTAATTGGAATAAAATCCCTCGTACCATGTTGAAATCACATTCGTTTAATAATTAATACTGTACATAGTTCCAATTTCATTATTTTAATATTCTTACCCTGTTGTTAATTGTTGTAATATTATTTGACCTCTTAATCTCCGTTCCTGCCCCTTCCTGGCTACGTTTTTCGCTCTGAATATCTTTCATAAGAAAATTTCATTGATTTACTTGTTTTCCAGAAATCCAGTATCTCAATTTACACATATTTTGTATCTTTCTGTTTTGTCTTCTTTAATATACCCTAATTTTAATAATTTCAGGGCTCATAGTAATCTGGTCTCTCGTAAATAGTTGAAACGTAACGAAAAAATAGCCAAAAGCACACGAATAAGTGACCAAAATCTCATCATGCCCTTTTTTCCTTTCTCAATTTCTCCATCACCTCTCTTTTCGTTTGTTGTTTTGTTTTTTCTTTAATTCTTCTTTTTGAGCTTCCTCCTTTCTTAGGTTTTCAAAGTATGCTTTGTAGTTACGGTAAGCGGACTTAGCAGATGTAAAAAGCTTCTGAGTAAGTGGAACCAGTTCTGGCCTATTTCTGAATGTCTTCATCCCAGACATTATATTTAACTTCGCATACAGAGTTCTCAAAAACGCGAAATATTCAAATTCATCACCTACTCTTAAGAAGAACATACAAGAAGCATAACACAATACTAACATGATGAACCACACTAACACGCACACACACACACAACGTTGAACAGATCGTTAACTATTACGAGAGAAAACTAAAAGATTATTATGATAGAAAAAAGAATAGACACACAAGGGTCCTCAACTCCACCTTGAGAGCTTAAGCATCCACCAACCGTCCACTGTGCTTTAGAAAGAATAAAAGTTGAAATGAGAATAAAGTTGACTGTTTCACATGTGGCAGCAAGTATTGAGGCTTTCAGAAGAGTAATGAGTAACAAGTTTTTGCCTTTTTCCATTTATTTTTAAATTTTCCTTAGAAAACTGCCAATGCAAAACATAAATCGCACGAAAAAGTCACTTTACCTCTGAAAAAAGTAACTTTTAGTGACCAACTTGAAAAAAAAAGTAACTTTCAGTGACCAACTTGAAAAAAAGTAAATTTTAGTTTTTGAAAAAGTGACTCGCTATGAACTCTGTTCTGCTGAATGAATTTACGTGAAGAAAAATATACTTTACAAAAACGAGCGCCAAATGCGTTCCTGCATAAAACTAGACTCAGTCTAAAATATATACAATTCTTACTTCGATCGATCTCTTTAATTTCTAAAGAAGATCTGACTACACCCTTCTAACATCCGTCCGTTGATACACCGCTTGCAGAGCAGGCTCGAAACCAGCCACAGAGTTTTGGAGGGCCATGAATATGTTAGGAAGGGCCAAGTCATTAAACATTCTTTTACAAATATCTAAATTGTGCATTTTGAATTGAAGTCTGGAGGGGACATGAAAAATGTAGGAGGTCCAGGCCCTCCCTAGCCCTCTGGTTGCGAGCCTGTTGCAGAGTAGCACTTATAAACTGAATCTGGTGTAGGCTTATTGCTATATTGTCACACATTTCCTTATAGAGAAGGAGGTAGGTGAATGACCGCTCAAGACGTTGCCAATTTCCGTAATCTGAATCTGTCCATCAATCTCTTTCCTCGAAAACGACAGCGGAGCCCAGGAGGGTAGGTATCAATGGTCTGTTTTGTCAATTGTTTCGATCAAAACACTGCCCGAAACAAATGAGGTCATGTGGTTCTCGAAGTAGTTTATGAGAACGAAGTCGCTTCGTATTTTGAAGTGAAATATATAAACAAGAATAATGCCTTCTTTTCTAAACGCTAAACCTTTTTATAACGATGTACTAAATAACCTATATGATACTGATTGATACAATTGGATTTGGGGGAGTATTCCTTTTCCATCCAGGGGTGTGTGTAAAGTAATTTGGAGGGGTCTTAGGGGGGTGTTAGGAGGGTGTA
The DNA here is from genome assembly GCF_964235325.1 of Thermobia domestica. Lineage (NCBI taxonomy): Eukaryota > Metazoa > Arthropoda > Insecta > Zygentoma > Lepismatidae > Thermobia > Thermobia domestica. Next base: position 147,608,951 of record NC_137471.1, on the reverse strand, counting down.
GATTACTCCCTGTATGCTAAAAACAAACTAGTGCAAGAAGTTCAAAATACATTGTATTGACAATATCCAGTTTCTATATCAGGTATGGATGTATGTGATTAGCCAGTGCAGTGTAATAAAGTGATCCATTTCAATCGATTGTGTTTTTTTTTTCATTTCAAATACAACCCCATGTACTCACGTGTACTATTGCATCATAATAAAAAAAATATTGCCAGATATTTTTGTTCTAAACAGTTACGAAACGGTTCTTCACTAATGAGCACAGAAACTTAAAAAATGTCAAACCAAAGACTAAAAAAAATTTACAACAAATTTGAAACAAATATTTTTACAAAAAAGTTTCAAACGAAATATTTACAAACAAAATATTTAAAACAAAATTTTTCAAGCAAAATTTTGAAACAAAAATTGTCAAACAAAAATTTCAAAAAATTGTCAAACAAAGATTTCAAAAAAATTTTCAAAAAAAATTTTGAAACAAAAAATTCAAACAAAAACTTGAAACAAAAATTTTTCGAACAAAAATGTTTCAAACGAAAAAAATTTCAAACCAAAAATTTCAACTAAAATAATTTAAGTTTCACGGTTAACCGTCAAACACTATCCGGTTTTTAAGTATTCGATTAACAAATAAACGGTTTTGATTATATTTATCAGTCAGTGCAAAATGTAGAACGAAAGTGTTCAAACCAAGATTTTTAAACAGTAATCGATTAATGTTAAAGAAAACTTAAAATTGAATGCAGCAAAGATTTGAAAGTCATCAGCCAATCAGATTGCAAGAAAGGTAGTGATCAACCAATCAGATTGTATGAAAGATAGTAATCAACCAATCAAATTGCATCAACAATAACTTTGCTAGTGATTAACGAATCAAATTACGTCTCCTTGAGATTAAATTTCAGTGTTGTAACATGTGTTGCCTTTCGTCTATGAGTCATAAGACTCAATAAGATTACCTATCAGATTTCAGAAAACTTAACGTAAAATCAACCACCACCAATGATCTTAGACTATGAGCTATGACTAAAGTTCAAAGTATTGCTTCAAATTTTCGCGCCTCATACTAAAATATTGTTATCACTATTCCTAAATTTAAAGAATGGTCCTAAGTATCTCTCTCGATATACTTAAGTCTTAGAATTAATAATATGATTACATGTTGTAGTTGGGTCTCAATTTGCTCAATTGTTTACCTTAGCAGAACCAACTGTTGTCTAGAAACGTGTTATTTGATAACCTCCACGAATTTTAAAAAGGAAACGAATCCCTGTACACAATTCAATCACATGGTACATCGTATTGCTTACGTTTATATTTAGCCCATAGGCGGGAATAATCAAAACTAATGACGTAATTTCATTCTGACAATTCTCAAATTATCCCACAAAGTTTAAATGTACCAATGTCCTGGACTCCTAATCGCATCATATGTCAATAACAGATCACGTGACCATACTCATATTTGACAATGATCTACCCAAAGAATGAGATACCACCGAATTCTAAGAACAATTATTAATTTAACAATAAGAAATGTGCCCTTCCCAAAATTTAAGATTGGTACACAAATACACCTGTGTCTTATGAAAAAGGAATAAATCCTGTACTCATTCAATAGTAAAGCCGTATCAAAAAAATAACATAGGTCAATAACTTTTAAAATTTGAATATTTGGCCATAAGAGGGACACCAACATTTAAAATGGAACCTAGAAAATGTTTACCGAATTTTGTTATTTGATAACTAACAAATTTAAAAGGGAACATAAACATATAATGGTAACAGACTTCTGTACATACCATATAACGTGCTAAATCCTGATGAAATGGGAGTCAATAACCTCCGAAATTAGATTTTTGGTAGTTCTTTACCCACAAAAAGGGAACAAGGTGGACCATCAATATTTATACTGGTACATATTGAGATTCTGTACTATATCAAATGCTTATATTGAACAATTTCTAAAATTGATGGGGTGAGCCATGGTACCCCTTCCAAAAATTTAAAGAGGTGCTCAATTTACCCATGTCTTATGATAGGAAATTGACCCCTTTACATGACCATATAACCATATAAGGTAATAAGGCCTCATCAAAGGGGATAATTTGGGCCAAAAACAAAACACATGATCGTAACAGTTTCAACATTTTTCACCCCTAAAGAGAAACCAGGTGGACCATCCAAATTTGTCATGAATCATATTAAGGTCCTGTGCTATAATACCAAATGCTTAAATTGGTAAATTTCCAAAACTAAAGGGGTGGGCCAATGTACCCCTCCCAAAATTTTAAGGGGTTGCACAAATGTACCGATGTCTTATGATAGGAAATGAACACCTATATACGTCTATATCACCATATAGGATAATTAAACCTCATCAAAAGGGGATAAATTACGTAAAAAAACGAAAATTAATTTTTTGCAATTTTTTACCCATGAAAGGGAACGAGGTGAGCCACCCAAATTTATCATGACACATAGTAGGGTCTTATTCTATTATACCGAATGTTTAAATTGGGCAATTTCCAAAATTTAGGTTTGGGCCAAGGTACCTCTCCTAAAAGTTTAAAGAGATGGATTAACATACTCATGTCTTATAAAACGGAATGGACACATTGTATACACCCATATAACCATATAAGGTAATAATATCATTAGGTCAAAACCCCCCGAAATTTGATTTGTTGGCAATTTTTTACCCATGAAAGGGAACGACATAGACCCCCAATACTATTAGAGGTACATACTATGATCCTAGGCCACCACACAAAATTTTTAAATTTGGCAATTTCCAAAATTTAATGGCTGGTCCTAAGTGCCCCTGCCAAAATTTAGTGGGTGGGCCAAGGTACCCCTACTACTGGGTGGTCCTAAGTACCCCTAGGTCATTGACCTGGGCGCCTGCGCCACTAGGGGAGCGCCAAAGTTAGGTCAAGTCATGAGAGTGCTACTGTTTGTTTGCACTATTTACGAAATATTCATTGAATTTATTTTTGAATACCTTTATCGAGTCTTCAACCACATGTTTTCCGACCTGCCTGTAAATAATAGACCAGTTCGCAGAGCACTTATTTTTTAAAATTATTTATGAAATTCTCATTCCCAGCAATTTTGGCCATCTTAATTTCTTCTCTGTACAATTTTCTTTATATGTTATATTTCTCTTTGTTACTGGCTGACCCTGTCGTATTAGCTATGTTATAAAGAGCCATTACTTTATTCGTGAGCAGTTGAAGGCGAGGTGTAAAACATTTGGTATTTCCTCTGGTCAATTTGTTAACGCTCTTGTTGGAAGTAGTTCTTTCTTTTACAGAACAACACATCATTTAGTCAAAGTCCACATGAAATTATGAAATACTTCAGAAATATTTTACCGTTTAAAACTACACTAAGAGAGTTAGTTCCTCTTAAATTACATCGTAATGTTTGTATGTCAGCTTCCCCATTATTCTAAACATTTTAGTTCTAATATATTTAAAATTCATGCACACTGTCACAGGAATCACAAGCCATAAACCTTCATGATCAGCGACTGTATGATGCCGCACGTCATTTTAGTCTTATCAACGTTAGTAAGTACATTATCTAGGCATGCAAATTTTCTAGTTGGTTGATGATGAACGTAATAATAGTTGTGAAATCTGAGGATATCACAGGAAAGACTTTGCACCGGTGAATTAATTAGAACGTCAATGTTCACGTCACCAATAAAGAATACTTTATAATTTTTGTATTTATTATGATAAATGTTTAAATCTTACCAATTAGGAATGAAAATATTGATATCTGAGTTTGGGGTTCGGTATATAGAAACAATTAGGCCTATTACTTTTGTGCTTTTTGGTAATAACCCAACTACTTCAATCCTCTGTTCAATTCCAAAACATTCTAAATTCAACACGGTGTATTCAATATTAAACGAATTTTTCAGATATATTTATCTACACCATCCTGTAGTATTGAATCTCTCCAGAATATAGCGGCTAACCTATATCCTCTTTGAACATACAAATGTATTTCTTCATTTACAAGCCAGTGTTCATTGATGCATAATATATCACAGGGAAATATATCTAAGAAAATTTCAATTTCAGCCAACTTGTTTTTTTATTGATTGTAAATTTAAGTTGAGTATTGGTACATAGTGCAGGGCTTAGTTAGTACCATAGTTCATAGAAAAGCTATTATTATTATTATTTCTTGCCTGTATTATACCACTTATATCACCAAAATGGAGAGACGTCGTTAAACTTGAAGTTTTCACCCGGTGCCAAGCAATTTTATTCATGGAGTCGGGTGAATTTACTTTTTCTGTGCTACCCATGGCTTCGCTATTTCTTTGTTACTTTCAAAGGTACTTTCTACGTCCTTATCAACTATTTCGCAAATCTTAGTACTTAATTCATCCTTACCCTTTTGATTGAGATGCATCTCGTGCTGAGTGTACATTTCTCTACCTAACTTACTGATATCCACAATTACAACATTCTTAAAGTGATTGCACATTGTTTTTAATTTTAAGTTAGTGCTTTGTACAGCTTTATTAACACACGAGTCTTCAGTAAGATCATGGCGATAAGGGATATTTATCACAATTGTTTTACAGTTATTCAACATAGAGAGTTGATTTGCAAAATTCTACTAACCGCCTCACTACCTTCATTCTTGGACACATCATTTGTTCTACTTAATATTACTACACAATTATCTTCCTTATTTACAATGTTGGGATTAATAACAGACAACCCAACAACGCTTTTAGCTCCAGGCTTGATATTTCCTTGCACTGCCGACTTGTGTTTAGAATTACTATTCACTTTCTCGGACAGTCCACGACCGTGACTATCACCATATATGTGTACACTTACTTTTCTGTCTTAGGCTTTCTGCTTGCATTAGTTTTATAGTTTGTAACTTTCGGCACGTTTGGTTGCGTAATAGGTTTCCCCTTCTACATCCTTTCACTATTCTCCTTTTGTGAATTTCTTACCGGTTTTCACTTGAATTCACGTCTCCTTCACTTCCGACGTTTTCAAACACACTCTATCTGTTTTCGCATACAATTGTTTTACCTGATACCACATTAGAATATTTTTGTCTGAGCGTACTGTAACTTACTTTTGCCCACTGTGTTGGAGATGTTTTGAGTTTGAACAAATGATTCTAGGGACTTCACGTTTTGTTGCAATACTTCATTTTCTAATTTTAGTGTCCTCATGTCCTACTGTAACATATTCATTATTTGGAAACCGCTGTCAATGTCTTCATTAACATCCCAATGTTTGAAGTTTACTATTTTTGACTGCATGTTTTCCCTTGCAATTTACTGCTATTAACTACGTTAGTAGTAGTTGCCGCACTATATCGAGCCGAGTCAGCAAAAATTTTCACGATTCTGATTGGTTGAGAGAGGTCACGTGACTTTAGGCCCCGCCCACGCGGGAAGTTCAAATTTCCAAGTCACGTGTTATGAATAGTGATGGGAAAATTACCGGGAAGATATTTTTCGGGAATATTCTCAGGGAAGATTCCCAAAATGGGAATTTATCCGGGAATTTATGTACAACGAGAAAGAAAATTAGCAAAAATATAGAGTAGAGAAATTAGCAAAGTACTAATTTACAAATGATGAAAAGGAACCATTTTGTAAAGTAATTTAGAATTATGTAGAAATAGAGATGAAGTACTATTAATAAACCCTGAACCACCATTAGTAATAGACGTCGGTCTATCTCCTCTTTCTGACTCGAATTTCTGAGGAGGTACTCGGACTTCTTTTGCATGTGAATTAACGTATGGAATTTCGAGAAATAGGTAGAATGAAAGGTCGTGTAAGGCATGTTGCGTGCCAATATATAAAGATAAGTAAGTATCTTGCAAATTTTGTGAACATAAATATGTATGCGCAAATGTTGATAAATTGGTGACATGTATCTTCTAGCATTTACCCAACCTAATTGGTTTTTAACAGTTATAAATTGAAGAAATGAAATGAAATGAAAAGAAATCTTTGAGTTTTACGTTCCGCGGTTATGCCGGGTAGGCTAAAGGAAACGGTGATGATGAGTAATAAATGAAATGGTGGAATGAAGAAAGTGGGAGAAAACGGGAGAACCCCGAGAAAACCCACGCACACGGTGTTTATCCACCACAAGGTTCACTTGGCGGGGGCTGGGATCGAACCCGGGACCCCAAGCACCAGAGGTGAACGCTCTACCACTGAGCCACCGAGGCCCCACATTTATGCGTACTCTCTAAATATAATAGTGTTAATAAAGTAACATAGTACCGTTCAGAATATATATCTTAAAGAATCCTCTGTGGACAACAGTAATAATATGCTGTGATATGAAAATTAATTCAACTTTGAAATCATAATATAGTAATAGAATGCAATTTTCTTTCTGATTGTACATAAATTCCTGGATAAATGGCCATTTTGGGAATATTGCCGGGAATATTCCCGAAAAATATCTTCCCGGGAATTTACCCATCACTACCCAACACAGGGAAGGATATTGCCTACCTCAGCTTAAGAATCCTATATAATATGATACAAAAATTTAGGAGTGAATCTAACCCGTTATTCTATTCATACAAGAAAAAGGAAGCACCTTCTTGGCCTACCTTATTTCCCGGGCTAATTATTCCCCCGTTTTGATTTTTTTAAAATTCAAACTTTTCCTTCTTTTAAAAATAACTAAACGATATAATTTTTTTCTTTGTTGTAACAGCTAAAGTCCTATCATATTGATATCCGCGCAGTTTGGTGTGGAATACCAGTTTCACTTATCAACTCCTCTTAATTTTGGTGTTACTGATGACGGTCGACTTGAATCACAACTGACAACGGGCGATAAAATATTATTGCTGTCAACACTTTTACTCATAAACATATTGGAGTATGTAAAGAGCTTGCAGCACATTGGGTAAATTATACGACAGTGACATTATTTCATTTATTTTCGTACAGATTAAGAATATACGGTTAAGTTGATATAAGAGTGACTTACTCCTTCAAGAGGATAGTGTCATCATGCATTCTAAACAACTTTTCTTGGCGTATGCCAATACCATACTAGGAACAGGTTATGATGAAAGGCGCCAAATAAAGTTATAAGCAATGGTGCATTTAGGAGGAAGTCACATCGGTTAAAATTAGTTCCATCGTTTCAATTCAACTTAACAAACTTGCTAATGTTTGGATTACGTATACTATACAATGGTTAGGAAGTGATAAAAATTTAATTTTTACTGTTGTAACTTCCCTCAAGGTTCGCCATTGATTACAAGTCTTTCACTATTTTCTTCCTAATACATTCTACTCTTTTATTTTCTTGGTGAATACCCATTAACTGCAAACGGATTTATAGTACACTTGCAAACTTGTTATATATTAAAAAAGACAAGTGCAAAGGCTGTACCATCCTGTGCTACGTGACCTGCACAAGGGAGCATTAGATCTACTCCGAATCAGAGCAAAGCGAGCTTGAACGACCTGCTCGCGCGTCCTTATCGAACACGAACGTTCAGTGATGATGGATATACGCATAAAGAAAAACAAATGTGAAATCTAAGGACTAACTTGTGGTACTTGTTCAAATAGGTAGCTTTGTATTATGACTCCATAGTGTTTAACTACATTTTTTACGCTGTTTTTTTCTCTACATACGGCTTACATGTTCTTTATTTTATAACCCGACCGGGGTTCGATTCTCATGTTCGGGCAGTTAATTTTATATTTAAAGCGGACTTAGTGGTTAGAGGGAATAAGTACTTCACGCTGGAGGTGGTCGTGCTTAGAGTAAAGATCATGCAAGCATTCAAGTTAAATAACAAACCAAAACAAACTCATGTTGAGGTTGCGCTCGCGCGTACCCACCATCCTTGACGTGTCCGTCTATTATGCTTTCAAGTACCTGTACCTATTGCTAGGAATTCCTGTGGTGATTCATGTAGGAAACATGACAAAGATTATTGGAAACAAATAAATACACAGAATAAATTTTACTTAAACAAAAGGTACTGTACACTTCACATTTACTTACGTGCAGTTTTTATGAATATAATATCGTTGATACATTTACTTTGATATTCTTTTAAACCTTCTTTTTTATTTTTAGCTCATTTCACTTTGTATGAAAAAGAAATAAAAAAGAGCGAGGGGTTAATTCAAAATGATATGATATATTGTTGTAGTCGGCTTATTTTGAGGTTCGTAATATACGACCACTTAGCACACGTTGGTTCACTAAACACTTTTCTGCACTACACTTCAATTACAGAGGATTTAGGGGGGATTTGGTGTTATTCCATTGGAAAAGGAATCTAATTCCGTTTTCTTATACCGATGACGATTTCGTGGTTCCATTTTGGTTACTTCGGCTTTCACCTTCTCATTGCGAAGTTTGCGGTAAAATCACTAAATATTCGATAACTTGATGGTACATCAAATGGATTTATTCTTTGAGATAACTTATACCATCTTGCAATGAATATTAACGTAATCTACTACGAAGATTAAATTTTCTTATTAAACGAACGTGAATGTAACTGGTTCTTACGGTGAGCGTCCATGTCATTTCAAGTAATTTGCATAAAATTGGCATTTGTTCATTAATTTTCAGAAACATTTTATATCTTGAAACTAGGTTCACTCTCCAAAACATTTAGACTAATAATTTCACAACACTATAAGAGATGAATAATTTCTTTGCAGATTTTCATTGCATTCAGTTTGCATAGTCGTTCGTTGAGTTCATGATGTCTTTCTAATGCCGTCTTTCGCGCCTTCAACCACAATGTTCGTTTCCCTACGCTTGTTCATAATAGTGCGTATGGATGACATTCGCTCATAGTTAATATGTGTATTATGGAGTTTTATACCTACTTGCCGTAAAAATAGAACAATTAAAATATCAAAAATAATAGAAATGAACATCGATGACATTAAATATCGTCGAACTAGTTTTTTAAAGTATTACAGCCACTTCACAGCTCATTGTCTACTGAGCACGTAATGCAGGTTCAGTTTCAGTTTCAGGTTCAAGGTATTTTCCTTCCTTTTCTTCGGAAGTTTGGATCCTGGAAAAAAAAGAAAGAAAAAAAAAATAAGTACTGTTTTTTTTTGTTCATTTAACGTTTTCCATTTTCTTTTTCCACCAAAATTCAAGAAGTTCTTTGGTTTTTTCCATTTCTTTCTCACTTAGTTCCCTTCCATTTACATTAAAGCCTAGCCTCCAAGCTAATTTAACCAAATTTCCTTCCTCTTTCATTTCATCAATCCATTTCCATTTTTCCCTGATTTTTTGTGTTTCTTCACATTTTAACAATATGTGTTCTAATGTTTCATCTTCTTTAAAACATAATTGACATTTTTCATTCACTTCTTTAAGTTTTTTCAGTCTTACCCCTGTTTCAAGGCTCCCTGACCTGGCTTTAAAAAGTAAAATGCTTCCTAAATCATTGTTCATGTAATTTATTTTCTCATAACTCTTTTTATGTGTGTATATTCCTTTTAAACTGCTCTTCTTAACAACTTCTTCATACCACTTTTCCTGCGCTTTCTCTTTAAATGTTTTTTCTGTGATTTTTTCCCAATTTTTATAATTTTCTTCTCTATGCCAGCGGGTAGTTTGATCATACTTTCTTTCTAATTTCCTAACTCTCCTAAACCATTTCGTGTTCTCCCCTTTTCTCATATGTTTAGTGGCCTCATGCACCACTTTTACTAATCTTGTTTCTTCCATAAATTTTAATCTTCCAAGATATTTTACTTTACTCACACCTTCTCTTTTTTCAAAATCACTCCATCCCATTTCTCCTGTTATTGTTACATTTGCACTTAATTTATTTGCTCCTAGGGCAAACCTTCCTATTTGATTTTGTGCTTGTAAAATACTCCTGTTTTTTTCCGTTAAAGTTATTACTTCATTTGCATATGTTAGCGCCGGTACTGCTACTTGTTTCCATAATATTCTTGATACCTCATATCTATTGTATGACCACATTGCTTTATTTTTTATAATTGCTGCATATTTTTGTACTTTATTTTTCAGTTTTTTTTTCATGTTCAACTAAGTATTGTTCTCCTTCCTCAAGTGTGATTCCTAAAAATTCTATTTTTTCAGTCCTGCTTATTTCTATGTTTCCTGCTTGTATATTTTTATCCTCTATGTCTCCACTAAAAACCTTGAACTTGCTTTTTTCTTCATTTATTTTTAGACCAATTTCTTCTCCTTTCCTAACTACTGTTTCTAACATTTCCTTAATATCTTCTATATTATTACTCATCAGAGCCACATCGTCTGCAAATAGAGTGCCAGGGATTTTTCTTACTTTTTCTTTTCCTTGCAATCTTAATTCTAACCCTCTGTTTGTTTTGATCAAAGCTTCTTCCACTTCATGTATGTATATCAGGAATAGAACTGGTGATAGAGGACATCCTTGTTTCAAACCTTTATTACTTTCTATCCATTTTGATTTTACGTTTCCCATTTCATATCTGTATTTGTTGTTCTTATATAATTCCTTAAGGAGCGTAATAAATTTCTTTGATATTCCTATGTTTTCCATTACTTCCCATAATATCTTTCTCTTGACTGTATCATACGCCTTTTCAATATCTATAAATGCTACTATGAAATCTTCTTTTCTTTCTCTGCATATTTCTATCAGTTGTGTTATAATGTAGATGTTATCTGTTGTTCTTCTATCTGTTCTGAATCCATTTTGTAACTCACTTAAAATTTTGTTTTTCTCTAGCCAGTTCATTAATCTATCTCTTAGAATAATTGCAAAAAAGTCACCACTGCACAGCGTTGCCATCATGTTGAAAAAGATAGAACCATAACATAAGGTTTGCGTCAACGTATTGTGCAGAGAACCTTATTCTACTTCAGATGAAGCTAAACGGGAATTTAAACGAATGGAGTGGGAGTGAGGGTGTAGTATCATTGATACCAATCCTAACGCACTTTTCCCTTCCAACCCCTAACTGCCAAAAATTACAAATCCACCACAAGCCATAGTACTTCAACAAAGAAGAATAGCACAAAGTAGATTGGATATTGCACACTGCACATAGGCTTTTACCACATTTAAAATGATAAAATCATACATCTAAAACTTATAACTATAAACTTACTTCTCCTCTATCTTATAATGCATCCATAACAACATATGTATTCCATTTTTTGACAGAGCTCTCTTAATCCTATACAAAATATATTTGTTGTTCTAAATTTACAGTTATTAGCCTTTCATTTACACTTGAATCATGAAAATCCGTTAATAATTAGCTTTAAAAACTCAATGAGAAGAAATACATACAAATACTACATCTACTCCGGAAAAGGTGATCTGTCACTGATTCATTTGAACGATTCCAGTACCAGCATAGGACCGCCCAATCCGATTCTCTTTCCTTCTCCTCACGCCAACTTACATATATACATTAGCCTCTTCCTTCAACACAACTTCTAGCTAGCAGTCGAGAGGGCGCTCTATCTGACGTATTCTCCTTCAAGGAGACTACATCATACATGACGTCATTGAATCCGTGACGAAATATCTCTCGAGTCTATTTCTGTCTTTCCTCCCCATCAACACTCAGTGATAAACTAAATGATATGCAACACCATCTATTGAATATGTAAGTAACTGTTTGAATATTCTCACCCAACCGGCAAATTTAATTTAAGCATCAATGTTCAAAAGAGAAAAAAGTTAGTGTTGCCAAATATTATAGTGTTTACCCAAAATATTTTTAAGAGGATAGTTTTACCCCTCCACAGTTATAATGTGCTAACTCATCAAATAAAAAAGTTGGCAAATTTCAGAAAAAAATTGAGTTGGCAAACTGCAAAAAATAATAATTCAGATATTTGAAAAATAAAAAATACTAGCATAATCTACACAAAATTCGAAGACTTTTTTAAAGAATAACATTTTCCTGAAAACTCAAAAATAAACCCGTAAAAAATTCCCAAAATTTTGATTGGTTATCTCCGTTGTTTATTAACCGATTTTCAAAATTCAAACGATAATTGATAGAGTGATACATCTAGAATGTTTTATTGTTTTACATGTTGCATACCTCTAAGGATATTATTGCGAAACTCAAATAAGTCTCTTATTTATGTATGGATTTTTAAAAATCAAATAACATGGCGTTGTGTATATCTAAATATCACAGTTTTTATAGTTATAAGCCTATAAAAACAATTATACAATACACCTATAGAGCATACTTAAAAGTACAAGTTTGGATATTGATAATGGAATCTTCTGCTAACTTCATTCTCTATGGGAAATAATGTCTTCTTAAACTCTGTCCACTGATCATAATTCAAACTGAATAGACACCCGTTTATATCAAAAACAACTTGAACTTCTGTTTGCACATTTTTCACAACTACATTGAAATTATTCGTAAGTATAAATTTCTTTTGAGGATCCATACTACCCACTCGATTTTTTTCTAAGATTATTTTGAAAACAATCATTTTTGTTATTTTTGGACTCATTTTTAAAAGAACACTTGATGTACTTTGTAACCATTAGAAAGATCCTTCATTCCATCATATCTCATAAACAGTTTCTTAGTTTTCATATCTTTTAAAATTTGATCAGTATCTTCGTTATATCTCTGTGGTAATAAGGTTTTGTATTTCTCATTTAGATGCACTAATACCCTTTCACCAGTGTATTTTGTTTGTATCAATTTCCATGAGGTTATTTCGTATAATTTTCCTTCCTCCAGATCTTGCAATTTAACCAGCTTTAAAATGTTAATATTGTTTTTCTTATTTAATTGTGAGGCCATTTCTCATTTATTATATTAAACTTTTTTAAGCAAAATTAATCATTTTTGTATTGATCTTATCTAGTTATATATATTGTTAATTCTATCAACAATGTCTTTTATATGTTCGTCTGTCAGTTGTCCACTTATTACTTTAATAACATTAAGCTTATCCTTAAACATAGCAATTTGACTAACCATATTTTTATAATACTCTTTCTTTGAAGCTGTATTAAATTGTGTTGATAGACCAGTGATAACTGCAGAAGCAGAAGCAAATGCTGTTGTAATACTTCAATAGACTGTAACGGGAATAAATATATTGATAAACCCTGTTGAAGCAGAAAGTAGTATCGAAAATGCAATAAGAGTAACATAAATGCATTTTAACCTTTTAAATTTCCTCTTTTTTTTTTGCTAGTAAGTTTTGAAGTTTTAATATCGCATCCTCAATTAATGCAACTAAATTCTCTCGTGGAATGTTATCTGGAATATTCATTTTATTAAATAAGTTTTTATGATGATTACCATAAAAAGCACTTTACAAACTAAAACATAATCAATTTTAAATTTTCTCAATCCTCTTTTCTTTTTGTACATCGTATTCAAAGTTCTTCTTACCAATCATAACCACATAACAAATAGTTTTATCAGGAACATCGCTTTCAAAATTAACAGTCAATTTCAAATTGGTTCTATCACTTACAGTTACTGATTTGTGCTTGCTTGTATTAATTACAAACTTTGGTCGATTTTCTAAGAATTCTCTAGGATAGTAATACATCTCCGTGTTTCCAATTGTAGCTCTCTTATATACAGTATACATTTCGTAAGATTTAAGATATTTGTGTTTTTCAAAATCTAAGTTCAAAGATTCTAAGGGGAAACATTCATTTCTCCCATTCTTAAAGTGTATATTTTGAACCTTACAGTGGTCGAATTTGCTTGAGTCTTTTTCTTGATTATCATTTCTATCAGTTTGGAAAAAGGCAATCACGAAATCAGGCATATTGAATTCGTTAGAGTTAAATTGTGTAGTTAAATCAAATTCTAAATATTTGCCTGTTACTGCCTTCTGTAAATATTGATATGTGTTGAAGGAAATAGGAATCTTACCTTCTTTTAACATGTTAGTTCTTATCAAGGTACCATAGCTAGATTCATAATTAACAAGAGGGATTCTCAACTCCATATTTGTATTCTTAACTTTACATGGATGCGGTTGATCATTCTCAAATGTTCCATCTTCTTTCTTAGTTTTCCAAATCAAAAATGCATTATCATCAGATCCACTTCTTTTAAATATATATTTCAATCCTCCTTTCCACATAATGTCTTTATAATCAGAACAGAAACCAGGTAAAAGTCTTAATAGAGATAATATTTCCTCATCTGTTCTCCACCATTTAATTCCTTCCCATCCACTTTCATCATAATGATTTGCTTCTGGTTTGAAAATCGTACATGTATTTACAGCTGTTGATGTTAACCCAGGATGGTCTATAGTATCTAATATTTGTCCATGCTTACTGATTTGTATTTGAGAAAAAAGGTATGAAAAGAAATTAACAATGAGTTTAATATTTGGTTTACCATTGTACTCACCGCCTGCATCTCTCCCCCTAATTTCAAAACTTACATACATATAAGCATAATAAGGATGCACATATCCGTCACCAACGTCAATATCAAACTCAATTGATCTGTCTGGTTCTTTTAGGCTTTCAATTGTTCTTTGATTAGGCTTAAAGGTTTGTAACTCATATGACTATCTTATCCATATTTATTATACAGAAAGGTATTATTATCGTTTTATGAATTAAACTCATAAAACAACTTAAATATAACTTCTACAAATATCCTTATTCCTATTTACCTCCCTAATGATGTCTACAAAACTATATCCATCTGTAAACATTTTTAATACTACAATACATAAATGCCTACAGATTATTTCGTTAAAATGTTGTATTCGATTGCTACTGTACTCTATATTATAGCCAAGATATTTTACGAGTGCTTTGGTGGATTTCCTCCGAATGAATCAAACACATACTTTCTATTTCCTTCTTTCGAATAAGAAATCCAATGTGTTCCTATATATTTAGATGTATCAAAGTTAACAATAGCACACTCATTCTTCCATGCTTGTTTAGGCAATTCATCACTCATAAACACACCTCTAAAATTTTTTATCTTAAGTCTTTTAACAAGTTGTATTAGGCCTAAATTACTTAAAGGTTTGACTTCTTTTTCTTTAATTTTTTGGGCTTTTCGTTTTTTGAAAGCTTACCACCTTGTTTCTTTTCCATTGCTAAGTTATGTCTCTTTTGTTCTTCTAATTCCTGTTTATTCTTTTTTACACCATCTACAGCTCTTACAATAGTAGCTACACCTCCAGCAGCAGAACCAAGAGCACCAATTAAAGCTAAAATGGTTGGAATTGTAAATATAAAACCTCCATAATGAACTTTATTATCATTTGTCCTTATTTCTTTGTTTATTTTCTTAACTTGTGGTATAGAAAGAGTTAAAGACATACATTTTCGTTTACTTAGTTTCTCTTCTTCTTGTTTATATTGTTTCTTCGTTAAAATGTGATCAATATTTAATTGATTAATCTCTTCGTTAGGAATTGTAAATGTAAAACTAGTCAACTTCATACTTATATATTTATTATAAAACATAAAAATTTATAAACACAAATACTTATAAACCTAAACCAAATCTTACTTTTGTATTCATTGCCAAAGCAGTTCCTAAAGCAGGTAATCGTTCAGTTAAGAAGTTCGCATCTTTAGCAAAAGCTCTTTCCATGCTTTATTTTCTAATTCTTTGTCTGATATAAGTCTAGAAGCTGTATCTTTGTTATCTCTGTAGTAAATATAATGTTCTCTACAAGCCTCATCTAATGGGTTAATACCTTTATCTCCTCTTTCTAATCTTTTATGTAGCTTCGTAAAAGGTCCGCAAAATTTGTAGCCTGGAATATGTAACTCTGGCATACACTTCATGTTTAAAATCCTATTCATTAATCCTTTTCCATACTTCTCACTCTTCCAAAACTTTGGTGGTAACGTATTCAATATCTCTATCAAATAAACTATACCGTTTGGATCATTTGGAATAAATTGTGTGAGTTTAGAATTAATCATATCCACTATGCCTACTTTCTCATTGTAAAAGTTATCATTCACAGCTTTTTCTTCTCCATCTATAACTATCAACCTATCAATTAACTTTCTAACATCATCCATCCATATATGTTCTTTAGGTTATTCGTTGTATATTTTTATTCCTTCTCCTGACTTTGGTGTTTTCTTTTTCGGCGGTGTCAACACTAATGTTGGTTTTATATATTCATCCCAAATGGGTTTAATAATTTCTAGATATTTTTTACCTCTGTTAGACCTCTGTTTTCTTCTACTTGGATCGCTATTTTGAAATGCAACATTAGAATCAATAACTATCTGTGTATATTTTTGTAAATAATCCTCGCCATAATTTGTCGGATTGTTTGTTGTCAACAGTTCCCATAAACCTTCTGTTCCTGTATAATGTCGATTGTTTATTATTAAGTCATCACCATTTATTTTAACTTCTTTATCCCCAATCATATTTATTATTTTTCCATCCTCATTATATGCTTGTATTCCGAAAACTTTATCATCTCTTGTATAATATTTTGTAGCGACTTTACCAAATCGTGTTCCTTTTTCAATTGTTTCTATACCTTCTACTATCTTTAATTTGTTTTCTCATATGGTTAATTTCTTTAGTCACAGGCGAATCACCCTCACCTATTGAACTATCATAACTTGTTCTTGGAGGTGTTTCAAATAAATCAGAATTTAATCTTGCACTTTTCTTTACAACTGGAACTAACTCTTGAATTAGATTTTTATTTTCTTCTGCTACTTTTGCTATATTTTATCCTGAGCCTTCAATCGCATCTATATTGTTCTTTATATTTCTCATATTTACCTCGATTAGTAAGTTTAATTTCCTTAAATCTTTTCGCAAGTTCTTATTTTAATTTTATTAATTTCTTAGCTTCAGCAGCATCTAACTCATTCATTTATTATATAAAAAATAAAAACGTAACATAACGTGCATGTTCACCAAAGCTCAATCACGTTCTCTATACTTTTAAAAAGTCTTTAATTTTATTTCTGTATTTTCCATTATTCGATTTCCTAGTCATATCTTTTGTTAAGAAACCATGTTGTTCTTCCCAACACCTAGTGATTGTAATTTTTCAAACGACATATCAGATCCAACAAATTCATCATATATATGGTTTAACTTTACATTGTCCTATCTAAAAATACAAAGAAAATTTTAGTTATCTCTTATTAGCAGGTTTGGTACTTTAGAATATGTTTGTCCAAGATAGAAGCAGTTTAAACCTTTATGCCTACCTCGAGTAAAATATTCTCTAACGTGGTTTTGTTGTTCTAAAATGAAATCATCAAACACGACTACAGAATCCTTCTCACACTCATCTAATGGAATAATATTTTCGTTGTTTCCTTTTACTATTGCAATTGTCTTATTAGTATCACGTTCTACGTCTTAGAAAAGTTGTATTAGTTTTTGACATTTAGGTTGATGTAGACTTTTAGAATAGATATAAACATTTGAGTATTTAAGCCAATCTGGTGCTAGTAAAAAAAATATCAATCATTAACGTCGTTTTTCCACAACCACTAGGTCATATAATTAAAAATCTTATATCATCAGGTAACAATATAGCATTCTTCTTCTATTTTACAGTTTGATCCAATAACCTTACTTCAATATCTCATTTAATCATTTCAACTTTTATTATATAATAAATGAAAGTATTTAATTTAAACGGTTATTCATCTGAACTAGGCATGTACTTACATTATCCATTTGAAAACAATTTTCAAGTAGCAGTTGCAGGATTTTACACAACATACTTAACTCCAAACATTACAGAAAAAAATAATAAGTTAACAATTTGTAGGAATAATCCTGTACTTTCAGAGCAAGTCATAGTTCAACCTGGAAAATATAGTTTAAAGGAATTAGAAGAATATATTAAATCAAATCTTCCAAACGAATTCGTATCTAATAGTAGTATTAAATTCACCGAAGGCAGAAAGACCAATAGAGTTAAAATACTTAGCATTTTGTGTGATATTACCTTAGATACTGTTAACATTGTATTAGGTTTTAGTGAGAAGAAGTTAGCTACAAACTTAGAACATGTTGGAGATAAGCTACCAAAATTTCATCCATTTGATACTATAAATATTTACTGTGATTTAGCAGCAGGTATTATCTTAAAACATAATGATACAACACACAGCGAAACAGATTTAATAGCAACGTTTAGAACAAATGCAGAGTTTAGAGAACCAATTATATATGAGCCTAAAGAAAATATATTTTTCCCAATACATCACAACAAATTTAATAATATAAAAGTTTCAATTCGAGATGAGAATGGTGATTTGATTGATTTTGCTGGAGCTCGTATAACTGTTCTTGCCGCTGTTAAATAGATATAAATTTTGTATATAATTAATATGGGTATCTTTACTAATAAAGAGATCAAAAACCTTAGTGATCTGGATAAAGTTGTCACAACAAATAATAGAACATGGGTTGATTTTAAAAACAAAAGACTTGTTAATGTGTCTGATGCTATTGACCAACAAGATGTAGTAACTTTTCATCAGTTTGAATCAATAAATAGCCGATTTGTTACAAAAGAAAATTTCCAAACATCAAACAGAGAAGCAAATATGTTCATTATGAAGAAAGAAACTATAAATCTATTATGTCGATTGAGAACTAAAAATGTTAAAGACCCAATCTTTAGGATATTTAATCTGTCGAATGGTTATAAGTTTCTCTATAATGGGAAAATAATGCATATGGAATTAAGTATAGATAAATACTACCTACATATATTTTTGAACGATACTGTAGTTGAAACTTTTCCTTTAGACATTAAAAAAGGTGATTACGTTTCAAGCAGATAAAAATTCAGCTTTCGAAGAAGGACAATAATTAACTGTTATTATGTACATAGAAAGAGAACTTAAATAATTTTCTATATAATAAATAGGATGTATTGTGTTAAGTGTAAGAAATCAGCAGATACAAAGAAAGATACCATTAGGATAGAACGAACAAAGAATGGAAAAACTTTAAAGAAAGGTATTTGTTCTGTATGTAGTATTACTAAATCTCAATTCGTTAAAAAGAAAGATTGACTAGAAGAAGGTAAAGGTATTAGAGAAGACAATATACAAGAAATTCACAAACCTTCTAGAAAGAACTATCCTAGGCTAAGTGTTATTGTTAAAGGTATAGATGACTTATGGCAAGCTGATCTTGTAGAAATGAATAGTGGTATATTAAAGGTATACGGACAAAATCTCGCGGCCGAAACATCGCCGCCCAGAATCTCGCCAGCCAAAACCTCGCGGGACAAAATCTCGCCGGGCCAAAACCTCGCGTGGCCAAAACCTCGCCGCCCAAAACCTCGCGGGACAAAATCTCGCCGGGCCAAAACCTCGCCGCCCAAAACCTCGCGGGACAAAATCTCGCCAGGCCAAAACCACGCGTGGCCAAAACCTCGCGTGGCCAAAACCTCGCCGCCCAAAACCTCGCGGGACAAAATCTCGCCGGGCCAAAACCTCGCCGCGAATGAAACTTTTCTTTAAAATTAACCCAATGTGTTTCCTAATATTCAATTCCACATTACAAATAATAATAATAATAATAATAATAATAATAATAATAATAATAATAATAATAATAATAATAATATACAAAACATCGGGCTTTCTCGGGTTATTCCCGTTTCCTCCCACTTTCTTTATTCGATCATTTCCTTCATCCTTGTCATCTACGTCTCCTTTAACCTATAGGACATAATCAAGGGACGTCGTAAAAACTCATATAATGTTTCATATTTTCATAAATATTATTAGATTTTTGTTAAAATTTTAAGTTTTTGGATGTTCCAAAGTTCACGAAACTAACCTCGTTAGTTGTCATTACTTTCCTTATGAAGACTTTCTTTCCCTATAACCAGTTTAAAAACATCCTGTCGCCCTACCTTCACATTGTAATCCTCTAATACAGAAATAGAATTTTCATATGGTATCGCGGGACTTGGTCAAATACCCGTGATACTTCTTCTGAAACAGCGTCTTTTATACCGTCATCCTTATCATCTGTTAGAACATTTACACTTTATTTAGGCGAGATTTTGGGTATGGCGATATTTTGGGGCGCGAGGTTTTGGCCCGGCGAGATTTTGGCCCGCGAGGTTTTGGGTGGCGAGGTTTTGGCCAGGCGAGGTTTTGGCCCCGCGAGATTTTGGCCCGCGACGTTTTGGGCGGCGAGGTTTTGGCCAGGCGGGGTTTTGGCCCGGCGAGATTTTGTCCCGCGAGGTTTTGGGCGGCGAGGTTTTGGCCAGGCGAGGTTTCGGCCTGGCGAGATTTTGGGCCGCGAGGTTTTGGGAGACGAGGTTTTGGCCAGGCGAGGTTTTGGTCCGCGAGGTTGTCGCCGCGAGGTTCTGGCCGCGAGGTTTTGTACCCAAACCATATTAAAAGGTGTCTCCAAATTAAATAAAGGTTATAAGTATTTGCTAACGGTTATAGATGTATTTTCGAAATATGCATTTGCTGTTCCCGTTAAAGATAAAAGTGGAAAGAATGTTACAGAAGCATTTGAATCTATATTAAGAGCGAGAAAAACTAATAACTTACAAACAGATCAACGTAAAGAGTTTTACAATAAAGAATTTAAAAAGTTGATGGAGGTAAATAAGATTAATCATTACTCAACCTATAGTGGTAAAAAAGCTTGTGTTGTTGCAAGATTTAATAGAACAACTAAACAGGACATGTGGAAGAAGTTTACAACAAAAGGAAATTATAAATGGATAGAGATATTACCAACACTAGTTAAAGAGTATAATAATCAAATTCATAGAACAATTGGTTTAAAGCCTATAGAAGTTAACAAAAAGAATGAGCGAACAATATTGGAAAAAGTGTATCAAAAAGAATATAAGCGTGTTAAACCAAAATACAAATTAGGTGATCATGTTCGTATAAGTAAATCAAAGGG
Organism: Thermobia domestica; assembly: GCF_964235325.1. Classification (NCBI taxonomy): domain Eukaryota; kingdom Metazoa; phylum Arthropoda; class Insecta; order Zygentoma; family Lepismatidae; genus Thermobia; species Thermobia domestica. The sequence continues at coordinate 147,588,019 of NC_137471.1, read as the reverse complement.
GTTATTTGAGAAAGGATATACACCTAATTGGTCAACAGAAGTATTTGTTATTAGCGAAGTTATTCCATCTAATCCACCTACTGATAGAATTAAAGATTTAAAAGAAGAGCATGTACAAGGTAAATTTTACGAACCAGAACTATTAAAGACGAAACACAAAGATGAATACTTGGTGGAGAAAGTGTTGAGAAAGAAAGGTAACAAAGTATACGTTAAATGGTTAGGATTTGATGATTCGCATAATAGTTGGATAGATAAAAGTAACGTTGTAGTGTAAATATATAATGTCTTTTATGGCTATTATTCCATAAAAGGTTAGTATGAATAGCGAATTATTCCACTTGTGTTTAAGCTAAGATGAATGATGATTGTTTTAGTTGTAAGGGAGTACCCAAACTCAATCAACCTTCTAAATAAAGTAAAAGAAAAGTATGATTGTCATGTAGACCTAAAGAATGTGGATGGAGAATATGATGATTTTTTAAGTATAAGAGAAAACTAGTTATTTATAAAGGTAAGGGTAATATCTAATCTTATGTAAATATAACTTTTATGATTATCGGTCATAAAAGCTTAACATTAATCTACACTAACTTAATTCTAGTCTTCTTCTTCGCTATCAATATCTAGAATAAATCGGCTTATCAAAATCACTATTGTCAATTATTATTATTATGTATAACCGTTCTACACAAAGGACAAGTGTTATTATTTCCTAACCAGTTAACCATACACTCAACACAGAACACATGTTCGCATGCTGTTTTACACAATTGAGTTTTTGTTTCTTTGCATGTTGGACATTCTTCTGAGTTTTCTATTAAGCGTAAACCTGATGAAAGTAACATTAGTTTGTTTCTAAGGCTATCGCTAACATGTCAATTTAATCTTAAGAATTGAACTATATTGATCTTGTCTTTGATTCTCATTATAAAGCTTTCAGAAAAACTCCTATTCCAACAAGTATATACTATCCCACTTAAATTTAAACCTTTGCTTTCAAACTCGAGAATGAATTTTTCGCTTTTATCATCTAAGCTAACATTTGGCCAATAAACTTTATTTTGGTATTTTCTTACATGTACCTCGTCTAGTTGTAGTGTAATAGCTCGCCAATTGATAAGATAATTAAATTCGCTCAAGAAGGTTGTTAGTTCTTTTCTTTCAGTATGACACTTTTTAGAAACTACATCCCAACAGAGTTTATCTTTAAAGGTTCTTAGGAATGCAAGTGTGAGCAAATTTGAATGATAAGAGATTATATTCCATTGTAAGTATTCTCTGAATTGTGTACAAAACTTAATAGCTTGTTTCTCTGTATACTTTCTCCAGCTATTTTTTTTCAGCGAATGCAAGCCAATCAATCTCTTCTTTAAACTCATTAAGAAAATCTTCCGTCATTTGTAGAGCATATTCATAAGTGTAGTAATACCATTTTATATGTTGTCTTGTATGTTCTTTATGTTTTAAGACGAATTCTGGTTTTAAATGAGAATATCGCCCATACCTTGAACCATACTTTGGCTCACTTAATTTATACCAGAAAAGCATATCGCCATACTTATTAATAATGCTTTCGTGTTGAGTCAGATCTTTTCTTCTTGATAATCTAACCCAATCAATGTGTTCTTCGTGATTTTCAATAAAAGAAAGTGATAGATTATGCTTAAATGTAACTGAATACCAATTTATCTTGTTTTTGAAAGTATGTAGAAAGTTATCGGATAAGTCCTTTATTTTTGAAATTTCTCTCCATTCTTTGGCATTTCGATTATTAAGCACATCTATAACTATATTTTTACAAAGTGGATTTTCAAAGTAGTATACGATATGTTCAGGATTTAATTTTTGAGACATGTTTTTTATAAGTTCAGTTAGTTGTTGTGAACTTGTGGTAGTTGTTCTGTGTTCGTTGATTAAGGTTATTAGTTCTGCTTTTGTAAGCTTTGAATAACCTCCTATTTCCTTGTCTTTACATAAGTTTTTTAATCCAACAACAGTATGTTTAATTAAACTCATAATTACTCTATCGTTTTATACATAAATTTTAAAAAATAATAATCGTTTTTGCTAACTTTCTATATAATAAATATGGAAGCACATTGTAAATTGATGCAAAATAAGCTTACCCTTATTCATCAAGGTCTTAAACTCATAACAGCACTTCTAGAAAAACAGATACTAGGAAAGGAACAAGAAATGTTATTAAAAGAAAGATTTAAACCAGAATCAAATTGGGATAGCGGCGAAGAGATTGAGTCTACAAATGAAGAGGAAAAATGATTTAGTTTTCCATTAGATCAATAGTAGCTTTGATGGGTTATTCCCATAAAAGCAATGTTCTAATACAATATGCTAATAGACATCGAGATTTCCTAGGTCACATGAATATTAGCTGTTGTATTAGTTAACAAAATTGATTAAAATTATTTTTTGTATAATAAAAAACGATAGAGTAATTATGAGTTTAATTAAACATACTGTTGTTGAATTAAAAAAAACTTATATAAAGAAAAGGGATTAAAAGGCTATTCTCGATTAAGAAAAGCAGAACTGATTGACTGAACTTAAACAACATGAAGATGAAAAAAACAGATTGAACATTCACCAAACATTCCTATTTCAAGAAGACATTTTTGAAAAACCCAGACCTAAAAGATTAAATAGGAAAAAAGCTTTAAAATTGTTCCCATTTAAAAAGATATTTTTGAAGAACCGAGGCCTGAAAGAGTGAATATAAATGTTGAACTAGAAGAAACTTCATTTAAATATAGATTACATACTTTCAAAATAAAAAAAAACACAGGTGAATATAAAGATCCTTCCAAATTCCTACGTTTAATTAGCAAACCAGTTAAAAGTATGATTAAAAATGGATTTAATTATTTTAATGCACTTAAGGTAAATATGTCATTCACATGTAACTTCATAAAAGATAAGCAGATTCGAGAACATAATTTTAAAACATCAAATGAAATTATACTTCAATTCACCGTTCTAAGTGAGTATTATAAAAATGCAACTAGAAAAATTAGAGCAGAGATGGAAGAGTTTCAAGGAAAGGGTTCAGGGTGGGCCTTGCATTCTGTTAACTATCTTGAGTTAAGAATTAACAAATACGTAGCAATGAATGGATCATCATATATAGAACTTCCAGAAACAATTAAAAGAAGAAAAGCTTGCATTAATATTAAAAAAGAAGATCAAAAACGTTTCTTATAGTCTGTTCTAAGAGCATTACATCCTGTTAATAAAGATCCACAAAGAGTTCCTAGACAATATGAGCATGAATTAGATAAATATTTTAAAGATATCCCCTTTCCTGTACAAATTACAGATATACCAAAATTTGAAAATAGAGCTAATATATCTATCAGTGTCTTCACTATAGATGATAATGAAGATATGCCCACTTAGAATACCTAAAGAAAGAAAAAAAAATCATTTTCGTCTTTTATATTTAAAGGAAAGAGATAAAACACATTACTGCTTGATTAAAGATTTATGGAAGCTTGTTGGAAGTCAAATAACAAAAGATGGGCATAAGAGATTTTTATATGAGGATGTTTAGTTAAGCATTTTCAATCAGAAGAATTATTAAAACAACATGAAGAATACTGTGGTTTACATTCTGCTGCTAAGATCATTTTGCCGGTGGAATAAGATATTAGAATTTGTAAATGATAAGCGATCTTTAAGAATACCATTCACAATAATAGCAGACTTAGAATCAATACTAAGAAGAATAAGTTCATGTCAACCTGATCCTGAAAGATCCTACTCAAATGCTTATCAACTACATGAGCCTAGTAGTTTTACTTACTATGTAAAAAGCAGTTTGGATTCGTATAAAACTGAGCTAGTAGAATACATAGGGGATAATGTAGCAGACGAGCTTATAAAAAGGTTAACGGAAGAAGCAATCAAAATAGCAAAAATATATGATACTTATACCCTATGACTCCATTATGTAAGGAAGAAGAAGAGATATATGAATCAGCTACAATATGTCATATTTGTGAAGGAAGTCTTGAAGATCTACCACGTTTATTAGTGAAGAAAATAGAAAGCTTAAGGATTAAAATTGAGTATTTAAAGAAAAAATAAAAGAAGGAGCTATACACTTGGAAGAAGAACACCATTTCAAAATAGAAGAAAGGAGGATGGCAGCATAACAGAGATAAAAGAGCAGAGAAGAGAGATAAAAGAAGTTCTAGTAGAATGTAAGAAAGAATATAAGAGCTTAAAAGTAGTAGAGTCATGTAAAACAAAAGTGCACGATCATGATCATTTAACAGGTAAATATAGAGGTGCTGCTCATTCTTATTGTAATATAAAATATACAAATCCAAGATTTATTCCTGTATATTTCCACAATCTCTCTAGGTATGATGCGCATTTATTTATAAAAGTTTAGGAGATGGAAATGAGAAAGAGAAAATAGATATAATAGCTAACACTGAAGAAAATACATTTCATTCTCAAAGACTATTCAGTATAAGGATGCAAAAGGAAAAGATAGATCTATCAAGTTAAAATTCATTGATTCATTCAGATTTTTACTAAAAGGTTTAGCAGAGTTAACAAAGAATTTAAAGATAGAACAATTTCGAGAAACATCAAAGTTTTTTCCAAATAAGAACCAGCTTGAATTAGTTCGTACTAAAGGTGATTCTCCATATGATTCTGTTGATTCTAAGGAAAAGTAAAAAGAACCTGTTCCATTATCTCCAGACAAATTTACGGACAGATTAACAGGAGAAAAAATAAGTCCTGAGCGTCATAAGCATAATGTACGAGTTTGTGAAGAATTTGATTTAAAAACAATACTTGAATTAACTCATTTTTATAATAGAACAGATGTTCTTCAACTAGCAGATATTATTGAAAATTTCAAAGATACAGCTCTTAAAACATATAAATTAGATCCCGCGTGGTATCTTACTAGTCCTAGGTTTTTCTGGGACGCAATGTTAAAAATTACGAAACAAAAATTAGAATTATTGACTGACTATGACAAATTACTATTTATAGAGAAAGGTATAAGAGGTGGAATCTCTCAATGTTCAAATCGATATGAAGTTGCTAATAATAAATACTTAGATAACTTTGATAAGAAGAAAAAGAGTTCTTATATAACTTACATGGATGCAAATAATGGGTATGGTTGGGCAATGAAACATCACATGCCGTATGGTGGTTTTCAATGGATATATGTTAATAAGTATAATGAGAAACACTTAGCGAAAACAATACTAGAAACAAAAGATGATTCTCAAGAAGGTTATATTTTAGAAGTCGACTTAGAATATGCAAAGGAACTCCATAAAAACATTCAGATTTTCCCTTAGCTCCATAAAACTACATTAATAACAAAAAGGTTCCAAAGTTATTGACAACTCTATATGATAAAGAGCATTATATACTACACTATCAAAACCTTAAATTCTATTTATCACAAGGAATGAAGCTTAAGAAAATACATAAGGTAATAGCTTTTAAATAATCTCCTTGTTAAAGAAATATATAGATCTAAATACTAATATACGGTCACAAGCAAAGAATGAATTTGAGAAGGATTTTTACATGTTGGCTAATAATGCTGTTTTTGGTAAAACTATGGAAAATATAAGAAAAAGAATAAATGTAAGATTAGTACATAATGAAACTTTGTTAGACGATTTAGTAGCTAACCTAACTTTAAGGATAGAACGATATTCTCTGAGAATTTAGCTGCTATTCATATGTATAAAACTAAAGTTTTATACAAACCTATCTATGTAGGAATGGCAGTATTAGATATCTCTAAAATATGTTTGTATGATTTTTACTACAATGTTTTGAAAAAGAGATATGGAGACAATGTAAAGTTGTTAATGACTGATACTGATTCTGTTATAGCACATATAGAAACAGAAGACCTTTACGAAGATATGAAAGATATGTATGAATATTTAGATACCTCTGATTATAAAGAAAACAATGAATATGGATTGAAATTAGTTAATAAAAAGGTATTAGGAAAATTTAAAGATGAATTAAAAGGTGTTGTAATAGAGAGGTTTGTCGGTCTAAAATCAAATATGTATGTTATTAAAAACAAAGGAGATCAGGATAAACCGATTAGAAAAGCAAAGGGTATAAAGAAAAGTGTAGTTATAAAAGATATAACATTTGAGGATTATGAGAACTGTGTTTTAGAAAAGAAATAGTTATATAGAATACAAAATCATATTCGTAGTAAAAAGCATAATGTATACTCAGTAGAAGACAACAAGTTAGCTTTAAGTGCTTATGACGACAAGAGATATATATTAAATGATGGTATACATACTCTAGCTTGGGGTCATTATAAGATAGAATTAAGGAAAGAAGATTTAATTCCCAAGTTAGAAGAGTTGTATGATCAATATGCTAAGAGTAGACAAGAAAGAGAAACACATTGAATAGAAGAGTTAAATTAGATGTAAGAGTTTTATGATTTTAAATGTCATAAAACAAATGTTTATTTAGCTTTGCCTCCAATTTGAATAAGGCATCATCCTTACCCTCCATTTCAAAAATGCATTTATATAATCAATCCACTTCTTATTATTAATATGATTGACAAAGATATGATGGATCTTAAAACTAAAATAGGAGTCTAAATTCTTATAGGGTAATGCATTATTCCACAGCTCGTGTATTTTATTGAGATGATATTTTGCTCTTTTATCAAGTTGAGCTTTCCATTCTTATAGGCGATGTAAAATTCTAAAAACATTAGTTTGATATCATTCAATTCGTTTTGTAAATCTCTAAACTCTTTTTCAGATAATTGTTCAGGATTTACAACATGATAAGCAAAACGCACACATTTTTTCTGTTTCATCATTTTGTTTGCTCATTTTATTCCGGCATGCTTTACACTCATCATGTCTTGTATTTCCATTTCGAGCAAATTCTTGGTATTGTTTTAATTCTGCACAAATTATACAATTTTTCATGATTTATTAAATATAAAATATCTAAAATAATTATTTCATTTTTATTATGACCAGATTGATTTCACTATTCAATTTACATGTGATAAAGGCAACGCGCAGTGTACAATACCCATTCTACTTCGGAGTTGTAAATTGTGTAAAAATTTTTTGCTATTCTTCTTTGTTTAAAGTTCAATGGTTAGTGGTGGATTTGTAATTTTTGGCAATTAGAGGTTGGAGGGGAAAAGTGCGTTAGGATTGGTATCAATGATACTACTTGAGGGAGGACACACGCTCACAATTTACGTCTAAACGTTACTCCTCCTTTGTGAATTATCATTTTCAAAATTGGTCTCGTACTTTTAATCTGCGCTCCCATTTCTACCTAAATTAATTTAGCTCGATTACAGATATTACAAGTGATATTTATTTTTTTACCTTTGATATTATCTATAGACATAGATTTACCTCTTAATTGATATATTTTATATTCGACATGTTACTCTAGTCATTTTTACAAACATATTTTCTCGTTAAAGTTTACACATACTTAACTGCCTAATCTAGGGAAAAATTAGAAATACTATCATACCAAACTTATTTTGATTGGTAAACTAATATTGCTTTAACATTAAACGTAAGTTTCTGCACACACAATTTTTAATATACTATAGCCTATATGTAGAAAATAACCATAACACTTGTAATAATATGGATAAACATGAACTTTTAAATTAACCCCCGTATTTTCCAACGTCAATTTTTAGAAGTAAAACGCAACCAGGTAGCATTTAGAGTTGAACGAAGCTCAGGAATTTTGTCACCCAAAAGGTACCTCACTTTTCCAGACAGTCCTGCTTCCTCCCGTCAGACCAAATTAGGCGAGGAATTTCGCTACTCTCATGCTCAACGCCCACACAGTATAAACTCGTGCAGTGACGACAGATTTTACGTGATAACGTAAAATTTACCTATTTTTATTGGGATTATCAGTGTCTTTAATGTGGTTTCAATTGACACATGGATCATCCATTATAAAGCATCAGTGAAACTGTGAAGTCAAAATTAAGTGTTTTCTATGAACTATATTTCAGTTTGGTAGTGTGTTCCTACGCTGCTTAACTGGCAACTATGTGACGCATCAAGAATCGCGTCAGAGTATATACATCTTTCATTTGAGTTAGGTGTATTAAGGTGACACTCTCCACGTAAACCATTGAAGTGCATAGGATTCTAGTGTTTAAATTATTAAACAGAATCCAAAATGGTTTCTAGCATCGTAATGTTAAAATGCAACTTAAGAAATCGTAACAATTTCATCTATCAGTAAATGATGAAAACAGCAAGACAATATAATGGAAATTCACAATACGCAGTTATAGACCAAACCATACTTTTCACGCATCCTAATGGAAGTGACATATCTGCAGTGAACTTTTATCATCGTTCGAATCACCGCATCCGCCGATCGCGAATACCGTGCGCGTTAAGAGTACCGTCCCGTGATCGCATCATTTATGGGCCAATTCGGTTTTGACTGAAATATAATCAATAATTTGAAAATATTATTGTGTTGTTTTAAAGTCGTATGTGATTTGTTCAGTGAAAGTGAATATTAATACAAATTTTAGATACAAAAATATCCAATCATATATTTATTTGATAATCTTGAACTTTCTTCTTAGTTGCTGAAAGATATCAACCTAAATGGATACTTAATTTGATCCAGGATTTGTTTAAGGTATAGTAGCTCCGAAGTGGATCAAACCAAACATTTATTTGTATTCCGCTGCTCATCTGGTGTTAAATTAGCGTATGGATCCCCTTTTACGTATTATGTTACAGGTTTTAATGATGTTGTCCACAGTTTGACACGGCAGTGATGGTGGGCACACGGCAAATACCTAGTTTATTATTACGCCCGGATCCTGAGACTGTCCGAGAAAATTCCTGTTATGTTGTCATTATTTCAGTTCGTTAATTTTATATTGTGATCCCACTAGACCGTGGAACTGAATATCTTGAAGTGGTTTTCTTATTTGAAAGGTCCAAGGTTCGAACCCGTATTCTTATATCTGGCTTTCCCAATCTGGGACATGTTTTTTTCGAACCAGACAAACATTATATCTGAGATATACAGGATTCCAACCCCAAATCCCATTTACTCACCTAGTACTCATCAGTATTTTAGAACGACAGTCAGCTGGATTTCAGATCTTGTACTCAATAGATGTACTAAAAATGAACATACACGACGTTAGATATCTTCTAGATATTTCATCCACTTGTTCAATCTTCTAAGCTATTATAAAATATGTCCTTTGGACCAAGCATATACATCTTCTATAACAAAACACTGCTACGGGCTACTAAGGGGAGCTTTGAAGCTCCGGTAGCCTTTCCCTTGACTTACGGGGAGGTTGCAGGCTGGTTTGACCCTGTGGGAGAAATTTGAAACGCAAATTATCAAGTGTCGCGTACGCGGCCCTTAAGTAGCCCACAGAATAACTATGCATATGGCCCTTCGCCCGCCTACAGGAAACACTCCAAAGAGACGAACCCTGCATTTGTGTCGTCCTCCCCCTAACCCATCTGCCACAAACAAAGAAAACATATTATTTCGTTTGTACTACATGTGTTCTAATTTGTTCCAAAGCAACAGAATTAGTTCTGTTATACTCTCCAAGTAAATTGACAATCAATAGTGATGGGGCTAGAACGACTTCATCAACCTTGAAATCATCAGTTAATGTATGAAAGCTTTTTAAATCGTTTGTGCTCCATTTGGTCTAGTTTGTTCTACACTATCAACGTTTGTTATTTAACCGTTTCAGAAAAATTAATAAAAATAATTGTGGTGACGCTAGAAAGAGGGTGCCCTGCCCTCCCACATCCTTGAAATCAACGGTTTATATATATATATATATATATATATATATATATATATATATATATATAGATAGATAGATAGATAGATAGATAGATAGATAGATATAGATATAAAGACTTAATCGTTTGTTCTAATTTGTTCTAGAGTATCAAAGTTTGTTCTATAACCGTTTCAAAAATAAAGAAAAATAATTGTGGTGGGGCTACAAAGACGTCGACCTGGCCCGCACACACCGGCGCAAATCTGTCTTCAACATTGGGGGGACGGGAAAGACCGTTCCTATAATATTCATATATATATATATATATATATATATATATATATATATATATATATATATATATATATATATATATATAACAGATGTTTAAAATATTTAAGAAGTTGAAAAGCAATGATGTAGAGGATCTAGGGAGTAGAATTGTCTTTAGAGGCGTATTTAGGGAGCTATGGGTCTCAAAATCCCCTAAAATAAATTTGTTATTTTTTCGCATTTCTCGTACAACAATAATCTTTCTTACCATTTCTAAGAGTGTCATTGATTTTCCATTTTCTTATGCTCTTTGTTCAGACATAATGCTGTATTTGTCAAATTTCATTCCATGTTAGAACTGAGTCATTTTGCTCTTTCTTTCGTTTTTTCTAGTTTTCTGTATCTTTTTCTTGATGTTATTTTCTTTCGTTTCGCCTATGATATTTTATCGGCCATTGTCAGTTGTGATTCAAGTTGACCGTCATCAGTAACACCAAAACTAAGAGGAGTTGATAAGTGAAACTGGTATTCCACACCAACTTGCCCGGATATCAACATGACGGGACTTTAGCTATTATAACAAAGAAAAAATTATATCGTTTAGGTATTTTTAAAAGAAGGAAATCTTTGAATTAAAGAAAATCAAAACGGGGGAATAATTAGCCCGGGAAATTAGGTAGGCCAAGAGGGTGCTTTCTTTTTCTTGTATGAATAGAATAAAGGGTTAGATTCACTCCAAAATGTTTGTGTCATATTATATAGGATTCTCAAACTCAGGTAGGCAATATCCTTCCTCGTGTTGGGCATAAACCCTCGAAAAAAATCCTAAACACGTCTGTCTTAATATTGGGAGGTGAGTAGATTTGAGGCTTATTCTAGGGAAGGGAGATGAAACTCATATTACGGTAGATGAATCTGATTTCTGAAGTAAACTTGTTGAAGAGTATATTATATATTAGGCGATGTAGATGAAAATGAAATGAAATCTTTAGTTTTACGGCCCACGCTTATGCCAGTTTGGCTAAAGGAGACGGTGATGATGAGAAATGAATGAAATGATGGAATGAAGAAAGTGGGTGGAAACGGGAGAACCCCGAGAAAAATCAGGAGTGCGGTGTTTGTTCACGACAAAGTCCACACGGCGTCAGGCGATGGAGATGAAGTAGTAGTACTTATCAGTATTACAAATCACTGCCGTGAACACATTCTGAACTCTGAATACATGAATACTTATAATTGGTATGTTTCTAATTAAGCATCCACGTTAAAATTGTTTTTTAATAATATAATAATATAAATAATGACTTCTCGGAAACTATGAAGAAAGAATATCAATTATGTATGACGTAACAATACTCTTATCTGAGCAAAATGATGATAATCTAAATAGCATTACAGGAATCGTTATAGAAATATGACACATGATATATTCTCTTTAGTTAACAGATGCAACCGTAAGATTGGGGAGAAAAATATTCCAGTAATGGAATTCTTTTCTTTGCTTACGAAGTATCCTCTTTCAAAAGAAAAATTGGTACACGGGGAAATATGTAGGAGCAGACCATGGTTTGACCAGGAATACATTAAACTAGAAGAGAAGAGAAAACAGGAAAAAATTACGTTGACTACAAAATTTGGAACAAATAACTACACGAAATTTCGTTGACATCAGGTGGGGAAAGTTCGAAAAATTTTAAAACAAAGAAACGCGATTTTTCTTTCACATCTCCCCCTCAGTCACGTACAAACGCGCTTCATGTGCGTGTGCATGTTCAAAGTTAACAAGGAGAAAGAGACCGATGCACCTGGTCTGGAAAATGTAATTAACTGGTAACTTCAGCGTCAAGTTTTTTTGTGCTCTGAGGATAACATCTCCAGTCCTGGTCACCTCTGAAAGAAATACTGTTTAAACGCAACTGAATAAGCAAAATATATTTTTATCATCTGGGTTACCCAGTCTCTGTTGAATTACCGGGTCACTACGGGTTTGAATCCTAGACCCCGTTGTGGTCCATAAGCTAAACATCATCCGACTGACAGTATGATCCGTTTGAGCTCTAGCGTGTTCATTCTCTCTGTACAAATTACTTATACCCGCAAGAGATGAAAGTGATGCTTGATATTCAAAACACATAAATCTTCGGAAAAGACTATAAAATGGCCATTTCTTTGGTTATTTGAAAACAAAATTTTATTTATACTAGTTCGACATAAATTTGTTTCCATCTTATAATTCAATGTGATTTATTCATGTTGAAATTAGAAACATGCAAAGTCTTCTGCATCTATAAGGAACATCCCACTATCCATTTGAAAATTTGTAACTTTTCACTATGATACGGGTTGGACTTTTAATATAGGTTATTCTGATAAAAATTTACCAATAAAATGAATTCATTCAATTTTATCTTTTTCCTTTTTTCGTTTTTTTTCATTTTGGATTAGTTATCTTGAATGGAAGTTATGACCTACATACTGGGTTTATTAGAATGTAGTTTGCATCAGTACGTCCAATGAACACCACCGAACCACGCAAAAGCAAAGTATGTGCGGTAAACTGTTGACAATACCTTAGATGTGTCTGTGAGATCTACAGTTCTACTGGAAATTGAATATGCTATCCTTTATGAAAGAGACATAATGAATCATCCTTTATATATTAGAACAGTGCTGAAAAAATATACAAAAACAAACGTTATTTCTATATTACTGTTGGATTTCTGGTAACGGAACTTTATAATGTTAGGTTCTTTTCTAACTAAGTCTAAAATTCCACATTTTTATCTGTTCGCCCGTTTCTTTTGATTCTTCTTTCCCCTTCTCTCTCTCTCTTTCTGCCTCATTTCTGAACCTCAGTGTAATAGACATCCATTGGTTTCAATTTTTCATTGTGTGTGTTTCAGTTTCTCCCTAAATCAACTTATGAATCTTGTCTCATCTCTGTTTTGTTATTTCCTTTTATCGATAGTAATACGTGTGTAATTTGAATATAGTATTGCGTTCATATTGTTAGCTAATTTTAGTATGAGGGAGAAGAAAGTAGGAGAGAGGGGGTCTCTTTACCAGACACGATTATGGGATAAGAATGTGTATATTGGGTGGCCTAGCTGCACGGCCTTAGCTGTCGCTATTGCTTTGATGCGGAGTATACAATGGGATCAACAAATTTAAGAAAGGCTATCAACCTCGTGCTTACATATTAAAGAAAGCTGACAAAATAGTTATCACTGATACAGATACAATCTTAAATAGATGCAAAGATTTCTTTGACGATTTGCTTAACACGCAGCCAAAAACTAACATGCGTGGAAAAACTGAAATACACACCGCAGAACCGTATATTCCAGAACCTAACCGAATAGATGTAGAAATCGCTATAAAGAAACACAAATCTCCGGGTGTAGACGAAATTCCGGCTTTTAATTTTAGCTGGAGGCGAAAAATTGTGGAACAAAGTACACAGATTTCTCCTTATCTGGAACAAGGAAGAATTACCACAAGGGTGGAAGAATAAAGTATTGTTCCAATCCACAAGAAAGGCGACAATACTGACTGTAATAATTATCGGGGCATCTCTCTTCTGTCAACTTCAAATAAAATCCTTTCAAACATTCTATTAGCAAGATTGACACCATACGTAGATGAAATTATTGTGGATTATCAGCGCGGATTTAGACTAAATCGATTAACTATCGACCAAATATTTACCATTCGCCATATACTCGAAAAGGAATTGAAATACAATATCAATACCCGGTACATCAACTATTTATTGATTTTAGAAAGGCTTGCGAGTCGGTTAGGAGAGAAACATTGTACAACGTCCTTACTTAATTTGAAATATCGAAAACAGCTAATTAGATTAATTAAAGCATGTTTAAATGAATCCCAAAGTAAAATTCGGGAAGAATTTTGTCCACGAGCTTTCACGTCGTGAATGGCCTGAAAGAAGGAGATGCGTTGTTGTCATTATTATTCAACTTTGTCCTGGAATACGCTATAAGGAAAATCAAAGATAGCAACCAGGGCTTAGAGTTGAGCGGTGTTCACCAGCTTATGGCGTACGCTAATGTAAATCTGATAGGGGATGATAGGAGAACAATAGAAAGAAATGCAGATGTCTTATTAAACGCTTGCAGGGACATGGGTTTAGAAGTAAATGCAGAGAAACCTAAATGCATGGAAGTGCGTCGGGACTGTAATACGGAAAATTATGAATGCGTTAAAATATTAAATAATGCTTTTGATAAAGTGGATGCTTTCAAATATCTAGGATCAATATTAACAAACAAAAGTCATATTCACGAAGAAATTAAACGCCGACTAAAAGCAGAGAATTCGTGTTATTATTCAGTTCAAGATATCTTGTCGTCGCGAATTCTGTCGGGGAATTTGAAGCTTAAAATATATAAAACTATAATCATGCCTGTTGTTCTCTATGGTTTCGAAACGTGGTAGCTTACTCTGAGGGAAGAACATAGACTGAAAGTATTTGAGAACAAGATCCTTAGATGAATATTCGGAGCCAAGAGGAACGGGAATGGTTAACGGCGGAAACTTCATAAAGAGGAACTACATAATTGATACGGATTACCAAACATTGGTAGGACCATCAAGTCTAGGAGGCTTAGGTGGGCAGGTCGTGTACCTAGGATGGAAGAAAGTAGGAAAGCTTTCAAAGTCTTGACTGGAAGACCAATCGGAAATAAACCATAAGGGAGACCAATGCGCAGATGAAAGGACAATATTAAGATGGATCTCGAAGAAATAGGAATACAAAGTAGATACTTAATCCAGTTGGCTAAAGATAGAAGTCAGTGAATAACTTTTGTGAGCGCGGCATTGAACGTCCTTGTTCCATAGGCCATAGAGTTAGTTAGCTTACGAAGCATGAGTAGATGTCTAGGCTAACTCAAAAAGTAGATGAAATACGCATTTACTGAAAAGATGGGTTTTACTGACATAGGGTGGTCTATATACTCTTCGGTGCTAGGGCCTAGGGGAGAGGAGGAGATAAGATTTCACATCAGGTTACGTCATTCAGAGTGGCACACCTTCATTTTCATTAAAAATGGAAAAGCAAAGAGAAACCAATTTCATCTTACTTTCCTTTGTGGCAGTCGGGCACAAATAATCACACTTATCTGGAAAAAGCACTTTTCAAATCGGATTGTTGGGAGAGCCTCCAATTCCAATGTTTGAGGGAGATCCCGCCCCATTTCCCCGAATTTGTGCCCGTACCTACAGCTGAGACAACTTTCCAGCATGAGGAGAGGTGCATGTCCTCTTCTGGCATTTATTGCTATTTGTGCCCAAGTAGCGGAAGTGAAATTAATACATATTGATGAGATTACTAAACGCACTACAGCACGAAGTTCAGTTTGAAATACTACAGAATACGATTCTTTTCTTAAAAAAATGGAAACACAAAGAGAAACCAAGTTTATCTCACTTTCCTTTGTGGCAATATTAAACAAATCGTTACTTTTATCCCAAAAAGCATTTTTAAAATCAGATTATCAGGGGGACAGTCCCCCCAGGTGCAAGATTGGGAGATTACGTGCCCCTCGTCCCTCCGGGATTTTCGCCAGTCCCCCCACAACCTTGAAATCATCAGTTAATGTAAGAAAGCCGGTTAAAAGCGTTTGTGCTCCATTTGTTCTAATTTGCTTAATGGCACAAGGCAACGTTGTAGTAGTAGCCGCACTATATCGAGCCGAGTCAGCAAAATTTTTCTCGATTCTGATTGGTTGATAGAGGTCATGTGACTTTAGGCCCCGCCCACGCGGGAAATTCAAATTTCCAGGTCGCGTGGTATGACGTCATGAGTCACTCCGCAAGGAAATCCTCCATTCTCTTTTATGACCGGGATTTTTGAAATCCGTTCCCTTTTACGGGTAATATGAGTGCTTTGATACGTGATTCTGATTGGCTGACAGATGTCACGTGATCTTAGGTCCTGAGATATTTGAAATTCGTTCCCTTTTACAGGGTAAGATGGATGCTTTCGTACCTCGATTATGATAGGTCGGTAGAGGTCACGTGATTTTAAGCTCAGGGATTTTTTAAAATTCGTTCCCATTTACGGGTAAGATGAGTGCTTTGATACCTGACTCTGATTGGCTGGTAGAGGTCACGTGACCTTAGACCCTGGGATTTTTGAAATTCGGGTATCCTCTCTGATGTGTACTTTGGTACTAAGATACTGATTGGCTGATAGAAGTCACATGATTTTAGACCCACCACGGTGAACAGGTTACATGGTATAACGTGGAGAAATCCCTCACTCATTTGTTTCCTTTTACGGGTAAGATGAGTGATTTTGTACCACGATTTTGATTGGTTGATAGAAGTCACATGATCTTAGCCCCAGCCCATGCGGGAATTTCAGAGTGATATGACGCCAATCCACCCATGACTGGGATTTTAGAATTACGTTCGCTTTTATTATGTAGTGAAGTTCACCTTAAATATTATCGTTTTTTTATGGGTAAGATGGTTCTTACCTTATATGTTTACGTGTGGAGATCTTGTCCTTGAATTAGTAGCCTATGTCTTTGAAAGGATACATTGATTTGAAGAATGGTGAAAGAGGAGACCATCCTTGTCGCTTGTAGATTTCATTGTTAGAACTCTTGTAACACATTGTGTTGTGAGTTTAAGCGATTTTTAAACGCTCAACGTTTTGTTGGTATATAAGCGCTTCATTAATGGAAACAGTGTTGCGAGATTTTTCTTACCAAAACTGCTGCGATTCTTTTCGAAACGGTTCCGAAACGGTTCATATAGTTCACTGATATTTAGAAAAGACAGCCGACTTGTAGGCCTATCCTACATGTAATTATACTTGTTTGAATTTGAAACAATATTTACAAGATATTGCACATCAGTAGAATCTTCATCAGTCAATTCATATGAACAACTTGTGCGTCTGGATGGAAACCATTCAGACAAAGAAACCCGTCGCCATCACTTGGATCCGGAATGTGAATTGTGTGAGCTTTTGGAATGCATGTTACGTGGTACAAATTTCGACACTGATCACACTTAATCACTTCTTTATCGTGTACACTACGTTTGCATGTAAAGCAATTTTCTTCAACTTTACTCTTGCCACTACTTTGAAACAAACCTTTCTTAACCTTTTTCTGTGGTATTTCATCAGTTTTACTTTCTTTTCTTCGTTGCGTTTTCTTTTCTTCTCATCATTATCTTCTTGTTTCTTCTTTTTAGACAACCGCTTATTTTCAAGTATTTCCTGATATTGTTTTGATGTTATAGCGTAAGGAAACCGTTCAGTGTTTCTTTTGCCTTTTCTTTTGGGAGTTTGGGCCGCGGTGGCTCAGTGGTAGAGCGTTCACCTCTGGTGCTTGTGGTCCCGGGTTCAAACCCTGCTCCCGCCAAGTGAACTTTGTGGTGGACAAACACCGTGTGCGTGGGTTTTCTCGGGGTTCTCCCGTTTCCTCCCACTTTCTTCATTCCACCATTTCATTCATCTCTCATCATCACCGTCTCCTTTAGCCTAACCGGCATAACCGTGGGACGTAAAACTCAAAGATTTCATTTCATTTCATTTTTCTTTTGGGAGTTTCTGGCCATAGAAGGAAACTACCCAAACCAGAAGTTGATGTAGGCCTATTAACAGAACCCGATGGAGCAGGAGACTGCCTTGGTTCACCACTTATTGTTATCATAATATCTCCATCCAAGTCGTCTGGACTATTACGATTGCAAGTTTCATCCTGGCTAGGGCTTGTTTCATTCGAATCACTTTGTGCTTTTTTCGGTACACATGTGGAAGGATGATGTGCTTCCATGTTTTGATCTGTTTTGTTGAAATAAAGCCACAAACGAAACAAGGCAAACAAGTCAGATCCATAATCACCTTGGTAACCATATTTGTCCATTCTTTCAAATTCATTCATTCTGTCTTCTCCAACGATATCTGAGAACGATGAATAAGATAACGTGGGCTTATCTTCATCTTTCCAGCTTTGTGGTTGCGGAAGCATTTTTTCAGTCGATTTACCAAGAAATTTGGAGTAGTCTATAGCGTCTGGATCGAAGGGGTAAAGGCCATACGCTCTAAAGCCATTCTTTAAGTTCTCTGGTTTTAGCGAAGAATTGATTACATCTTGTAAGACAGATGCAAATGACACTTTGGTGAGTACTTCATGGGGATGATTAGTTTTCCACTTCCGTACTGACTTACGCCACGCTACCTTGATGGGTGGAAACACTCCTACATCAGCTGGCTGTAAATTCTGGTGGCGTTCGGATACAGTGCTATGACCTCTATATGTAGTTGGTTGCATAATACGCTCTGTTGATAAGTTAGGTGAGCCTTGTGCCCATCCAGGAAAAGAATTACTGGAAATGTTACTTTTTGCAGGACGAGGAATGGATGCAGAACATTGTCTACATATTCATAGAACACTTGTGTTGTCATGCACCCGTTGTCACTTCGTGCTACACCCCAAGTAGATGGAACTGATGTAGCAATCTTGTCAGGAATTCTTTTGTAAGGATAAACGACTGGAGGAGGATAGGAAGATCCATCAGCAGCAAACGTGTGAAGAACAGTGATTTGTTCTTTTGGCGAGCCTTGTTCTACATTGTATACATATTTAGCAACTTTTTCTCAACAAGGACTTTACCTGCTTTTGGACATATTTGGAAACCTGTTTCATCGCCATTTAAAACTCTTGAGGGATCTTTCAGGACATCTTCTAAATTTTTCTCATGGATATATTCGGAAATGTCTTTGAACCATTTTCTTATATTCTCTTCACTTACACATGCACTTACTAGAGTGACTCAATCGCTCGTTCGTTATGTTATTTCTGTGGCGAATATGTGTAATGCTTGTGGTGAATATGATGGTCGTTTTGGCATTGTGTAATCTGTAAAATAAAATAAAACTATCAGTTAGTTGGCTTAAATGCAATATGTTATTCAAAAAAGGGAGGGCGATAGTTATTAGCCATGCAGAAGATAGTTATTAGCCACCCCGGCTATTAATTGTAACCGAACATCGTAGGAACGTAAAATTTTTACAGATGAAAATTTTAAATATAACGATTATTTCTCGATAGAAAAAGCAAGTTAGAATTCAATACATAGAAAATGTAGTTATTGACCAGGGTGGCTAATTACTGTCAAAGAAGAAAATTTAATGGTCGAGTAATTAGCCACCCCATTGTTGACGTTTTGGCAATCGAAATGTCAGCTATTTTTAAATAATTTTGTCACGTTATACGTTTACAATCTCAAAAATGCCAAACTAATACATTATTAGGCTCAATGCATAAGCTAGGATCTTAACAAACTAGAAAGATTTTCTTAAGAAATCTATAAGAATTACCTGTCGAAAACAAGATGTCTACATGCAATCCGCCATATATCCTCACGCGACCAATTCAGTTCACCAACACAAACCCAACACACAAGTAAAGGATTGCTCTTTCCTTTGCTATAATGGTGATGCAGAAAAAAACAGCTGTGCTTAATACAGAATTTAGTTCGTGAAATGGCCAATAGCTGTCACCCGGCCAATAACTGTATGGTTTACCCTAACAATATGAACGCAATTCTATATTCAAACTACACACGTATTACTATCGATAAAAGGAAATAACAAAACAGAGATGAGACAAGATTCATAAGTTGATTTAGGGAGAAACTGAAACACACACAATGAAAAATTGAAACCAATGGATGTCTATTACACTGAGGTTCAGAAATGAGGCAGACAGAGAGAGAGAGAGAGAGAGAGAGAGAGAAGGCGAGAGAACAATCAAAAGAAACGGGCGAACAGATAAAAATGTGGAATTTTAGACTTAGTTAGAAAAGAACCTAACATTATAAAGTTCCGTTACCAGAAATCCAACAGTAATATAGAAATAACGTTTGTTTTTGTATATTTTTTCAGGACTGTTCGAATATATAGAGGATGCTTTAGAGACTCATTATGTTCCTTTCATAAAGGATAGCATACTCAATTTCCAGTAGAACTGTAGATCTCACAGACACATCTAAGGTAATGTCAAAAGTTTAACGCAGATGCTTTGTTTCTGCGTGATTCGGTAGTGTTCCTTGGACGTACTGATGCAAACTATATTCTAATAAACCCAGTAGGTAGGTCATAACTTCCATTCAAGATAACTAATGCAAAATGAAGAAAAAAGAAGAAAAGAAGAAAGATAAAATTGTATGAATTCATTTTATTGGTAAATTTTTATCAGTATATCTTATATTAAAAGTCCAAACCGTATCATATTAAAAAGTTTCAAATGTTCAAATGGAAAATGGGATGTACGTTATAGATGCAGAAGACTTTGCATGTTTCTAATTTCAACATGAATAAATCACATTGAATTATAAGATGCAAGCAAATTTATGTCGAACTAGTATAAATAAAATTTTTGTTTTCAAATGACCAAAGAAATGGCCATTTTCTAGTCTTTTCCGAAGATTTACGTGTTTCGAATATCAAGCATCACTTTCATTTCTTGCGGGTATAACGTAATTTGTACAGAGAGAATGAACACGCTAGAGCTCAAACGGATCATAGTGTCAGTCGGATGATGTTTAGCTTATGGACCACAACGGGGTCTAGGATTCAAACCCGTAGTGACCCGGTAATTCAACAGAGACTGGGTAACCCAGATGATAAAAATATATTTTCCTTATTCCCTTGCGTTTAAACAGTATTTCTTTCAAAGGTGACCAGGACTGGAGATGTTATCCCCAGAGCACAAAAAGCTTGACGCTGAAGTTACCAGTTAATTACATTTTCCACACCAAGTGTATCGGCCACTTTCTCCTTGTTAACTTTGAACATGCACACGCACATGAAGTGCGTGTGTACGTGAGAGAGGAGTAGAAGTGAAAGAAAAATCGCGTTTCTTTGTTTTAAAATTTTTCGAAGTTTCCCGCCTGATGTCAACGAAATTTTGTGTAGTTAGTTGTTTCGAATTTTGTAGTCAACGTAATTTTGCCTGTTTTATCTTCTCTTCTAGTTTAATGTATTCCTGGACGAACCATGGTCTGCTCCTACATATTTCCCCGTGTACCATTTTTTCTTTTGAAAGGGAATACTTCGTAAGCAAAGAAAACAATTCAATTACTGGAATATTTTTCTCCCCAATCTTACGGTTACATCTGTTAACTAAAGAGAATATAACGCGTCATATTTCTGTAACGATTTCTGTGATACTATTTAGATAATCATCATTTTCCTCAAATAAGAGTATTGTTACGTCATACATAATTGATATTCTTTCTTCATAGTTTTCGAGGTCATTATTTATATTATTAATTATTATAAAACAATTTTAACGTGGATGCTTAATTAGAAACATATCAATTATAAGTATTCATGTATTCAGAGTTAAGAATGTGTTCACGGCAGTGATTTGTAATACTGATAAGTACTACTACCACTTCATCTTCATTGCCTGACGCCGTGTGGACTTTGTGGTGGAAAACACCGCACTCCTGTTTTTTCTCGGGGTTCTCCCGTTTCCACCCACTTTCTTCATTCCACCAGTTCATTCATTTCTCATCATCACCGTCTTCTTTAGCCTAACTGACATAAGCGTGGGCCGTAAAACTAAAGATTTCATTTCATTTTCATCTACATCGCCTAATATATTATATACTCTTCATCAGGTTCACTTCAGAAATCAGATTCATCTACCGTAATATGAGTTTCATCTCCCTTTCCTAGAGTAAGCCTCAAATCTGCTCACCTCCCAATATTAAGACAGGCGTATTTAGGATTTTTTTTCGAGGGTCTATGCCCAACACAGGGAAGAATATTGCCTACCTGAGTTTGAGAATCCTATATAATATGATACAAAAATTTTGGAGTGAATCTAACCCGTTATTCTATTCATACAAGAAAAAGGAAGCACCCTCTTGGCCTACCTAATTTCCCGAGCTAATTACTCCCTCGTTTTGATTTTCTTTAATTCAAACATTTTCTTCTTTTAGAAATAACCAAACGATATAATTTTTTCTTTGTTATAATAGCTAAAGTCCCGTCATGTTGATATCCGGGCAAGTTGGTGTGGAATACCAGTTTCACTTATCAACTCCTCTTAGTTTTGGTGTTACTGATGGGCTGACTTGAATCACAACTGACAACGGCCGATAAAAAATCATAGGCGAAACGAAAGAAAATAACATCAGGAAAAAGGTACAGAAAAGTAGAAAGAAAAATGAAAGAGCAAAATGACTCAGTTCTTAAATGGAATGAAATTTGAAAAATACAGTATTATTTTTGAACAAAGAGCATAAGAAAATGGAAAATCAATGACATTCCTAGAAATGGTAAAAAAAAGATTATTGTTGCACGAGAAATGCGAAAAACTAACAAATTTATTTCAGGGGATCTTGAGTCCCATAGCCCCCTAAGTACGCCTCTGAAGATAATTCTACTCCCTAGATCCTCTACATCATTGTTTTTCAACTTCCTAAATATTTTAAACATCGGTTATATATATATATATATATATATATATATATATATATATATTATTGGAACGTTCTTTCCCGTCCCCCCAATGCTGAAGACAGATTTGCGCCGGTGTGTGAGGGCCAGGTCGACGTCATTGTAGCCACACCACAATTATTTTTCTTTATTTTTGAAACGGTTAAAGAACAAACTTTGATACTCTAGAACAAATTAGAACGAACGATTAAGTCTTTATATTTATCTCTGTATCTATCTATCTATCTATGTGGGTGGGCAGAGCGCCCTCTTTTTATCGTCACCACAATTATTTTTCTTATTTTTTTCTGAAAGTGTTAAATAACAAACGTTGATAGTGTAGAACAAAATAGACGAAATGGAGCACAAACGATTTAAAATGCTTTCTTATAATAACTGATGATATCACGGTTGATGAAGTCGTTCTAGCCCCACCACTATTGATTGTAAATTTACTTAGAGAGTATAACAGAACTAATTCTGTTGCTTTGGAACAAATTAGAATACATGTAGTACCAACGAAATAATAGGTTTTCTTTGTTTGTGGCAGATGGGTTAGGGGGAGGACGACACAAATGTAGCGTTCATCACTTTGTAGTGTTTTCTGTATGCGGGCGAAGGGCCATATGCACAGTTATTCTGTGGGCTACTTAAGGGCCACGTACGCGACACTTGATAATTTGCGTTGCAGAGTTCTCACACAGGGTCAAACCAGCCCGCAACCTCCCCTTAAGTCAAAGGAAAGGCTACGGGAGCTTCAAAGCTCCCCTTAGTAGCCAGTAGTAGTCTCTTTTGTTATAGAAGATGTATATGCTTGGTCCAAATGATATATTTTATAATAATTTAGAAGAATGAACAAGCGGATGAAATATCTAGAAGATATGTAACGTCGAGAATGTTCATTTTTTAGTACATCGACTGAGTACAAGATCTAAAATCCAGCTGACTGTCATTCTAGAGTACTGATGAGTACTAGGTGAGTGTATAATGGGAGTTGGGGTTGGAATCCTTTATATGTCAGATATAATGGTGCTGGGTTCGAAAAAACATGTCGTAGATTGGGAAAGCCAGATATAAGAATACGAGTTCGAACCTTGGACCTTTCAAATGAGAAAACCACTTCAAGATATTATTCAGTTCCACGGTCGAGTGGGATCACAAGATAAAATTAACGAACTGAAATGCTGACAACATAACAGGAATTCTCTCCCGCGGTCTCAAGATCCGGGCGTAATAATAAACTAGGTATTTGCCGTGTGCCCACCATCACTGCCGTGTCAAGCTGCGGACAACATCATTAAAACCTGTAACAAAATACACAACAGGGGATCTATACGCTAATTTAACACCAGATGAGGGTAATTGTTAAGAACAGCTACTTCTTATCTCCGTCGCACGAGGATAGTTCTTACTATTGCACTAGCTACAAAATTGATTCTATTTGATGTACAAGTGGTAATGCAACACAGAAGAAACCCAAATCATGTTGTATTCACACTCCAATATAAAGTGAGAATGCAACGTGATCTGTGTTTCTTATGTGTTATATTACCACTTGTACATCAAATGATATCAATTTTATAACTAGTACAACATTAAGAAGTATCCACGTGCACGAAATATGCGATATGCGTTCAATTGCCCCCACACATACTCATACATTAAGTACAAGGGCACTACACATATATGTTAAGTACAAGAGCAACATTTAAAAATGCAACGAAAAGGAGAATAACGACCAAGAAGCATTCATTTTCACACACCTCAAATGGTTAAAGGATTACAAGGGCACTACAGGGATACACATTTAAGTACAAGGGCCATATTAAGAAATGCAACGAAAAAGAGAAAAAGTGCCAGGAAGCATTCATTTTTACATACCTCAAATTGTTGAAGGATTACAAGGGCACTACAAGGATACACATTTAAGTACAAGGGCCATATTAAGAAATGCAACGAAAAAGAGAAAAAGTGCCAGGAAGCATTCATTTTTACATACCTCAAATTGTTGAAGGATTACAAGGGCACTACAAGGATACACATTTAAGTACAAGGGCCAAATTAAGAATTACAACGAAAAAGAGAAAAAGGGCCACGAAGCATTCATTTTCACATACCTCATATGATTCAAGGATACAACCGAGCGACTTCAAACTGTCTTCTTTCCCTTCGAGGTAATTCTTATTTCAACAACATCTACTCAATAATATTCCATGAGTCACACACTCACATAACTATAGACACTGCCCACACAGCAATGAAATATTTTCAAAACGTTTCTAAAACGTGCCATCATTTTCCTTCAGAAAATGTATCCTACTTCCCTTAAGGAAATATATTCCATATGTTGTTGAAAACATTTTCCAAAGAGTACTGAAAATATTCTCCAAATACACTCAAAAACGTTGTAGAAATATTTTATACGCCGTTAGAAAAGTTTTCCAAAAAATGTTTCCTGTACGATTTCCAAACATTACTGAAAATGTGTTTGAAACGTTTTATACAATGATAACGGAATGGTTTTTAAAATGTTTCTGATGGAATATTTTAAAATTATTTACCAATAACACAGACAATATTTTCCTACATATCCCAAAATATATTTAGTGAATATTTTTTGTACATCACAGAAAATATTTACAGAATAGTTTCTGTGTATGACAAAATATTTAGGGAATATTTTCTGTACATGACAAAATATTTACAGAATATTTTCTGTACATGATAGAACCCAAAGTCCATAGGCCAACTCGGTTACTATTGCAGATACGAAAACAAGGTAAGATGCAGAAGGAACTTTTTTAAAATGCAGCAAGTTTTGTTTTTATATTAGTATACCGCCCAATAGTAACGAAAAGTACAACGCTGCGACTGTTGGATAACACTGAATGAAGGAAAGTGTGCTTTGAAATTATTTGGACCAAAGGGAACGGAAAAACACAATGAAAAATGTAGTGCAAGACCCAATTTCGCGTCCTTCGTATCTGCTCCCCTCCCCCCAACACCGTGGTTGCTATGCCACTGGTGTGGATATTGCATTTGCATGTTTCTCCTTCACTGTGTCTCCTTTCAATTCTTCTCGGTGTAGCTAATTTCAAACCACACATTCTTTTCATTCGTGTAGCCCGACATGATGCATGGTAACGCATTTTCTTTATTGAGCGGTACACTAGTACAAAAAACAAAAGTGTTGCTGGAATTTAAAAGAGTCCTTACATATCTTACCTTGTTATCATATCTGCAATAGTACCCATGGACCGAGTTGACCTATGGGCTCCGGAATATTGCGTCACTGCATATATAGCGGCTTCTTGCTAGGAACAAATAGTGGGTTGAAAAAAGGTGGCCAGGCTGTGACATATCAGCTGGAAAAAAACATAAGATTCTTCTGTATAATTTTACCTGCTTGGACGCCTTTGCCTTGGCCCACAGAACCATTGCGGCCCACAGACTCAGACAAAAATAAATAAATAAATAAAAACAAAAATAATAATAAACAGTGTAAATTATAACTACTTTTTTTTTACTCAAAATCTTATTTACACAGAATGTTTCTGGGTGTTTCACTGGTACTACTGGTATGTGGCCATGCCGTGTATATCGGAGTGTCTTATGTGACTTACGATATTCAAACTGCATATCAGTGTGTACACAATCGTCGCCTGCCAGTTTTGAAAGCGGCTGTATTGGATTATTTTAAAAAAATAAAAATACGAAAAGGATTGAAGTTTAGACATCCAATCCAGGAAACAATTGTTGGCAATCCTTTTCCTATTTTAAAAATAATAAATCCAACATAGCCGCTTTGAAAACTGGCACGCGATGATTGTGAAGGCTCTAATTCGCAGTTTGAACCTCGTAACATCACATAAGACAACCCAACATACATAGACTGGGTGGCCACATACCAGTAGTAGCAATGGAACACCCAGAATCATTGAGTAAATAAGATTTTGAGTGTTTTTTTTAAAAAAAAAAGCCTAATGAGAGCAAGTTAACATTATGTAGTTGTAATTTACACTGTCCACTATAATAAACGTACATATATATATATATATATATATATATATATATATATATATATATATATATATATATATATATATATATATATATATATCAGTTTATATCAGTTAGTAGTTAAATAAAAATATAAATGTACACTATTCTGGCTTTATTTAAATTCTCTTCAGCAGCATCTTCATGCTGCTCGTATTATTTGTTTCTATACATTAAGAACAATCTTCTCAAATGTCAGAAATTCACATTTTAACTTGTAAACACTTGTTCTAGAAAATTATGTCACTGACAGTAATTAAATAAAAATCAACAATAACAATATTTACGTGTGTTGCTGAAAATGTTCTACAAAACTACGGCGCATGGGGAATAGATATTTTCACGAAATGTCACTTTTTGTTACTTTCAAGAAATATCACATTGCTGAATAACAAGAAATACATATTTGCTTCTTTATAATGTCACTTTTGATTACCACAAGTAACTCTAATTTCGACGCTGCGAATTGTCAGTTAAAGTTCTGTGGAACTGCAGCTGAATTCTTAACTGATCTTCTTGTTCGTCTCTGTATGGCATGTTGAAGCCAAATCCCAATATTCTACGCGATCTCATCGTTAGTTACGTTTTTCTTGTGTTACACAGTTTCTGAAAATAAAATAGGCAGCGTTTAATAACATAATAACAGCATGGAATTATTAAAGATCAATTATTACATCTTAAACTTACAAAAATATTTAAAATGTTTGTGTAGGACCTACAGCAGCTTGTGAAGACAATATTGTATTACAAAAGTAACATCCTGAAGAAAATGTAAATGGCAAGGAAGACAACAGCTTCAGCTGAAAGTGGCATACCTAAGACTGTAGCTTAATTAAGGACATTGTAACATGTTGAAGCGGTCACACTTTTATTTTTAATAAGTACAGCATCTTATAAATTTTAAACCTAATATTAAAAAAAAAGAGAACATGTGGCAGCATTTGAGTTGATGAAGAACTAGCGTCTCATTCCGAAGGCTCCGATCTCAAATCTGGACCCGATCATTCTTTTCCCCTCAGTCGCACCAGGTGAATGCCGAGATTGTTACTAAGGCCTTGATGACCGCTACCTTGCTCGATTTCTTTCCCACGGAGCAGGCCATACATATTACTTTGCCTTATAGAAATGAATAATTTTGATAACGGTGCATTGTAAAGAATATAAAAAATAGCGAATGTAGGAATGAATCATGAAATGCTCAAGAAAACTACCAACATAACAGAACAATTCAGTAAAAGGATGAAATATACTCTATACATATTCAGCTCTCTCTTCCACTTAAATGTAACGTATCACTTGAAAATGGGAAAATTGCACATTTTGCTAAAATAAGGATTTTCAAAGTGTTTTAAATGTTATAACAGCGCTTGTAGTACATGCTTTTGGGAAATAAAGTTTACAGGAAGATGATTCTGAGAAGTATTCATGGCACAATAGTATGAATTTAAAGCGAAGGAAAATAAAAAGGGCACCAGAAAGTTTTATATGTATATACAAGATTTTAAACATAGTGTATCGCTCTTCAAATGACAACTTCTATAATTTTTTCACTCTGTAAATGAGATTAAAGAACAGTAGGGAGAGTTTCTTACCTATTATTGTGTTAGTGATTAATGAGTAGATGCTCTTTCCTTTTGCACCGTGCCAACTAAATTGCTCAGCTATTGCACCCGTCTTTTTCACCCGTGATGTTTCTTGTGATGGCTTCTGAGCTGTGACATCCAAGTTTTTCATTTCTTAGACCTGTAACGAAATACACACTAAGCACTCAAGTAATAGTAATGGAAATTTAGAGCATACAACTGATGCTCTTAAACAAATTACATTGATTTTAAACGACAGTGTCACCGAGTCAGGTGCAATTGGCGCATCCTCAAAAATTAATACTTGCACTAACATTTAGTTTTTCCAATAAAAGAAAGTTACATACTAATTTTCAAGCAGTTGTACAGGGTAGGCAAAAACCATGTTTTTTATTGAAAATCCAAAAGACCAGGTTTTTCTGGTTTATTAATTTACTCTATGTATTTATATTAGATATGGACAGACATTAGTTTATTTCGTCTTGGTGTTATTATGCAACAACAAGGTTATGCTGGAAGGGACTCCAAACCGCTTCTCGGCTTACATCCATCAGAAATTGTCTATTTCGACACCAAACCGGAACTAATTGGTTACAAATGAGATTGCCGACTCACTCACGGACTCCTGATAAAAATACGTTTTACTGATCTTTACATAGATCTACTTGTTAATATAATTGTCAAGGGTCATTTCAGAATTACAAAAAGATAAGCAGTTACACAAGTAAAAACATTATACAGAATTACATATAAATCGGGAAACTCCCGCCTTAGCCATTGAGAAAATCCTGTTATTAGTTTAAATGTATTTGTATGTAAAATTTTAAGGTCAACGTATCATATTAAATTACAAATTTGTTATGTAGATAACATTCAACAAAATTAAAACAAAGTCGAATCCAAGCTGATGTTGGAAGCTACGTAGGCAGTTGACACATTTTGCCAATTTCTATCAATATATGTAAGCAACCTTGGCTTCTTTATAAAACAACAGGCATTCAGGCAAGTAGAAATATACAATTTGGTTTCGTTTCGTATGTTAGGTTTAACATCCTTACGAAATACCAAGTTATCACGGAGAAGACTTTCGCTTAAAGGGACACCTCGAATCGCTACTTGGTTTACACTTGAAAGATAGGTTGTGGTTCGACCGAGAATTCAACACGTGACCCCTTGATTAAAAGTTGAAAAGTAGATAAACGTAATGCAGATGGTGTGATATGTGGAGACGTCACCATGAAGTTCACACGATTTAAAGCATTTTTCGTTCTTTTTATCTTTTTGGTTTAAACCAGTTTTTTTTATAGATGAAAGCAACGTATCTATAAAATTATTAAGAAATCTACAGGAAGACGAGGAATAATTTAACAGTTTCAGAATATACACGGTGGTTGTAAAATCAATATCTATTTTTAATCTAGATTATGCTAGAAACTAGCATCAGCTTTAGCTGGCGTGTAATACTGTAACATTTTAGAAGTTGTGGAAAATGTGGATATATACGTTGAAATGTAACTTAATAACCAAATGGTACAGTAATAACGTATTCGATGAAAATAAAACTGTGATAGGTTGCTTACTTTTAGAAATATTCATTGTTACGAATAAGAACTGACTTTACACCCACGCTGTATTCAGGGAGTAGTAATGCAGAAAACAAAAACTATTCGCGAACTTCAAGATGGATGAGATACTTCCCAGCATGCATTTAAAAAGAAGTCACGTCTTTCCAAATTACTTCCAAAGCAAAGCCCACACGAAGTTGTTCAGAATTCATAAATATCAAATTCTGCGGAGAAATGTAGGCACTATAACCTATATTAATACACTAGTTTAGCATTGTTCATAGATTCAAAAGATACTTGTACATGGAAATTAAGATGAAATGAAACATTTAGTTTAACGTCCCACGCTTATGCATCGAGGTCAAGTGAGACGCTGATGATGAGAAATGAATGAAATAGTGGAATGAAGTAAGTGGGAGGAAACGGGACAGCCCCGAGAAAACACACGCACACGGTTTGTCTACCACAAAGCCCGCTTGGCGCGAGCTGGGATCGAACCAAGGACCCCATGCAGCAGATATGAACTACGTAATTTCTAAACGTTTCAACTAGGTCTACACGTACTCGCTTCGCTGTCAGACCAACAATTAAGCCCCTTTCACTCTAATATACGGAATTTTCAAAAACTCGGACACGTGTCTACTAATTTTTACCAGCTCCATTCTCCCTCCATCGCCGTCAGCGCCCTTCCTTTTTCTTCCATTCTAAGTTGTCAAAATAATAATAATTTAAAAACTGAAATACGTGTCTAATTATGTTAAATGATGAGTCCAAACTCCATGTTCCTAACCTTCAAATGTTCCGGGATATCGATATTTGATTATAATAATTGCAAACCCATCCCCTGTTTTTCATTTTCCCCTCTTATCTTCCCATTTTTACTAAAATATCAAAAAACCTTTAAAAGCGTATCAAATTATTTTAAATGAGAAGTCCAAATAAAACTTCAAGCATCTAAGCCTACGAGATTCAGAAATATAGCCACCTTATTAAAGTACTTCCCACCCATTTTTCCCCTTTCCCGTAGAATTACCAAAAAATCTTGCTTAGTAGTACCATACGTCACAAATCCCATGTACTGTCGAAATTTCAAGGTTTTAAGTTAATCGGCTTGGCTTGTGCGAGGATCAGTCAGACCTTTAAATTTTAGGCGCTGGTTTACTTTCGGCGCACCACATTTTGAAAGATATACAAGTAAAATTCAAAACTATGCATGAAAAGACACATTTATAAAAAATAAATTTCTGCAGGCGATAGAATTAAATTCAAAGTAATATACATGTATTTTAGGTTTATAAGTGAAGCGTTACAAGTGTAAAATAATTACAGATGCTTTACGACGGATAAAATACGTAAGTGCATATGAAAGACAACTGTATAAGATACTATTTTCCACCGGCGCCGTATTTTTACACAGTGTACAGAAGCTGTATTTTATATTTACAAGTGAAGCACTACTAGTATGGCTTTTAGTTGGTTTTTATTCTTGGCAATGTAGTTCTTCTCGAACTTCTTATATATATATGAACTTCTAAAATTTGTAAGAAAAAATATATAGATAGGTACAAGCAATTTCCGGTTGAACTCAGATATTCGTATGCATAATACAAAACAAGCGTCGGATCTTCATGGGGTCTTCACGTTTAAAAATACATAAGAATAGTACATTTCCTATGGCAGTGAATATTTATAACAAGCTTCCTTCCACTTTAAAAAACAAAACATCCTGTTTCAATAAAGCAATCAAGTACCACCTATTCGAGCACTGCTTCTATTCTGTAGGAGGATATCTCGCAATTCAATAATCACTTATATTACAAGTGTCTGTAATAAATAAGGTTTAAAATGTATATATATTTTTGCATACGTATAATGTAAGGTTTTATTAACAGTTATATTGTCTTATGTCGTTGTATGTAAATTAGAATAATGAAAAATTGTATCTCTTTTACTTAAATTAACGCTATTTTATTATTGCATGTAGATTTAAATGTATAAATATGTACATATTCAATGTTCTGGTGACGTGTCCAACTCACACGTTCACGTTGTGAACAATTTCTATGAAAACGGGTAAAAATAAATACAATACAATCAGAGTTTTAAACAACCCGGGCTCTTTTGAATAAGCCCCAACCCACCTGGGCCCATATGGGGTTTTTCGGGTTTAATTGTTTTTCTTTGGGTGTAATTGAGTTTTTTTTAAATATTTTAATGCCTTTGGGGTAAAAGTGTTAAAATGTGATTTATATTTCAAGATTATTGTCACAGTTTGCAACAATTTTCTATTCACTGCTATTTTGAAACATGACTGTCATTTTTACATTTTACGTTGGATCGCCGCCGAAATATATACAGTTAATGTAGAGTGTCCTGTGCTTCTACTCTGAAAATTTAAACTTGAAAAACAGAAAATTGCGGCGTGTAAACCCGCTATTTTGAAATTTTAGGTTAGTATGTTGCCAAAATCTGTACAGGAGATTTAGTGTGTCTCATACTTTACCTGAAAATTTAAACTTAAAAGATGGAAAGTGGTACCCTGTTGTAGTGTGGTACAGGCAGACGAACGAACAAATGTAGAACGAATCAGCCCAATACCCTCAGTGACATTCGCCAAATATGAACACCAAATATATTAATTTAAAACAAATATATTAAATTAATTTAGAACAACTCAATCTATAACTCATGTTTTATAAAATAAATGTTTTTTTTTGTTGAACTTCACTTCCGATACCTTGTGTGTTCAATTACGGGAATTTCCCGAGCACTTGTTGCAAGACCGTTCTCCCAGAAAATTAATTTAAAACAATTAATATATATGCAGGGTGTTTCAAAACAACACCGACAACGTTTGGGAGGTGGTACCTAACACCAAGATAAGACAAAAAGTATAGATCAATCTAGGTGAACAAATGCTTCCTTTCGGAGTTATAAACTGCCGAAAACAGAGGTAGTTGGTGAGTACTTCAAATTATATGCCCGTAGCAAAGCTCCCTCTATAAAAACTGTTGCGTGAGTACCACAGGATTCTGAAACGTGTATTTTTGGATAGTGCACATTTTAGTTCCTAAGTGAAGTCTCGACACGACTACGATAGGCGCTATAGACCTTTAAAGTTCATCTTTTCATATTTCCGGCAGCCTATAAGTCCGAAAAAAAAAACATTTGTGCACCCAGGCTGGTCTATACTTTTGTCTGATCTTCGTTTCAGGAATAATCTCTCAAACGTTGTCGTTGTTGTTTTGAAACACCCTGTATAATTCATATTTCATAAAGTAAATGTTTCAATATGTCTTAAATGAAACTAAATATCTTACAGCGTAAAATGAATAGTTTTATTAGGGACGAGGTGGTTCATTGGTAGAACGTTCACCTCCGGTGCTTGGGGTCCCTGGTTCAATTGCAGCTCGCGCCATGTCGACTTTTTGGTCAAACAAAGTGCTCGTGGGTTTTCTCGGGGTTCTTCCATTTCCTCCCACTTTGCTCATTCCACCATTTCATTCATTTCTGATAATCACAATCTCCTTTAACCTAACAGGCATAATCGTAGGACCTAAAACTGAAAGATTTCATTTCATTTTTTTCAAATAGTTTTATTGTTGAAGTATTTAGTTCCGGTGCTTTGTGCGTTCAATTGCGGGAATTTCCCGAGCACTTCTTTTGCGACGAAGGTTTATTATTATTTTCCGAAAATGCAAGCTTTCTATATTGTACATCAAAACTTCCACTAGTACGAAGTTTGAATTCAGCACTTGAAATAGTAAGCGTTACGTACTCTTCGAAACTCCGAGCATTAAGATTCTTAAATTTGACACGAATTTTTATGCTATTGCTGCTGTTGATTCTACAGAAAGGTTATTTGAAAACTAGCAACAAATAACTAAACTAAACTGTTTAGTGTTACCATCAAAGATAATTAAAAAAAATACTAATATTTTTATTAATACACTACATATTTACTAGTAATACCAGCACCTATGGCCCTAAACCTCTCAGATGTATGAGGTATAATGTCCTTCGGCGACGCCGAGTGGGCGAGCACACTATTCACGACAAATATTTTCTAAAATATAAAATTGCATATTTTACTTCAAATAGGCTATAAGCACAATCCATACATTAATTTGTTCTATAATTATCTCAATCTAAGGTACGGTTTTTTTAATGCATTCAGAACTTAATAAAGGTCTTACGTTGAATGTTGTGTATCTTAACGTGAAAGCACCTAATTCGCCCAAGCGAAGCTCAAAATCTGATAAGAATCACTTCCAATATGATCACCTTAATTGGACCAATAATATACTAACGAAAAGCTCAAAAACCCAGGTGGGTGTTTCCGGGCTGGGCCCACTTGGGCAAACTCTGAATACAATACAATACATATATATACGCAAATCGCAAAAGATTAATTGTAATTTTTCGGCAAATCTAGTCTGATAGCCACCTTGAATTTTATATATGCCAGGTGAAATATTTACATGTCGCCTACCGCAAATCATTTAAGAGACCATAAGAAAATTAGCGAAAGAATTAAAAATTTTCAACAATTATTTCGAGGCAACAGTAAACCTGCACGCAGAATTAGGCAATACTCGAGCGGACTGTTTTACCAAATTTTGACGCATTTCTTGCATCTTCCGGTTCCTTTTTGCAGAACTGCACTAAACGAAAGGAAATCGTTGTTTAACGTCCCACGCTTATGCTGGTTAGGCTAAAGGAGGCGATCATAATGAGAAATGAGTGAAATGAAGAAAGTAGGAGGAAACGGGAGAACACCGAGAAAAACCCACCACAAAGTCCACACGGCACGAGCTGGGATCGAACCAGGGAACTCAAGCACCGGAGGTGAACGCTATACCACTGAGCAACCGCGGCCTCCTATGCACTAAATGAGGAGCAAAAAAAAAAGGGAAACAACTTCTGCTAGGAGGCCAGTAAAAAAGCACAAATGCCAACTGAGTAAGCGCAGAAGCACAGTAGGGGGGCCCGAGCGACAGCGTAGCGAGCAGGCACGTCAGCGACAAGGGAGGGGGGTACGCATAAACAAGGACGGTGGAAAAACATTTACAATATTTGTAATTATTCTTATCTTTAGAAATACTTAATTTCGATCCTACAAAAAAAAAAAAAAATTCCCAGCTAATACACGAGTGTTACATCTCCTTTCTTTCCTTTACGACAGAAAACAGTGTATGTAGGGCTATTGCCTCTGTTCTGAATATTTCTTCTCGAATAAATCTTTTCCACACTTCGCGCAGTTGATTTTACGCGCTTCACCATACCATGACTCTGGAAAAACTTTATAATCCTTCTCTCTTTATTACACAATATTTTTTTTTAAATGTTTACATTACGGCCATCGCAGATGTCCACAACTAACGTATGAACCACAAATTCCCAGCGCTTCTACCCTATTTGCATTCAAAATCCGGGTTAAGTTTAGAGTTACCCCTCCGCTTTTTATAAAAATCAGGAAAATTTACAGGAGAAATGATAATTTGAAGTTTTTATCTGATGTTTAGGAATGTGACTTCGGCAGGAGAGTTATGTTTAATACGAGAAAAGATATGTGGAAGTTAGTACTATTTGCCGGATGCGGAAGCATTGCGCAAGGTTTAAGCAGCATGTTAGTTGTAAAATATGGCGAATATGGCGAACAGGTGCAACGGATGCGCAAAAATAATGAAGAAAACCTTTTAAATGTTTGTGAAACACACAGAGTACAGAAGTTAAGTGAAATGTAACAATTTTTAATACTTTAAGCACTGTTCTTGTATGTTACAAACTCCAAGGGCAACTTCAGACTGGAGGGGCAACTCTAAACTTAAGCCCAAAATCAATTTCAGTAAGCTGTGCAGTGCCAGAAATAACTAACATTCACACTTTCACTCCTTCACCAAAAATATTTCACATTACATTTTAACTATAAATCTTGTGCTCGGTGTAAACGTCTGCTCGACTGAACCCCAGAATTATTATAACCCAGTGGTGTATTTAAGAGGGGCTTCCGGGCTTAAGCCCCTTGAAATTGTAATTACTATATTAAAGTAAATGAATTATCTTGCAGAACAAAGTTAGCTAAGCCCCTCTCCCCTGAAAAAAATCACCATCACCAAAATAGAAATGTACGTGTGTGCTCCCTTCGGGCCACCCGCCTTCACCCTCCCTGAGTCGGTTAGATGGCATTCATGCTTTTTAGTAGCCCCCTAACACAGATTGGTTTGTCTTTTTTGTACTGTACTTCTTATCCACAGGAATCAGTATAAATACGCAAATCGTAAAAGAATTGTAATTTTTCGACAGTTAATTCTGACGGTCCCCTTGAATTTTATCTATGCCAAGTGAAAAATTTATACGTCGCCTAGCGAAAATCATTAAATAGACACGAAGGAAAATAGCGAAAGAATTATATTTCACTAAGTATTTCGAGCAGTATAAAAATAATACGTTTACAATAACTAAAATAGCATGAGCAATGCCCCCCGGAACATTACTTCTGAAAGAAAACACACCAGAAGTAAAACTGCACGCAGAATTATTATAACCTGTCATAAAAATGGTAATGTACGCAACTTTGGTAACTCTTTCCATTATGCCAGGCAGCGATTTTATGTCAGTACATAGTATTGCCGAGCGAGCGTCAACGAGTGAAGGCGGATTAGAGCCCCACAGGGCACGTTGTTTTCTGTCTTTCCTTCTTGGGAACTGTAACTGCAGTAACCGGTTCAGATGAATTAGCTATTGTCACTGCCTTGCCTAAAGTAAAGACTTGCCCGCATATTGTCCCTTTGGAAGCATGCCCTCGCTCCTGCTGTCCTCCGCCTTCGCAATGCTCTGACTCAGAGAGTATGGTGCAAGAAGGTTCTAGAACACATGTCCCCCATATAGGTTAATAGATGTTTTTTTTCGGTACCGAAGTAAAATATTTAATTCACATACTATTGCCGAGCAACCGTTAGCAAGTGAAGACGAGTTAGAGCCCCGCAGGGCACATTGATTTCTGTCTTTATTACAGATAAATGGAAAGAGGAACCTGTGTTCTAGAACCCTGCCTATTGGTGCTTTTTAGTGGCTACGTAATACAGGCTGATTTGTATTTTTTGCATTGTAATTTTTACGTCATACATCTGGCCCCATGTATATATATATATATATATATATATATATATATATATATATATATATATATATATATATATATATATATATATATATATACGCAAATCATACAAGAATTACTGTAATTTTCCAACAATTACTTCCGACGCTCCCTTTGAATTTCATCTATGTCATGTGACGTATTTCAAATCGCCTAGCGCAAAATCATTAAAGAGACAAGAAAATTATTAAAAGAATCTATTTTTCAGCTATTATTTCGAATGGTGAGCAAAAATTAAACCTGCACGCTATTTTATGTATAACCTGCACGGTATTTTATGTATAGAGATAAAAAATAGAAATCTAGCATCCCACATACCTTTATAATTTGTAAACATAAACTTGTACAGACAATAAAACTAAATTATTTTATGTAATCGTTATACTTACCGACTTCGTGTGCTGAGGTCACGGCTCCGTTACAGCCTATCTCCACTTCAACTTCCACCTCACCTAACAATGGGTGTTAAAAATTGAAGAGTGCAGACTTAAGTCTGTTTCACCCACATCCTTAATATATAAAAACGATGTAAAATTATGATTGTTAGTTCTCTCTCTGCCTAGCTGACTGCCCAAATTCAACATAGCGCGCAAGGAATGTTGGTACTTTTGATAAACAAACGACGGTTGATGTAGCAATGCTAATTTGCAATCTCACATACATGCGGTCATACAGGATATCATAAATTTCAAATTTTTAACAAATATATTTCTTTGATGCTGCTATAATTGTTATAATGATTAGTAATAATGCTACTACGACACTCTCGTGAGAGAATTTATTCAACATTCGATAAAATAATGCGGAAATACTTAATTCTAAAATATTGCATGAAAATATTTCATTTAAGTTACAGGACAAGGTAACAAAAACATTTCCATACAAAATTAATAGGCGTTTTAAAAATATTTCTGATATTACGATCGAATTTATTTTTAAAATATTCGAAATATTTTAAAAATTATATTTCATATATTTTCTTGTAACAATAGAAAAGATTGTAAATGACATGTTGGAAAACATTTTATTCTGTTCACAGGCCTATTCTGTTTTCTTTATCATGTATGTAAAACATTTTTAATGTTACTTCGAAAATATTTTCTCTCTCAACTAGGGGTAAAAAGTGCGGGGGCACGCCGCCTCCACCTCGAAAAAAATATGAACGGCGTCTCCCCAGTTCCTAAAAAAAAATTACAATGGGCAAAGATAGGCAGGGGGAATGGCGTGACGCAATCCGCTACCTACCGTCCCCCCACCTTTTCAGATTCACTTTTACCCCTGCTCTCAACATTGAAAACATATTACATTACATTCAACACAATATTTCTATTACAATTTGTGAAAATTTTCCTTACATTATTTTCCTACTAACGTTCTAAAAATGCACATCCTGTCAGTGGCGTATTTACGTTTTTGTTTCATGGAGGGTATCTTTGCTAACTTTATTCCTGGAAATGTGAAAATTGTGCAGGATATTTAATTTACTTTAATTTAGTAAAACAAATTTCGGGGGCTTAAGCTCGGAAAGCTTATTTAACGCCACTGCTTCCTGTACTTCACTAAACGTTCTCCAAACACATTTTAAAAAATATTTCCGGCAAATATTTAGGATACTTTTCAGATATAACAAGGAATATGTTTTCCCCAGTAACGGAAGAGTATATTCTGAAAATGTTAAAATGTTTCTATAATAGACCTATATCAGAAAATGTTCACTAAAGACACAAAATATCTTCCAAAACACAATTGAAAACATTTTCTATTCATTTTTAATGTTTTCTTTCACCTGTTTTAAATTCAAAATTCGATAAAATATTCTGGAAATAATACTAAAATATCATACGAAAATATTTAATTTAAGTTGTAGGATAAGATTACCAAAATACTTTTTAAAAATTAAGTAAAACTTTTTAAAACATTTCTGAAAAATATTTCTTATATTACGAAATAATTTATTTTTAAAATATTCTAAATGTTTCTAAAAATATATATTTAATACGTTTTCTCGTAAAAATAGAAAATATTGCAAATAACGTATTAGAAAACATTTTTTAAATATGTGGAATATATTTCCTTTCATTGTTTTCCGTATCATGTATAGAAAACATTTTTAGTATCATTTCAAAAATATTTCCCTTCTCTACAGTAAAAACATATTAAATTAGATCCAAAACAATATTTGTAATATATTTTGTGAATATTTTCCTGGATTTACTTTCCGGCAAGCATTCTCAAAATGTACTCCCGGTAATTTCTGAAATGTTTTACAAACATTTTTGGGAAAATATTTTCGGGAAATGTTCGGAAAGCATTGGGGGAACCAGGATGGAAATCTCTTGAGAAGGAAAACCTTTTGGAAACCAAGCAAAATATTTTCTTTTGATTGAGGAAATATTCCTTGCTGTGTGGGTGGTAATCACTTCCCCCCACATTTTTTCTTACCGTGTTATCAACACATTCCACGTGCACCTCGTCGCCATATTACTCTCCCTCCTCCTCCACTCAGCTGCCGCCTATATCAAACTGCGCAGACGCACTTCCATGATTCCAGACGTAGAACATGTGCAAATCGCAACTCGTCAATGTATGTAAACAAGGTTCAAAACACAACGAGAACGGAATAAACACACGTCTTCTTATATTTCAAATCACTCATTAACTGATTAAAATTGGATATATTACCAACTTTTTAAGTAGGTAGATATTCAATGAAAAATTCCTGAAAGTATGGCGTTTCTCGTCCTTCCTAAATGGGAAGTACGTCTCCTTAACTGTAACCCAGATAAGCTGCGGAATACAAATAAATGTTTGGTTTGATCCACTTCGGAGATACTATACCTTACTCAAATCCTGGATGAAATTAAGTATCCATTTAGGTTGATATCTTTCAGCCACTAAAAAGAAAGCACAAGATTATCAAATAAATATATGATTGGATATTTTTGTAGCTAAAATTTGTATTAATATTCACTTTCACTGAACAAATTACATACGACTTTAAAACAACACAATAATATTTTCAAATTATTGATTATATTTCAGTCAAAACCGAATTGGCTAATAAATGATGCGATCACGGGACGGTATTCTTAACGCGCACGGTATTCGCGATCGGCGGATGCGGTGATTCGAACGATGATAAAAGTTCACTGCAGATATTTCATTTCCATTAGGATGCGTGAAAAGTATGATTTGGTCTATAAACTGTCAGGAACTGCGTACTGTGAATTTCCATTTTATTGTCTTGCTGTTTTATCATTTACTGATAGATGAAATTGTTACGATTTCTTAAGTTGCATTGTAACATTACGATGCTGGAAACCATTTTGGATTCTGTTTAATAATTTATACACTAGAATCCTATGCACTTCAATGGTTTACGTGAAGAGTGTCACCTTAATACACCTAACTCAAATGAAAGATGTATATACTCTGACGCGATTCTTGATGCGTCACATAGTTGCCAGTTAAGCAGCGTAGAAACACACAATCAAACTAAAATATAGTTCATAGAAAACACTTAATTTTGACTTCATAGTTTCACTGATGTTTTATAATGGATGATCCATGTGTCAATTGAAACCACATTAACGACACTGATAATCCCAATAAAAATAGGTAAATTTTTCGTTATCACGTAAAATCTGTCGTCATTGCACGAGTTTATACTGTGTGGGCGTTGAGCATGAGAGTAGCGAAATTCCTCGCCTAATTTGGTCTGACGGGAGGAAGCAGGACTGTCTGGAAAAGTGAAGTACCTTTTAAGTGACAAAATTCCTGAGCTTCGTTCAATTCCAAATGCTACCTGGTTGCGAGTAGTGATGGGTAAATTCCCGGGAAGATATTTTTCGGGAATATTCCCATGGAATATGGGAATTTATCCGGGAATTTATGTACAA
Organism: Thermobia domestica; assembly: GCF_964235325.1. Classification (NCBI taxonomy): domain Eukaryota; kingdom Metazoa; phylum Arthropoda; class Insecta; order Zygentoma; family Lepismatidae; genus Thermobia; species Thermobia domestica. The sequence goes on along the minus strand of NC_137471.1, from coordinate 147,547,147 downwards.
TCAGAAAGAAAATTGCATTCTATTACTATATTATGATTTCAAAGTTGAATTAGTTTTTATATCGCAGCATATTATTACTGTTGTCCACACAGGATTCTTTAAAATCTATATTCTGAACGGTACTATGTTACTTTATTAACACTTTATTATATTTAGAGAGTACGCATAAATGTATATTTATTTACAATATGTTCTATCAATTAAATATGTGTGAAAAATTATATAGTAAATTATATAGTAACAGTTTAAATTTATATGTAAGTGGATTTGCTCAACTTGACTCTATTACTAATATTATAAACACATTAAATTTATAAATGTCATAAACCAATTAGATTGGATAAATGCTAGAAGATGCATGTCTCACCAATTTATCAACATTTGCGCATACATATTTATGTTCACAAAATTTGCAAGATACTTACTTATCTTTATATTTTAGCACGTAATATTGCCATACAGAACCTTTCATTCTACCTATTTCTCGAAATTCTAGACGTTATTTCACATGTAAAAGAAGTCTGAGTACCTCTTCAGAAATTCGAGTCAGAGAGAGGAGACAGGTCGACGCCTATTACTAATGGTGGTTCAGGGTTTATTAACAATACTTCATCTCTATTTCTACATAATTCTAGATTGCTTTACAAAAGGGTTCCTTTTCATCATTTGTAAATTAGTACTTTGCTAATCTTGGCTGTTCTTTAGCATTGGGGGCCAGCTTTTGCACCTATTTTTTTGCGATATTCTATTCCGATGCGGCTGTTTTATGGTTTCATACGTTAAATTCGTTACCAACATTAAATTCAGACAGCATTGCAGAGCGAGCGTTAGCGAATGAAGGCGGGATAGAGCCCCCCATGGCACGTTGTTTTCTATCTTCGTTACCAACAATTCACTTTCTTTTCTCACATAAATCACATCCACTTACCTTTCCGTTTTGTATAAATCCCCTATTTCCCTAAAAAAAATGTGATCGATACTTTCTCGACTACTTGAACATCACTATCAACACATTTCTTCCGTAAATCATCCTACTTTTTGCTAGTTTTGGCCCCCCAATATTAAACAATTACCTTACTTTTTAGTGCAAATGGAAATGGAACTTTAAAAATAATATTATTAGCTATATAAAGTACCGTCAAATAATTTTAAATTTTTTAACCTACAAATTCTTTAAAACCTACAAGTAAATCATAATATATTAAAATAAAGTAATTAGTCATATGATTCTTATAATTTGGAAGATAAAGTAAAGAAATGGAAATAAATTCCTTCCCGGGAATTTATAGGCCACGGAAAAAACCCGGGAATATTCCCATTTTTAAATTCCTTTCCAAAGGGAATATTCCAACTGCCCATCACTAGTTGCGAGTAGTAGGCCCCCCCCCGTATATTGAGCCGAATCAGCAAAAATTTTTGTGACGTCATAGGTCAAACGTCAATGACCTTGGCCCGGGGTCAATGACCTAGGGGTACATAGGACCACCCCTTCTAAATTTTGGCGGGGGTCCATGCCCACCCTCTAAATTTTAGCAGGGGTACATAGGACCACCACCTTAAACTTTGGAAATTGCCAAATCTAAAAATTTGGTATGGTAGCCTAGGACCATAGTATGTACCCCTATCAGTATTGGGGGTCTATGTCGTTCCCTTTTATGGATAAAAAATTGCCAGAAATTCAAATTTCGGGGGTTTTTGACCTAGTTAATCCCCTTTGATGAGGTGTTATTACCTTACATAGTTATATGGTCATATACAGGGGTCCATTACCTTTCATAAGACATGGGTATATTAATGCACCCCTTGAAAAATGTGGGAGGGGTACCTTGGCCCACCCCTTAAATTTTGGAAATTGACCAAATTAAACATTGGGTATTATAGTACAGGACCCTAATATGTATTAGATAAATTTGGATTGTCCACCTCGTTCCCTTCTAGGGGTACCAAATTGCCAAAATATAAACGTAAGCAATATGTAGTACGACGTGTTTGGTTTTGACCTAAGTTATCCCCTTAGATGAGGTCCTATTACCTTATATGGTTATAAGGTCATGTATAGGTGTTAATTCCCTATCACAAGACATGGGTATATTGGTGCACACCTTTAAATTTTTGGGAGGGGTACCTTCGCTCACCCCTAAAACTTTGGAAATTTTCCAATTTAAGCATTTGGTATTATAACACAGGTCATCAATATGTATTATTATAAATTTGGATGGTCCACATCGTTCCCTTGTAGGGGTACAAAATTGTCAAAATATAAACGTAAGCAATACGTTGTACCACGTGTTTGGTTTTTGGTCCATTTTATCCCCTTTGATGAGTTCCTATTACCTTATGTGGTTATATGATCATGTAATGGGGTCCATTACCTATCATAAGACATGGGTACATTGGTGCACCCTGGGAGGGGTATCTAGGCCCACCTCTTCAATTTTAGAAATTGCCCAATTTAAACATTTGGTATAATAGTATAGAACCCTAGTATGTATCACTATAAATTTGGGTGGTCCACCTAGTGATGGGTAAATTCCCGGGAAGATATTTTTCGGGAATATTCCCTGGGAATATTCCCGGGAAGATTCCCAAAATGGGAATTTATCCGGGAATTTATGTTCAATCAGAAAGAAAATTGCATTCTATTACTATATTATGATTTCAAAGTTGAATTAATTTTTATATCACAGCATATTATTACTATTGTCCACAGAGGATTCCTTAAAATCTATATATTCTGAACGGTACTATGTTAATTATTAACACTTTACTATATTTAGAGAGTACGCATAAATGTATATTTATTTACAATATGTTCTATCAATTAAATATGTGTGAGAAAATTATATCGTAAATTATATAGTAAAAGTTTAAATTTATATGTAAGTGGATTTGCTCAACTTGAGTCTATTACTGATATTATAAACACATTGGGCCCTATGCAGAGTCGTTTTGAAGCGCGATTAGTGCCATACTAAAGAGTTCGACTACCATAAGTCTCCTGCAGTAGTCAGTGTTCTAGTATGATTCTAATCACACTCGAAACCACTCTGCATAAGGCGGATTAAGTTTATAAATGTTATATAACAATTAGATTGGGTAAATGCTAGAAGATACATGTCTGACTTATTTATCAACATTTGCGCATACATATTTATGTTCACAAAGTATGCAAGATACTAACTTATCTTTATATTTTAGCACGTAACATTGCCATACACGACCTTTCATTCTACCTATTTCTCGAAATTCGATACGTTAATTCACATGTAAAAGAAGTCCGAGTACCTCTTCAGAAATTCGAGTCAGAGAGAGGAGACAGGCCGACGTCTATTACTAATGGTGGTTCAGGGTTTATTAATAGTACTTCATCTCTATTTCTACATAATTCTAAATTACTTTACAAAATGGTTCCTTTTCATCATTTGTAAATTAGTACTTTGCTAATTTTGGCTGTTCTTTAGCATTGGGGGCCAGCTTTTACACCTACATTTTTGCGATATTCTATTCCGATGCGGTTGTTTTATGGTTTCACACGTTAAATTACGTTACCAACATTAAATTCAGACAGCATTGCAGAGCGAGCGTTAGCGAATGAAGGCGGGTTAGATCCCCGCATGGAACGTTGTTTTCTATCTTCGTTACCAATAATTCACTTTCTTTTCTCACATAAATCACTTCCACTTACCTTTCCGTTTTGTATAAATCCCCTACTGCCTTAAAAAAATATGTTCGATACTTTCTTGACAACTTGAACATCACTATCAACTCATTTCTTCCGTAAATCATCCTACTTTTTGCTAGTTTTGGCATCCAATACTAAACAGTTACCCTACTTTTTAGTGCAAATGGTAATGGAACTTAAAAAATCATATTATTAGTTATATAAAGTACAGTCAAATAATTTTAAATATTTTAACTAGTCCTTGAGCCAGAGGGTTGTCTGGTTTCATCTCGAGGGAGTAAATGCCACCTGCATTTCTGAGTAGCTAATATTCTGAACTGTCAGATTTGGCATGATACTTCTCTTAAAGCGGTAGCTTTCAGGGGGTAAACCCCCCCAATTTAGAATCTTACAGACATTTTTTACTTAGCTCAGTGGTCTTTTGAAATACCTATATATCTGTCCACTTTAGTCATAGAACAATGAGTTATACCTCTTTCGATTCGGAATTAAATAGGCTTTAAAGTGATGTAACACACTTCCCTATAGTACTGACGAAAGGGAAGTAATGAGGGAAAAATTAAGAAAAAATTCCCTAAAAATTCCCTTTTTACCATTTTCTTCTCTTATTACGTGGCAACACTGCATGAAGAATAAAGGACACCTATATTTCAGAGTAGCGAATACTATAAGCTTTTATATATGGTATGATACTTCACTGTGGGTGGTAGCTTTCAGTTGCTAAAACCCCCTTTTTAGATTTCTAATGAAAATGGTAACGAAATCCCGTGGTCTTTCGAAATTCCTCTATGTTCGTTATGATCACAGAAGTAAAAATTACGTCTCTTTAGTTTTAGAATTATATAGGCTTTTAGATGATTAATACAGTTTTCAATAGTACTGACGAAAGGGAAGTAATAAGGGAAAATGTAAGAAAAATTCCCTAAAAATTCCCTTTTTACAATTTTCTTCTTTTATTACGTGGCAACACTGCATGAGGAGTGAAAAACTCCTATATTTCAGAGTAGCCAATACTACAAGCTTTCAGATATGGTATGATACTTGCCTGTGGGCGGTAGCTTTCAAGGAATAATATCTCCCTTTTCAGATTCTTTAGTCCTTGAGAGGCAGAAAATTTAGTAATGATTTCGAGAAAAGTTGATGTAAAAAAACTGTAATAAGTTTTCTGATCCTGGTTTTATATAATTGAATAACTGACCATGAAAGATCAGAAAATTCTAAAGTTTCTGTAGGGAAAGAGAAGCGGAGGCAGGAAGGGGGGTTATGTTTTTCAGTTTCAGTTTTTTTTTTTTTTTCACAGACCGTTCGTAAATTGTTTGATGTTTGAAGTGAACTGAATGATGGAAGAGAATAGATCTATATGCTTTATAAACATTTCGAAAACATAATATTTTAACTTTGAAAATATTTTGATTGTAAAATATCATGGCGATATGTAAGTTAAAGAGAAGTTCGTAACTCAGTATGGTAATGTTTACAGCATAATAAGAAATATTCTTCACATATCAAGATCTAAATAACATTCTATTTACATTACATTAGTTATGTTGATCATCATTCAAATATGCCATGAAAATAATAATCACATGGAAAAATAGGCGTGTCTTATGATATAGTTTGTAGCCAATTGCATATTCACAGTATTTGTTGAATACTTATATCCTTTATTTTGATTCATTTATCTTCATCTAAGTCTACAACTTCGTCTAACAATTCAGATATTTCTTCATCTTGATAATTGGCACATGTTTGGATTTTTCACATGTCAGTACACTCTAATTCATGTTTCATGCACTCACAATCGGATGGCACACAGTTCTTAGCACACGTACACGACAACAGCTCCATCACTTCTTCTGGTGCAGGCCGACAATCCATCCAATCGATATCAAGCTCACCCGATGCGTTTGTCCTCCAGCCATGAAGATTGGGACTTGGTATGTCAGGATTCGCTTCCAGTGCTTTCTTCCAAATGGTTGCTTGGTGGTTAGCTCTCTGGGTATGTTTCTCAAGAGCCTTCTTGCATGGTGGTAGCAGATGGAATTCAACTAAACCTTTCTTTGCACAGAACAGCGAGTACCTTAATTCATTTACAGAGTTCACATTGTGACCATACAACCTACAAACGAACTTTTCTACTATATCCATCGTCTCTTTCTTGGGTTCAAAACTTTCTGACAGTTCCTTCAGTGCCTGTACAAACTCTCCCTTTTTAAAAAGTGTAAATGCTTTACACTTTCCCTTACCAGCAAAAGCACTCACTGTATCACAGCCTGTGATAGTATGAAATCCTGCTAATTCTGCACAAATGTTTTCCCCATTTGCGTGATATATCTTGTTCATATCGTGGTAACAAAGACGGTTAGATGTTCCACTCTTCAGGAAAATGTCCTCCATGCTTTGTTAGTTCGTCAAAGGTGCTCAGTACTATGACTGCAACATTTGTATCTTCACTGTTGATTATAATGGTAGAGCAGCCTGATCTAAGAGCATGAAACGCATGAAGCACAAGTCTTGTGTCTGCTTCCTCCTGTGAAGACCATAATTCTGGAATGTTTGTCACTGGTAATGTTGAAGACAGTTGACAGCACTCCTTCTCGCATGTTAAAACACAATTTTGTTACCCAGTTTTTGAGTATACTTTGAAAGCTGCCATTCTTTCCACAGAAAGTGAATGAGCTCACATCTGTTATTAGTGTTGCTCAAAAATTTTCTCCAGTTTCTGACTGGATGTCCAGCCATGATGTTTTGAATATACATACTGTCCTCAGAGACCCTCCGCATTCTTTCTGCATTTTTATAGACCTACTTTCATAGGTATCAAATATGATATCAACACGAGGACAACGACCAGAATCAAGTAATATTTTTGAAAGTAACTTTTCTGCTAGGAGGCAAAATGTTTTAGGTACTTCCATTAATTTGTGCACCTGGCTCATTGCGTCAACAATGTATGCTGAAGTCTCTTCCGGTATTGTTTCTGACTCGCAGTTTCTACTTAACATATGCATCAACTTTGACTTGACGGATTTCCTAATGGTTCCCTGTGGCGTTGCCAGAGACCAAGGTAATGGTCCAAGAGGATAAACAAGCACTTCCCTCATGTTCAGATTCCTTTTTTGAGCTATTATAGCCATCTGGGCAAAAATACCCCTGCCTGCTTTCAGAATAACGTCTCTCCCTTTAAAGGCGTTGCTCTTTAAAGTTCTTATATTCTTTCTCACCTTTCTCATAAGCATTAAGTAAGTTGTTTGTAGTGTCTACAGAAGCTACCATACCAGAAGATATATTTAGCAGATTAGATTCCTTGAAAGGATTTGTCCATTCCTTCGTCAATATCTCAACCATCGACGAAACATTTTTTTCATCCTTCTTGATTCTCGATGGTGAAAGGTCATGATGAGTGATTTTACTTTTTAGCGAAGAATTTGTGGCTTCTCTAAGGATACGTAGAAATTCTGCCCTTACATCTGAAACTAAATAGTACCTTTCAACAGCAGCTTGCCTGGTGCTAAATTTGATTATTCCAGCAGGCCCTTGTTTATCTTTGTTGACAGTCTCTTCAATTACTTGGTCTGCAGGAATTTTCCCAAATGGATTGACTGTCCCCATTTGGACGGAGAACTCGCCTCTCTGAAATGCTTCATACACAGTTGGAAGATTTTTCTCAAGACCTAACATTTCATTGTAATATACCGAAAGATAGCGTGCATAATTTAGATGGTCATATGCAAAACACCACGGGATCATCTTTCGAATACTTACCAGATAAAGCGGCCAGTTACCTTCTCTTGTTGCGCGAACTGTCATTAAAAGAACATCTACCATATCGACGTAGGATATCCAAAAGGAAGATAGCTCACCATTTTCGTGCCTTAGATGGTCCAGATATGCTTCAAACATTTTCCAAATTGTTACAAAAGACTGTTCTGACAAAATTTGAGATAACTGCTCAGTACTGGCGTCTCCTATTTCCTGGAACAATTGAGATATGTTAGACTCAGCACAGGAAAGATATCTATGTACTCGTACTGTAACCATAACCGGAATTCATTGAGGATTATTCTCATCAATGACTTAAATGCTAGCTTGTGCATACGAATAGCACGCTTATAGTGCTTCCCTTGTAAACTTCGAAATATGGATCCCTCTCAGCAACAGTTCCTGATTCGGATAAGGGCTCCGGCAAGCCAGAATCTTGAAATGGTCTACAGATTATGCCCATGAAGTTACAAATAGTATGCAATCCTCCAAGATTTAAAACTATTTTTCGGTACTTTTCAGTATTCTTGCATACAATTTCATTTGCTTTTGAGTAAATAGCTTGATCTGCAGTTAGAACTACAGACTGAAGTTGTAGTTGCTTCTTTATGATGAGTGAACGATTTAGTATCTCACGTATTGTAGTCATACTGCTTGCTGGCGAATTTATTGTTGGTAGGTAGCTAATGCTTGTTGGTTGAATTTCACGATCCCTCAGTAGATTGATGTTGAATCCAGTCCAACTTGGAATTAGCTGATTCTGGGGATCTATACACCGCAAGATAATCCAAAATAAATTCTTAGACCTTGACGCTGCAACGAACTCTTCACAAATAGGATCATCATACCCAATTATAACTGGACCAACTCTTTTCCCAGGAATGTAAGGCGTTAGCTCTTTCGTGGCAACAACAAAAGTTCGTTGTCTTGTCTTTACTGCTATTTTTGTTGTAACCAGATTACTAATTTGTGACTTTGATTCTAACTGTATTGCTATTCCATTCATACGATGAGAGGTTCCCGCTCCAGACAGGGTCTCCTCCAACCTATCAATGTTATCGCAAGCAAGTTGAGTAAATTTACCAGGCACAACATTTCCAGGTAGGGCTACACGAATATCTTTCTCTTTCGAACCATTACCATTCTTCGTAACCATTTACTTGAAGAATCTAAAAAGGGAGTTTTAGCAACTGAAAGCTACCACCCAGAGTGAAGTATCATACCATATCTGAAAGCTTACAGTATTGGCTACTCTGAAATATAGGAGTTTTTCACTCCTCATGCAGTGTTGCCACGTAATAAGAGAAGAAAACTGTAAAAAGGGAATTTTTAGGGAATTTTTCTTACATTTTCCCTTATTACTTCCCTTTCGTCAGTACTATTGAAAACTGTATTAATCATCTAAAAGCCTATATAATTCTAAAACTAAAGAGACGTAATTTTTACTTCTGTGATCATAACGAACATAGAGGAATTTCGAAAGACCACGGGATTTCGTTACCATTTTCATTAGAAATCTAAAAAGGGGGTTTTAGCAACTGAAAGCTACCACCCACAGTGAAGTATCATACCATATATAAAAGCTTATAGTATTCGCTACTCTGAAATATAGGTGTCCTTTATTCTTCATGCAGTGTTGCCACGTAATAAGAGAAGAAAATGGTAAAAAGGGAATTTTTAGGGAATTTTTTCTTAATTTTTCCCTTATTACTTCCCTTTCGTCAGTACTATAGGGAAGTGTGTTACATCACTTTAAAGCCTATTTAATTCCGAATCGAAAGAGGTATAATTCAATGTTCTATGACTAAAGTGGACAGATATATAGGTATTTCAAAAGACCACTGAGCTAAGTAAAAAATGTCTGTAAGATTCTAAATTGGGGGGGTTACCCCCTGAAAGCTACCGCTTTAAGAGAAGTATCATGCCAAATCTGAAAGTTCAGAATATTAGCTACTCAGAAATGCAGGTGGCATTTACTCCCTCTAAATGAAACCAGACACCCCATTTTTCGGGGTCTGGCTCAAGGACTAAACCTCCAAATTCTTTAAAACCTAGAAGTAAACTATAAAATAAAGTAATTAGTCATATGGTTCTTATAATTTGGAAGATAAAGTAAAGAAATGGAAATAAATTCCTTCCCGGGAATTTATAGGCCAGGGAAAAAACCCGGGAATATTCCCATTTTTAAATTCCTTCCCACCGGGAATATTCCCACTGCCCATCACTAGGTCGACCTCGTTCCCTTTCATGGGTACAAAACTACCAAATTTTAGTACAACCACGGGTTTGGCCTTTTGACCTAATTTATTGCCTTTGATGAGGTGTTATTGTCCTATATGGTTATATGGGCGTATACAGGGGTTCATTACCTTTCATAAAACATGGGTATATTAATGCACCCCTTGAAAAATTTGGGAGGGGTACCTTGGCCCACCCCTTAAATTTTGGAAATTGCCCAATTTAAACATTTAGTATGATAGTACAGGACCCTAATATATATTACTATAACCTCGTTCCCTTTTAGGGGTACAAAATTGCCCAAAAATAAACGTAAGCAATACGTTGTACCACATGTTTCGTTTTTTACCTAATTTATTCGATTGGATGAGGTCCTATTACTTTATATCGTTATATGGTCATGTATGGGGATTCATTTCCTATCATAAGACATAGGTACATTTGTGCACCCGTTTAAATTTCTTGGGAGGAATACATTGGTCCACCCCTTTAATTTTGGAAATTGCCCTTTTCATGTTTGGTATTATAATATAGGACCCTAATATAGATTAGTATAAATTTTGAGTGGGCCACCTCGTTTTCTTTTATGGGTACGAAATTGTCAAATTTTAGTACAACCACGTGTTTGGTTTTTGCTCAATTTATCCCCTTGGATGAGGTACTATTACCTTATATGGTTATATGGTCATGTATATATTGGTCCATTTCCTATTATAAGACATGGGTACATTGATGCACCCCGAGAGGGGATTCGTTATCATAGTACATGGCTCAACATGTATCATGATAAATTTGGGTGGTCCATCTTGTTTCCTTTCATGGGTAAAAATTGCTAAAATATAAACATAAGCAATATGTTGTACCATGTGTTTGGTTTTTGGCCCAATTTCTCCCCTTTGATGAGGTTCTATTACCTTATATGGTTATATGATCATGTATATGGGTTCATTTCCTATCATAAGACATGGGTACATTGACGCACACTTTAAAAATTTGGGAGGGGTATCTTGGCTCATCCACTCGGTTTTAGAAATTGTTTAATATAAGCATTTGGTATCATAGTACAGGACTTCAATATGTACCGCTATAAATTTGGATGGTCCACATCGTTCCCTTTCATGAGTAAAGAATTACCAAAAATCAAATTTCGGAGGTTATTTACCCTTTGGTAAGTATTTAGCACGTTATATAGTTTATTACCTTTATATGTTTATGTTCTCTTTTAAATTTGGGAATTATAAAATAACATAATTTGGTAAACGTTTTCTAGGACCCATTGTAGATGTTGGTGTTCCTCTTATGGCCAAATATTCAAAATTTAAAAGTTATTGACCGGCTTTATTATTGAATAACTACAGGATTTATTACTTTTTCATAAGACACAGGTGTATTTGTGTACCAATCTTAAATTTTGGGAGGGGTACATTTCTTATTGTCATATCAATAATTGGTAATTGTTCTTAAAATTGGATAGTATCTCATTCATTGGGTAAATTATTATGATCACGTGATCAGTTATTGACCTATGATGGGATTAGGAGTCCAGGACATTGGTACATTTAAACTTTGTAGGATAATTTGAGAATTGTCAAATGAAATTGAGTCATTCGTATTGATTATTATAGCCAAATATAAACGTAAGCAATACGATGTACCACGTGATTGACCTTGATGAGGTAGTGTACAGGGATACATAGCTAACCTTATTGAATCTTATGACCCATAGTCTTAAGGGAATACCTGCTACAACACTGGCAAAGTTATTGTTGATGCAATTTGATTGGTTGATCACTATCTTTCGTGCAATCTGATTGGCTGATCACTATCTTTCGTGCAATCTGATTGGTTGCTGATTTTCAAATCTTTGCTGCATTCAGTTTTAAGTTTTGTTTAACATTTAAAAATCTTGGTTTCGTTCAACATTTTGCACTCACTCATAAATATGCTCAAAACCGTTTATTTGTTAATCGAATAGTTAAAAACCGGATAAAGTTTAACGGTTAACCGTGAAAGCTGATCACTGTTTGATTTAAATTATATTTGAAAAATTTTTCGTTTCAAATATGTTTTGAAATTTTTGTTTCAAAAATTTTGTTTGAAATTTTTTTTTCAAATTTTTTTTAAAATTTTTTGTTTGAAATTTTTGTTTGTAAATTTATTGTTTCAAAATTTTTTGTTTAAAAATTTTTCGTTTCAAATTTTTTTGTTGAAAATTTTTCGTTTCAAAATTTTTGTTTCAAATTTTTTCGTTTCAAAATTTTTCGTTTCAAATTTTTGTTTTGAAAAATTTTTAGTTTCAAGATTTTTGTTTAAAAGTTTTCGTTTCAATTTTTGTTTTGATTTTTTTAGTTTAAAAAGTTGAAAAAAAAGTTTAAAATGCCAAGAATCTTGTTCAAAGTTTCCACCTAATTCCCAGAGAACTTTGACCAGGGACCTCGTCGCGCATCAAAACCAAATCATCGATCACGTGACTGTACTACACCCGAAGTGTCCTACCAAATTGAAAGGAGATACCCGTCCATACCTTATCAAATAGGATAAATTGAGTCAGTAACCGAACACGTGGTTGTACTTAAAATTTTGACAATAGGACCACCGATACATATTGAGGTCCTGTACTATGCTTAAATTGGACAATTTCAGTGGACCCCCATTGCCAAAATTTAAGAAGGGTGCAACAATATACCCATGTCTTATGATAGGAAATGGACTCCTGAAATCATAGAATCTCATCAAAGGGGATAAAATGGCCCAAAAACCAGATACGTGGTACAAATTTGGCAATTTTGTACCCCCTAAAAGGGAACGATGTGTACCATCCAAATTTATCATGATACATATTGAGGTCCTGTACTATAATACCAAATGTTTAAATTGGGCATTTTCCAAAAATGAAGGGGTGGGCCAAGGTACCCCTCCCGGGGTGCACCAATGTACCCATGTCTTATGATAGATAATGAACCCCTATACATGACGATATAACCATATAAGGTAATAGGACCTCATCAAAAAGGGATAAAATGTACCAAATACCAAACACGTGGTGGTACTATAATTTTGGCAATTTTGTACCCCTAAAAGGGAACAAGATGGACCACCCAAATTCATCATAATACATGTTAGGGTCCAGTACTATAATACCAAATGTTGAAATTGGGCAATTTCCAAAATTAAAGAGGTGGGCCAAGGTACCCCTCCCGGGGTGCACAAATATACCCATCTCTTATGAAAGGGAATGGACCCATATACATGACCATATAACTATATAGGATAATAATACCTCATCAAAGGGGATAAAATCGACCAAAAACCAAACACGTGGTATAACGTATTGCTTACGTTTATATATTTGGCAATTTTGTACCCCTAAAAGGAAATGAGGTGGACCACCCAAATTTATCACAATAAATATTAGGGTCCTATACTATAATACCCAATGTTTAAATTGGTCAATTTCCAAAATTTAAGGGGTGGGCCAAGGTACCCCTCCCACATTTTTCAAGGGGTGCATTAATATACCCATGTCTTATGAAAGGTAATGGACCCTGTATACTCCCATATAACCATATAAGGTAATAACACCTCATCAAAGGGGATAAATTAGGTCAAAACCCCCGAAATTTGAATTTTTGGCATTTTTTTTACTCATAAAAGGGAACGACATAGACACCCAGTACTGATAGAGGTACATACTGTGGTCCTAGGCTACCATACCAAATTTTTAGATTTGGCAATTTCCAAAATTTAAGGGGGGGTGGTCCTAGGTACCCCTGCCAAAATTTAGGGGGTGGGCCATGGTACCCCCTGACAAAATTTAGAGGGGGTGGTCCTAGGTACCCCTAGGTCATTGACCCCGGGCCAAGGTCATTGACCTTTGACCTATGACGTCACAAAAAATTTTGCTGACTCGGCTGGACATACGCCGGGGCCTACTACTTTGCGTTTTACTTCTAAAATTTGACGTTGGAAAATACGAGGGTTGATTTAAAAGTTCATGTCTATCCATATTGTTACAAGTGCTATGGTTATCTTCTACATATAGGCTATAATATATTAATATTTACAATATTGTGCGTGCAGAAACTTACGTTCAATGTTAAACCAATATTACTGTTTATCAATCAAAATAAGTTTGGTATCATATTGTTTCCAATTTTTCCCTGTATTAGGCAGTTAAGTACGTGTAAACTTTAAGGAGAATATATGTTTGTAAAAATAACTAGAGTAACATGTCGAATATAAAATATATCAACTAAGAGAAAAATCTATGCCTATAAAAAATATCAAAGGTAAAAGAAATATCACTTGTAAAATCTGTAATCGAGCTAAATAAATTTAGGTAGAAATGGGAGGGCAGATTAAAAGTTCGAGACCAATTTTGAAAATTATAATTCACAAAGGAGGAAAACGATTAGACGTAAATTGTGAGCATGTGTCCTCTCTCACTCCCATTCCATTCGTTTAAATTCTCGTTCAGCTTCATCTGAAGTGGAATAAGGCTCTCTGCACAATACGTTGACGCAAACCTTATGTTATGGTTCTATCATTTTCAACGTGATGGCAACCGTAGAGTGATTATTGTAAGAGATTCCACTCCCCTTTCCCGCTGAAATTGGTTGAACAACTAGCGCCGCCACCCAAAGGAGTTCGGGAAGTATGAACTACTGCAAACAAAAACTAATCGTTTATGTTATTTGACCGTTCAGAGCGGAAGCGGCCAGTGAAAGCGGTAAATTTCAAATCTATTGTTATCACTCCACTGTGCAGATCGTTACGCGAAGATGAGTAGCGTCGGTTATATAAAAAGTGGTTCTTGAAAATAAAAAGTGGTTCTTTGTGTATATATATACATATATTGTATATATATTCTTGTGTATATAAAGTGTAACATTTTATAGTTTCATAATGCCGAACACTAGCAAGTGCGTTGTGTGTGCAAAATATGAAAGGGACTCCGATGTATCGTATTTTAGATTTCCTACAGACAACGAAAGGTAAGTAGCTTTTAACTACACACTTCATATATGGAAAGTCTGGAGGCAAAACTCATTTTCCAAATAAGATTAGGAGTGAAATTACAGCTTCTTACTTTGGAGGCTAAAGTTAGGTTTCCATAACGTAAATAATGCCTACTTGTAACTTGTTAAAGATTGGGCATGCCGCAGAATAGTCTGTCATGGAAGTTTATAATTTTAATTTTTATAATTTTACGGCATGTGACTGAGTACATATGAAAACGGATTGTATAAGATACTAATTTCCATTGTTGGAGCATTTGGGTACAATGTAGGGAACAAGTATTTTGTGCTTACTTACTAGGGATAAAATAGACGAGAATATGTTATGGCTGTAACATGCTATTTTCCATTAGTGAACTATTTCCGCATGATACATTTTATGGTTACAAGTAAGGAGTTACTAAGGTGAAATCATTGCGTGCTCAAAATTGTTACTTTATCGCATGTAAATTTTTTCACTATTCTCGATATTGCGAATTCCCTGTGTGTCCTGCTCCTTACAAACGCACAGCCGTACAGGGCCCCTGCTGTGTTTTTGCTTTGACTCGGTTAGATACCAATGTAGCCAACCAAGAGTTTTTTTACTATCCGTTTATGGGCATGCCCACCGTCGCTGACGCGTCTTTCCATGTCGAACCCCTGCGCTCGTGCACAGTACTTCTGCTCTGATTCAGAAAGGTAGCATTTAGCAGGTACGCATTTACTAACGTAAGTTAGTGTTTTTACGCAGTTTTTTTTTTTTTTTTTTTGTATGTAAGGACGCAAGTTCGTAATTGTAAGGGAAAGACATGAGTTTGCACGCCTATTATCAATCTGCATACCTGTGGATTGGTGCTAAGCTGGCTTAGGCCGAAATAATTCTAATAGGCGTGCCAACTTGGTACCAGTCTAGAGCGTCTTAGTGAATAATATGTAGATTTTTTTTGAGCAGACTATTCTGTAGGTGAACTGGAGAGTAGTATTTTCTTTTGTTTCTTCAGAATTCCAACTTCCTCCAAGGAAGAAGAAGCTGTTTAAGTTTCGATACGCTCCGCCGCGCCAAAGCTATGTACTTAGTGAACGAAATAAAACTTAACCTATTCATAAGTCGTCATTAGGATGTTGAAAATCTTGCGGGGATTAACAGAATAATGGCTATGAAAAGCTTTAGATAAACTTTGATTTGAGTTTTGCGTCTAGACCCAGCGTGTTATACATTCTAGTGCTTATTTGGTATTGGCTAAGAATATCGTAATTTTATGGTGAAAGTGAGTTAGTGCGTATCAAAGAGAATTACGTAGAATATTAGTTCCTATTATCGAAGCATATATCCACAATGTTGGAAACCAGGGTGATGTTTACAAATATAATGTTACTAGTGTCAAACCATTACAAGGGCCACAGTGGTGTTAAAGTGAGTGATTGCGATATGAAATGTTTTTTCGATAAATTCATTTATGTGTATGCCCTCCTTCGCAGATACGCCTGCTCGTTACCTTCGCGCTTTCGCGCAAACCTCCTTGTTGCTACTCTGAATAGATCCATCTTAATATTGTCCTCCCATCTGCGCCTAGGTCTTCCTAATGGTCGTTTTCCGATTGGTCTTCCAGTCAAGACTTTGAAAGCATTTCTACTTTCTTCCATTCTAGCTACATGACCTGCCCACCTAAGCTTTCTAGACTTAATGACCCTAACAATGTTGGGTAAACCGTATAAATTATGTAGTTCCTCGCAGGGTGGATTGATTTAAATCACGATTTCAATCAAGATTTAAATAACTTGATTTTTTAAAAATAAAAATCGTTGATTTAAATCAAATTCCGAAATAAATTAATTTAAAATGATAATAATCATAATACAATGAGACTCAAATGTGCAGTATGTACAGCATAGTATGAAAACAAGTGTCATGCGGAGGATGATTAGGGAAAATTCCGTTTTGAATGGGTAACGGAGCAATACTGCTTTCTTCTCTTCGTAACAATGGGTTTGGGTTTTTAAATCGTTAACTGTTCCAACGGGGAAATCACCATCGACATTTAAAACGAAAATTCTTTTGCGTGTGTCTCTGCTTGTTTGTTCCCAGATAATAGGGCGTATTTAGAGGGGTCTTATCCCCTCTCCGATTTTTTTTTTTTAATTTATAACTTTAGGCGAAATTTGTGTATTTCGTGCCTCAAGCTAGTTCCAATTTTTTTTTAAATATGCCCCTACCAAATATCAGTAACTTTTGTGAAAAAAGTGACATTTTGATAAACGTTGCTATACTTTTTCCTTAATGCTTAACCTTTTAAATTATATTACCTATTTTCATTCTATTAAAAATCGAATCTTCATTATTCGATTAAAAAAGTACCAATAAACCTTTTTACTTCGTTTTTTTTCCCCAAGACTGAAGGCATTGTAGAACATGCTACATATGCTTTCACGCCTTTCTGCGTCGAGACATAGTGTGTGATAACATCATAAATTTAAAAAGATATTTATTGTTATGCCTATTATTATTATTTTTTGGTAGGCTTACATTTTGCATTCAAAAGACTGAAATTTTGCACACTCGTTCACTGCACCCCTTGTTATTTTTCAGATCTCTGCGTGAAAACCGGGGGGGGGGGGTTCCAGAGGGGAAAATGTAAAAAAAAAAAAAAAAAAAAAAAGAGGATATTTTTAACAAAATAGCTTTTTCCGCGATTCAGATGGAGACATATGAATGGTACAATTTGAAAGGCTGTTCTATTCTGAAGAGAATGACGTACGAACCATGATCCTAGGATAAATAGAGATGTTTCAGGAAACTATTACCTGAGATCCTGTGTTATACGTGAAATGGGGGATATTATTTTTCGCGGGCTTAATTTTGCACGTACAAGATTGAAATTTTGCAGATTTATTCAATGCACCCCTTAGTATTTTTCAGTGTTTCAGATCTCTACCTTAAAACAGGAGGTTGGTCCAGAGGGGTAAAAAAGGGATATTTTTAACATAAAATTCCTTTTTTCGTGATTTTTCCGCCCCAGATACACGATGGAGACATTTGAATGGTATGATTGAAAATCTTATTTATTCTGAATAGAATAATGTACAAATCACGACCCTAGAATAAATGGAGATGTCTGAGGAAATTTTTATATTACATGCGGTTTATCTGGGGCATTGTGGGGATGTTATTAGCTCATTGTTAAATATTTTCCCCGCCCTTAGTATTCAAGATAGCTTGAAATTTTATACACACATTTAGTACACCCCTTAGTATTTCCCAGTTGATTTTGCGATATGTGCGTTAACACAAGGGAGTCCAGAAGGGATAAAAATTTGAAAAAAAAATCAGAAAAATCTCATTTTCTCTCAAAATTTCCCGCTTCAGGGACATGATAGAGAAATGTGAATGTTACCGTTTCAGAGGCTGTTCTATTCTGAAGAGAATGAGGTATGAACCATGATCCTAGGATAAATAGGGATGATGTTCTAGCTGCTTGACTGAAAGTCCATAATTTCCCTTTTTTTTTAAAAAAAAAAAAGCCATAATTTAAAAGGGTTAAGAAACATTGTTTGGGATAAACAGAGGTTAACAATCGGGGATTAATTCAAAATTCAACCCTAATACTTTCATTTAAATGGCATAATTAGCATTGAATACTACTTCCTAATACTTTTTCTTCAGTGCGCGACTTGTAATTTACGAGGAGAAAGATTTAAGTCAAAGAAATCGATTTAAATAAAAAAAATCAGCAAAAATGATTTTTTTTTAAAAAAAATCATTTTTTTCCACCCTGGTTCCTCGTTTTGAAGTTTCCGCCATTCCCCATTCCCGTTCCTCTTGGGTCCGAATATTCGCCTCGTGATCTTGTTCTCAAATACTTTCAATCTATGTTGTTCTCTCAGAGTTAGCGACCGTGTTTCGCAGCCATACAGAACAGCAGGTATGATTATCGTTTTATATATTTTAAGCTTCAAATTCCTCGACAGAATTCGCGACAAGAAATTTTGAACTGAATAATAACACAAATTTCCTGCTTTTAGTCGACACTTAATTTGCTCGTGAATATGTTTTTCGTCTGTTAATATTGATCCCAGATATCTGAAACTATCCACTTTATCAAAAGTATTAACGCATTTATGATTTGCCGTGTTATGGTCCCGACGCACTTCAAGGTATTTAGTTTTTTTTTTTTTTTTCTTTTGTCCATTGTAATTTTTTTTAGAAACTGGGGGGACGCCGTACATATTTTTTCGAGGTGGGGGACGACATTTTCCTGCACGTTTACCCCTATATATATATATATATATATATATATATATATATATATATATATATATATATATATATATATATATATATATATATATATGGGTGATTCCAGGAAAGAGGGAAATTTTCTGTCACGGGCATTTCTTCAAACTACTACTAGAAAGATTCACCTCAATTTCTTTTGTTTGGTAGTAGTTGTCACAAAGTACTTTCTGGGAACTACTGTAAGTTTTGAGTAACAATTTAAATTTCAGCCACTTGTATTTGTGCAGAAATATTACGGTACTATCTCGCCTATAAATTCTCAGTTTTTGACGTTCAGAAGTGTAAGATACTTTCTTGAAAATGTACTGCATTGCTTTATTTGGAGTTAATGGTCTCAAAATATATTTTTTTCTATATAGGGTATTGTAGTGTTTTAATTCCGAAGGAAAGCTAATTTTTACTACACAAAATAAATTTAAAGCTTATTTTCGTAAGTAGAATATTTCAAAGTTCGTAGTACGTAGCGACAGTAAAATGTACTGTATGTTCAGTTTTTTTTTTTTTTTTTTTTTTTTTTGGGTTCATTATGTTAATTTGTATTACAGATGCAAGCAGTGGCTTACAGCCATTTCAAGAACGGAACTTTTGGCGAGAACTCCGACGTATATCTGAGGAGAGCAGTCTGTTTGCATACTTCATGGGAAAGCAGCATGTCTGTCAATGGAGTTAATTCACGTGAACAGGATTGGAAATGTAGTCCCTCTCTTATGACTTAAAAGACCAAAAAAAGACACACAAAAACAAAAAATATATAAAAAAAAAACTTTCTTTCGTCACTGTCCATGAGCCTGCATTTTGAATAGTTTAAGTTCTAAATAGGAGAAATGAGGTACAGGAATTAACACACATTTTATCAGTAGCAATCAGTACGCAATTTCCATGTACTTTCTTAATGGACCTTATAAAATTATTATTACTGTATTTTATTGTTTTATTTTCTTTCCTTGTCTTGGTTTAGGGTATTCTTTAGCTTATGCACAATTATGGTAGCATATGTTTCTATTGTTGGTTAAATGCAACATTTCTCGCGCGGGTAACATGAGATAATGTGCTAAAGAGCTCTTAATTATTAATGTCTAAATAAAATTCAAGCCTAATTATTCTGTTGCTGATCATTTGTTTCGTTTGCTACCATAAGTGTGAAATTACGTATTTGTGTTTTTCAACTATGATCTGTGTGTATAATTATAGGAAAAAGTAGTGGCAATCATTAATGCATTTATTTATTTGCTGATTACATTAGAGTTTAGCATCCCTTTCACTACCAAGATTATATGAGACGTGAACCTATAGTTTTACGTGGAATATAAACAACAATGATGCGATAGAACCTTCGAAAGTTCTTCACCGCGAATCGAACCTGGAACCTAGTGCGCCAAGGGCATGAGTGCGGGGCGATTAGAGCACAAGTGAAACAAGTTCAATTACCAAAGTTAATACAAAAGGAGACAAAGCTATGAATCTTTTAAGCTCTATAAGGAGTTTCGATGGGGATCCTGAAGAAGAGATACTTTCAAAATGGATTTGATTCGCTTGTGCACTGAACGCGCTGTATTATCTAATTGATTTCTAGATCAAGTGTGTATGTTCCAGGTATTGTTGAAGGATTTAACTAAATATACTCATATATTCATCGATATCCAAAAAAAACTTAGAGATGTTCTCTACAATCGTGGCATCAGAATTAAAGTTCTGTTTTGACAATTACTCAGAAAGGACTAATGGATGGGTCAAGTATGACGTATTTCCGCCATTTCATTCAGCTTAATTTGTTTTCGGTACGTTCAAGAGAAATTTACTGCAAACGATATAATGGCATAGTTTTTCGCTGATCTTTTCACAATATGACAAAAGGGGAGAATATCTACATCAGTTAAAAGAAAAAAATCCAAAAGAGCGGTCTTCGAAAGATAACAGGGTCAAAAATAAGGAAGGGAAAGAAATCTATCTGCATGAAAGTAAAGACAATCTATCATAGGCCAAATTCTTGCAGTTTTGTTGACAACGGAAGTAACAAAATTACTTGACTGATCCATTCGTGTACGATATGAAGATTCTATAAATAAATACAAGCTACATCAAATGTATATTTATGAAATCGGTAAATTGTTTTGAAGCCTTTCTACAAAGTTGAAGTTAGTGATACAACTTGGATTCATTAGTTGAAAGCACATTATTATTATTATTATTGGTGAAGTTATTAGGCCAAAGCAGACAAGAGATATATTATGGTCAAGGTTGAACTGGATTCGAACTCGCAACAGATAGGCATTCTCACTATGACACGAAACCTACAATTTATTTTAATCGTAACTGCTAGTATTTTCCTCTGAGGAGCAATCCCAGCTGAATTATAGTAGGAGACTGTTACGTAATAAGCAAGGCAGGTAGGTATTTCCTTGGATGTATATAAGGGACTAGAGCAGGGATGCAAATAAGCAACAACATTTTAGTAGTCCATGGAGAGAGCTACTAGCACACATCCCACAATAGGAATCATTTACTTACCTTCGGTATGATATTAGAGGGTGTTTACTAGATGTTTGTTGTTAAATTCCAGACTTTCTCCAGGTCTATTTATGTTATTTTCCATTTTTTTTCAAAGAAAAGTTGTTACTGTTAATATCCCCTCCACAAGGCCAGTTGAGAAAAACGTGCAGTAACTGAAAAATAGCAACCAGGGTTCTCATCTTTAAGTAACGTGTGATTCATAGCTCTTGATAATATCCCTCTCGTGTTTCAGTTATCGGCTTTTCTTAACAAATAGACAAAACCTAAAAGAATGTTTTACTTTCTGAAAATTTTCCTTGATTTCCAGTTCCATTTTCCCTGTCTTGTCCATTACTTTTTCGTAAAATTTCCTAAAGGAGAAGTTTCCCGTATTTCCCTGATTTCTAGATTTGTTATTGTAGCAAAAAGAGTTTTCGAACTGCCCCAAAATATGGATAAAAATTCCACCTAAATACTTTCAAGAGGTCTATGGAAACTCTGTCACGGGAAGCGTACAAAAAAAAAAAAAAAGTCACAAGCAAGCGGAAGCAATGACAGAACTCCGACCAGATATCCCCCTGGTTGCTATTTTTTTATTAGGACTTTTCTATTATATACAGTGAAAAATGTAAAATTAAGAAAAATCCAGGTTTGTTGTTAAATTCCAGGTACAAAAATAAATTCCAAGTTTTCCAGGTCAATAGACACCCTGCGTTAAATACTCGCACGTACAGATGAACCACTGGTCCCAGGCGAGTGGTTATTTGTATCCCTAGACTAGAGTATTAAAGTAGGATAGGACTCACCGAAAGTAGAGCTATAACTAAATAGCAAAATTATTTTAGGTTCACTCGAGCAGACGGTTCTACCAAATAGAACATTTATGGGTAAAATACGATGTGAAACATTTTTTGTGAAGGAATGAGAGTGTGAATATAAGTAATTACTGCACATCATATTGAAATGAATTCTGAGTGATAGTGAAAGTATTGTATGCGTAAGTGCACCCTCGTTTATGCGTGTGCTCCCTACGGACGGAGCCCCTCGCCGCCGCTCAGATCTTCCTGCTGCGCTCCTGCCCTGACTCGGTTAGATAGCATTCGTGCTTTTTAGTGGCCACCTAGCATAAGTTGATTCGTGTTTCATGCACTGTATGTAGTTTTTATGCCATACGTCTACACTATTTACACTGCGCCGTCAATCTGCAAGTAGTAATGGAGCACCTCATTTAGTGCATGATCTGCTAAAAGAAATACAAAGCTCTAACATAACCTGAAAATGTAAATGTGCCAAAATTGAGTAGAACCGTCTGCTAGAGTAATGCCATGACTTTCGTGTGTGTAGTAACTTTCTTGTGTTTGTAAATATCCTTTTGTGTGTGTGGGGGGGGCGTACCGCCACGACTTCATCTTAGAGGTCTAACAGGGACCGGAATTGTTAGTGAATTTATAATGTGAGACCCCACCTGAGTCCGAAATATATGTTAGCATTTAGGCCTGAGATCGTGTGATAATCAAATAAGCCCAAATTACAGAAACTTAATAATTAACTTTGTGGAGGACAAACACCGTGTGCGTGGGTTTTCTCAGGGTTCTCCCGTTTCCTCCCACTGTCTTCATTCCACCATTTCATTCATTACTCATAATCACCGTCTCCTTTAGCCTAACCGGCATAACCGTGGGACGTAAAACTGAAAGATTTTATTTCATTTCATTTAATAATTAACGTAAATATGTAGTTTTATTTACAGCAATTAGAGGTTTAATTATGCAGTTGTGCTTTAAAAGTTCTCCAGAAAGAACGGTCCAATAAATATCGTTGTAGGGCATATTTACAAAGTTAGGCCCGAGAACTATGTATATTTAAAAATTTACTACCCAGGACGGAAATGATTTATGCTTTGTAAGCCCGAAACCGGCCTGCGGACCCAGTCTGAGCTCGTGCAGACCTCTACTTCGTCTATCATGTTATATATTCAGAAGGAGGGGTTCTAGTTATTATTACTTTTACTTAATTATGCACCGAGTCAGACGGTGATGACAACAATGAATGAAAAAGTGGGAGGAAACGGCAGAATACCGCGAAAACCCACGTATACGTTTTTGTCAACCACAAAACCCGCTTGACGCAACTAGCAGAGTTTTACCACTCAGCCACCGTGTCTCTTCATAAAATTAGACAGTACCACTTTAATCTTCTCCTACAATAAATATGCTATACTATTAATTTATTTTGCCATTCAGAATATAAGTACAATATGGTATAATTAAGGACATGCTACTCGAAACTATTGGCAGAATAAATTATCTCTTTTTTATTTCCTCTAATATAACTTATGCGCTTGAGGCTAAAGATGACGGATGATTAATTAAATTATTGTGAAATTAATTTTATGCACTCTAACGTCGGGAATCGAACTCGGAACCACGTGCACCAATGGCACGCGCTAGCCATTAGAACAACGGGGACGGCTTTATCCGCATGCACAAACTGTCCTATGAACGAGAACATGACAAGACGGTGTTCTCGCTGCTGGTAGCAGACAACGCTAGAAGCAGACGATGCAAGCGACTTACGACTCCTACCAGTAGAGGCGCTAGAGTCAGTTTTGTGGCATTCTGGGAGAAATTTGAATTTCCATTCGTTGTATAGGAAGTGGTGCCTCTTATAATACTCACTCTACGATGGCAACGCTGTGCAGTGGTGCCTTGCATTACGTGCTCAGAAGACAATGAGCTGTGAAGTGGCTGTAATACTTTAAAAAACTAGTTCGACTATATTTAATGTCATCGATGTTCATTTCTATTATTTTTGATATTTTAATTATACTATTTTTACGGCAAGTAAGTATAAAAACGCAAACTTAAATTTTGACGTTGTCTATTACAACATCATGTTGTTTAACGACAATAAATTATTCTTATTCTTATTCTTATAAACTGCATAATACACATATTAACTATGGGCGAATGCCATCCAACAATATTGTAATACTACGCACTATTATGAACAAGCGTAGGAAAATGAACATTGTGGTTGATGGCGCAAAACACGGTATTAGGAGGACATCATGAACCCAACGAACGACTAGGTAAACCTAATGCAATGAAAATCTGCAAAGAAATTGTTCATCACTTATAGTGTTGTGGAATTAATATTCTAAAAGGTTTGGAGAGTGAACGTAGTTTCAAGATATAAATGATTTGTGATAATTAGTGAACAAATTTATGCAAATTACTTAAAATGACATGGACGCACGTCGTAAGAACCAGTTACATTCACGTTCGTTTAATAAGACAATTTAATCTTCGTAGAGGATTACGTTAATATTCGTTGCAAGATGGTATAAGTTATCTCAAAGAATAAATCCATTTGATGTACCATCAAATTATATAATATATTTAGTGATTTTACCATAAACTTCGCAATGGGAAGATGAAAGCCGAAGTAACCAGAATGGAACCACGAAATCGTCATCAGTATAAGAAAACGGAATTAGATTCTTTTTCAATGGAATAACACCAAATCCCCCCTAAATCCTCTGTAATTAAAGTGTAGTGCAGAAAATTGTTTAGTAAACCAACGTGTGCTAAGTGGTCATATATTACCAACCTCAAAATAAGCCACCTACGACAATATATCATATCATTTTGAATTAACCCCTCGGTCTTTTTTATTTTTTTTCGTATAAAGTGAAATGGGCTAAAAATAAAAAGGAAGGTATTTAAAGAATATTAAAGTAAATGTATCTACGAAATTATATTCATAAAAGGTGCACGTAAGTAAATGTGAAATGTACAATACCTTTTGTTCAAGTAAATTTTTTTCTGTGTATTTGTTTGTTTCCAATAATCTTTGCCATGTTTCATACATGAATCACCACAGGAATTCCTGGCAATAGGTACTTGGAAACGTAATAGACAGACACGTCAAGGATGTTGGGTACGCGCGAGCGCAACCTCACCATGAGTTTATGTAACGGTAACGGTGGAGGGTGTTGGTGATTAAAATATTAAACAATTTTTTAATAACCTCCCGTTATCCGGAATCTCGGTAGCAGGAGCGCACGTTCCGAAAACAGTGTATCAAGAGATAGTGAACTCAAATAAAAATAGCAATATTAATACTACAACACTCTTGGGTCGTAATCGACAACTCACCATTTAAGCCTTCAATATAAATCCTCACACTGATGTTATTCACGAAGTTGTTAGACGTAGCGTGGAAGTAGAGAGATGATGCAAATCTCATAATTTTCAGAATACTCTTGCGTACACTTGTCATTGAAAACCATGTGTATTTCTATATTATATTTGTTTCTATATTATCACATTCTATCACAAAACAGTATTCATATACACAACGGATAATCCTCACCACAATTGAACAATATTTTGACTTAAACAGTAGCTTCATTAATGACTTGGTAACATCCCTAACTTTAATTATTGATATCGTTTAACATAAAACTAAGATTGACAAGTACTCTAATAAATAAGATATATAAAACAAGGAAACATACAAAATACTATATACAACATAAATAATAATAGTAAATGCAATAAGGTTTCGCTACTATTTTTCTAAAAGTCTTTTCAGAGTAAACGAAAGTCCAGACGACAGTAGCAAATTATGTTATTTCAAATGTCTAGAAAGAATGGTTTCAAAGAAGTTTGACCTCTTGTTTATATTTGTATTTATTATGTATTTATTATTTTTAATTATTTCCTTTTTACGGATGCACTGAACTACTATATTATACTTGCCACTTGGTAGAATTGTTTCCAGTCCAGCTTGTCCAGCTATACATTGAAGTTTAACTCGAAAAACATTTACCTCACTCCTACACTCATACTCACGTACACATAAAGGACTATATACATCACTATACACTTCCTCATATATCCTCACTTACACTTTTCTCATGGGTCTTCTCACAACAGAAGGATCCCAGCGGTGTTGAATATCCTCTTGGGAAGATCTCGGATCATCTCTTTCGTATCTTTCGTGTGTGTACCATTTCCTTCCTGGCCGTCTCTTTCCCCTCCAAGAACGTGCACGACCGCCTCGTTTGCCGCGTCGATAGTTCTCTCGTCCTCGTGCACCATCTCGTCTTTCGTCCGCTGATTCTTGTCTTGGGTTCACAGGCTCTGTCTTGTTGTCCACCTGGTCCTTCGATATAGCTCCTACTTAAGCTTTACGAGTGATCAACTCTTCTCCGTTCTCCCACCTTCTAGCGCCATCTCTTCCTGTCTTCCGTCTTGCTTCCCATGGGTCGTGAATCAGTTCAAGTCGTCGGACTGTTTCAAGAATTTCTGCTAACTTCTGGCCTCGTGATGAAACAAACTGTCTCCGATACTGAACTGGTAGCAAAGTTATGACGTTGCTACAAATCTGGTCTTCGCTGCTCTGGGAATCCAAGTCCCTAATCTGACAAGATCTATTTGTAACAAAACGTTCAACTTTCCCATCAACCTTAGGGTTGAATAGTACAGTCTTAAGGCGCGTTAGCCTAGCACATGTCACGTCTTCTGAATGATAATGTCTTAAAAACATTTGCTTAAAGTCGAGATACGTGATGAATTTATTCACATTTGAATAATACCATGACAGCACTGCGTCTGTTAGTATGAACGGTAATACCTTAAGCGCCTGACTAGGTCGCTCACCCATTAGAGCACACTCTCGTTCAAATTGTATTATAAACGCTTGACCTGACAAATCACATTTCTCTCGTGGATAGTGCGTGAACGATTTTATATCCGTTAATCGCAATTTCAAATCCTCTTCGTCTTCTTCCTTTTTTCATTTCCTCCCTATAGTCCTGAGCTACTTCCGAATAGTCTCCGCGACGGTTCGTTAGTCTTCTGGCGTTTCCATTCTCGTTCCCGTTAGAATCAAGCTGTCTTTGTCGGTTCCTTCTCCTTTCCGTCTTCGGGGGCCATCCTTCTTCTTCTGATTAACCGCTCTCATCGGACGAACTGGTCTTGATCCGTCTCCTCCGTCTTCTCCGATAACTTGGGTGCACTTTAGGTTCCTTGCTCCGTGAAGCCGCCGTAGTCTTGAGGGCACTTCTTCCACAGCAGGTACCGCTGGAATCACTTCTATTGCGCCTTCCATCTAAGCTTGGTGATTGAGCAGAATTGTATGCCCGCTTCAGTTCTGTTTCCTTTACGCCTGAACTATGTCTTCGCCATTCCTCCTCGATCCTTTGTTGAAGTGACGCGATTGCTACATCGTGACAAGCCATCTTTTCTTGTTCTTTCCACAGTTCCGAAGTGTTTTGCCACATGACAGCCTTCGACTGACTCACTTCCGCGCGACACTCTTGCAGTTGATTATTCATCACCGCGTTTGCTCTAATCATTCTTCCAGAAACCTCTTCTACCACCTTTCTACATTCATCAGTGTTCTGCAGGACTTTTAACTCTTCTTTGGCTAAACGATTTTCTATCTGTGCCGTAGTCATCTGCAACACCTCATGCTTCACATCTGCAATCTCATCCTGCATCCTGTACTGGCATTGTGTCATACCTGCTACACAGCTCTTTGATACCTGATCGATTCTTCTGTTTACTTCTTCAAATTGCTGACTCACCTTTTTCTCTGTTAGTATTGCCACTTCGTCAAGTTTACAGACGGTATTCTTCAAATCATGATTCTCCTGCTGAGTTCCGTTCATCTTTCGTGAAAATTCATTTACCTGTTGAGTTAACTAGGCGTTCGTCCTGTCACACTTCTTGCTAACTTCTTTAATCTTGTTCTCCAATTGCTCTCTAATATACCGTAAATCTTTCTGAATGACCTTCATCTCAATCTGATAATCTTCTTTGATTTTCGATCTGAGCTCACATTGTCCCTTTTCATTCTACTTCTCAAACACCCAGATAAACATCTGCTCTATTGCATCCAAAGACAAACTTCGTTCTCCCGTCTCCATCGCCTTATGTAGGTTGCACTGTCCACATTTAATAACGACTCAACGGATTTAATCGAGTTCATTTTGAGCATTCCATTGTTCTTTTGTCATTTGACTACACACGCGGTGATACCAGCGATCACACAGAGAACATTGTACATGATACTCATCTCTAGCTGGATCCTCAGTCTGACATGGCCGCACCAGCAGATTCACTTGCACTTGCAATGTCTCTTCGTCTATTACGCCGATTTCCACCCATGTTCCACCCACTACACAACTAACAGTCCACGAAATTCACCCTCTTGATTGCAACTATTCTTCACAAGCGTCTGAGTTAGGACCATACCTGTACTCAGGACCACACTTATGTGTTCGCAAGCCAAGTCTTAAGGTTGTGGAGCTAATTGAACCAAACAGTGGGAAATTGATAGGACACCGATCCGAACATCAATGTAAATTGTGGAAGCCCACTAAGGAAGAATACTGGAAATGGCGGAAGAAGGCAGAAGAGAATTGTGCCAGTAAACTTCTGAAGGACTTGCCTGATGAATACTGCGAATAGATTGCAGGCTGTACATATTTCGAAATATTGTATATAGGTGTATGTGTCCTGTTTCATTTGTTTGTGTAGTACCTTGTTTTTATAAGTATCTGCGGAACTAAGTGAAAGTTAATCTTTGAATGCTTAGTGACGGCGCAGGGATCAACCTATTCGGACGCCATATTTAGCAGGACACGCTGCCCCATCAGCATTTGTGCACCCGTTGTTTTCGCAAGTTTTGCGTTTCGTTCACTTCGAGCGGTGTGACTGAGCGCTCTGCTCAGTAACCTTCTGAACTCCATCTTAGCTGTCTAGACTTGACTGGCAACATTGACAACACAGGATCAGCAGCAGCAGAATAAAAAGTAAGAACAAGTGGGAAGGTATAAAGAGAAGAATAAAATAAAAATGCAACTATGAAGAATTATTTGTAAATGAATTAATAATAGAACAAGAAACTTTTAAGGACTAGTTTTAACCTGCCGGTCAAGGTAAGAAAGACAGAACATGTTTAAAGCTAACAATTAAGCCGTATTTGTGAAGAAGCAAGACACTGCAAGTAAAGATCGCAAGTTACTTTTGGAGAGTGTCGTACTCGAAATACTTGGATTCTATACTTAGTTTGCATGAGTGAAATAAAAGACATATTTGAACGATTGAATTTAACGTGAATTCACGTACTAACGTCAACGAAAATAAATAAACCAAGTGATATTTGTTTACGGTATACGACACACTAAAGCATGCTTTGCACTCGTAACCTTACAGAATTCTTTTGATATAACCGTAAAAACATATGCGCATATGAAAACTAAATCTAAAATATTGATAAATTATTTATGTAAGCCGATATAATAATATATATTTCAAATACTTCACTCATAACCTAACCTATTTTATTGGATACTGCATATGAGTGCTAAAAAAAGAAAATATAAAGTTTCTTGCGCCAGACAATATTAGTAGAAGTTAATATTTGTATATACTCTAGAGGATCAGTATATATAGAACGTCGTGTATATAATGAGCGCACAATATGAACGCATTACTTTGCATTGAATTCTTTTAGTTTTAAGCTCAAATTTGGAGCATATATCCAGAAAAAGCACTTGAAAGAAATTCAATCTATATTTTATATAGGCCTATATAATAGCATAACTTCAATTTATAGCTATAAAAATATCTAACAACTACAGTTGTAATATAACATCGTTACATAAATGTATTATTTCTTAAAACTGTGCTAACTAACCTATTTAACTGTGAAGAATGTTTGAAGTATCAGTACTAAATTAAATTCAATCTACATAAAAGTTTCCCAGTCGCGACCATCAAGTGTCATTTAGTTAGTCACTTTGTATGTAAAGCAGTATTGCACTAGTGAATCATCTGTTCGGGTCAAGACAGAACTGAAGATATAAACAATTATACAAAAGTGGTCAGTACAATATAATAGTTCAGTGCATCAGTAAATAGGAATATTTTTAAAAATAATAAATATAAAAACAAATAAAAGATTAAGCTTCTCTAAAACCATTCTTTCTAGACATATGAAATAACATAATTTGCTACTGTCGTCTGGACTTCTATTTATTCTGAAAAGACTTTTAGAAGTATCGTAGAGGACCATTATTGCATGTATTATTATTATTTTTTGTTGTATATAGTATTTTGTATGTTTCCTAGTTTTATATATCTTATTTCTTTTGAGTACTTGTCAATCTCAGTTTTATGTTGAACGGTATCAATAATTAAAGCTAGGGATATTACCAAGTCATTGTTGAAGCGACCGTTTACGTCAAAATATTGTTCACTTGTGGTGAGGATTATCCGTTGTGTATATGAATACCGTTTTGTGATAGAATGTGGTAATATAAAAACAAATATAATAAATAAATACACATGGTTTTCAATAACAAGTTTACGCAAGTGTATTCTGAAAATTCTGCGTCTTGCATCATCTTTCTACGTCCAGGCTTCGTCTAACAACTTCGTGAATAACATCAGTGTGAGGATTTATATTGAAGGCTTAAATGGTAAGTTGTCGAATACGACCCAAGAGTGTTGAAGTATTAATACTGGTATTCTTATTTGAGTTAACTATTTCTTGATACACTGTTTTCGGAGCGTGCGCTCCTGCTACCGAGATTCCGGATAACGGGAGGTTATTAAAAAATTGTTTAATATTTTAAACACCAACACCCTCCATCGTTACCGTCACCGTCACTGATATTATTATATACCGTTTTAAAACTCGAAGTGGCAATACTAACAGAGAAAAAGGAGAGTCAGCAATTTGAAGAAGTAAATAAAAGAATCGATCAGGTATCGAAGAGCTGTGTAGCACGTATGGCACAATGTCAGGACAGGATGCAGGATGAGATTGCAGAAGTGAAGCATGAGGTGTTACAGATGACTACGACACAGATAGAAAATCGTTTACCCAAAGAAGAGTTAAAAGTCCTGTAGAAGACTGATGAATGTAGAAAGGTGATAGAGGAGATTTCTGAAAGAATGATAAGAGCCAACGCGGTGATGAATAATCAACTGCAAGAGTGTCGCGCGGAAGTTTTTCAGTCGAAGGCTGTCATGTGGCAAAACAGTTCGGAACTGTGGAAAGTACAAGAAAATTTGGCTTGTCACGATGTAGCAAAAGCGTCACTTCAACAAAGGATCGAGGATGAATAACAAAAACATAGTTCAGGCGTAAAAGAGGAAACAGAAGTGAAGCGGACGTACTATCCTTCTAAATTTCCAAGCCTAGATGGACGGCGCAATAGAAGTGATTCCAGTGGTACCTGCTGTGGAAGGAGTACCCTCAATAGTACGGCGGCTTCTTCGAGCAAGGAACCTGAGGTGCACCCAATTTATCGAAGGTGACGGAGGAGACAGAATAAGAACAGTTCGTCTGATGAGAGCGGGTATTCAGAAGAAGATGGATGGCCCCCGAAAACGGAAAAAAGAAGAAGCCCATAAGGAAGACAGCTTTCCTCTAATGGCAACGAGAATGGAAACGCCAAAGACTAACGAACCGTCGCGGAGCGTATTCGGAAGCAGCTCAGGACTATAGCGAGGAAATGGAAAATGAAGAAGGCGAAGAGGAATTGAAATTGCGATTAATGGATATATAATCGTTCACGCATTATCCACCAGAGAGAGGTGATTTGTCAGCTCAAGTGTTTATTGTACAGTTTGAACGAGAGTGTGCTCTAATGGGTGTGCGAACTAGTCAAGCGCTTAAGGTATTACCGTTCATACTAAGAGACGCAGTGCTGTCATTGTATTATTCAAATGTCAACAAATTCTTCACGTATGCCGACTTCAAGCAAATGTTTTTAAGACATTATCATTCAGAAGACGTGACATGTGCTAGGCTAACGCGCCTTAAGACTGTACCATTCAACCCTAAGGTTGATGGGAATGTTGAACGTTTTGTTACAAATAGATTTTGCCAGATTAGGGACTTGGATTTACAGAGCAGTGAAGCCTAGATTTGCAACACTATCATAACTTTACTACCAGTTCAGTATCAGAGACAGTTGGTTTCCACACGAGGCCAGGAGTTAGCAGAAATTCTTGAAACAGTCCGACGACTTGAACTGATTCACGACACATGGGAAGCAAGAGGGAAGACAGGAAGAGATGCTGCTAGAAGATGGGAGGACGGTGAAGATGTGGTTACTCGTAAAGCTATAGTAGCAGCTATATCGAATTACCAGGAGGATAACAAGACAGAGCCTGCGAACACAAGATTAGAATCACCGTACGAAGGACGAGATGGTGCACGAGGGCGCGAAAACTATCGACGAGGCAGACGACGTGGTGGTGCACGTTCTTGGAGGAGAAGTAGACGGCCAGGTAGGATATCGTACAGACACGAAGAATATGAAAGAGATGACCCGAGATCCTCCCAAGAGGATATTCAACACCGTTGGGGTCCTCGAGGATGTTCAGATTCAAAAAGACTAAATGTAGTATCCACCTCGCGGGTCGGAGGTAGATACGACTTGTGTTGTGAGAAGACCCATGAAAAAAGTGTAAGTGAGGATGTGTATAGTAATGTATAAGGTCCTTTATGTGTACGTATGAGTGTAGGAGTGAGGTAAATGTTTTTCGACTTAAATTTCAATGTATAGCTGGACAAGAGTGGGAGTATAACACAGATTGTGGGAATATTGATGACGTGAAGACTGATTTGAACGAATAAAAGAATGGTCTGGTATCATACGAATGTGTGTGTTGGATGAAGTTTTGCCAGCACTTGTTGATAGCGGTGCGGAGGTGACGTTGTGTAGTTTAGAGTTATGGAGAGACTTTACGAAGATTATATCACATCCGAAATTGAAACCAGCACCCCATGTATTTCTTATCAATTATAATGGAACCAGGAAGAAAATGGTGAAAGGCGAAGCATATCTTCTTGTGACAATTAAGAGAATACAAACGGATGTTCGAGCTTTTGTGGTCGACGGGCTCAGCCAAGATCTACTGGGTCGTGAATACATGAGCAAGTTTCAAGACAGAATGAATTTTGGAAATGGCATGGTAACCATTCAAACTGGGGAGCAAGAAGTCGTAGTACCCATGGTTGAAGCGATCGAGATAAGGCGAGAAAATACATGTAATAATATGATTAATGAGTTGAGTGTGGATTATCATCTCTTTGTAACCGTCATAGAAGAAGAATGGAGTGAATGCGAATGCCATCCAGAGGAAGTATGCGGCTCACAGGCACATGGATGCGATTATGAAAATCTGAAAGAAGTTTTAAATCAGTGGAACAGCGTATTGATTCAACAAGAAGATTCGTATAATGTAGTTAGGTCAAGCAAAGAGAAGATTGCAACCTGAGACGAATTACGCTGGCACAAATAAAGGATCAAGCACTTGTGGAATCTTTGTATGACCCGCTTGTTCAGGAGATTCAATGTTCGGCTTGTTGTCCAAAGAGAGTGGAAGTCAGGGAAAAAGCGACTGAAGAGTCTCTACGCTACCCTAGAAGAAGTGAGACAAGTGGTGCAGAAAACTCCTATTGCTCCGGAACACAAGGAAACTTTGTTCAATGTGCTGATGAAGGGAAGAAAAGTTTTCGCCCATTTCCCAGGAAAATATAACAAGTTTAAGTATACAATCCAGGTTACCACTGAAGATCCAATTGTGAAACGACCTTACCCAGTTCCACTGTGTTATCGAGATAAGGCGAGGGAGCAGATCCAAAAATGATTGCGTCAAGGTATCATTGAGCCTGCAGTGTCAAAGCATCACCATCCCCTGGTAATAGTCAGAAAGAAGAACTCAGATGATGTTAGAGTCTGTCTTGATTTGTTCCATCCTAATAAATTCGTATCTTTAACAAATTTGAAGGTCGAACTCCTCGATGACCTCTTTACAAGATTTAATGGGATGCCCTGTGCAACGTCCCTTAACCTGGTGCATTCCTACTGCCAGATCGAGTTAACTGAAGATTGTGGGGATCTTCTAGCATTCTCTTTTGAAGGCCAGATGTATCGTCATTACAGAGTACCCTTTGGTTACAAGAATGGTGGACCTTGTTTAATGGCAGCGTTGCAGAGAGTGTTGGGAGTTGCTATTCTTGAAAAGATCTGGATATATGTTCCAAATTTGAGCTTAAGGTTGAAAGAATTTAATACAAAGTAATGCGTTCGTATTGTGCGCTCATTATATACATGACGTTCTATATTTACTGATCTTCTAGAGTGTATACAAGTGATTAGCTTCTACTAATACTGACTGGCGCAAGAAACTTAATAATATTTAATCCTTGTATCACTGATATGTTGTATTCAATAAAATAGATTGGGTTATGAGTGAGGTATTTGAAATGAATATTATTATATTGCTCTAGGTAAATACTATATCAATGTTTTAAATTTACTTTTTATATGCGCATATGTTTCAACGATTATATCAAAATAATTCTTTAAGGTTACGAGTACAAAGCATGCTTTAGTGTGTCATATACCGTATACACATATCTCTTGTTTTAATCCTTTTCGTAGACATTAGTACGTGAATCCGTGCTAAATTCAATTGCTTAAATATATATATCTTTTTTACTATGACGAATGCAAACAAACTATATAATGCAAGTGTTTTCAATACGACAATGCCCAATAGAAATGTGCGATGTTTTCTTGCAGTGTCTTTCTTCTTCACGAATACGGCCCACTTGTTAGTTTCTTACCTTGACTTGCAGGTTAACACGAAACAAGCCCTTAAAAGTTTCTTGTTCCATTATTAATTCACATACAAATAATTCTTCATAGTTGCATTTTTATTTTATTCTTTTCTGTATACCTTCCCACCTGTTCTTACTTTCTACACTGCTGCTGCTAATCCTGTGTTGTCAATGTTGCCAGTGAAATTTAGACAACATTGGTAGAGTTCAGAAGGTTACTGAGCGGAGCGCTCAGTCACACCGCTCGAAGTGAGCGAAACGCAAAACTCGCGGAAACAACACGTATACAAATGCTGATGGGGCAGCGTGTCCTGTCACATTTATTTTGATTTGTTATTTAACTTGGAGGCTTGCATGATATTTACTCTAACTACGCCCACCTCCAGCGTGAAGTACTTATTCCCTCTAAGCACTAAGTCCGCTTTAAATATAAAATTAACTGCCCGAACATGACAATCGAACCCCGGTCGGGTTATAAAATAGAGAACATGTTAGTCGTATGTAGAGATAAAAAGAGCGTAAAAAATGTAGTTAAATACTATGGAGTCATAACACAAAGCTACCTATTTGAACAAGTACCACAAGTTAGTCCTTAGATTTCACATTTGTTTTTCTTAATGCGTATATCCATCATTACTGACGTTCGTGTTCGAGAAGGACACGCGAGCAGGTCGTTCAAGCTCGCTTTGCTCTGATTCGGTTAGATGTAATGTTACCTTGTGCAGGTGACGTAGCACAGGTTGGTTCAGCGTTTGCATTTGTCTTTTTAATATATAACAAGTTTGCAAGTGTACTACAAATCCGTGTGCAGTTAGTGGGTAGGCTCCAAGGAAATAATAGAGTAGAAAGTATTAGGAGCTAAATAGTGAAAGATTGTAATCAATGGCGAACCTTGAGGAAAGTTACAACAGTAAAAATTAAATTTTTATCACTTCAAACTAAGATAAGAAAATTTACCCAACTTACTAGCCACTGTATAGTACACGTAATCAAAATATTAGCAAGTTTGTTAAGTTGAATTGAAACGATGGAACTAATTTTAACCGATGTGACTTCCTTCTAAATGCACAATTGTTTGTAACTTTTGTTGGCGGCTTTCATCATAACCTGTTCCTAGTAGGGTATTGGCATACGCCAAGAAAAGTTGTTTATGACGCATGATGACACTATTCTCTTGAAGGAGTGAGTCACTCTTATATCAACTTAACCGTATATTCTTAATCTGTACGAAAATAAATGATATAATGTCACGGTCGTATAATCTACCCAATGTGCTGTAAGCTCATTACTTACTCCAATATGTTTATGAGTAAAAGTGTTGACAACAAAAAGCGCCCGCATCTGTCCTTCTGCGCCCCCTAAGGATGTCTGACTACTTTCATAGCATCATCTACCCAGTAGGTTAGGTAATAGCCCATAGCTAAAGACTGCTAATAAAATAAGGCATTAGAATACAAACTTTAGGTGATCTACACTAAAAATTGGTCGCACCACTTTCGCGATGAAGAAAATTGACATTTGGTCGACTGTTCGTTTTTGTAACTGGCAAAGAAGTGTTTTTCTTGAAAACTGTATATAGAACAATGCGTAAACGTCGTTTGAAGTAGTCGGTTTTTATTCAATTTAATACATATCAAAGCATATATAAGTAATCACGTAAGGATCTATTTTAAAAGCTAAAGAAAACTGTCCAAACCTAAGGGCAATTAACGTAATCCAATTCGTATGCATTACTGAGCAAAATGTGTACGCAGCAGCTGTAGACACCGAACTCAAATCATGTTAGTAAGTATACAGATAAAGGAAGTTGTTTGCAAGTGTCAGGTAGTCTAAAAATATCGAGCCTTTGTAGGGTAGAATTGAGAGTATGTTAGTTGTGATTAGAAAATATTATGAACCATATTTGCACCAGTTTAGTCAATGACTTTTGTCATTTCTTCGGCAACACCATAATCCCGTTGCTAGAGACCTTCTGTAGTTTGTGGTCAAAATTGTGACACACGGTTTCAACAGATTTCTTTTTAAATCTTAAGTTACACTGCTCAAAGAGTTTTCCAGACACCGAAACAAACAATAGTCTAACAGTGCTATGTCCGTGCTATACGGTAGCAAGAAAGCTTTCGGCCATTTGGTGCGTGTGTGGCTGTATGGTTTCTACGCTTGCTGTATTAACACGTGCTTTCATACATTTTGCCTTTTGTTGTACTTGCATGCAATATTTTAGATGATTCGCAGAGCGTCATAGCATCACTGGTAGATCATTAGCTTATTGGCTTACTGCCAGCGTAAAACTCTTGATTCAAGCTTGAATGGAACACTGATTGCGAGATTGCACCCATGCAACTTTGTTACTGGAATCCAGTTTGTGGTATGCTTGCACGCTTTCAAACCAAGCCGGATGCTAGCTTACCGATTTCCAATGCAAGCTTACAGTAAGCAGTTTGCAAGTTGTCTCTGCTCGTATGGTCATCTATTGTGAACCGAGTTCTCTCAGTTTCTGACAGGTCAAGTATATAAGCGGACTAATGATGTTAGCCTGGTTTACCACACTCTTGCTGTTGATAAGTTCCAGCTGTTTAATTTGAATTCCTAGGCACACTCGCATTAAGTGTCGACAATTCAGGACCGAGTCTGTCGTTCTGACCAACATCATCAGTTCGTGGTGCAAGATACTCTTTCAATTCCACCAAACGCACAGCTTAATCTACCGTGGTGATGTGTAAGCTTTGCCAGAGATTGTAGAACTTCTGGTCTCTTCGACTTCAATCTTTCCCGTATATTGATGTAGGTTATCTGCTTTTCATCACTTGTGATCAACTGTATTAAAAATGGATCGAATTCGTTACGTTTCAGTAAGATTTTCAGATAAAATTTAATCGTGTATAATTCTTTGAGTCAGCTCATATGCTACTAAAGTGTCGTGCTCTTTTTTCTACCTAGCTTTATCCAAATGACCTAATACTATTTGATGATGGACATTAGGTCATTGGTAATGTCATTAGTTCCGATCATATTTCTGGACTTTTCCCAGAATATCATCCACTTTTTCTGTGGTTGGTCGCTCACAGCGAGTTGCATTCTGGACATCAAAATTTCTGGAACGAAAGCGACTGAATTGTGTTTTTGCTGTTTTTCAACGTATCTTGTTCATAAACAACATTAATTTCGTTGCAGACCTTCGCAGCATTTATATCTTTATCGCAATAAAATCGTAAGATATAATGCAGCTTTGCCGAAAGCACACATATTTTCACGACATATCTTACGTCTGAATGCGAGAATTTCGATACATTTTCCATATACTTGCTTCAACCGTCGGCTAACGAATGATGTTAAGAATTACTCGCTGAGACTCATTTAATCTGAGATTGGGGATACTCACACCATCTTTTGTGCAAAAGGCTCACTACTTTTGAACTACCCGATAGTGAAAAAGTGCCAATGTTGCATCTTAGGACTTGAGATTCATAACAGCAAATTATTTTAGGTCTTCTCTTGGCCCTTTATCAATGCATTCTCCACTACTATACCGCTCACTAAAACGTTTTTTATAGAAGGAAATGGGAGTACCCCGAGAAAACCCACGGACACGATGTGCTCCACGACAAGGTTACTTGGTTGGGGATGGAACCAAGGACCCTATGCACCAGAGGTAAGTGCTCTACCGCTGTGTTTTCCTGTCCTTCATAGCCATGTTCTAGTGATCAATGTAGTGGTTGAATAAACATTGATATGTGGCTCCAGGAGTGCCTGAAGTACATTGCTTAATAAATCTCAAGTGATGTAATGCAAAGTAGATTCAATTTTCTAATACTTAATTTTTTGAAAATATGAAATTCTATGTATCATATTACTTTTGTACTCAAAATGTGAATTATATCTTCTTCATTCCTTTCAGGCAGTGGGGAATTTCGGAATGCATACCATGGACAGTATTGCATGTATCTCAATAACATGTGTGACAGCAGTTTTCCAAGAGTACTTTAAAAGAAAGTGGGAAGAAGATTGGATGCGGTGTCCTCTAATCTGTGACTATGAGTATCCGTGTAGAACACTCCCGCCCATCGTTAAGTCCGAGAGAGAGAGGCTTAGTGGAGATATAAATAATTATTCACAAGAGGACAACAAATGTAGCTGTGCGATTATTTGGAATGTGAAAAGTAAATCTTCGTGTTTTAAGAAGGAGTTGTCTGTATTAGTAGAAACAGTAATTGTAAAGTTTTACATTGTACTAACTTTATAGACTGAAATTGATTTAAACTAGTCGCAGAGTAAAACAATACGCTTATTGAAAGAATATTAACGTGTATCAGATTCGCACTCTTGGCTTCATAGCAAAATATATTATTGTACATTAATTACAACTTGGTAGTGGTGATGATAATGATGAGGCCATAGAAATTGAACGTTTTATGTGAAATATGTTTGGATTGTAAAATAAAAAAAGAAATAAAAAATAGTCGATCGAAATGTATGTAAATGTTATTTTGAATCTTCGAAGTTTGACCTTTTAAATGGCATTATTTTATTTGATTATGTTGCATTTTTAGTATTCTCATTCTATTCTTCTATCCCGTCGGCTAAGTAAGACGATGGGATATAATGTGAAATAAATGTTCAGAGGTATTACATGATATGCATATTCTATCCTGCAGTTCCTTTAGCTAGCTTTAACATGTTAGACGGCTTTATTTTATTCACTCTACTCTTAGGAGAGTGAAATTCTAAATATATATCACAGGCTATTATTAACTACATACAGAACTCTCTGGAATTGTCCATATAGATATCAATATAGGTTTTTTTCATATAAATATTTTGAGTTTTTGTTGTATGTCATATATGGTGCATTGAGAGCACAAAAGAATCAAGTACTTTGGTTTTTGTTCCTCTTAGATGCAATTCATGTTTGAGATATTTAATTGAAGTTCCTTTCATTGTTTTCATATGAAGATATTGTAAATACCTTTTGAATAAAAAGTTTTGGTTCTAACCATGTATTTTCTGTCAGGAAAGTAATTGTACACCTATTTTTCGAGTCTGGCATTCCTGCGCTCCATCCGTGAATAGTATGAGAATTAAATCAATCAAATGTTTACTGAGGGGCAAAAAGAAAAGTTCAATCTGAATAAGACACTGCAGAGGGGCACAAGCTGTGAATACGAATAGTGCATAGTGTAAAATAAAGGACGACACTGAAAGAGAAAGCCAGAAACAGCTGTTAAACTTAAAAAAAGAGTAAAAATTGTCGAAGTGGGAACATAAAACATAAATACAACAAATACTCCGACAACTAAATGTTCACCACGCCGTGATCTTGGTGTAGTGGTTAAGGTGCTGGCTTATAAATGCAAAGGTCACCAGTTCGAATCTTCGGTGGGGACATTTTTAAAAATTTTTTTAATAATACATGCAGCTCGTGAGGGATGGTAAAAGAGGTCGTATATAGTTTTTCGTAGTAATTATTATTGGTAATGTTTAGTACTGATAATACTTTTTGTCTTTGCGTATTGCTTTTATTCTTGTCTTAATTTTGAAAGAGAAGAAAATCCGAACAAATGCCACCAAAATTCCTTATATTTTGAATGTAAACGCCATTTGCAATTAGTAAAGAATAAAATTTGAACGTTCCGATGTAGCTGCAAAAAGTAAAAAGAAAAACATGGAAGTGGAGTGTTCGAATCCATACTCATGGTTATTAAAATTACCATTTCTACATGCCTTACACCTCCCGACCACGTTTCTACGTTAGCAAGTAAGAGGTTTCTGTTTAGGTTAGGTTGCTCAATAAGTTTTGCAAAGGGGCCCGGTTTAGCTCTGACGTACCACAGATGGGAGAAGGGAGCAAAACACTTTTTCTCTCTTCCTCTGTGTGTCTATTTATCTATTTATCTGTATATATTTATAACGCTATTTGTGAATGCATTAACCACCCTAATTTTCAGCGGATTGAGACGAAATTTGGCACAAACATTAATTGCTGATATATCTTGAGTTCGTTAACCAGAATAATCAGAAGAAAATATTCAAAATGGCGGCCCTTCAAACTCTTAAAAACTTCAAAGGGAACCAAATTTGCCCATAAATAGGTATTCAGAAAGTTTGAATAACTTTTCCTTTTTTACGGAAATATTTGTGTGCAGAGACTTATTGAAATATTGGACCCGATTAATCGCATAAAGAAGGTTCACGCCCTTTCGCTACGGTCAGGCTTTTTTTAGAAGGGGGCTATTTTCGTATCGGAACAAGATGATTGTTAGTGATGATATAAAATTACACATTGAAAGTGAAGTAACTTGTTAAACGTGTTATTTGAAAGAATAATATAATAAATGTGCTTTCCCCTAACACAGAGAACTGTAAATCATGTATTTCGAGTTCGGGAGTGTGAAGAGCGGTGAGTGTTATTTGATTTGCTTTTTAGTAAGACATTGCATTGCAAATAAAGGTAGGCAACATTAGTGGTAAGTAAAATAATAATAATAATAATGATAATAATAATAACAATAATGATAATAATAATAGGTGTTGTTTGTGGCAAGGCAATATCTTTTTCAATTCTTCTTCAAACGAAATGATTGTAACGTCATATCCCCTTACAAAATATTAGCAATTTATATCGAGAGAACGGGAAATTGTAGAGTGATGGGAGCAACGTTGGACAGTATGCACTCATAGTACTCAGAAAAATAGGCGATTTCATTGCAAAATGAACGAAGAGTCATTGTCATGAACTTGTATCAAGAGAACAGGAAGCGTTAGTGAGATGGGACCAACGTTGGACATCGTGGACCCATAAGGCGCATCGAAAAAAATAAGGGGGGGAGCCAGCATTACTTATTTCCACATAATCATATAAAATTATATTGTCGAGATTCACACACGAGTTAGTTAGTAATATTTCATATTATTATTATTAACAGCGTCTTTTCATTACGTGTGCATGTTTCACATGAAGCCAAAGAGAAGATCCATCATTCGTAGAAAAAATAAGAATAGTCAGTTACTTTAACTGTGAACGACGGAGAAAAATACGAAAAGAGTGGCTACCTGTAGCCAAAACAAACAATACT
This sequence comes from Thermobia domestica, assembly GCF_964235325.1. NCBI lineage: Eukaryota > Metazoa > Arthropoda > Insecta > Zygentoma > Lepismatidae > Thermobia > Thermobia domestica. The sequence goes on along the minus strand of NC_137471.1, from coordinate 147,504,949 downwards.
TTCTCTCAAATAGAAAAAAGTCAAGCCGAGATAGATTCGAACTCGCATGGACGACGCGAAATGTCAGTGCTTTGTCCAGCTTTTTTAGCTGACTCACCGAACGTGTTTCAGTAACTTACTTATTGCTAATTTTACTTGCTTCACTCGTTTAACTTGCTTTTTCTAATAACTTAGAACGACAGGGACACGAACACAGAAACACCAAGGACAGTTAAAAATCATAGATGCTCTCCCGCCGGGAATCCAACCCGGGACACCATACATCATACATCCGGCGCACGTGCTAGCCACTAGACCAGCCAGGAGGGCACTGCTCACTCTCTGTGTCGTTAGGGATTACGAACACTGTAATGCCAGCTATCACTTCTGTGGGTTGTATACTATGATCACATGTTTCTTCTTTGCTGGAAGAGTTAAACCTACATTCTATGTAATACATGAGGTATTTAGACTAGGGATGGTATCGAGACGAGACGAGACGAGACTTTATACAGTCTCGGTGTCGTCTCGGTTGATAACTAGCGGTCTCGATCTCTTCTCGAGTCAAAAATCGCCGTCTCGGTCTCGTCTCGGTTAACAGATGCCTGTCTCGATCTCGGTCTCGAAGGCCAAGTCTCGGTCTCGTCTCGGGTCTCGTCTCGAAAGTCTCGAAATATATAGTGTGAAATTAAATGTGTGAAAGTTTTATTATTTTAAGTCTGTCGTTTCCGCTTCTTATTTTTTGCCTTCATTCTTGACTTAGAATTATGTTATGATGTATCTCTTCATAGCTAATTTGCTAGCGCAAATGCTTTCCATGTGTGTGTTCCTGGTTCAATCATCAGTGGGTATAACATACCCGGGATGAAACCCTAATAGTAACTCATATTTCACTTTCAGCAATAGACTTTGTCTCAAATAATTTTAGTACTGCCCATACAATCAAAATCTATTAAATTAACCCCAGTACTATACAGTAGTTTTATTCCTTCCTTTGAATCAGAATTGTTCAATACCTCCTAACGGATAAGGCAACACATAGCAGCACGAATGTATTTAATCGTACCGAAATTGAAATTTTACAATTTCTCCGTTATTATCCAATACATTCTGCTTTGCCGGCAATTTAAAAACAGAATATAATATTCATTATCTTAACAAATAGAGTAAATTATTACTACAATATATTTTGTTTCAAATTGATCAAATGCTTTATTACCGTTTTACATCTCAGTGTTTAATTGACACTTTAAAACAGAAACTTCCTTAACCTTGTGGTGGGAGCTATGGCACTCATCTTTGCTATCTGTGGTCTCGGGTTGGATCACCAAACAAGTTACATTCAAAGTCCGATGTTTCGTATAGTTCGCGTCTCACTTTAAGTACATTCTGTTTCTTATACAAGTTCATAAGATCGTAATGTATTACATAAGCGTATATCCAGAGCCGTAACATAGATTAAGCTTATTCCTGAACTCTCAGCGGTGCATGTGATCTTTATTCGAGAAAACTAATCGTGCGTTCATTATGTTGAAATTTTATATTGATTGAAAATTACTTGCGAAACATGAACATACATATTATATAAGTGTATACGTAATTCGAGCTATATGTATCTGTTTTCTCTGTCCCGGCAATACGAGTGATTCTTAACTTTCTAGTTTTCTTTTCTATTAATTTTCGTAGTTATGCTGCAATATGAAGAGTCAACAATGTATATATTTTTTATCGCTGTACGAATTTCGTTAATTTTTGGATCGCTTTTTACCCTACCTTACCCAGTAAAAGTTTATATATATGAATTTTAGAGGTAGACTATGCTAAGTCACTTTTTGGTCGAAACAGATTTAATAATACTTTTTAATAGATTATGTTCTTTCTAGTGGTGTAATAATATAAGTCTAAAAGCATCCTATTACTTTGTATCTACTTACAAGCAAGGGGGCTGATATCGAGACTCGAGTTGCGCAATAAGAGTTACATATACTGAAAGAACATCAGGTACTTAGTAAGTTATCAAATTATTAGCTGCAGTCCGCCAATTGGAAAAAAAATTATGGGACTGTAAAGTTCAGAGCCTCTCGTACGAAAACCACACAAAACTTAGCATTTGGCTTGTTCCTCTTTGTATTGACAACAGATAATGAACTATAACGTATTCCCATCACAGAACATGATGTTTGACATAAGAAAAACTGTATGAGAAAAATTGTCAGTGTTGCCATCCATAGAAATTACAGTGTTGCACGAATAAGAATACCGGGAAAAGCTTGGTTTGCAGCGAATGAAAGAGTGAACACAACGGTGTTTTGTGACATCATGTTTTCGTGGTTCGCACGGAACTACGTTTTACATAAGTTATTTAGTTTGTAAGAATCAAAGTAGTTATAATATACTTGTATTAACATTACAGAATATTATTTAAACAGAAGTGCAAAAGCTACCAAGAGAACACTAGTATGAAGGTGCTTCGCAAAGTAGACCTCACGATAAGCCTGTGAAAATGTCATTCGGGTTCGAATCGGTTTGTTCGTTGGGCATTTATCATGCGGCATACCGAGAGACAGACAACACAAATGCCTAGCATCGCGAATCGTAAAAGTCGGTTCGTGTTGTCAGTGATATATCATCCAACGCCGTTGAATTCATTCTTGTAGTCCATGCCTTAACGAAGAGTTTAGGGTATTCTAGCAACACTGTAATGCCTATAGATGACACCAATGGCAAGTCTCCCGGAGCGCTGTTTCGATTCCCTTACCACAGAAATGTGTTATCACTGCCTGTCGCTGGCTATCGTCCGATGTGCATATTGTACTAACTGTTTTTGTTTGGATCACTCATTACTTTCTGCTCTTCATATCAATTGTGTGGCTTAGCACTGTCATTTGCATAGCTATCTCCCCTTCCCAAACAAATACCATTTGCTATTGCATACACAAACAGGTTATTCCTTCTGTTTGCCATAGTCTATCATGTTCACTTTGCAGCCCCATAATTTTGCCCTACTGGCGAACTGCAGCTAACAACGTGGTCATTTCATGATTGATACTCTTCGTATAACCCATATTGTGCAACGCAGGCCCCGATCACGTACTATATGCTTGCAAGCTTCTCGAGGTATTCTTATTCTGGCAACACTGTAATTTCTATGGATTTCAACACTGATAATTCTTCTCATGCAGATTTTCTTATGTCAAACATCATGTTCTGTGATGGGAATACATTAGAGTTCATTATCTCTTGTCAATACAAAGAGGAACAAGCCAAATGCTAAGTTCTGTGTGGTTTTCGTACGCCAGGCTCTGAACTTTACAGTCCCATAACTTTTTCCCTACTGGCGGACTGCAGCTAATAATTTGGTAACTTACTAACTACCTGATGTTCTTTCAGTATATGTAACTCTTATTGCGCAATTCGAGTCTCGATATCGCGCCCCTTGCTTGTTAGTATAGTTTGAAAAACAGTACTATAGGTCTTACTTAAGGAACTGGTTTTTCACTTCTATTGTAAAATTACGAAATTATAACTTGGTTTAGTCTAACTCTGAGGTCCAGATATAATAAAATCTTAATCAACCATTATCAACCCACTCCTAGGTGAAGGTCTTTCCAAGTCTTCTCTACAAATATTTATCTTGAGCAATTCTTTCTTTCTCAGGTTACTCCCCAGTTGTCCTTGATTTCGTCAAACCTTCTTGTACAAGAACGTTTTCTAGGCTGTTTATAGCTTGTGGTATCCTGTCTAGAATTGTTTTTGTTCATTGATCATAATTTCTTGAAATATGTCCAGCACATTTTCCAGCCCATATTAAAAATCATTTCATTAGTACTAGTCATTAGTTGCCAAATAATTCATTTCTACTTTATATATTTGTCCTACAAATAGTTCAAATCCGCTACTTTTGGAGCACAGACACGCTAGTTTTTGATCTTCGAATCTGACAACACTGACTCAATGCTTAAAGTCAACACAATGTGAGGACTCCATTTGGTCTAGTGGCTAGCACGCTTGACTTCGGTTCGCGTGGTCCCGAATTCGATTTCCGGTGGGAGTACAGTTGAACGACCGAAGTGGTTCGGATTCCATTATTATCCACGTCTCCTTTAGACGCCCTAGCACCAGGGTGCGAATTAGATAATCTATATTGGGGGGGATAAAATTAGGCCGAAGGACATAGTCTGAAGGTTGAAATTTCAAAATGAGACAATAAATGCCTTACCCCCATATATATATATATATATATATATATATATATATATATATGCGTGTGTGTGTGTGTGTGTGACATCTGTAATAAATAAGAGATTTATTAATTTAATAAATCTACCGACAATAACTATGCACATATATATTGTCTGACATACACACACCCCACTAAACCTTTCTGAACGTGTTTTAATGTTGTACTCACTCTTGTCCCCGTAGCTCTCTAAGGTTTATTTAGTTAATAATTCGGCTTGAGCGATAGCCATGATCACAAGCATATGTTAATTTTTCCACTCATATTGAAAGCTTCCACTTTGCATTAATACATACAGGTTGCGAAAATAAACCTACTTCAGTCTTGTGAAAACCACTAATATTATCAGTTAAACCGGACATTTTTTTTAAAGAAAATCTAGATATTAGTCTATCAAATAAGAAATGAATTGGTGCTGGCCCCGATTTCTCACATCAAAGTCAAATCGAAGGCCAAATATTTAAAATCTCTCAATTCAAATTTCGAGCTTGTGCTTCTACTTCCCGCTAAAGCTGTGCTCATCACGACTTTTTTTTCTCCAAATATCGATTCCGTGATGGGCACGGAAAGTCAACACTTAAAAATTACTTTACTGTTAGGTTGAAGATGAGTTGATTCACTATGGGCTACGTTACTCAAATAAAGTAAAACATTACACTGAAGTTTTTCAGACAACATTAATTGCGTGGACAGCAAACTGTACAGCGAAAAGATGGAAAAATAAAGGGTTAACTTTTAAAAAAACCCGCTCCAGTTGAAATGCTTATACAGACACGGACAATGACACGGAGAACCAGTCGTATTAACAAGTGCTGAAACAAATCTTGAATTATTCGCTTATTCATTTAAAAGTCACCTTCATTAACATGTCTGCTCACTAGGAGCGTATCCCCCAGCATGTACGTTAACATATACTTACGAGAGAATACCTATATCTCAGATTTTGAGTACAGTTTCAAAAGTTCATTTCCGTAAACTGTAAAAGCAGTGATTACTATGCTAATTATCACAAATTAAATGCAACTTTAGAGTTGCATACACACAACCTACTAGGGAATGAAGACCATGTGCTAACAAAGAGTACACTGGAAAATGAAATAACATGTTATAACAAAAATTAAAATAAAATGATAATCGATACAAATATAGAGGATGAATATGACATATCCGAACTTCGCCAAGTATGGTAGAAGAAGCTATTTGTTTACTTCTTCTTGGCCAACCGCTAAGAACATTTATAAATCTATATGTGGCTTTGTTATACGCAATTAGTACATTCAAATTCACAAACGATGACGAACTGAAGGGTACGAAGGTACAGTTGCAAGTAACAACCGTAGTCATAATAATATAGTTCTACTAAACAACGTTGAAAATAGTGGGTAATTAGGTGGTAAGTAGAAATGACCAAAACTGAACAGTTTACATCGATCATTTCGAAATACAGCTAGAAGATTAAATTTAGAAGAAATAACAAAAATCGGTGAAATTTGGAGTTATACTAAGCATAGTTTGAGGGGGAAAGCGAGCATCCGCGGTGGGGATACTTCAGCTGACTTCTTTGGGGGGGAACAAAATGTGATTGAGGGGGGAAATCCCCCTCATCCTCCCGGTAATTCGCACCCTGCCTAGCACAATCGTGAGACTAAAACAAACCAAACCAAAAATCAACACAATGTGTATTACTAACTGTAAGTCCTTGAATAACTGCATACAGCTATGGTATGGATCGAGTTTGAGGTGGTAGGTGGTCAAACTAAAACAAGTGAAATGTAACTAGGGTGTAATTATAACTTTTAATTACCCATGGTTTTGTGTATATCACGATTAAGGCTTAGGGAAACAAGCAGGGTTACTAAAAAATTATCAGTTACATTTAATTTTAGTTACAATTTGCATTTACGTGTATTGCTGGAACCAAAACTTTGACATTAACATTAATATTATAAAGACTACGGAAAACATCGTATTTGAAAACATTCTTGCACCATAAAATAAATTACGAGTAATTTAAAAATATTTCGCAGTTTAGCTACGTTATTTGCACTAGAAATATATATTTAAAATAATATTGGCAACACTACTTAAAATAATGGAACTGCGACTTGTAATTAAAACCACTAAAAACTATTGTTGTAATGTTATAGAAGCAAACTAAAGCAACAATCATTATAAAAATTTAACACAAATACGTTATTTTAAGCAGTACAACAATCACTATCCATGTGTTTGGTATATCTGAAACAGTTTGAAATAACAATTGTTGTAAATGACATTATGATCACTTAAGTCTTTTGGAAGCATCTACATGATGAGACGTGATATGTCAGCACGTTTTCGAAGTCAAGTCTTTAGAAAAAGTTATTTTTTTCATTCCTTGTAACTTTGATCCTTCATTCATTCGAAATATATTATCCCATGATCATAGTATTTGACGCTAAGATACAAATGATGCACATTGCACCGTCTATGCCATTTGAGTTATTAGAGATCTCCAAAATGTTGATGTTGGTGGTACTGTATTGCCCTTTTTACAATGAATAATGTATGTGGTATTGTGGTTTTATTTAATATCTAAATTAGCAGTAGGTAATGCCTTACATAGTGCAATTTGAGAAAATACAACTTTATTTTGCGTTACCAACACTGCTTGTTTATCTAGTGGTATTGCAGAGTATCAAGTATAATTTTCCCTTCAATATTTCACACAACATGGTACAAATTTTCAGTATTATATATATATCCAAGGGAAGAGCTATAAGGGCCATATCCTCCCTTACCGCTCAGGTATACACGGAATAAAATGAACTTCAACTCTGCTTTACACTGGATAAAGAGGCAAAGTATGGTTTAACCCCTCCCTTGATCATATCCTGGATCCGCTCCTGTATATATATATATATATATATATATATATATATATATATATATATATAAGATTATATACAAAAAAGTGGATTTTGTTTCGGGAGAAGCATGAGGAACGGGTAGGGAACATTTGTGTTGTACGTGCAATGCGAAAAAGTGATCACAAATTCATTTCGGGAGGGGCTTCAGCCCGACACCTACCCCCTAAATACGCCACTGTACAATTAGTCAACCGTTCACGTATTACCTCACACAGCAGCGAAACAAATTTTGAGTAAAGGCAAAATAGCTGTCATAATTCGAGACGAGACCGAGACTTTCGAGACTGACAAAGGTCTCGCCTCGGTTTTGTCTCGATTCATAGAGGTCTGTCTTGGTCTCGGTCTCGTCTCGGTATGTAAAAGTCCGTCTCGATCTTGGTCTCGTCTCGGTATACAAAAGTCCGTCTCGGTCTCGGTTTCGTCTCGAATTACCGAGACGAGACCGAGACTAGGTACCATCCCTAATTTAGACCTACATGCTCTTCATATAATGTAATAAAAGGGTCATGCTGGGAATAAGAAAAAGAACATTCCTTTGAAAAAAATGGAAACTATTGGCATCAGAAATATTTATCTAGGAGGCATACACAGTAGTATACTTCAGAATAGTTACTTTTTAGTTCAGTAAACGAATAAAGGGGTATAAAAATGCAAATATGTCGCGTCAACGAAATCGACCAACGAAATCGAAATTGACAGAGGCGGAAGCAGATGTGCAGTAATACAACAACTTGGTTAAATTGATAATTGGTTCTTTATTCTGTAGTAGATCGTATCACAACTAGTAACACCATCATATAGACACAAATGGATGTAACTGTGAGTACTACAACTTGGATTTAACGAAAGCCGTTTAGATATTCAGTGGTTTTCAGGGTTGTATAAGACACAAAAGGATAAGACAATACAATTCTTCATACCTCAGCTTCCAGTAGCTAGATACGTGCAATTTCTGGATAGATACTGAAACTGCGGTCGGATTTTAATACATGACGTATTCCAGGATACAAAATGCTTTGCATTACTTGTTTGTAGACAGCTAATAGCTTAGTGTTCTGAAAGGTTGTGTATAAACTAGGGATAGCCAATTCCGGAATTATTACTTTCCGGACTCCCGAAGGTCAAACCGGACAACATCCGGAATTCGGAAAATTCCGATTTTGGAATAATTCCGGAATTCGGAAAAAATCGGCATTTAGAAATTTCTGATTTCGTTAACATTCCGGAATTCGGAAAAATCCGATTTTTCGAAATTCGGAGTTTTCTCAATTCCGGAATTTTCTAAATTCCGGATTGTTTCCGAGTTCCGGAATTCTTTGAATTCCGGAGTTTAACTGAATTCCATAATTTTCCGAAATCCGAAAAGTGAAAGTCCTGAATCCGAAAAGTGAATTTATTTTGGTTAGTATGAATCGTGGCGGGAATAAGTCTTTGACCAGGTAATGGCGACTGCTTTGAAAGAAATGGGGTGTATCAGAATTCAATCTGTCATATTTGTATTTTCGTGTGGAGAAAAAGCAAACTTGTGAACCAGCGGTTTAGAACAACTCAAGTTATTAATGCAAACTTTTCCGAAGTCATAAAAGAAATACGAAAGACATTTTGAATCGATGAAATATAACATACAAGTTTGCAAGCGGAGACAAAGAAACCTAACGTAACCAGACTAAAAACGAATCTTTTACCTCGTAGCGATCGCGGTTCAGTGGTCAAGGTGCTTGTGCGAATGCAAATTGTATTTTTTTTTTACTTTAGGATTTTTGATGGTGATTGATCGGCGATAACATGTTTTATTATATTCAGATATTTGAATACTCGGATGTTCAATACTTGAACTATCAAATCTTCAGCAATAATAATAGTAATAATAATAAACTAATAATAATTATTATTATCTCGTAAAAGATTAAAAGCTAGGAGCTAATTATCGCTCAGGTCATACCATTACAAGCAGAAACGTGACATTTGGAAAGAATATTTTGGTTTGGTTTAATGTTGCTCACGAGAAGAGCAGTTTCTCATCTCGTTTCTAAAACAAATAAAATAACATGAGAATTAACATTTTACATTCGAGACGGGTCAAGGTTAACTCAAAATTTCCGTCTCTCTTTGGAGATGAGAATCGAGACGAGACGAAAAGTATGGAAAACATTTCCCGTCTTGTCTCTATTCTCGTAATAGTGTATATCCATTCTTGAAGTAACAATTGCTCTGTAGACTGAATCTCATAGGCTATTTCGTTACATTATATTTCAGAGCTCATTGAATTATAATCTGTGTAGGTATTTTGTAGCAAAGCTTTCATATTTACCTCTGCATATCCTAAAAATTAGTTTATTATATGCTGTACTGTTGCGTGATATTCAGTTATATTTATTACAGATATTTCTTTAAAACATACAGTAGAATACTTTCTACATGAAACTTCAATGGAATTCTCTTGTTTAAAATGTTGGTATTTGCAGAGGTGTCTTGAAGGTACGGAACCCTTTCCCCGAAATCTCTACTTTTAAAGAAGATTTGCCAAATTTCAACGGCAAGTTTAAAACTTTTATTATTATTATTATTATTATTATTATTATTATTATTATTATTATTATTATTATTATTATTATTATTATTATTATTATTATTAATAATATTATTATTATTATTATTATATCAACACCGTGTTAAAAAATATACGGTTTGTATCTGAATAATAAACACTAATTGACTGTCGATCTCGGTCGTCGAGAAGTCTTCAGGAGGGAAGGACAGCGGTCACGCTCTGGGTTTGAGTTCCGAAGGGGCAAGTATTCGGGCTCGAGCCAAAAATTGTTAAAAGTTATAGGCTTCAGCCAAACATGTTCAAAATAGCTGGGACCGGGTTTAGGCTTCTCAACGGCTCGAGCGGCTCGGCTTACAGCTCATTAACATCGAACAGAACCGAGAAGTGAGCCGAGCCAAAGGCTCACCCAACCGAGCCGATTTGAGCCTTCGGCGTAGTTGAGCTGAATCGAAACGTGCCGATGGACTAGTTTCAACTTAGCTGGCTTGATCCGGTTCACATGAGCCAAGTAGAGGACCCATCCCAACCGAGAAAGCTCGAGCCATTGGCTCAATTGAGCTGAGTCGATGGCTCGTTCCAACTGAGCCGGCTCTGGTCATCGGCTCATCCCAACCGAGACGACTAGAGCTGTTCGCTCAGTTGATACGAGCCGAGCCGGTTGATATCATTACCCGAGTTGGCCTTCTGCTTGGGCTCAAGAATTCGACAGTGAAGGTCTCAACCTTGATTTTAAGAACTACCGTATATACTTATATTAGTGACTACGACATTTGAGGCTGTCTCGTAATAATAATAATAATAAAACTCTTTGTCTTCTCGTTATCTAGACGAGACGAGATACACTAAAATTGCCCCACGAGATGCACTAAAATTACGAGACGAGACGCACCCCTGTCGTGAGCAACACTAAAAGTATTCCACATTACTGCTTACATTTCTCATGGCTTTCGCTTTCCAGTCTAATCAGACCATTATTTCAAAACGAGTTAAAACGAGCTGAACGAGCGAGCGAGCCATTACCAAACTCGACTCAACTCGAAACTCGCCCTCGAAACCAGCTTGACCTTGATCGCTACGCGGTAAACGATTCGTCTTTAGTCTGGTTATGTTAGTTTTCTTTGTCTCCGCTTGCAAACTTGTATGTTATATTTCTTCGATTCAAAATGTCTTTCGTATTTCTTTTATGATGTCGGAAAAAATTTACATTAATAACTTGAGTTTCTCTTAAACCGTTGGTTTACAAGTTTGTTTTTCTCCACACGAAACTACAAATATGACAGATTGAATTGAATGGAATACACCCCATTTCTTTCAAAGCAGTCGCCATTACCTAGTCAAAGACTTATTTCCGCCACGATTCATATTAACAAAAATAAAATCATTTTTCGGAAGCGTAACTTTCACTTTCCGGATTTCGGAAAATTATGGAATTCAGTTAAACTCCCTAATTCAGAAGAATTCCGGAACTCGGGAAGAATCCGGAATTTAGAAAATTCTGGAATTGAGAAAAACTCAGGATTTCGAAAAAATCCGGATTGTTCCGAATTCCGGAATGTTAACGAAATCAGAAATTTCTAAATTCCGGATTTTTCCTAATTCCGGAATTATTCCAAAATCGGAATTTTCCGAATTCCGAAATTTGCCCGCTTTTACATTTGGGAGTCCGAAAAGTAGTAATTACGGAATTGACTATCTCTAGTTTATACACAACCTTTCAGAACACTAAGCTAGTAGCTGTCTACAAACAAACAAGTAATGCAAAGCATTTTGTATCCTGCAATACGTCATGTAATAAAATCCGACAGCAGTTTCAGTATCTAACCAGAAATTACATTTATCTAGTTACTGGAAGCTGAGGTATGAAGAATTGTATTGTGTCTTATACAACCCTGCAAACCACCGAATATCTAAACGGCTTTCGTTAAATCCAAGTTGTAGTACTCACAGTTACAACCATTTGTGTCTGTATGATCGTGTTGTGAAACTAAAGCTTACTATATGCCAGTGTTAGTATGTCTTTCTCTGCTCTCCCGTAAAGTTGTGATACGATCTACTACAGAATAAAGAACCAATTATCAATTTAACCAAGTTGTTGTATTACTACACATTTCCTTCCACCTCCGTCAACTTTGGTCAATCTCGTTGACGCGACATATTTGCTTTTTTATACCCCTTTCTGCGTTTACTGAACTAAATAGTAACTATTCTATAATATATTACCGCGCATGCCTCGTAGATAAATATTTCCGATGCCAATAGTTTCCGTTTTGTCCAAGGAATGTTCTTTTTCTTATTCCCAGCATGACCCTTTTATTACATTATATGAAGAGCATGTAGGCCTAAATACCTCATGTATTACATAGAATATTACATAGAAGATATATCAGCAATTAATGTTTGTGCCAAGTTTCGTCTCAATCCGCTGAAAATTAGGGTGGTTAATGCATTCAGAAATAGCGTTATATATATATACAGATAGATAGATAAATAGACACACAGAGGAAGAGAGAAAAAGTGTTTTGCTCCCTTCTCGCACCTGTGGTGCGTCAGATCTAAACCGGGCCCCTTTGCTTAACTTATTGAGCAGCCTAACCTAAACAGAAACCTCTTACTTGCTAACGTAGAAACGTGGTCGGGAGGTGTAAGGCATGTAAAAATTGTATTTTTAATAGCCATGAGTATGGATTCGAACACTCCACTTCCATGTTTTTCTTTTTACTTTTTGCAGCTACATCGGAACGTTCAAATTTTATTCTTTACTAATTGCAAATGGCGTTTACATTCAAAATATGAGGAATTTTGGTGGCATTTGTTCGGATTTTCTTCTCTTTCAAAATTAAGACAAGAATAAAAGCAATACCCAAAGACAGAAAGTATTATCAGTACTAAACATTACCAATAATAATTGCTACGAAAATTAATACGACCTCTTTTACCATCTCTCACGAGCTGCATGTATTATTAACAAAAATTTTTAAAAACGTCCCCAACGAAGATTCGAACTCCGACCTTTGCATTTGTAAGCCAGCACCTTAACCACTACACCAAGATCACGGCGTGGTGAACGTTTAGTTGTCGGCGTATTTGTTGTATTTATGTTTTATGTTCCCACTTCGACAATTTTTACTCTTTTTTTCTAAGTTTAACTTCTGTTTCTGGCTTTCTCTTTTGGTGTCCTCCTTTATTTACATTATGCACTATTCTTATTCACAGCTTGTGCCTCTATGCAGTGTCTTATTCAGATTGAACTTTTTTTTTACCCTCAGTAAACATTTGATTGATTTAATTCTCATACTCTCCACGGATGGAGCGCAGGAATGCCAGACTTAAAAAATAGGTGTACATTTACTTTGCTGACAGATAATACATAAAAGTACCTACAAACAGGTTTCTCACTTTCTCAGCTTTCTGAAGACTTGATTCCTTTATGCTCTAAAAGCCTCATGATATTCGTAAGAGATCACCAAAAACCAATAAATTTATTTGTTCACGAATTATTGCCATAATGATTTGTTTTGGTTAGCGCATGTCCATAACAAAGGTTAAATGATGGTACCAGAAAGTTCACTGATTATCTTGTGATATATTCTGCTCTCTTATTTTTTTGAGTATTGTGCATCTATTGTGTGCAAATGTATAATATACATGCTTATACACTTAGCTATATAGCATGAAGACGTCAAGAGCGAAAATCACGCACATGACTGCAAGATGCACAGAAGTGTTTTTTATTATTATTATCATATCTAGTTCAATTTAAAGCAAAGGGAATTTGAGGAACTGAGCTCGGGTGTAATACTAGGAGTAGGCGAGATGAAAATGATAGGTTTATGTGGAAAATAACAAGAGTTTGAGAAACACACCCATACCCTGGGGTAGGCGGTCTCAACAAGTAGCTTTGAGTCACAATCGCGTAGGAATGGATCGCACTGCATAAAACCGTTTTTACGGTATCAGATGACACATGCTTAAAATGAAGAAGGGGTCCAGTATTTGGACATTTCCAGGTGAAATCAGTCACGTCACAACAAAAGAGTATGCAGAATAGTTACTTCACTCAGGCGACATAGTTGAAAAGTAATAGTGAAGAACTGACACAGCAAATACGAACACTATGTACAAAGTAATATTCACAGAAGGAGCAATTGTGGACTGTCAAGGATGAAGTGCTTTTCATTCTTTTCGGAGGTGCTGTTACAGGCTTACAACCTGAAACGTGTCAAGCTAGAAAGGAACAGCAATATTAAGAGAAATTATATAGGTCACTTGTAACTATAGAAAACGCTTTACTGCTTCTAATTGTAATCAAAACTAGCTTGTAGTGGCCACCTTTAACAAATTAGTATTTTTCGACATCTTGCACGCGTATACCCACCACAGCTAACTTGCCTCTTCTCTATGGACACACACGAGTTGGTGAATAGCACCCTAGTAATATATATATATATATATATATATATATATATATATATATATATATATATATATACAGGGTGTCCGAGAAATCCTTCCCTGATTACAGAAATTGATAACTCAGGCTAGAAATAAGATAGAAATATGAAACTGGTGTTGAATTGTTTACAAACTATAAAAGTTTTTGTCTGTGTTAGGTTTGTTCTGTTTTACCAAGTCTCAATTTTTTTGTTTTAGGTTTGTAGTACGTAAGTAAGAAGCCCAAGAAGCCATGCCAACCAACCAGGAGAAGGCACAGTTTGTCCTGTGGTACCATGAGACACGATCACCAACCACGGTGCGGATACAGTTCCAGACAACATTTGGGAGGACTCCACCTGATGTCAATAGCATTAAAGCCTGGTATGAGAAGTTCAAGAACACAGGGTCGGTTGCTGACCTTCCGAGGTCTGGTCGACCAAGAATCTCAGCAGACAGGTGGAGACTGTGCGGCAGTCTTTTCTGAGAAGTATTAAGAAATCGGTGTGCAGGCCTCACGTTAATTACAGATGCCAAAAAGCTCTATCCATGACATTTTACACAAACGTTTATTGTTTCGTGCATACAAAGTGCAACTCGTTCAGGCCTTGTTGCCCGACGACGGTACACGTCGATATGACTTTGCGGTCAAAATGCTATCACGTATTGAGGACGATAATGGTTATCTCAAACGAATTGCCTTTTCCGACGAAGCGGCATTCTTTGTCAGTGGAGTAGTGAATCGCCATAATGTACGCATTTGGGGTTCAGAACCTCCCAGGGAGGTCAGGGAGTTCACCAGAGGCAGTCCAAAGGTGAATGTTTGGTGCGCGTTATTGCACGATCGAATTATCAGGCCATTCTTCTTCGCTGAGGATACCATCACATCTGCAGTGTACCTGGATATGTTGCAGCTGTATGCTGTTCCTCACATGCTTCAGTATCGCCCCGATGTCGTTTTTCAGCAAGACGGTGCACCACCTCATTGGGGTTTGGACGTCCGTGAATATCTCGATAGGACATTTCCTGGGCGATGGATTGGTCGTGATGGACCAACAGCTTGGCCTCCACGCTCTCCTGACATAACCCCATTAGACTTCTTTTTATGGGGTTATGTTAAGGATGAGGTCTACCGAACAAGTGTACCAGATCTTGAAACCCTGCAGCAACGAATAACCACAGTCGTTGCATCGATCCCTCCAGTGATGCTGGCTAATGTGTGGATGGAAATTGAATATCGCCTAGACGTGCTACGTGCTACCAAGGGTGCTCATGTGGAAGTGTACTGATGTGACCAAGACTTTTATAGTTTGTAAACAATTCTACACCAGTTTCATATTTCTATCTTATTTCTAGCCTGAGTTATCAATTTCTGTAATAAGGGAAGGACTTCTCGGACACCCTATATATCAGAGAAGTTCACCCTCGCGAGGGTGGCCCTCTCGAGGGCATCCTCACCCTCAAGTTCCCTCGCCCACAGTGACGCGAGGGCGAGGGAGCGCGAGGGCGAGGACAAGTTTTGGCCGCGAAGGCGAGGGTGCGCGAGGGCGAGGACAAGCTTCGATGGCGAGGGCGAGGTTGCGCGAGGTCGAGGACAAGTTTCGATGGCGAGGGTGAGGGTGCGCGAGGGCGAGGAAAAGCTTTGACGAAGAGGGCGAGGGTGCGCGAGGGCGAGGACAAGCTTCGATGGCGGGGGTGAGGGTGCGTGAAGGCGAGGAAAAGCTTCGACTAAGAGGGCGAGGGTGAACGGAGGTGAGGGCCAAGTGTTACTGCTTGAGCGAGGGTGCACGATGGCTAGAGACAACTTCCTTCTGGAGAACGAGGGCACGCGAGGGAGGAGGACAAGCTTCCTTAAAAGCAACTGTTTTGGAGTTTGCTGTTTCACCTCTTTTGGAGAGAGGCAAAATTTAAAATATCATCTGCCATGTCCCCTAGATGAAAAGTTAGTGTCATAGCAAGGTTATACATTAATCGTATTTTTCCTTTCAATTAATTGCAATAGACAATTTCTCGTGTGTACGTACTTAATTATTAAAAATAATAATACAAATAAGAATAATATTTGATTTTTCCCATGAAAGTTTCCGGGTAGAAAAAGCGCTACATTAAGAAGTAAGTGTGCCTCATTGTTGCCTTCCCTGTGCTGGAGACGTTTTAGATAAGAAGTGTCTACTACACTGTCATGTTTAAAGAGTGTTGGTAGACAGACAGACAGTCACTCACGTCATTCAGCAGTAAATGAGAAGAGCGCTGATATCTGAACAAACACAATCAATGAGAGATCCATCAGAATGCAGTAAATCAGATGGAAACAGACTTGATGGAATGACTTTGGTTCATAGATGGCCATTTTGCTCTGGACTCTCTCGGACTCGGGCTCATTTTTTTCAACTGGGCTCTCGCTAATTTATTCCTTTGGGAATCGTGCTCGGGCTCACTTCCCTCAGTTGGACTCGCGCTGACTTATTTCATTGGCGCTCGGGGTATCGCTTAATTATTGAACCCGAGAACGGTTGAGCGCGAATACCGAGCTAGCGAGCGTTGGGCTCGTGAGTTTGGATGCCCATGAAATGGGCTGATTAATAGCATACATCCTCCTCCAATGTCCACCACTGATGAAGTTGTTACAATTAATCGGAATTTTTAACTTTTCATAGTTTTGTGACAGCCCAAACTATTATCTGAATCGATATTTGTTAAAATAATGTCAGTCACTATTGTATCGATTTTCATTGTTTCTGCTTTTATAATCTACGTGGGTAGAGCTATCATTTAGTTACAAAATAAATAATATGTTTTTCTTGTCCTTAAATAGAAATATCTGACACATTAATACTGAAATTTTGTTAAAAGAGCTGCTTTAACAAAATAAATTTGATAAGTTCCACAAGACATAAGTTGTTTATGCAGCCGAAATTTGCAACTGTTGACTGATTGCCGTTTAGCGTCCTCTTTCTTCGGCGAGGCTATATGAGAAGTGGACCTATAGGTTTAACGCGGAATTCGATCCACTGTCGTTCAATGTTCTCCCACTCGAAATTGTCCCCAGGACCCCATGCACCAAAGGTTCGCGTGCAAGCCAGTGAGATAGGGTTTGTATGTTGTGTTGTTCAATGATTTTTATTAGGAATAAAATACGTTACAGGATGATATACTGATTGCAAATATTATAGTGCAAGTATTGAACGATTGTGTGGTAAAAGGAGAAATATAAATTTGGACAAATTAAAAAAAAAAGGCCTGAAAAAAACTGTAGGATATATGAAACATATAAAACTTAGGAAAAGCCACTTAAGCAAAACGAGCAGGATTTTGTTGTGGGTAAACAGTTTAATCATATTATTATTAATTTCGCACAAATGTGCCACACATCATAGCATGGGCGGCGATTAGGGGGGAAAGGGGGAACAGTTACCCCCCCACTCTTTTGAAATGACCCATTAATGTCGCTATATAGTTTCATTTGGAAATATAAAGTTTTTGTATGTATTAAGGTTCATAGAATGAAAATGGTGCCATAAAATATTTGCCGTTCCGTGAGTACATATTAGTTGTCTTCCTGTGCAGTTAAGAAAGCTACAGGAGTTGCGTTTTAATTGCCACGAAAAATGGCTCAAAAATTAACCTATCCGAGTGTACTTTCATATTCATTTCTTCTTACAAGGGCTCGATGTGTTAGTCAGCCGCTTTGGAACTAATTGAGATAACATTTCGCAGAAAAAGAAGTCCTTCATAAGCAGTGTTTTTTTTTTTTTCAGAAACAATGTTCTGGGGGGGGGCACACTTAGTATCCCGGGGCGGCACTGCAGGTACTATTCTATTCATTATTATATTATAGACGTATTATTTTGGTCTCTTTCGGGGGGAGGCTCTCAGAGCTTCGGGGGGCAGTATCCCCCCAAAAAAAAACATGTCTGGAAGAAACACTCTTCACAACTTAAACTGTAATTACACAAAAATCGACAGTTCCTGAAATGTTTTTTCTTCTTTCTAATAGTAAGGAATATTTGATTTGATTTTTTTTTATATCCCTTCAGCAGTGAGACTATATGAGACGTGAACCTACCGATTAACGTAGAATACGAACCACATGAGCTCCCGCCAGGAATCGAACCCGGGTCTCCCACGTCAAAGTTGCGGCATTGTTTTGCAGTGTAATATACGAGTTCAGGGGTGTACATATACAATTTTGTATATACAATTAAATTTAGTGAATTCAACATAATTCTAGGTTTTAGGATTATTTGGGATAACTGGAGTGTGGAGTGATTTTAAGTGTTGTTGAAATGAAATGAAATGAATTCTTTAAGTTTAACGTCCCATGGTTATGCCTGTTAGGCTAAAGGAGACGGTGATAATAAGAAATGAGTGAAATGGTGGAATGAATAAAGTGGGAGGAAACGGAAGAATCCCGAGAAAACCCACGAGCACGGCGTTTGTCCACCACAAAGTCCACACGGCGCGAGCTGGGATCGAACCAGGGACCCCAAGCACCGGAGGTGAATTACTGAGCCACCGCGCCCCCTTAAATATTGTTGAGTTTTGATATATTCCAAGAAAGTGAAAATTGCACCTAATGGCAATAAACATGTTTCGGGAAGCTGCAAAAGTATTTCTTTAAATGTCGCAGCATATGCTTGTAGTATTTACTGTCTTTCTAAGAGTAATAACATATAATAGCATGCGTGGAATTAAAAAATATAAATTGTTCATTAATTCCCAGTTTCAATATAACTGTTGCAAAACAAGCCTCATTTTTCATTAGTATTCGATTAATATTATTCTTTCTGTTTATTTGTTTTGCAAATTTGTTATTAAATAGGCCCCTAATCTGATCATACAAATTTCCAGACAGAATTATAAGATATTCATGAGCAAGGAATCCAACCTCTTCTTACACCTTCGTTGTTTAAGAGTACAAAGCGCTAGTATCTACTTTGCGTTGCTCTTGTAAATTTACTTAATAAAATATGAAACACGAGATATGGTATTTTAACTGGAAAAGACAGTATCCTAATAGTTATACAACATTTCGTCAAGAAAAATGTTAGAAGCAACCAGAAAAACTAACATTGATTTACAAATATTGAGATCATGTCTTGCCCCCCTACTTTTAACGTCCAACCGCCGGCACTGCATCATAGCCCAAATACTGAACATATTTACCTCTTCTGGGATGCTTGTCTATCAGCAGACAATTATCCTGGACATAACAGACATCAAACATTACGCATAAATATCTATTTTTTTTTTTAATTTAGAAGGCAGCTTTATATCATGAGATCGAACCTTTGGAGTTATAATTAGAAATTTAAGGAGACTTTACAGGTATTCAACATTCATGAAATTACAGAACTTATAATCACAACTGCTAAACGTTTCTCCAAGGTGTTAAACATTTGGTAAAGGAAAAACAGGATCTTATATCAGTGATTACACGTGTTGGTTAAAACCATTTTATAAGAAAACAGCTATTTCTGCGGAAACTAAAAGCAAACCAAGAGGTAAAAAGGAAATTTCTCTAACCCCTTCGTATCGGTTTGAATGTAACACAAAGAAATAATGGTACTTCAGAGGGTACTGCAATATCAATGGTCTCTTTCAAAATATACGTATTTCAGTTTATTTAATCAACTTTGGTCTCCATCCAGCCCATCTAAAGGGAGGGTGCTAACCAAGGCACTCGTAAGAGTGAACGCTTTTTGAGAAATTTTGACAGTACCTCCCGAGCACTTACCTTTTTATATGAAGAAATTCTACAGTGGTCTGTTACTGCAGAAGAATGTGATTAAGAGAGAAGGAAACGTAGATTTTTTTTACATTGTATTTTTAATTGGAATCGGCTTGTGAGAGAAATAGCACGTAACAATTAAAAGATTTTTTGTTGCTTCAAATTATTAGAAAGCTTTCCAAAGGTCGTAATATGACCCCGTACGATAATTGTAAACAATGATCAGGCCCGGAATTGGACCGATTTCTCCCAATCTAGCCCCGCGCTAGAGTGTTATCCAATCCATTCGACAGTGTCGTCTTAGCAGCCTAATGGACCCTGTAGAAACCAGTGTGGTCCCTACGACTAACTTTTGCAAATAATACATTATAATATATTCTATAAGTAATATAATCTGCTTGCGGGGCCCCCGGCCAAGTGACCATCAAGTGGCTCTGTTACTTTTGGCTTGTGAAGTACACATATCATGTTGCAATACAAGCATATCCATGGACGTAAATAAGGGAGCGTATGGTCTCTACCTAGAATTCAAATGAATGAATGAATAGTTTGTATTGTTTCTGGAAACAAGCAAAATGTTCTAAAGTTGATTTGAGCTGGAAAGTTTATTTCTTTACGTTTCCAGCTTCTGTTGTACAAGTATATATTATAAGTGATATGTGATATGATACCTCCATTAACATCCGGTTGGTATAACCTCAGTGCGATTTCTTTGTATGTTTCTTTCTCTTCTCCCACCCAAAACCAAGACTTATATGCTCTCTCTCTCTCTCGGATCCTGCACCTTCTAAGTCCATTAGATTACCTTTTTTTCCTTACATTGAAGCAAGAAAGCTTTAATTTTTTAACTATGTGACTTCCCTCAGGAACAGCCTCTATCTTTAATTATGTGTCCTGCTAAAATAAATTAAATAGTATAATTTCTTAATTAGTAATGAAGGTCGGTCGGATACGTGTTCTTATACTGCATCAACGAAGAACTGGATGATCTTTGCTTTAGACGATAGACTATATTACCTACTCACCAACCAGTACGGAGTACGCATTCCTTGGAAAAGTCAGAACAAACCTTCAATTTACGATACCCGAAAAAAAGATTTTATCTGCAGCTATAACGCGTACAGGTAATCTAGGTTGGAATTCACGGTTGGATTTACGACGGGCTCCTGGGGAGGGGGGAGTGAAAGAATCCTTCGATGATCTGAAGCTGCCGCACAATAGTGTCGCTATGGGGAGGGGCAAACGGCACTTCGTCCTGTGTTTATGCAAAGATTTCTTTGAATTTAGTACAGGTGTCTTTCTCATCACCATAGTAAAAATAGAAACTAACTTCTACACACAAAAGTGGCATTTGTATTCAAACTAAAAAATGGATCAGAGATTTTTGCACATACGAAACGCATATATACCACATATTACAAAGGGTGTTATTGCTGGAATTGTAAACGAAATTCACGAAACTAATTTCGTACAAATAACTAACTCAAATCTTTACGTACGTCTTAAATATCTCCTTATATGTTAATAATTATAAGAAACAATATGTTGAAAGCAACACTTTTTATACCTCATCACCGTTATAATTAATATAAATTGCACTACAAGACGAGAATTTTTTCGAGTCTTGTGAGCAACATAAGTTTACCCAAGTTTTAGGTCTCAAGCACTATTTTAGTGCTAAATGATCCGTATTTAAAACCTATAAATTGATAAAAGTAATTGTACGATCACAATGAAGGGCATTTATGAAGGTTTAAAGATACTCAAATCACAATATATTCCAATAATAAATATGGTTTAAATGTTCTTAGATACATCCGTCTTACACCTCTGGCGATGCGGAAAGATTCGAGAATTTCTAGATAAGGGCATATATTTTGTACGTAAATTTACAGAAAGAGACGAGAAATGAGTCGTCGAAAATCGAGACAATAAAGAAGTTTCCGATAATTGAGACGAGATGAGACTTCTATAAGATTTATGAGAGGAGATGATAAACCTTATTTCTCGTCTCGTCTCGTCTCGTCTCATGCTCAACATTAGTTTGCACGGAAAGATGTAAAGGAAACTATTCAAATATTGCCTGAACATTTTCATGGTAATGTTAAGCTTGGAGTACTTAATGATTTCAGTAAATGCTAGTAGGTATTATTTTTTGGGAGGGGGGGGATGACCACAAATTTTCGCTCATTCGATTTTCGGTAGCTGACTCAAGATTATAGAACTCATATTTTTCTTTTCAATTCTAGTTCCTTTATCTACATTGTGGCGTATCAGAACGGAATAAAATAAACTTGAAGGAATCAATTAAGAGTAAGGACGAGGGCATCATTAATATTTGAGTGTGATGACGAGTGAGGGGAGTGTGAGGAAGTTCTATGAGAGTGAATGTGAGGGTTAGGAAAGAAGAAAGAAGGCTATCACGGAGATAAAATCCTGAAGGATGTTTGTTTAGAAAATTGTTGAAATAGCACTTTTGTGCGAATTTCAAATAGAAAAGCAAGCTGGTTGGCATGGAGAAACATAATTTGATCGCAAATGAATTTATGTTTGTAATTCTTTCGTAATTACCTTACATGCATTATGGAAGTAATAAAGATGATAACAGGTTGAGAGTGCGGCTATGTTAGTTTAAATATTAAACTTATCTTTTTGTCGGGGAGAGCATGGGAAATGGAGTATGTAGTGTATAGTGTTCCCTCACATTTCGTTTATCGAATAAATAAATAAATAAATACATTTTATTGATATAAGTGGCCAACATTGTTCCTTTCATCCGAGCGATCCCACGATAGATTTTAACTCATTTACTCTCGCGTACCTTAGTGGATCCATACGTCTAGAAAGCAGCGGTGGGGTCGATAGCTTCTTGTATGAAATGTTGACCTACAGAGGGAATCCGAACCACCCTAATGTCTTCAGTGCCCTCCAACAAAAAATTGAACTAGTAAGCACGTGATCCAAAACCGCGCGCGCTAGCCACTAGGCTATCTGGGAAACAAGAATTTTTATGACCTATAGGCCTATGTGCTGTGATGGAAATTTACCTGCACGTACCATATTTTTTTCTTTTTTTTTAACGTACGAACGAACTGTTTGATTTGAGTACAGTTGATTTGCTTATGTAAGCGACTGAAATCTATAACCTAACTGAAGAAACTTTTTCTAACCTATTATAGGCTGCAGAAGAGGTACAGAGTGGACATGTATTTTTGCGTCCGCATATACGTGTAATATAAATAGTATCAACTATTCTACTCTTATCTGACGGATGTCATTTTTATATTAAATTTAATGCACTTTTTTTAAATCTCCTGATCTTCCTCTTCCGTCTCGTTCTAATCTCGAATTATCGAGAGTCTCGGTCTCGGTACCATCCCTACCTATTATTTAGAAATGTTCTGGTTATTTATCGCGACGCAGTTGAGATTCTTCTAAGCTAATGTTATTTATTCATTATATTCTAATATTAGAATATGTATTATATTCTAAGAAATGTTCAAGTAAATGAAGTAGTTAAGGTCATGGAAAAATAAGGAATGATCGCATTGTCTGCTGAGAAGGGTTTCTATTCTAAGGTTTTAGTTTTAAGGAATAGTGGAATGAAACAAGAGAGAGGAAAATATATTGCAAAACTAGAAATGACCATTGCAAATTTGCAGTGCAACGTAATCTACGTATAGTATTAACCATTGGTAAATGTCCTCTGTGTTGTATTGTTATTGTTTGGCTTCTCACACCCTTCATCAGCCAATTCACATGAAACGAGACTTACAAGTTAACGTGGTATCTATCTAAGCTACATGACCAAGCGGGGGATCAAACTCCGGTCTCCCGCACCACTTAGCCACGAGGGAGGGAGTTAGGCTGTATTTTGTGAATTTAATATATCCATATTTAAAAACGTTCTGTGTTTAGAAGGAAAAAAATGTAATTAACAGGTGAACAGAATATTTTTTTCAAAGTGTAAAAAAATAAAACTGTTGGGTTTCACACTATTCTTTGTTCGTGGAATTTTCCAATGACTCGTTTGAGTTCAGAGGTACTTGTTTGTGTCGCTTCCCATCTCAAGTAGAAATATCTTAATAGTAGCTAGCAGGGATTTGCAGAGGTTTATGCCTTTGTCGGAAATATTTTTAGCGATCTGATTCACATCTCTGCAATTCATTCTTCAATAGTGAGACTGAGACTACCAAATGTGTCACTTTGAGCATAATTCAATTCCTAGAATTTGCCAAGACCAAAGAATTCTGTGAATACAAGTGCTTCGTTTAAAAGTGCGTCCAAGCGTAAAATCATGTGATGCTTGTTTGAAAACAGAAATTTCAACAATTAGATATTAATTTGATTAGAAAGCTCGTTCTCTT
Source organism: Thermobia domestica (assembly GCF_964235325.1). NCBI lineage: Eukaryota > Metazoa > Arthropoda > Insecta > Zygentoma > Lepismatidae > Thermobia > Thermobia domestica. The sequence continues at coordinate 147,480,741 of NC_137471.1, read as the reverse complement.
TTTGTTGGATGGAAACAGATACGTTGATCATAAACCACAAAGCAATGAAGGAAAAGAAGGGTTATATTTAACTATATGAAGCTGTCATACATAACAGAGTAAACCTTCGAAGAGGTCTCGCGTTCAATTCTGACTATGATTTTTTTTCCTGGGCGTCGTAACGAGGGGCTTGGGTGGTCGCCTTCCTCGCAGATTTTCGTCACACGTATGTAAGCAAACTAAGAAAATAAAAGCATATATTCAGGGGTGTAGTCGAGAGTATACGAAGGTGTATTACTCAATCTTAGTCACTTGCGCATACTTTCTGCTTCAAGGCGTGTTGTACTCTATTCAAAACTAGCATATATAAGCTGTGAAATGTTTAAGACTAGCGTATACTCTGTGAAAATTTTAAGACTATGGTGTACGCCGTGTGAAATTTTAGGACTTGAGCAGGAAGTTTTTGACAGTCTATTATTGCAACACAGCCCCTAGTTATTCGCCTCTACTTTCTAAACATTTTCTATATGTTTTACATCCCTGGAGTTGGTGGCCCCGCATCGTGGAGGTTGTGGGGACATTATCTAAGCCTTTGGTCAAGTGACCTTACATTTGGACCTGTCAAATGACCTTACATTTACATAGATTACTATTGAGATAAGTGGGTAAAACTGCATTCAGGTTTACACCTACAATTAGTGTTCATCTTCCCGAAGGGGAACTTTCAAAGATGTCCTCAATTCTAACTATAGAGAAACGTTCTCACAGAACAGAATAAACATAATTTCAAACCGTTCATGATCTATATTTAGAAAAAAAATAGCACTCTACTAACGTAATTTGCTGTTTTGGAAAATATAAGTTTAGCTTATGAATATCTGGGAATCAGTCGATCTGTCTGTATTCTGACGTATTAGAGTTAATGTCCCTTTATAATTCATCACCCATGCCGATGCTAAATGGTACGTGAATCTATAGTTTATGGTAGGATCCGAACCACCATAACGCGTTCAAACTTCACTCAAGGGAATCGAACCTGAGACTTGCTGCAAAGCAGACATGCTTGCTAGACACTATACTAACTTCCTTTGTATATTTCAATATCATTAACTTTCAGTAATCACCGGTAACCGACCTATAACCAGAGTCGAAGTCTAAGAGGGAGTTATTGAAAATGTTTAATTATCCTAATTTTTATGTAAATGTTTCACTTTAGAATATTAGCGTTTAAATACTCCTCTCCCCCATACAACCATTACACACGCTAATACTATGTAATAAGCAGTAACGACTACATATTATCAGCTGCAACATTTAATCAATCAACATATAACATATAAAGCTTATAAAATTTTAATTAGTCAGCTGGATTACATCTTATGAAAAAAAAGTTGAATAATTTCCACCTTATATGTTAGTTGTTTGACGTAACGTAAGCATGAAGGTAAGCTTAGATCTTTGTTCGAAATTCACATTAAATTATATTCGCAAAGAACCTTCATTGGGCTGAATCTCTTTCGTTCTAGGTTGGCTAAAAGACTGCGATAACCGTAGGACGTTAAAATGAAGATTTTATTCCCCAGTCAGAATTTTTAAACTATCCTATCTCTTCAAGTCAATAATGGTCTGTTTTGCATTATTACTTTTCAACCACAGAGCAAAATAATTCAGTCACTCTACTCCTGTTTTAATGATGTATGGCAGCGTGTAACAAATTGTCGCGAGGTCCTGGGCAAGAAAAGTTTGTGATCGCCCTTTCAGTTTTTAATTGCTAATTATAATAAAATTTCTGGAAATCAATTAATCTACACATTTAGTTATTTGTGCTAAAGAAAATAAAGGTTTGTTCTCTTACTTTCCCGTTCCACCATTTCTTTCATCATCATTCACTTGCAATTTCATCCATCTCCTTTAGCATTTACATAACTCTGGGGCGCTAAACTAAAGATTTCATCTTTTCTTTCATTACTACAATCTTAAAGTTTGCACGACATTATTAATTGTTGAATTGGCGGATTTATAAAAGTCAGTGCTAAATCATTTTGGGCTCGATAATCTTTCCAAGGCCCCTGGAGGCGCTGAGCTCTGAGCGTGCCATTTAGGGAGGAACGGTGGCTCAGCGATAGAGAAATTACCTTTGTTCGAAGGCTCGCATGTTCGATTCCCGTCCAAGTAAGTTCGTGGTGGAGGACATCGTGTTCGTGGGTTTTGTGGGGATTCTCCAGTTTCCTACCACATTCTCATTCAACTATTTTTTTCATCATTCACTTCTGTCTCCTTTAGCATTTAGCTTGCATAATCGTGGGATCTTAAAGATTTCATTTTTTTCATTTGCCTTTACGTATTTGTAGTGTAAGGAATCCTTGAGACAACGTTTGAAAGATATCATTTCATAATTGTGGGAATTACTGAAAATAAACTTTCCAACAATGATAGCTGCCAAAATTGAACCAAGACCAAAGTGATAAAGTGCATAAATTGGCCCCTAGGGTAGGTTCTTAAGACAAAGTTTCATATTTATGGCAATTATTGAAAAAAATTAAAAATTTTAACATTGTTAAGGTAGGACAAATGTATCTCTATTAGTGGTGAATATTAACAATATTTGAGCATCGAAATTAACCTTACAAGCATATTGACACATTTCAGTTTATATTTTAAAATACCAATTAACTTAGATTCACATTCAAATCAATGAAGTCATTCATGTTATAGGTTAGAGTGGGTATATATTTCCGAGTGATAATTCAACAATACTGTTCTGAAGTATTTTATTTGTTTGCTGACGGAGTTTCAAAATTAAGCTCTTTAGATCTTTCCCTTTGAATTTGTTCAAATTCCTCAGTTACGCTACATACATCAGGGATGGCCAACGTGTTGACTGTCAAATTCTGACAGATAGTCCGCGGCAGTCACTCTACCGCCACTCATCAAACCTTGATTTCACCCTCACCCTAATGAGAGCCGCCCTTGTGTGGCTGAATACTTATGCTTGCATCGTAGTTCAAGGAACATTTTGAAGTAAAGGCATTGGATACTGTTGATAAATGATGTAAACGTCACTATCGACCGAGATCTCCATTGTAACAGTTGTTCCATTTTAGGTGTTTCACAGTAAGTTATACGATGATATGTTTAGTTTCCTTTCTTTAGGACGTATGTTAAGCAAGGACGGATCCAGGACGGACTTCTGGTGGGGGTGGTGGGTTGTAATACTGCTACTTAGAGCCAGAGATGGAGTGGGTCAGTGGGTTAAGTGGGTCAAGTTTTCTGAGTGGGTCAGTGGGTCGTGGGTCAACAGCATGTGACCCACCACCCACCGTGACCCACTGCGACCCATTACCCACTGTGACCCACCACCCACCGTGACCCACTGTGACCCACCACCCACCATGACCCACTGTGACCCACCACCCACCGTGACCCGCTGCGACCCACCACCCACCATGACCCACTGCGACCCACCGACTCAGTATGATCTACCGACCTTCTCTGCTCACTGCATTGTAGAGAGTATCTTCTGAAGACTGGTAAATTTTTCTCCGTTTTCCTTTCAAGACCTTCATTTCCCTTTCTTTTCCACTTGTTTCTGTCTACTTACCTGAGGTGAGTATATCTAACCAAGTGAAAAAAGAACTTCGGGCACTTTTGGATATTGATATTTTAAATAGTAATAATAGCAATAGGACTTACACTACAACTTGGCTTTCGAAACCTGTGGGCTTTTAGAGCTAACTACTGGGAAAAATACATTTTTGAATCACTGTAATATATAAATTATTATATAAAAAAATTGAATGTAACTATGTGTGCCTGATCATCACGGTCAAATTGCAAAGTCAAATGAAATTACTTTTGGTATATAGTTAGACCTTAATCCAAATTGGGATGTTATATTGCTTTCATTATAATACATAATATCCTAAGGAGGTATGAGGATCCGAATTTTTGCGAAAAAAAAATTAGTATCTGGCAAGCCGTTAAACTTACGGAGCTGAAATTCAGTGTATTAACTCTTTATTGAAAATAAACAGAATGTGTTCTAGCATTTCTTTTAAATTCTCCGTTATGTGGGGGGGCACTTTCTATATATGGAAAATTGGTAGTGAGTTGGTTTGTAAAAATGATTTAAAACGATCGATGTTATTTCAAAAAAAAATCAGAAACAAAAAATACAGTGCTTGGCTTCATATATCCATTGTTTTCTGCTATAATAATTGCTGAAGCTTATGTTTATTATATGGAGGGCTCACAGCACAGGGCAATCAACCCATAAAGTTGTGAGAGAAATAGGCATAAAATTTGTACTGTAAGCTTAATTACACGGAAATTTGAACTTTGGATTGTATGCATAATTGTATGGAAAATTTTACACTTTTTTTTCCTTTTACGTTGGTCTACTTACTTTGATTTAGAACTTTGAAATTTCATCCTTTTTTCCACTGAAAAGTATTGATAATTCAACAAGGAAATAATTATACTGTGATAATTTAATTGCAATTCATCGTAATTTGGCACATGGCTAACACCAGTGTGGTAATTGAAGTTGAAGAAGGTGTGGTAATTGAAATTCCCATTCACCACTGAATACTTTCCAGAAACCTCGTTCCCTTTCGCTTTCTAGACGGGGGAGGGAACTTGGTAATGGTATCACACCTTCATGTGTAATTAGAAAAATTAAATTTATAAACAAATAAAAAATCATCAGTTTATCAGGCTTTAATTGATAATTTATTCAAAAGATTCCCTATCAAAGGTATGGTAGATGAAGTTTCTGTTCTACATGGGTCGACATTGCCAACTGACATGGTCGATATGGAAAAGATGTTGTATGGTGATAGAGCGATGATACTTCTTGCTGAGTATTTCAAAACTGACCGAGAAAAATCGTTATCAGACTTAAGGGTAACAAGTAGATGGTCGATGAGAAGTTGCAGAAATCGGGTAGAAGTATTATCAATTTCCACGACAGAGTGCGAACGGGGATTTCTCCTTATGAATTTACTGATGACTGATATTAGAAATGGATTAAGTGCTCAAACATTGTCTAACTTGTTGCTCATCAATGTTAATGGCTCACCGCTAGACAAGCTCAAAGTAGACAAGCTAGTTATTTCTTGGCTGAAGAATGGACATCATTCCACTGCGGATGATTTACCGCCAAAAAAGTTACCAACAGGAAGTAAATCCGATTTCAGATTTGTTTTAAGGTGGAAAGTTACGAGTTACGGAAAATGTATACATGTATTACTAATGGCAAGGGCAAATGTTGACAAAATGGTGGGGTATCTGTGTTCTGGCAGTTACCCAACCTAATTTGTTTATAACATTTAGAAATGTAATCCGCCTTATGCAAAGTCGTTTTGACAAATGATTAGCGTCATGCTAAACGCCCGACATCTGAAGGAAGCATATATAAGTCGAACGCTTTAGTATGGTACTAATCACAAACCAGAAGGACTCTGCATATGGCCCAGTTTTCTTTATCATCTCTGACGAGTATGATCATTTCTAATTCATTTTCGTACTCATTGATAATTAAATTGCATCAAAGTGTTGCAAATCACTCATCTTCTGCTCCAACTGATATTTGATTCTTAAATCTGCGCCTTAGTTTGTCTTTTAACAATTCACTTACATGAAGGAGGTTAATGCCAGCAGCCCGCCCTATTTTTTCCACACTGACCTAACACTAATTCGAGCTTACTACGACACACTGGCCCGCCAGACTGATCGTCACTCAGCATTTATAACGAGGAATTTAACTGCTAGTATTTCGAAGGATATTTGGCGTTGTCGGCGGAAAACGAGTTTTACACGGGAATGACTTATCATACAGTGTTCAGTACTTAGTCCTGTATATGTATACCAAGTTTTATACCGATCATCGCGTTTTAACCGAAACATATCCCTTGTTAGAAAAAATCATATGACTAGTTATATAAAATACAGTCAACGAATTTTAATTTTTGTAACCTCCAAATTGTTTAAAACCTACAAGTATATCATAATAAATGAAAATAATGTAATTTGTCATACTTTTCTTATAATTTGGAAAATAAAATAAAGAACTGGAAATAAATTCCTTCCCGGAAGTTGATATGCAAGAGAACAACCCGGGAATATTCCCGTTTTTTATTTTCCTTTCCACCGTAAATATTCCCACTGCCTATCACTATTCTTGAATGAGTTGACATTGGTAAAAGTTAACATTTTACAAATAGAATAAACGAAAAAAAAAATAACGAGTGCAATTAATTTACGGTGGAAAACAATAATGATATCAAAACAAAAGTACAAAGAAAACACACCAACACTTTTCGTTCATTGTTATCCATATCATTATTATTATTATTATTATTATTATTATTATTATTATTATTATTATTATTAATAATAATAATAATAATAATAATAATAATAATAATAATAATATAAAGTCAGTGGTAGCTCATGCCTTCAACATGTATACAACAGTGTCTTTAAACACATTATAAATTTCCAATGGTCTTTGGCAGGTCGGGCTTTATATTTGTGAAGAAGAAGAAGAAGAACTAATTTTTTCAATAAGCAATTTTTCTGTATCATATTAAAACCTGATCGTATATTTGATTGCAAGTACCGTCTATAATTGCCGGGAGAGTATCCATGAAATATCGAGTAGAGTGGCCGTTATGGCGAGTGCATCGTCTGTGATGACGAGAGTTGTGTGGGGTTTTCTATACATATTTACTGAACTTACACACTTTTTCTTTCCTTTACACGTTCATACATTCCCTCCTTTTTCTACACTTTTTCCCAGTCATTTTACACTCCTCAATTTTCTCTACCTCTTGTTCTGTTGAACTTGGCCTTCAGCCCTCTTTATCTGTTCGAAATTCTCTCCTTATTCTGATATTTTCCTATTGTACCATACTTCTCTCCGAAAAATCACAGAAAAAACAATTAAAGAGAAAACGCAGGAAAAGTGGTATGAAGAAGATGTCAAGAAGAGCAGTTTGAAAGGAATATACACATATAAAAGGCGTTATGAGAAAATAAATTATATGAACAATGATTTGCGAAGCATTTTACTATTCAAAGCGAGGTCAGGGAGCCTTGAAACAGGGGTAAGATTGAAAAAATTTAAAGAAGTGAACGAAAAATGTCAATTATGTTTTAAAGAAGATGAAACATTAGAACACTTATTGTTAAAATGTGAAGAAACCCTAAAAATTAGGGAAAATGGAAATGGATCGATGAAATGAAAAAGGAAGGAAATTTGGTTAAATTAGCTTGGAGGCTAGGCTTTAATGTAAATGGAAGGGAACTAAGTAAGAAAGAAATAGAAAAAAAACAAAGAAATTCTTGAATTTTGGTGGAAAAAGAAAATGGAAAACTTTAAATGAAAAAAAGGCAGTACTTACTTTCTCCTTTTTTCTTTTTTTCAGGAATCAAACTTCCGAAGAGAAGGAAGGAAAATACCTTGAAACTGAACCTGAACCTGAAATTTGACTTTTTCCCGATTGCGACACTTCTTTTTTCACGTATTTTCGCTTTATCATACTTACTACTTTCTATCTGTTTTATGACTTTGTACACATCTTGTTACTTTTTTTTTTTATCATTTTTCAACTATTCTAATCTTTACATTTTACACGTTTAATTACCTTTCTAAATTGCCGATATTCTTGTTCAATACAGTGATAATGACACTATGCAAAAAATTTTGTAATGCTTACTACAAACTAACAATCAATTGCCGAGAAAGGAGTAATGTTTTAGAAACTTTTTAAAAACCTTGGGGGAGGTATGGAAAATTGACCTATTAACCTTCTCCTCGCACTACATGGTAGTAAAACAAACATTTTCTTCGAAATCCGGTGTTGCCAAGAAATTCAAGCTAGCTGACAATTTTCGACCAGAGGGGTGAGTGCGTATTCCTCTCTGTCACTTGAGAAAGGTTTTGGCGAAAAAGAAAAAAAAAGTAGCGTGGAAACTCCGAATGATTTGTGTTGTTTTGTTATTTGACACTTTGAGTGGAAAAATCTTCCTTCTTCCTTTGGAGAGGAACAAAATTCAAACTGGACGGCAGCTCTCGGCAAAAATAGGGGGTGAGCAAAAGCTGACCTTCTCAGTCATATGAATATGGAATGGAATGTCTTAAATGTTTTGGCGAAGAAAAAAGTAGTATGGAAACTCCGAGTGCTTGATGTTGCTGTTATTTGACACTTTCAACCTGCTTTCAATAGAATATTTCTTTTTCCATTGAGACGGAATGATCTATATATGCAGGCAAATTGGTCAGTGTTTGTTTATTTCCCCCTTCTCTATATAGAAAGAAAGAACCCAATGTGTAAGCCATTAATCACAGTGTAATGGGGACCAAAGCTATGGCAACGTCGTTGAACATAAGTTAAGTTACAATGTCACTAGTAAGAGGATATGATTGTTCGGACAGTTCCGATTACCACCCACTAAGGCTTTTAAGATCCTACCAGTTCTCTAGTGGTTGATGAAGAAGTATAAGAGGAAGAAGAAGAAGATTGGAAATATAAAGTTGCTTTTGTGAATGTACTTGTAAATCATTTCTTTAATACTGGCAGCGTAAAATATAGGGGGAGTATAAGAACAGTGTGAAATTCTTATAATATTTCATTGCACAATGGCTGGTAAGGCGTCTGTTAAGTCGGAATTGATGTGCAAAGAAGAAATTGCTTATGACTTACCTAGTGATGATCCGCTCGAAGGGAGAGGGTGGACATACGAACTAATGAATGACAACAAAGAGTTAATATTATCTACAACGGAAGGAGATGTATCAGTGGACAAGGATAAAGCTACGTGCTCTTTGGATGTGAAACTAAACGTTGATAGGGTAAAACCAGAATTAGCACTAGAAGAAGATCCTGCATTTGAAAGTAATATAGAAACGCTAAGAAAAATTGTGGTTCAGGAGACTTGCGCGTCGTATTCTAATGACTCCCAACAATTAACAACAAAAAGTTTAAATTCAGTTCGGCCAGAAAGGTAATGTTCAATTTTTCATTAACTAATTGGCTCAGATTGATAATACGGTTACATGGTTTCGGAAATTTTGTTGGTTAAAAGCAATACTTCTCGAGAAATATTTAGGTATGGGAGACATCATGAACGTAAGTTAGTAGCCTACAATTTGGAAATGACATGGCACACATAGACAAGCTGTATACCAAATAAAAATAATAACAAGATTGATACGATCCATACAATTCTTATGTAGTTCATATCTTGATAAATTAATCATTTCTTTATTATTGGTTACACATTTCTCACTAATTGTTTTCATATTTAAAATATGGGTGCTCGACGATATTGTTTTATTTATAAAGAGACTTATGTAAAATACCAAATAATGAGAATGGTAATAATCCTAAAATTTTACAAATGTAAACCTGTAATGTATTATATTCGAACATAAACTATGGACGTTTGTGATTTTATTTTGATTTAGCTCAAATGGGTCTAGCTTGATTTTTCCGGTTGGCTTCGAAAGACATAAGTAAAATACAAGATAAAGAATATTTTAACCAACAATGGATGTTCGTTATTTGTAGAGGTCCATACAACAGTCCATTTCATAACTGCGCTCATTTTTTCAAGGAAGTCGACTTTTTACATTCCCAGGAATCTTTTTTAGGGTATGGACCTGCATTTTTCAATATGGGATCACTTCAGGGGCTTGATAGACGTACATAATATATGAATTATTGTAAAAACAACGCTAATCAGCATGTGCTAGATGACCGGTAAAAATAAGATTGCTATGCAGATTAGGGCATTACGCAGAATGTGGGTAAACATGGATAGCGCAAAATTCTGTATTTAGGATGACTTACATGTCTTACGTTTTGAATGTGTTCTTGTACATTCCTAAGTATTTTATAGGTAACATGCTGAAATGCTTTCTTTGCTTGTATATTTGTGTTCCAAAGTAACACAATACATTAGGGACGTAACTTGTTAATTATATGGATCCCTTCATTCCCAAACATTTTCATAGTTCCGTGTTATGATTTGCCACACTAAATTTTGATACTTCATTTGCTTATAGTGGTTACTAGCTACCTTGACAAGGGGTTACTTTGCACATCGGGCATTACTTCGCACAAAATATGAAGAGAGTTTCACAGTCCTCCGTCGGTAAAACCATGAACTGTATACACGAAGTTTAACTACCCCCTACGATAGAACATGTAACTTTATTATGGTGTTAATGTTGGGGTCAGCATCAGTTCCAATTACAGGGAGGCTTTGTTGTTGTAGTGGCGTGAAAAACAGTCACTGCCCACACAGCAATGAAATATTTTCAAAACGTTTCTAAAACGTGCCATCATTTTCCTTCAGAAAATGTATCCTACTTCCCTTAAGGAAATATATTCCATATGTTTTTGAAAACATTTTCCACATAATACTGAAAACATTCTCTGAATATACTCAAAAACGTTGTAGAAATATTTTATACGCCGTTAGAGAAGATTTCCAAAAAATGTTTCACGTACGATTTCCAAACATTACTGAAAATGTTTTTGAAACGTTTTATACAATGTTAACGGAATGGTTTTTAAAATGTTTCTCATGGAATATTTTAAAATTATTTACCAGTAACACAGACAATATTTTCCTACATATGCCAAAATATATTTAGTGAATATTTTTTGTACATCTCAGAAAATATTTAGAGAATAGTTTCTGTGCATGACAAAATATTTAGGGAATATTTTCTGTACATGACAAAATATTTACAGAATATTTTCTGTACATGATAGAATGCGAAGCCCATAGGCCAGCCCGGTTACCATTGCAGATACGGAAACAAGGTAAGATATAGAAGGAAATTTTTAAAATGCAGCAAGTTTTGTATTTATATTAGTATACTGCCCAATAGTAACGTGAAGTACAAAGCTGCCACTGTTGGATAACACTGAATGAAAGAAAGTGTGGTTTGAAATTATTTGGACCAAAGGGAACGGAAAGACACAATGAAAAATATAGTGCAAGACCCAATTTCGCGTCCTTCGAATCTGCTCTTCCTCCCCCCCAACACCGTGGTTGCTACGCCACTGGCGTAGATATTGCATTTGCATGTTTATTCTTCACTGTGTCTCCTTTCAATTCTTCTCGGTGTAGCTAATTTTAAACCACACATTATTTCATTCGTGTAGCCCAACATGATGTATGGTAACTTATTTTCTTTATTGAGCGGTACAATAGTACAAAAACAAAAGTGTTGCTGGAATTTAAAAGTGTCTTTACATATCTAACCTTGTTTTCATATCTGCAATAGTAACCGAGTTGGCCTATGGGCTCCAGCCTTTTGCGTCATTGTGTATATATAATGGCTTCTTGCTGGGAACAAATAGTGGGTCGAAAACAAGGCGGCCATACTGTGACATAGCAGCTGGAAGAAAACATAATATTCTTCTGTCCAATTTTACCTGCTTAGACGCCTTTGCCTCACTCTGTCTTCATGACGAAAAACCATTGCGGCCCACAGACTCAGACAAAATAAATAAATAAATTAATAAGTAAAAATAAAATAAAAAAAATATTAATAATAATAATAATAATAAAGAGTGTAAATTGTAACTACAATAATGTTAGCTTGTTCTCATAATTTTAAGCATTATTTCTTACTCAAAATCTTATTTATACAAATGGTTTCTGGGTGTTCCACTGGTGCTACTGGTATATGGCCACGTCGTGCATATATGTTGGGGTGTCTTATGTGACTTACGAGATTCAAACTGGATATCAGTGTGTTCATAATCGTCGCCTGCCAGTTTTGAAAGCGGCTGTATTGGATCCATAAAAAAAAATGAGGTTTAGACATCCAATTCAAGAAACAATTGTTGGCAAACCTTTTCCTATCTTAAAAATCATAAATGCAATATAGCCGCTTTTAAAACTGGCACGCGATGATTGTGAAGACTAATTTGCAGTCTGAACCTCGCAATATGACATAAGACACCCCAACATACATACACGGCGTGGCCACATACCAGTAGTAGCAGTGGAACACCCAGAAACATTCTGTGCATAAATAAGATTTTGAGGAGAAAAAAAAATATGAGAGCAAGCTAATATTATGTAGTTATAATTTACACTGTCCACTATAATAAATATGCATATATCGGTTAGTAGTTAAATAAAAATATAAATGTACACTATACTGGTTATATTTATTTAAATTCTCTTCAGCAGAATCTTCATGCTGCTCGTATTATTTGTTTCTATACAATAAGAACAATCTTCTCAAATATCAGAAATTCACATTTTAACTTGTAAAAACTTGTTCCAGGAAATTATGTCACTGACACGCTAATTCAATAAAAATCAACAACAACAATATTTATGGATGTTGCAAAAAATATGTTCCACAAATCTACGGCGCATGGGGAATAGATCTTTTCACGAAATGTCACTTTTTTGCTACTTTCAAGAAATATCACATTGCTGAATAACAAGAAATACTCATTTGCTTCTGTATAATCTCACTTTTGATTATCACAACTAACTCTAATTTCGACGCTGGGAATTGTCACTCCAAGTTCTGTGGAACTGCAGCTGAATTCTTAACTGATTTTGTTGTTCGTCTCTGTATGGCATGTTGAAGCCAAATCCCAATAATCTACGCGATCTCATCGTTAGTTACGTTTCTCTCGTGTTGCAGTTTCTGAAAATAAAAACAATAGGCAGTGTTTAATAACATAATAACAGCAGGGAATGATTAGAGATCAATTATTACAATTTTTTTTTATACAATATTTTAAACATAGTGTATCCCTCTTCAAATGACAACTTCTATATTTTGTTTTCCACTCTGAAAATGAGATTAAAGAACAGTAGGGAGAGTTTCTTACCTATTATTGTGTTAGTGGTTAACGAGGAAAGCTCTTTCCTTTTGCAACGTGCCAACTAAATTGCTCAGCTATTGCACTTGCCTTTTTCATGATGTTTCTTGTGATGGCTTCTAAGCTGTGGCCTCCCAGTTTTTCATTTCTTAGACCTGTAATGAAATACATATTAAGCACTCATGTAATAGTAATGGAAATTTAGAGCATACAACTGATGCCCTTAAACAAATGACATTGATTTCAGACGACAGTCTCACCGAGTCAGTTGCAATTGGCGCATCCTCAAAAATTAATATTTGCACTGACGTTTTATTTTTCCAATAAAAGAAAAATTACATACTAATTTTCAAGCAGTTGTACAGGTTTGGCAAAAACCATGGTTTTTATTGAAAAAAAAGTTTTTTTTGTTTGAATAATTTACTCTATGTATTTATATTAGATATGGACAGAAATTAATTTGTTTCGTCTTGGTGTTATTATGCAACAACAAGGTTATGCTGAAAGGGAATCCAAACCGCTTCTCGGCTTACATCCAAGAGAAATTGTCCATTTCGACACGAAACCGGGATTAATTGGTCATAAGTGAGATTGTCGACTCACTCACGAAGGACTCCTGATAAAAAAGTACGTTTTACTGATCTTTCCATAGGCCTAGTTGTTAATATATTTGTCAAGAGTCATTTCGGAAGGACAAAAAGATAAGTAGTTACAGAAGTAAAAACATTATACAGAATTACATATAAATCAAGAAACTCCCGCCTTAGCCATTGGGAAAATCCTATTATTAGTTTAAATGTATTTGTATGTAAAATTTTAAGTTCAACGTATCATATTAAATGACAAATTTATTATGTAGATAACATTCAACAAAATTAAAACAAAGTCGAATCCAAGCTGATTTTGGAAGCTACGTAGGCAGTTGATACATTTTGCCAATTTCTATCAATATATTTAAGCAACCTTGGTTTCTTTATAAAACAACAGGCATTCAGGCAAGTAGAAATATACAATTTGGTTTCGTTTCGTATGTTTAGACTTAACATCCTTATGAAATACAAAAGTTATCACGAAGAAGACTTTCGCTTAAAGGGACACCTAATCGCTATATGGTTTACACTTGAAAGATGGGTTGTGGTTCGACCGAGAATTGAACACGGGACCCCTTGATTAAAAGATGAAAAGTAGATAAACATAATGCAGATGGTGTGATATGTGGAAACGTCACCATGAAGTTCACACGATTTAAAGCATTTTTCGTTCTTTCTTTCTGTTTTTGGTTTAAACCTGTTGGGTTTTTTGAAAAAAAAAAAACAGCTGTTTAAACCAGCCAACCCTGCCGTTGTAAATCAGAAATTGATGAAAGCAACGTTTCTATAAAAAATATTACGAAATCTACAGGAAGACGAGGAATAATTTAAGTTTTAGAATATACACGTTGGTTGTAAAGTCAATACCTATTTTTAATCTAGATTATCCTAGAAACTGGCATCAGCTTAGCTGGCCAGTTAACATTTTAGAAGTTGTGGAAAATGCGGGTGCATACGTTGCAATGTAACTTAATAACCAAATGGTGCACTCTAATAATGTATTCGATGAAAATAAAACTGTGATAAGTTGTTTAGTTTTAGAAATATTCATTGTTACAAATAAGAACTGACTTTACACCCACGCTGTATTCAGGGAGTAGTAATGCAGAAAACAAACTATTCGCGAACATGGATAAGAGATACTTTCTAGCATGCATTGTTTAACAAGTCACGTATTTCCAAACTACTTCCAAAGCAAAGCCTACACGAAGTTGTTCTATCAGAATTCATAAATATCAAATTCTGCGGAGAATTGTAGGTACTATAACGTCAGCAACCTATATTAATACACTAGTTTAGCACAGATTGAAAATATTATGTATAACTCACGAAGCAGGTATTGTACATGGAAATTAAGATGGAATGAAACATTTAGTTTAACGTCCCACGTTTATGCATCCAGGGTGAGACGCTGATGATGAGAAATGAATGAAATAGTGGAATAAAGTAAGTGGGAGGAAACGGGACAGCCCCGAGAAAACACACGCACACGGTTTGTCTACCACAAAGACCGCTTGGCGCTAGCTGGGATCGAACCAAGGACCCCATGCAGCAGAGATGAACTACGTACTTTCTAAACGTTTCAACTAGTTCTAAACGTACTCGCTTCACTGTCAGACCAACAATTGAGCCTCTTTCACTCTAATATATGGAATTTTCAAAAACTCCGGTCCGATACGGTTTAAAGTGTATATATATCTTTGCATATGTATAATGTAATGCTTTATTAACTATTATATTTTGTCATATCGTTGTATGCAAATTAGAATAATGAAAAATTGTACCTCTCTTACTTAAATTGAATGTAGATTTAAATGTATAAATATGTACACATTCAATGTTCTTGTGACGTGTCCAATTCATACGTTCATGTTGTGAACAATTTGTATGAAAACGTGTGAAAATAAATACAATACAATCAGTGTTTGAGAAACCCGGACTTTTTTGAAAAAGCCCAACACACCTGGACCCATATGGGGTTTTTCGGGATTAATTGTTTTTTCTTTGGGTTTGAGGTTTTTTTAAAAAAATATTCCAATGCCTTTAGGGTAAAAGTGTTAAAATGTGATTTATATTTCAAGATTATGATTTTCACAACTTGCAACAATTTCACTGCTGTTTTGAAAAATGACTGTTATTTTGAAATTTTACGTTGGATCGCCGCCAAAATATATACAGTTAATTTAGAGTGTCTTGTGCTTCTACTCTGAAAATTTCAACTTGAAGAACTGAAAATTGCGGCGTGGATACCCGCTATTTTGAAATTTTAGGTTGGTATGCCGCCAAAATCTGAACATGAGAAATTTAGTTTGTCTCGTACTTGTACCCTGAAAATTTAAACTTAAAAGACGGAAAGTGGTACCCTGTTTTACGCGTGGTACAGGCAGACGAACGAACAAATATAGAACGAATCAGCCTAATACCCTCACTGACATTCGCCAAATATATTAATTGAGAACAAATATATTAATTTAATTTAAACAAATCAATCTGTAACTCATGTTTAATAAAATAAAAGTTTCAAAATGTCTTAAATAAAATTAAATATTTTCTAGCGTAAAATAAATGGTTCTATTGTTGAAGTTCACTTCCGATACTTTGTGCGTTGAATTACGGGAATTTCCCGAGCACTTGTTGCAAGACCGTTCTCCCAAAAAATTAATTTAAAACAATTAACATATATGTAGGGTGTTTCAAAGCAACACCGACACCGGTTTGGGAGGTGATACCTGACACCAACGTAAGACAAAAAGTATAGATCAACCCAGGTGAACAAATGCTTCCTTTCGGAGTTATAAGCTGCCGAAAACATGAACAAGAGGTAGTTGGCCAGTACTCCAAATTATATGCCAGTAGCAAGGCTAGTTCTATAAAAATTGTTGCGTGAGTACCGCAGGATTCTGAAACGCGTATTTTTTGAGAGTGCACATCCCAGTTTTTAAGTGAAGTCTCGACACGACTACGGTAGGTACCACAGTTTTGGCGCTATAGATCTTTAAAGTTTATCTTTTCATATTTTCGGCAGCCTACAAGTCCGAAAGGAAGCAATTGTGCACCCAGGTTGGTCTATACTTTTTGTCTTATTTTGCTGTCAGGAATCATCTCAAAAACGTTGTCGATGTTGTTTTGAAACACCCTGTATAATTCAATTTCATAAAGTAAATGTTTCAATATGTCTTAAATGAAACTAAATATCTTACAGCGTAAAATAAACAGTTTTATTAGGGACGCGGTGGCTCAGTGATAGAGCGTTCACCTCCGGTGCTTGGGGTCCCTGGTTCGATTCCAGCTCGCGCCGTGTCGACTTCTTGGTGGATAAACACCGTGCTCGTGAGTTTTCTCGGGTTCTTCCGTTTCCTCTCACTTAGTTCATTCCACCATTTCATTCATTTCTCATAATCACGGTCTCCTTTAGCCTAACAGGCATAACCGTGGGACGTAAAACTGAAAGATTTCATTTCATTTTTTTCAAATAGTTTTATTGTTGAAGTATTCAGTTCCAATGCTTTGTGCGTTTAATTGCTGAAAATTCCCGAGCACTTCTTTCGCGACGAAGGTTTATTATTATTTTCCGAAAATGCAAGCTTTCTTTACTGTACATCGAAACTTCCACTAGTACAAAGTTTGAATTCAGGACTTGAAATAGTAAGCGTTACGCACCCTTCGAAACTCCGAGCACTAAGATTCTTAAATTTGACACGAATTTTTACGCTATTGCTGCTGTTGATTCTACAGAAAGCTAGTTGAAAAGTAGCAACAAATAACTAAACTAAACTGTTGTTGGAAAACCAAACTCTACTGAAGATTACCAGTGTTACCATCAAAGATAATAAAAAATAATACTAATAGTTTTATTAATACACTACATATTTACTAGTACTACCAGCACCTATGGCACTAAATCCATCAGATGTATGAGGGATAATGTCCTTCGGCGTCGCTAAGTAAGCGAGCACACTATTCGCGGAAAGTATTTTCTAAAATATAAAATTGCATATTTTACTTGAAATAGGATATAAGCACATTCCATAAATTAATTTGTTCTATAATTATCTCAATCTAAGGTACGGCTTTTTAAAATGCATTCAGTGCATTAAGAACTTTATAAAGGCCTCACTTTGGATGTTGTATACCTTAACCTGAAAGCACCTAATTTGCCCAAGGAAAGTCCAAAATCTGATAAGAATCACTTCCAATGTGATCACGTTAATTGCACCAATAATATACTAACGAAAATCTCAAAAACCCAGGTGGGTCCAACCCGAAAAAACCCGGTGTTTTTTTCCGGGCTGGACCCACTTGGGCAAACCCTGAATACAATACAATACAATACAAGAATAATTGTAATTTTTCGGCAAATCTAGTCTGATGGCCCCCTTGAATTTTATATATGCTAGGTGACATATTTACATTCGCCTGCCGCAAATCACTTAAGAGACAATAACAAAATTAGCAAAAGAATTATAATTTTTCAACAAATATTTCGAGCGGCACGCCAATAGTAAACCTGCACACAGAATTAGGCAATACTCTAGCAGGCTGTTGTACCAAATTTTGACGCATTTCTTGCATCTTTCAGTTTCTTTTTGCAGAACATGCACTAAATGAAAAATCCTTAAGATTCACGTCCCACGCTTATGCCGCTTAGGCTAAAGAAGACGGTGATAATGAGAAATGAAGAAAGTGGGGGAAACGGGAGAACCCCGAGAAAACCCACGATCACGACGTTTGTTCACCACAAAGTCAGCACGGCGCGAGCTGGCATCGAACCAGGGACCCCAAGAACCGGAGGTGAACGCTCTAGCACTAAGCAACCGCGCCTCCCTATGCACTAAATGAGGAGCTCTAAAAGAAAAGGCGAAACAACTTGTGCTAGGTGGCCAGTAAAAAAACAAGAACGCATTTAACCGAGTCAAGGCAGAAGCACAGCAGGGGGGCCCGAGCGACAGCGTAGGGAGCAGGAACATCAGCGACAAGGGGGTGGGGGGTACGCATAAAAGAGGATGGTCATTCACAATATTTGTAATTATTCTTATCTTCAAAAACACTTAATTTCGATCCTTTAAAAAAAAACCTTTCACAGCTAATACACGTGTGTTACACCCCCTTTCTTTCTCACCTTTACGACTGAAAATAGTGTATGCAGGGCTATTGCCTCTGTTCTGAATTTTTCTTCGTGAATACATGTTTTCCACACTTTGCGCAGTTGATTTTACGCGCTTCTCCATACCATGACTCTGCATAAACTTTATAATCCTTCTCTCTTTACTACACAATTCTTTAAAAAAAATCACATTACGGCCATCGCAGATGATCACTACTAACGTATGAACCGGAAATTCCCGCCGCTTACTCCTACCCTATTTGCATTCAAAATCCATTTCAATAAGCTGTGCAATGACAGAAATAACTTACATTCACACTCTTATTCCTTCACGAAAAATACTTCACATTTTACCTATAAATTTTGCTCTCGGTGTAAACGTCTGCTCGAATGAACCCCACAATTATTTTAACCCAGTGGTGTATTTAAGGGGGGCTTCCGGGTTTAAGCCCATTGAAATTGTACTTACTATATTAAAGTAAATAAATTATCTTACAGAATTTTTTCATCTCCAGGAACAAAGTTAGCCAAGCGTCTGTCCCCTAAAAAAAATCGAGAATACGTCATTAAAATGGTAATATACGCGCCATTATCCCGTGATCAAAATAGAAGAGTACGTGTCTGCTCCCTTCGGAAGAACCCCCTTGGGCCCCCGCCTTCACCCTCCATGACTCGGTTAGATGGTATTCGTGCTTTTTAGTAGCCCCCTAACACAGATTGATTTCTATTTTTTGTACTGTACTTCCTATCCACACATCAGGACTCAGTATAAATACGCAAATCGTAAAAGAATTGTAACTTTTCGACAATTAATTCTGACGGTCTCCTTGAATTTTATCTATGCCAAGTGAAAAATTTATACTTCGCTTGGCGAAAATCATTGAATACACAACAAGAAAGAAAGTGGCGAAAGAATTATATCTCAGAAAGTATTTCGAGCAGCGTTTCTTCCAGACCTGTTTTTGGGAGGGCAGTGCCCCCCGGAGCATCCAAAACAATACGTTTACAATAATAACTAGAATAGTATTAGCAATGCCCCCGGAACATTACTTCTGAAAGAAACAGAGATTTCGAGTGGCACGCCAGAAGTAAATCTACACGCAGAATTATTATAACCTGTCATTAAAATGGTAATATACGCCTGGTAACTCTTTACTTTGGGCAAGGTAGTAATATTATAAAATACAAATCGCCGAGCGAGCGTTAGCGATTGAAGGCGAATTAGAGCCCCGTAGGGCACGTTATCTTCTGTCTTTCCTTTTTGAGAACTGTAACTAACTGCAGGAACAGGTTCAGATGAATTGTTTATTGCCACTGCCTTGCCTAAAGTAAAGACTTGCCCACATCTTTTCCCTTTGGAAAGCATCTACTTGCTCCTGTTGTCCTCCACCTTCGCCCTGTTCTGATTCAGATAGTATTGTTGCGGGAAGTTTCTAGAACACAGGTCCCCATATAGGTTAACAGATTTCTTTCTCTGTACCAAAGTAAAGTATTTAATTCACATAGTATTGCCGAGTGACCGTTAGCAAGTGAAAGCGGGTTAGAGCCCCGCAGGGCACGTTGATTTCTGTATATATTACATATAAATGGGAAGAGAGACCTGTGTTCTAGAGCCCTGCCTATTGGTGTTTTTTAGTGGCCACGTAGGCTGATTTGTATTTTTTGCACTATAGTTTTTACGTGATACATCCGGCCCCGTATATATATACGCAAATCAAAATAATAACTGTAATTTTTCGACAATTACTTCTGACGCTCCCTTAGAATCTCATCTATGCCATGTGACGTATTTCAAATCGCCTATCGAAAATCACTTAGGAGACAATAAAAAGAAAGTTATTAAAATAATTCATTTTTCAGCAATTATTTCGAATGGTGAGCCAAAAGAAACCTGCACGGTATTTTATGTATAATCATAAACAATGGAAATCTAGCCTCCCACATGAATTTATTACAGACAATAAAGCTAAATTATTTTATATAATCGTTCTACTTTCCGACTTTTGTTGTAAGCTTCATTTCATTTCATTTCGGCCTTCAATTGGACACCTTCTTCATAGGCACAACCGTTCAGATCCAGATGCCTTCTTCCTATTTATATAATAAATATAACTAAAATGGTAACATTCGAATTAGTGTTTCACATGAATCTTTGATCTTTAGAATTCCCGAGATTCTGTCACAACTTCACAGGAACAGATCAACATCGCGCAAGGAATGCTGGTACTTTTGGAAACAAATGACGGTTGATGTAGCGATGCTATTTTGCGATCTGAAATAAATGCCTGTGCGATGTCACCAAGATATTATAAATTTCAAATTTTTAACAAATATATTTATTTGATGCTGCTATAATTAGTATAATGATTGGTAATAATGCTACTACGATACTCTTGTGAGAGAATTGATTCAACATTCGATAAAATATTCTGGAAATAATTCTAAAATATTGCATGAAAATATTTCATTTAAGTTACAGGACAAGGTAACAAAAACATTTCCATACAAAATTAATAGGCGTTTTAAAAATATTTTTGAAAAATATTTCTCATATTACGAACGAATTTATTTTTAAAATATTCGAAATATTTTAAAAATTATATTTCATATGTTTTCTTGTAAGAATAGAAAAGATTGCATATGACATGTTGGAAAACATTTTATTCTGTTCACAGGCCTATTCTGTTTTCTTTATGATGTATTCCCTATGTAAAACATTTTTAGTGTTTCTTCGAAAACATTTTCTCTTTCAACTAGAGGTAAAAAGTGCGGGGGGATGCCGCCCCCAGCTGGAAAAAATATGTACGGCGTCTCCCCAGTTCCTAAAAAAAATACAATGGTCAAAGATAGTAAGGAGCAAAGGCGTGACGTCATCCGCTACCTACCGTCCCCCACCTTTTCAAATCCACTTTTACCCCTGCTCTCAACATTGAAAACATATTACATTACATTCAACACAATATTTCTATTACAATTTGTGAATATTTTCCTTACATTATTTTCTACTAATGTTCTAAAAATGCGCATCCTGTCAGTGGCGTATTTTGTTTCGTGGAGGGAATTTTTGCTAACTTTATTCCTGGACATGTGAAAATTGTGCAGGATATTTTATTTACTTTAATATAGTAAAACAAATTTTGGTGGGACTTAAGCCCGGAAAGCTTATTTAACGCCACTGCTTCCTGTACTTCATTAAATGTTCTCCAAACACATTTTAAAAAAATATTTCCGGCAAATATTTGGGATACTTCTCAGATCTAACAAGGAATATGTTTTCTCTAATAACGGAAGAGTATATTCTGAAAACAATGTAAAAATGTTTCTATAATAGACCTATATCAGAAAATGTTGTTCACTAAAGACACAAAATATTTTCCAAAACAGAATGGAAAACATTTTTCTATTCATTTTTAATGTTTCCTTTTATCTGCTTTAAAGTTTTATATTCAAAATTTGATAAAATATTCTGGAAATGATACTAAAATATCATACGAAAATATTTAATTTAAGTTATAGAAGAAGATTACCAAAATACTTTTGTAAAAATTAAGTAAACCTTTTAAAAACATTTCTGAAAAATATTTCTTATATTACGAAATATTTTTTAAAATATTCTAAATGTTTTTATAATATATATTTAATACGTTTTCTCGTAAAAATAGAAAATATTGCAAATAACGTATTAGAAAACATTTTTTAAATATGTGGAGTATATTTCGTTTCATTGTTTTCCGTATGACATATGGAAAACATTTTTAGTATCATTTCAAAAATATTTCCCTTCTCAACAGTGAAAATATATTAAATTAGATCCAAAACAATATTTCTAATATATTTTGTGAATATTTTCCTGGATTTACTTTCCGGCAAGCATTCTCAAAATGTACTCCAGGTAATTTCTGAAATGTTTTACAAACATTTTTGGGAAAATATTTTCGGGAAATATTTGGAATACATTGGGGAAACCAGCATGGAAATGTACAGAGAAGGAAAATCTTTTGGAAACTAAGGAAAATATTTTCTTTTGATTGAGGAAATATTCCTTGCTGTGTGGGTTTAAGGACCGCCAAATTTTAAAAGAATTTCCGTCAATGTTAAGTCAGTTTCGTTATATTATACATTGTAACTTGCATTGTACAACGTAACTAATAACCGTTTGAACATTTTAATACAAATAAATTAGTAAAACGGCGGTTAAGCCCTACGGAGCGCCATTCTGTGCGTAATTATTTGACAACACAGGTTGTAAGTCATTCATTAAAAATACAGATTAATGAATTGGATCCTAAAACCAACGGTGCGGACAATCTCTTACAGTTGAAACTTGCAGAGTCCCTGACGATTCGGATGAATCACTTCTACCCCAAGACCTTACATACCACCCTAGTTGCATGCCTTCGGTATTCAAGTCATGACAAATCAGGGTTAATTTCCTAACCCCAATTGGGCTGTAAACTTTCAGGCCTTGAGGAGGCATTTTAAGAAAATAAATATAATGAAAAGGACGACAAGAAATACACCCTGGGTGGAGATTTAATGCTACAGCCTCACATTTCAATTCATCAATTTTTTAATCATTAGTATTACTTCAGGCCCGCTCGTACCTACAAAATTGGTAGGTTTGCAAATGTAACCTTTTAAAGAGCGCTAGCTAATACTTATGTGTGGCTTACTAGCAATTGCACTTATCTTTATCGAGAATAAAGTCACATCCGAGAGAATTTGTCACAATAGTGAAACACAAGATAACAATAATATTAACTTGTTCATTAAACATTATTGTTGTTCAGGGCCTACTGGTACGTAGCAATCTTAATATTCTTACGCTTGTGCATTCGGTAGGAATGCTTTCGTCGTCGTTTTGAAGAAAGAAAGGAAACTATTATCGTTAACTTGGGAAATATAGCTCACTGGTAGAATTGAGAGGTAACTGAGAAGACGACGAGCGTTTTAGTTTATAGGGCATGTGGGTAGAAATAAATAAAAACAAATATTTAAAAAAAAAGAGAGTCGAGAGTTTGTTTAGGAAGAAAGAAAAGGAAGGTTGTTTGGGCGTTTAGGACCTTGGATGTGTATTTCGTACCTCCGTTCCTGGTCGTCGACTGGTGGTCTCCATGTCTCGGCTTCTGTGTCGAATTGGCGAGGAACTTGGTATAGGTCTCTCCTGTCGTTGCTCACACTCGCTCCTCGTGAACTTTACCGCTCCTCGTGTACTTCACCGCTTCTCGAGTGCTACTCCCCTCTTCCGGGTCCTGGGACGTTTTTATAAGAAACAAAGTAGGAAGATGGCCGACGAAATTACGGAAAAACATCCAAAGTACGCACGTGTAGGATTCAGGAAAGTGCAAGGTAAATGGAATTCTCGACTTATTTAATAATTTGTCAACAGTTACAGAACGCTTTGGTTACATCAGATTACATAAGTTACATAAATTTACCAAGAATGAAGAATGAGGAATCGTCTACTAAAGAGAATTTTGAAATGTTTGCTGACTGTCTTATTATTCCAAGTTGTGTCTGTCTCTCATCATCCACAGAAAATAAAGAAAGAAAAAAAAATAAAAAATAATATCGTTTTTAAATCTTGATTTGTTTATATACTGAATATTAAAAATATTAGGGAAATCCAATATCTCTACATTCCCGCCACTAAATCTTACTGAACGACGAAAAGAGGAACGCTGTCGTTTCAGGTCCAATTACTTATTGAACGCACTGTATATCTTTATGTATGTTAAATACATATAAAAAAATAATTAATCACACATCACTAAAAAAAACACTTAAATCACTAGCGTTAACAGATAATAAAATGTAGCACTAAACCAATCAATCAATCAATATTTGAAGAATAAACACACAAGAAAGTTAATTTGTCAATTTGAAAGCATCATCTTTCAATGTCTTGGATAGTTCCTGTCTTTTCTCCCATTTAAATAGTTGACGTAATCGTTAAGATACTGAAGCACATGGTCTTGTTTATAACATTGAACTTGAAACTGTAGAATGCTGAATCGGCAGAGTCTCAGCTGCAAGATAATCTACTCCAGCTTGGTCGTTGACCATATGCAAAGGACGTAGTGAAGTTGAAGTAGCTGTCACCAGATGGCAGATGTTATCGGCTTGGCTGGATAGATGACGCTGGGCGTGATGGGGTGTGGCTGTGAGCTTCTTGAAGATGTATAATTATAATATATTTATATTTGCAGTATTTATGTCCGTGACGTGTGATAAGGTGAGTTTTACGTGCATCAAAAAAATTAGTGTGAACAAAAAGTGAGAGAAAAAAACGTTCAGCAACATATCATTCCTTGCGTCGGTTGGTGGGCAAATCGTGAGGTTCAAATCTGAGCGTCGATATCTCTTGATGTCCATAAATCCTCTTCTTCATAGTGGTGTAATACTGCATTGAGGTACGGAAAGGGGTTGTGGGGAGATAAATTTTTTTATAAAAAAATATTAAAGGAAAAAAGGAATAGTGATTGAAGTTATCAGAAACATGTGACTCTGTATATGTGTATCTAGGATGAAGATTAAGAAAGGGTGTATATTAGAAGGGTAGAAAGTGAAAATTATAGATGTTATAATATAAAGAAATAGGAATTGTAGCGAAAATATGGCAAAGGAACACAGTCTCTAAGCCGTGGGAAAATGTAAACATGAAAATTTTCAAGATGGCTGCCATGACGCTATGACGGAGGGATGGGAGTTTTCGCAAAGGCTCTCGGTATAGTAATGGCCGATGTTTGTTTACAAACAGAAGGATAAAAGCAAAACGAATGACAAGTTATAATGGCTGTTTTTAATTTGGGGGGGGGCACAAGAGTTCAAAAACAAGGATAATGATATTGGGAAAGTAAGATTTGATTAAGATAACTATTATTAGGCTTTTGAAAGGCGATTTCAAAGTCAAGGTACCTAAACGTGAATCCAGTGGCGTCTCGGGGGGTTGGTTTTACAAAATAGTGGAATTGTGGAGAAGATTTGAAAGTAAGGAAAATTAGAGTGAAATGCGGTAAGGTTATTGTCCGAAGACACTTCCGGTGAGAAACAGGGTTGGCAACTCAGGTAAGAATATCAAGGTATCGTAAAAAAAAAAAAAAAAAAATCAGGGAAGATAAATAAAGGAAGTGTCGTTATTTGAGGACTGTGAGGGTGATTTTTATGAAAGCCTGAGAGTGATCGTAGTATTTCAGTAGAGGTGGGTAGGAGGCATCAGAAAAATTAGGAGAATAGAGAAACATAAAAAAAGAAGAAAAAGAAAGAATTAGTATTAGTATAAGTACTTCACATTCATGATCTGACCAAATGCCCAAAATATCTAAACAATTTCCTATTAAAATCTTAAATACAATTTCCTTAATATCATATTCTAAAGGGGGCCGGGGGGCTCATTATTTCCAACATAAACCTAACCCATTTCCTGATTAGGTTGGGAATTTAAGGTAACTAGAGGTTGGATTGGGTTTTATCGCCCAATACTCGATTGTGTTAGTAAAATTATGTTGGAAATAAAAATTGTGGGGGGGGGGGGGAAGAAGGTCTCTAAATTCATAAAAATAGGTATGTCCGGTAATGATTCTCAATTTTATATGGTCGTGCGTATATACGTTCTAATATCTTCTTCTAGATGCTGTTTCACAAAATGCGTGAATTACTCGACGTCTCAGTTTCCGTATCCGCTTTTAAGAATACACTATGTAGTTGGAAATGTACGAAGATTTTACGTTAGAATTCCTTAATTCCAGGACGGTAGAAGGTGGTACTATAATCTCTGTACCAAAACTTCCGTCATTAACTATCAATTCTTCCGGAGGAGGAGGTAAACTCAATTCTGACACTGAATGTGCATCCTCATTTCTGTTCGAAGTGGTGAACTTTTCTGGGGTCACTTCAGGTTCTTGATCTCTTTCTTCAATCCTCTCGTTACATCTATTCTCAAAACTCTTCATCTGCAGTGGCGTATCATCACCAATTTTTTTCATTAAACTTTTCATAACTCTATAGAGCAAAATTAGACTTACAATTGCAATAACGGTTTGCACAATGTCTAAAAAGTAGCTCAATTCTTGCAAAGAAAATTCCGTAGACGCACTACATTTTCTACAAAACCATATAAAATTGAAAATCCCATGTTCTCTTAGCAAATAAATAAGTAGAAGAGTTATGATGATATTCCAAATAATAATAATTCCTGGTATAAAATATTCATGCTTATAGATAGGCATCTTAATGGGCGTCTGGTCAATTATCGTAAATGCTGATATATTCATATGTCGGATTGAAGAACTCCAAACATCGTTAAGTAAAGATGAAACATTAAAAAATTCATTCCCTTTATACGTAGATCGTAATAGCATCAGATCATTAGAGACTAGCTGGCTCGGAAAAAGATGTAAAAATACAGGTTCTGTAAGATCATTGTCGAGACACGGAAAATCCGATCTGACGAAAAGATTTCTCTCCACAATTAATTTAGTATTGCATGGTATTCGAATTTTAAGGGCTCCGTATAATCTGGCTTCTTCTGGAACTCGAATGGTAGACACATTTTCTCTAGTCTTCAAAGTTAGAAATTCTGGTGGGTGTATTAAAACAAACTCATGCGATCCAATGTCTATAATCTGTGCCTCTTTCGAATCATAGCACGTATGGTCACAGTTGTGTAATATTTCCCTGACTGTACTGGCAACGAAAGCTGCGTGAGCACAATTTATTAAACGAGAACGTGTCACAGTGTGTGTAGGTATCTTACATAACTTTGATTGGCTATAATGACAAGCAAGTAGGCTTGTTCCTGTTATTGGTATAAGATCTTTTTTATCTTGAACTACCATAACTAAAGGCTGGATATCAACGGTACAAGTTTGGTTGTATACAGCAAACGGAAGTGGCTGCACATCATATAACTCAAATGAAGGCTGTATTTCAACGATCGGAATTTTCATCTGTAGATAAATGTACGTGTCGGTGATTGAACAAGTCAAAACATTAATTGAATAATACATCTCCAATAACGACTTATCTATGGCTAACTTATATCCATTTTTCAAAATGATATTCTCAAATTCAGATAAATGTGCGTGCAACACTTTATAAGGAATTATATTAGGGTTCAGCCTAGCATCTGTACACATCTGGATTGTCAGATCATATTTAAAAATTTGAAGAAACTGTACAAACTGCGTTGAAATCGAATAAAATTCTTGAATGAACGAAATGACCTCTTTATGTACTCGATTTGCAAGCTTATTAAGATGATCTCCCAGATCATGTTCTTGATCCAATATTTTTGCCGAAAAATTTCTAATTTTTTGAAAATTATCCTGTATCTGATCTTGAAAACTTAAAAATTCTGAAGTTGTGTTTTGAATATATAAATTGTTTTTTAACAATTGTTTTTGTAAACCCAGTACAGTTTGTTCCAAATGAAATTCCTTCTTATTTATCGAATCAATAGAAGAACTGTCAGCTACGTCACAACACCAATTCAATGCTTTCCCAATGAACCCTAACAGTGCACGTGGAGATCTGGTTGATAATCGATGAAATCGTGGATTTGGAGGCTTTAAAAAATAATCGTTAATGTGGACTTTCAGATCATGTAAGTCTTTTGCAGCTTCGCAGACATCTGGAGCTAGAGTGTCATTTTCGTTGCAAAGCAGAGCTTCAAAAAGAGAAGAAACCTTAACATCATGCGGAAAGGAAAATGTCAAATTGAAAGATATCGGTAATGAGTGTTGGTACAAAATAACATTTGGGAGTTTACGGAAAAATAAACCAGATGTTATTTGGAACTCGGTGTTATTAGACGTCACATATGGGAAAGAGAAAGATAGGATAATGCAGCTTAAAACAAAATAGGTTATCTGAAACACAAATTAAATATAATGAGAAATTTAAAATTTTCACATGTTCTATTGATTATTATCTCTGTTAGCCTAAGTATATATGTTCCTGTTAAATTGCGTTACTAATTTCAATGTTTCCTTCTTTTCTAGGTAAGTGGAATGCCTACTAGTTCATCTCAGTACTTCACCTAATTTTATTTTCAACAATGGAGGTAGACAAGTCATAGCAAAAACTGTTTTTGAGAGATGGTTTAATACTTCCTCTGGACCTGCACTTTAACAGAATAATGGACACAGGATTTTTTTTGGTGGTAAAAGGTTGTACTAACATACTGCAAATTAACATAGAAATAACTCCCTGTTAGGCCAGTAATAAACTAATCTCTAGGTTAAGTACATTATATAAATTTTATGCTCTTGTAAAGGACAAAAAACTCATTTCGGGAAATATTCGTGCATCACTTTTTCGTAAATAATTTGATTTTGTTTATCGAATTGAACAAAAATTATTTTTTCGAAATAATCGAGGTACTCCTCGAGATATTCCCTTACTACGTTCAAAGCAATTCTTGCAGCCTCTAATTTCGGGTAGTTAAATACTCCTGTAGCTATATTTGGAAAGGCAATGGTCGTTATGTCATTGTCCATAGCCAACTGTAGGGATTTCTCATAACACATCTTTAGGCGCTTAGCATTTTTATCATCGGGTGCAGATACATGTATAACATAATCTACAGGTAGATTATATCCTGAGGTTAATACGGCATTACCTGGGTTCAAGTGACCAATTTTCTTGCACTCCTGCCTCATTTCACTTCCCGCCAAAGACTGTACCATCAAGTCTACACCTCCTCTTGGTTGCAACTGGGTGTTGGATGAATTTACGATCGCTTGTCCTGCCAGTGACGTAATAGACCCATAATACAAAGCCACTTTCCGGTTAATTTCCTCGTTGACGGCAAACTTCGGTTTTTCAACATCAGCCATCGATTTGGTGTCGGGTCCGGTCTCGTCCCACGACGGAATTTCGGTCATCAATTTCACATCTCGAATGAACAATGAATCCGCTTCCCCCGTGCTTTCCTCTTCCTGATACTCCATCAAAAAAGAAGTGGACTCCTCCTGCTGCTGAAAATCCTTTTCCTGGACTCCTTCACCCAATATTTGTGCATCCTGATTCTCTAACTTTTGCAAGTCCTTAGATATTCCCTTCTCAGGTGGATAATACTTCTTAAGCCGGTCTATAGAAAATGAGTCTATCTTAATCTGTCCTCTAGGTGTTCGAAACTTAACATAATAGCTGTTGTCATGTTTTTTGGACACAATTTGACCAGGTCCAAAATACTTTCCCGAGAAAGCAGCACATTGTCCTCGTTTTCTAGACAGATCAAAAATCCAAACCGCTTCACCCTGCTTGAATTCTTGTTGTATTCGCTTCTTGTCGTAAGACTTCTTGGACGTCAGATGTCGGTTGTACAAATTTTCTTGGGCTTTTTCGCGTATATATTTCATTCGTTCCAATCTGTCTTGGTTTTCTGAAAATTGACATTCCATACCCAACATGGCGGAATGCAAAAACCGAGGAGAAAAGCCGTGGAGGAGTTCGAAAGGAGAATACTTCATGCTCAAATTGCACGTGACGTTATAGGCAAAGGTTACTTCTGGTAGAAGTTCAATCCAACGTGATTGGTCAGTTTTGTCTAAGGCGATCTTCAATTGCTGTTCTATATTTCTTACTGCGATTTCTACACTCCCAATAGAAAAATGCCCTTGAACGTCAGCGAAATGTATTTGAGTCCCCAGTATTTTACATAACTCCTTAAATAATTGACTGGTAAATGCAACACCTCTATCACAACAGATTTGAGTTGGTATCCCATACTTCAATATGACGTTGTCATATATGAAAGCACTAACAGAAGCTGCAGAAGCATCTGGTAGAGAACCAGTAATACAAAAACGAGTTCCTTCATCTATGACTATAATTAGAAATTTGTGGCGTAAGATATTATTACTAGGGTAGGTCCCACCAAGATCCACATAGATTCTAAAGAAAGGATGAACGCTAGGATGTGTCTGAAGACTACCGAACTGTTTTCCACTCCTCTTTTTTAGCAATTGACAAGTTACACAAGATTGGCACTTATCATACACAAATTTTTTCATATTGGGGAAATAGACAGACTTTAATAAAAGGTTGTATGTTTTCGAAAATCCACCATGGCACGCACCCAGTTTCCCACAATGCAGTTTCTCAAATACAATGTCTCGCAATTTCGATGGTACTGCTAACAAATAGACTTTACCGAATGGTGTCTTATTCACTTTGTATGCTACATTATTCTTCAAAACAAAATACGATGCCTGCCTTTCATAGGCTGGATCCTTTTCTGCTTGATCCTCCAAGTGATCAATAATTTTCTTCAGTACTGCATCTTCTCGCTGTTCTTTTGCGATATCAATGAGGTCCATGTCTTCGATTAGGAAAATTCTCGGGTCAGAGGCACTCTCTTCTTCATCTTCCTTGTCGCGACTATGCTTAACAAAGCGACTCAAACTGTCGGCTTCTATGTTGTCGGTACCTTTCAGGTGGGCGATCGTAAAATCGTAACAATCAATCTCAGACATCCAGCGTGCTAATTTACCTGTCAGGTTCTTACTGTGGCGAAGAAACGTAATAGCTTTGGAGTCCGTATGAAGATAGAAATGTCGACCCACCACGAAATATCTGAAAGATCGCAGTGCATACAGCAGAGCCAAAAGTTCCAAATGGTACACTGACAAATTTTTTTCTGAAGGTCCAACTGCTCGACTGGCATATGCGATCGGTACTAGTTCAGCTTCAGGATCGTCTGAAATAGGTTGTTTTGCTACAGCTGCGAGGCCCTTCTTACACGCATCGGTGTAGATATGTAGATCCCTCTCTGGTTTGTATGCCATCAATGTTGGGGCTTCCAAAATTGCTTTTTTCAGAGCTTCAAAAGATTCTTGTTGCTGGGTTCCCCACTTAAAATCTTGGTCTTTTCGAAGCAGAGTTTGAAGAGGATAAGCGATTTCCGAGAAATCCTTAACATACCTTCGCAAAAAGGAGCACACCCCTAAAAACCTTTTTAAATTCTTCTTCGTGCGTGGACGTTGGAAATTCTGAATCGTGGCTAACATTCGATCTGACACTTGTACTCCAAATTTTGATAAACGATGTCCCAACACTATCAAAGAATAATGTGCGATCTTTGTCTTCTCGGGAGACAATTTTAGTCCCCGTTCTCTAAGTTTTTCAAAAAGGACCTTGCACCAATGCACCATCTCGTCTACAGATGACGCGATAATGTAGAAGTCGTCCACATAATGCATAATATTTGTACTTGGAACGCCTGCTAACGTCAATTTGACCAGTCTATTAAGCGCTGCTGCGGAAGAAATGTGTCCCATAGGTAGGACACAATATTGATAACTTGACATGCCTGGTATCGAGAAGCCTGTACACTCTTTCGACTCCTCTGTAATCGGAATTTGGAAGAATCCTTTGGTCAAATCACTCGAGGTATAAAGGAGATGTCCTGCCATACGATTGATTATGTCATCCACCGACGGTGTCGCAAAATTCGAAGGATGGGACTGCTGATTGAGACCCCTCAGATCACTTACGAATCGGAACTGATTATTACGCTTCCTAATCAGCAAGATGGGGTGGTTCCAGGGCGAGATTTTTTCCCTCAGAATCCCTTGACGAAGCATCGTGTCTAACTGCTGCTTGAGTATTCCACGAAGATGATAAGGCACTGAGTAGGGCGTCTTATTCACGGGTGTAGGATCGGATAGACGAATTTCATGAAGGTAGCCTCGTGCGAGTCCTATGTCCTCCTCAGACCAACTCCAAACATCAGGAAATTCTCGTATGAGACTGTAGAATCTTTCTTTCTCTTCTGGAGATAGCTCGGGGTTGACATCGACACGACTAGGATCACAAAGTCGCCTGGAAAGCTCCATCTTCTCCGGGGACGGTAGGCTTTCTTCTACCGACGAAAAACTCCTTTCCTCAGGCTCCTCTGGGACCTCCTCAAAATCTTCAGCATCCCCAAGGTGTGTACCTTGTCGCAGTTTGATCTCTTTAATGGTGGGATTCGTAACATACACCACGGGGCATCCTCCATTCACTATCGCACATGGAATAAAAATGTCCAGTATTTCTTCTATCCGGCGAGAGGGCGACAATAATAACTTCTTCCCCAAAATATCCCAACAACTGCGTAGCTTCACCAGAGTATGCGAGCGAGGTGGTAAAATCGTGTTTTCCAATACTCTAAAAATAGCCCGAGATCCCTGCGCAAGCCTGGATGTTAAGACTTTTGACAAATTGACTTCTAAATTCCTCGGAGGTAACGTTTTTGAAGGAGGGCGTCCGAATCGAAAAAGAGTTAAATTTTGCTTATTGTAATCTAAAACAGCCCTGTGCTTTTCCAAAAAATCGGCGCCAATCAAAGGCCCATAATCAAAATTTGGAATAACTCTGAATACATGAGTAAACCATTTTTTACCAATCCTAAATTTTAATAAAGCTATCTCAGAAACTTGTATAAACTTCCCTGTTACTCCCCGAAGTCTAGTATTAATACGGAAACGTTTAGCATTATCCGGGACCAAATTTTCCCCCAGACAACTGATCTGGCTGCCGCTGTCAATCATCAGTTCTACGTCTTTCCCGTTCATAAAAGCTGACACATGAAGCAATTCGTTAAAGGACACTATAGGGACTATAACAGAACCTTGAGTAGATTCGTCCCGACCATCTACTCTGTCTGCATGTTTAAAGAAGGCATACGACAATATCTCGCAATATGATTCGGTAATTTGCATTTGTAACAAATAATTTGGCCTCTATCCGGAGTCGAACCCTGACCTGGCGAAGAATTACTATTACTTGAGGACGCAAAATCACTGCTGGACTTTTTATTAGTATCAGCATTATTATTCTGACTTCTGTTGTTTTGATTACCGTTCCGTTTTCCTTGGTAATCCTGACCTACATTTTTCGGCTGATTAAACTGCTTTTTCCTATATTGAAAATCATCGCTTCTTTCACAATTTGTTGAAGGAGCTAAGGCTGAAATCTGCAGCGTCAACTTTGACAGTTGTTGCTGTATGTCAGTCAACGGGTCGATTACCGGTTGGTTCTGTTGAGTCTGCTGGTTTTGCAAGTATGCTGACTGTGTATTATATGGTTGAGCAGTAATCGAACTTTGAACCCTTACTTCAGCATTATTCTGAGTATTAGCATCTATGCTAGTCGGAGAAAATAAAGACGACTGCAAAACAGCAGAATTCTTTTTCAAGAATTTCTCTAATTCCTTACGCTTCAATAACAATTTAGTCCTTTCCTCGATAATTAGGTCGTTCAGAAGGTCACTGACCGTGTTGTACTCCTTTCGTACTACAACTTTAAAGTAATCGGGTAAAAGTCCTTCCACAATAAATTGTAATTGTTTCTTTTCATCGGCAGTCGGGTCTGCGCGTAAAATCAAATCCTGCTTCGCATAAACGTACTCTAGAACGGATTCTGATTCATTCTGTTCACGGGCTCGCATCTGAGCTTCAGATAATTGTGGCACCAAATTGTCCTTAAAAGCGTTTATAAAAGCTTGCTTGAACTGGTCGTAAGTCATTTGGGCAAATTCTGGCTTTCTTTCTATGCCAGCAAACCAGTTTTCAGCGGGGCCACGGAGTAGGCTCCCCAGCACCAATTTTCGTCTCATACCATCCCATGAATTAATGCTAGCGATGGTCTCATAGCGTCTGATGTACGTGTTTACATCGTCACCCAACCGGGCATAAAAAGGCTCTGGTTTCACAATCGTGCCGTGCATGGACGGAGGTGGATCGTTTCCTCCTGTTGCCATACTGCTAGAACTAGAACCACGAACAGTTACGTCTAAAGAATCAGGAGAAATATCCGAAAATGATTCCGAAAATTCTAGCTTCTTTTTAAGTTGCTCTAAATAATTACGTGTAAATTTAGTCGATTTAGGAGACGAACAGGCCGCGGGATCGAAATAGACAGTATCACTTAAGTTAAAAATATCCTCTAAAGGTATCAAAAATTCGTGCGCTAGTCTTCGCAACATATAACACAAGTAATAAAACTATTGGGCACAAGTCAAGACCTTAAATATGCTATACCTACACTAAAAACTAAATACAACACATAAAACATACACAAGAGGTATTGGGGCTCCACCACTCTCCGAAAAGGAGAGAAAAAGAAAGGTAATTATAGAATAGCATAAGAAAGATTGCTCAAAAAATAAAAAACAAAAGAGAACAAAACTAGTTTCATAGAGGGTTGGTGGCGGGGAAGTTGGAGTTGATTCTAAAAAGCCTAAAAAATGAAGAGAAAACAGTTTAGAAGTTTGAAAGACAACTAGCATTGATCACCTTCTTACGCTGATGCGAGAAAAAAGATCAGCATCTCCATCATCTTACGCTTGTGCATTCGGTAGGAATGCTTTCGTCGTCGTTTTGAAGAAAGAAAGGAAACTATTATCGTTAACTTGGGAAATATAGCTCACTGGTAGAATTGAGAGGTAACTGAGAAGACGACGAGCGTTTTAGTTTATAGGGCATGTGGGTAGAAATAAATAAAAACAAATATTTAAAAAAAAAAGAGAGTCGAGAGTTTGTTTAGGAAGAAAGAAAAGGAAGGTTGTTTGGGCGTTTAGGACCTTGGATGTGTATTTCGTACCTCCGTTCCTGGTCGTCGACTGGTGGTCTCCATGTCTCGGCTTCTGTGTCGAATTGGCGAGGAACTTGGTATAGGTCTCTCCTGTCGTTGCTCACACTCGCTCCTCGTGAACTTTACCGCTCCTCGTGTACTTCACCGCTTCTCGAGTGCTACTCCCCTCTTCCGGGTCCTGGGACGTTTTTATAAGAAACAAAGTAGGAAGATGGCCGACGAAATTACGGAAAAACATCCAAAGTACGCACGTGTAGGATTCAGGAAAGTGCAAGGTAAATGGAATTCTCGACTTATTTAATAATTTGTCAACAGTTACAGAACGCTTTGGTTACATCAGATTACATAAGTTACATAAATTTACCAAGAATGAAGAATGAGGAATCGTCTACTAAAGAGAATTTTGAAATGTTTGCTGACTGTCTTATTATTCCAAGTTGTGTCTGTCTCTCATCATCCACAGAAAATAAAGAAAGAAAAAAAAATAAAAAATAATATCGTTTTTAAATCTTGATTTGTTTATATACTGAATATTAAAAATATTAGGGAAATCCAATATCTCTACAATATGTTCTCATAACATAAACCTTAGTTTTACCATATACTGCGTAACTGACGTAGGCACTCCGTACTATCGATACATCATAGTATCCGGTGTTTATCGTAGTAAAGGGTAACGTGGAATCGTAAACGTGCTTCCCTTTTCCTTTTTCTCGAGATCGGTTTATGATTCCCGGCACAAGAATACTTCAAAGAAGAGTTATTTTCAAATATCAAAAAGAATAACATTTAATTTACTTTCTCTAAATGCAAATCAAAACTCTAATTATTTTCTATAAATCCAAATCAAAACTAATTATTATATCAAAATCTAAAATCCGAACATCAATTTTATTACTATTATACTTTTCTCCAATTATGCCAAACATTAAACATTAGAACAAAATTTTGAAATTTTAGTAAATTCCGAATCTGCACATTAACTGGGACCCAATCAGGCGTCGGACTGGTTTCATCACTTTAATTTTATAACGAAAGTAAAGATGTCCCTAGGGGATGAACTATATTTTAACCTTCAACTCTTCTTAACTTATAATATCGCTTTCTCTGAAGTCAATTAACTTCTGTTATCATTTGTCACATTGAATGCACATTGACTTTCCATAGTAGACTGCATATATATATCGAACGACGAACAAATCAACGAGCAACTTTATCAAATTCAAGGTTATTGTCAATTACTTTCAATATTATACTAAATTGTGTTTAACTTACAGTATTTTGACGGCGACTTGATCTTACGTTACAAATTTCGCATATTTTCACATTATACAATCACAATCAGATGAAAAACTTCACTATCTGAAGAGCACATTTTTCTAATTACCCAAATTTTAACTTTATGATTAATTGTAGTTATTACTAGTACTTCTCTAATTATGTTCGTAATTATATCTAATTGCCTAACATGTCTCTAAATGCTTGATTGTATGGGGAGAGTTAATGTTAATATAAACATAAAGGAGAATGATTAAAAACTCAAGCAAAATTTGATAATAAAATTTTATTATGAAGTATGGTTCCCAAAACTGGAAAGACCTGAAAAAAAAAAATACAAAACTTAAACATCCTAATAATAATTCGATACTGAAAGTCCGCATCCAAAACGGGATAGCCATACTTTTCAATAGTGGTGCGGTATTATTACAATTTCAAAGTCCGAAATCGCGTTCTAAATCAATTACCTATTTAAAATTTTCAATGCTGTCTTTCCTCTTCTTTCCACATTCATCTTTCATCTCCAAATACTGTAAGGAAACCATAAAATATGACATCTAAGTAAACGTACCTGATTATAAGGCGATATTGTTGGTTTCTTGGACTGGTGCGTCAGTGGCGGTGGGCGCACACTTTGATTCTGAAAAGTAACCTTCGAAATTCGGGGAAATAATCAAATAAATAAACAGTAATCCTTTTTTCATAATCTAAAAGTTTAAAAGTTCAAATTCGGTATTTCTGATTTCTCATCTCTTCCGGAGTTTAATCCGAGTTGGGGTGAAGTTCACGCTTTTTTGTGCTAAGATTTTAATTTTCCATCTGTGCCGGTTACGCTTGTAAGCTGTAATTTAGCACGGTTACGTGTACTTTTCCAGTTAGTTTGTTTAATTTCGGAACTTTTCTCCTTTTTACAGCGTATTTACTAAACTTCCACTTAATGACACGCCTTCCTTTGCGACGTTTGGATTTACGCTGCATTGCGATACCTGCCATAAATTTCTTTTTAGATTTGCGCTTACTATTAGTATATTTTGCCATGTAGTTTACTATACAATGTTCGTACGTGTTTTCGCTTAAGCTTTTTAGTGCTCTTCGGAGTCGATGTATACTTCTTCCGCATGTTTGACTCGAAATAACCCTCCTACAGCTCGTCTTTAATTTGCATGTAGTTCGTCTTTGACCGAGTTTAGTGCGTTCCGAATTACGCTTACCAAAGCACTTTCCTTTTATTCTCAACTTACTTCCT
Source organism: Thermobia domestica (assembly GCF_964235325.1). Taxonomy (NCBI): domain Eukaryota; kingdom Metazoa; phylum Arthropoda; class Insecta; order Zygentoma; family Lepismatidae; genus Thermobia; species Thermobia domestica. The sequence goes on along the minus strand of NC_137471.1, from coordinate 147,443,091 downwards.
TCTGCACGTCTAATGTGTGGTTGTGCGTGCTGAGAATACGCTGTACGTGGAGGTCGACGCACATTGTTCTTATCATGAGCAATCAACATGTCTACATTTTGTGTAGCACTACACTTAAACTTCCGCTTTTTACAATTTCGCAATAGTGAAGTACTAGCTTGAAAATTCAAACATTTCGGCAACTTAAAATTAATAAATGTTGCATCTGATGTACTGATATTGTCACGTCTGTTCATTTTAATTCTACTGATTATGCTCCTCGAAATCGAGTTTACGTTAATAATGTATTAGGAAAACTCAACTGGGTATCATTGGCCATCTTATTTTTCTTCTTAACTTTGGTGTTACATTTCGGTTCTATAACGGAAATATACTTTCGACAGCGTGTGCTTTATTGGAAGTGTTACGCTTGTTTACGGTAAACATTTCCGACCGATATATTATGTACTAGACCTTCACTACGTAAAACAGAATTCGCTTGGCGGGCCTATTGTGAATTTGAAGTCGTTTCTTTCTACAATACTCAAAGCTGATAAAGTCGGAATGGATTTGCAGCACTAAAATGCAACTTACGTTAGGCATACACTGTTACAAAGGCAAATTTGAATTTGTTAATTCGCGCAAAACCATTTGCCTGCGACACAAAACCGACAACACTGTAACTTCGTTATCACACACAATCATCAATTGAACTCTCAAGCCTTCCCTGGCTTTCTCGAGAGGGCGGATACGCGCAACCTGAACGCTACCGCTTATCATGTGTGAAACATCGGTATCCCTTGCCGGCAAAACAATTTCATTAGAAACAATTTTTTAAAGGTACGCGTAACGATTCTTCTTTTTTGCTATCTCTACACTGCATATTTCCTTTTCGTGACTGTAATCGACTTTCTGGTTTATTTGGCACATATCTTTCACAACTTGGGTTAGCTCGAATTCAAGACGGTTTCTTTTCCGCCTTGCACTCTTTTATTTTGTTGGTTTGCCTACACTCAATCTGTGCCGTTCGCATGTATTCATAGAACACAGTGAGACCTTTCTTTCACTCCGCTACATTTTTTTAAACTCAGCAGTTACTGAATCAACATGATTGGCCGCGTTAACTAATTCGGAGAGTACTTCAGTTAAGGAGTTATTGGCTACTTTGATATTAATACGTAAGCTGTCTGCTTTGGCATTCAATTCCCTCTTTCCTACGCTCCCAAATCGTTTCTGTTACAGGCTTTTGAAGTTCACCTACTGATTCATGTATTTTTTGTCCTAGGCATCCAATATTCATTACCATTTTTGAGTAATGGTTTGTAATTTTTCTCTAATTCTTCTGTCAACATTGCTTGAAATTGTTCTAAAACACTAGCCTCCATATTGATATGAGATACGAGCAACTAATTCAAAGTACAAATTTATAAATGTCTGAGTTTAATACGAAAATAAGAAACATGCACTTAAAACATGAAACACTAAGAATTTTGATATTACGACCATTAACAACCAATCCTTCTTTTCACAACTCAGGTTTCATTTTGCGAAGTGCTTCAATATAAAATTAACACAGATATAACTAGTACCATATATAAAATATTTTTTATAACTATTCTATCAGCCTTTGATTCCATTTTGTACTAATACACAATAACACATTCAGCAAGGCCATGTGATAATATTTGAAAAACAGTATCACGTGACAGTTTCTACACAATAACTGTGACTTCATCAGACTTCCACTCCTTCTGGTTGCTGGGAGTTGGTCATCACTTATATATACTGTCCGGAGATCAATTTTAATTAGGTTCCGCCCCTTCTTTCAAAAATAACACTTGTCTGGTTTTCACTTGCACTTTTTAGCTGCACACGTGTCCAATTAAAGGTTTACTTTTTTCAGCTGGATGTGTCCTGTCCTCTAATTATCCTTATTATCCTTGTTATTTTGTTCCTCTTTCTTTCTTCTTCCTTTTTATTCCCTCTTCTTTAAGCAGAATCTTCTCTCACTCCTTATTTATCGAGAATCTTGCATTCCAGTTCATCACCTTGCGTTCTGCTTTCATAATCTCTCTGGCTTCCTTCCATTTTCTCACCAAAGTCCTGTTCTCTACTTCTATGACCTCTGCTCCTTCCCACCCTATCCTGTGGTTTGTTTCTTTCTGATGCTGGTATATCGCATTGTTGTCCATTTTCAGTCTTACAACATCCTGGTGCTGCTTAATCCTTTTTTTGCATTTTTTTTGTTTCTCCTATGAAAATTTTGTTACACTCCTCGCATCCTACTCTATATATTAATCCCCCTTGATCTTTGTTCGCTATTGCTTTTCTCTTTTTTCTTCTGACTAGTTCAATTATTCTGCTTCCTCTTTTCCTGTACGCCCTAATTCCTGCTTTCCGAAACATTCTCTATATGTTCTC